>NC_138886.1:23091765-23779972 GCF_965194825.1 Balaenoptera physalus
TGAAGCCCTAGAGGACACTGATGAGTGTGACTCAGATTCAGAGGTGGCAGCGAAACAAAAGGGTATCAGAATTTCTCAAGAATTCCTCAAGGGACTTCCGTGGCGGTCCAGTGGTTAAGATTCCACGCTTCCAATGCAGGGGGCGTGGGTTCAATCCCTGGTCGGGGAACTAAGATCCCACATGGGATCTTGGTTGAAAAGATCCAAAAAAAAAAAATTAAAAAAAAAAAAATCATTCCTCAAGGTGGTCCCTTGAATGGCGGTCTCAATGCTGAACCTATGGCTGCCTCAGAGACACCTCTCGGGGTCCTGTGACAAAAAAGAGCATCTGAGTTGACTCAGTTGTCAGCCTTCTTCATGTCATTTGCTCTATTTTGCAGAATGTAGAGGAAACATAATGCAGAAGTTTGGAAGAATATTTATTTTAATCTCTATGAAGATAAATCACTAAATTCGCAGTACCTATCTAGAAAGAACAAGACTCTAAATAAATACAATTTAAGTTAAAGTGAAAAAACTCAACAAGAGATGGTTCCTTATCATGGAAGACAGTAACAAACTGTTGTTGATTGGTTGGTGACAAACATGTCCCCTTAGTAACCCTTGTCTATCTCAAATACGGGCATTTATCCCACTGTACTTTGATATCTATTTAATAGCTTGGTTATTGAACTTTCCCTGCCCTCACTAGATTGTATGCCACCTGAGGGCAGGGATATTCCTTTGTGATCTTTATATCTTCAGTACCTAGCATAGTGCCTGCATATGATAGGATTTTCAGTAATTGTCTAATAAATCAATCAGTTTAAAATGATAGATTTTTTTACCTTTTTAATGTCCTAATTTTCAGGCAACTATTAAAAGCAAAGAACTTGCTATATTTATTTAACACTCTACTATTCCTCCTGTAAATAATATGTATACCACCTCCTAGTGAGGTTAATTGTAAAGTAGAACAAGCTAGCTGACACCAGAGCTTGTCATGAGCTCTGAGGCTGGGGTGACCATGTAATTTAGCCTCCAGACTGGGACGTTTTTGATAATGAAAGGGGCACTATTAATAGGTAAGCCAGGGAAATGGTGGTGAAAGGTAAAAAGGCAAAATCAAATGTGCAGCCACCCCACATAAAGCCAAAAGTGACGCATCCATGAGTGTAGGAAAGGAAAAATGTAATTCCGGAGGCTAAATTTGAAGCTTTTATTTGAAACTCTTACAGCAATCTATTTGGTATTTCTTTATTACAAATCAGCCTTGGTATTTATCTATATTTCTCATGCATACAAAATTGAAGCTACCTGCAAACCAGCCTTGCCCTTTCCCAGGCATCTTATCTTCGCAGGTGGTGGCATCATGCTTCCAGATGGAGACATCCTCCACTCTCCCTCCCCTTCATCTGAGATTACCAGTATCAACACTCCTTCTGTTCCTTCCTGCACAGTATCTCTTGCATCTTACTCTATCCCCACTATCACCAGCTAGTAAAAGACCCCTCCTTTGGATCACTGCCAGAGTCTACTACTTGACCTTCCCATCTCCTTTTCCAAAACAACACCATTACACACTACCTTGGGCATGAATTGCCCTTTTTAAGAACCTAAGATGGTTGCCTATTGTCTTCAC
Organism: Balaenoptera physalus; assembly: GCF_965194825.1. NCBI lineage: Eukaryota > Metazoa > Chordata > Mammalia > Artiodactyla > Balaenopteridae > Balaenoptera > Balaenoptera physalus. The sequence continues at coordinate 23,093,387 of NC_138886.1, forward strand.
ATCCAACCCAAATTCTTCTGACTCTCAGACTGGCGTCAGCACACCTGATACACCTTACTTCCCATCCTGCCAGTCACATCCTGTCCCCCGCAGACGTGGCTTCCTCTACCTATTGAAACTTGATCCAACCTCCAAAGCCCTGCCCAAGTTTCCTCTTGGCCCTAAACTTGCTCTCTACCATGATAATCTACCTTCTAACATTCCATGTCTATAGATATTACACAATTAGCTAGAACCATGCCATTTAAAGCTCAGTTGATCTGATTTATTTGTATTTCTTTTAGCTCCTTAGCTCCCTAACTGACATTAAGCACCTTCATGACATGAGCCGTATAGTCTTTATTTTTTTTCAATCTTGCCGCAGCTACCTCAGCCCATATCCCACTTATACCCACTAAGTATTCATATTCAATGTACAAAGTGTATAAAACAGGAGCTCCTGCCCTCCAGAATCCAATGTACAAAATAAGAAGGGATACAGAGTGGCCTATAAGTAGGTGACTAGCGGCTAACTGAATTCTCTAAAAGGACAACAGTGAAGTTGGGTAAACTACCCAAGTGCAGACATTCAGAAAAGGCTTTCCAAGCATAGAATCAAAGGAAGAGGAGTCACCAGGAGGAGCTCGTTCTAGCCAAAGGCATGGAAGAATAGCACAAACGTGATCAGCAAAACAGAGCTGAAGCCACAGAGGCAGTGTAGGGGTGTGGCTGGAAATGAAGCTGTAAAGATGGGCAGAGCCAGATTAGGAAGCACGTTGCATGCCAAGTTCAAGATGCTGGATTATGTCTTCTGAGCCACAGAAGCCACTAAAGGGTCTTAAGCAGGAAAAGCATGTGATCAGATTTTCTTTTTGAAAAATGATTTTGGCAGCAGTACGGAGAAGGGCAGAAAGCAAGACTTCAATTAGGGAGACTTGTTAGGGAGTTATCAAAGCAGAATTGGCAAGAGGTTATGAAGTCTAGAGAAATAAGGACGACCAAAAAGGATGGATTGGAGAGAAGTTAGGGAGATGAGCCAACACTACTTGGTTATAGATGTATTGTAGGAGTAAAGGTCTGAAGAGAGTCAAGACTGATATTTCCAGTTTGGGCCCCTGAGTGGAAGGTGGTGCCACTTCTACCCTTGAGATAGAAAACCCAAGAGGAACAGGTTTGAAGGTACAGATAAGGAGTTAAGTAAGTAAGGACATGCTGAGTTTGAGGGGCCAGTGGAACGTAAAAGGGAGAGGTCTGACAGGCAATTGGATGATGGTTTAGGTTCCCAGAAGACTCATCTACATTGAAGATAGAAATATGTCAGTCATCATTGGAAAACATTCATGGGGGAGAAAAAATAAGTCTTTGCAGAAGACACGTAGCATGAGAAGGTGGCCCGGAATAGAACGTTGGGGGCACCCATGTTATAGGGAAGGAGGAAGGTGTTAGGCTTTTAGACAGAGAAGTGAAAATAATAAAAAAATGTGTTAGTACAGTCAAGTACCACTAAATCATCATGCTCTTGAAAAAGAGTAATTTTTTTTATATATATTAGCAAGCAGAGATGGAGAATTAGTTGTGGATTATTGGGTTTTATTTTTGCTATTTTTAACCCTGCTTTATTTCATAATCTCCTTTTTGTTATATTGCAAATACGCTCATTCTGTTAGCTTGCTCGTCAAGAAAGCTAAGGGCAAAGACTGGTGTTTTCCTTCTTGCCCTCTCTCAGTGCTTATCCAGTGCCTGGATTGCTGACGTTTTCCCCATATTTTATGAATGAGTGATTAGAGAAGTGACATTTCTTTATCTCTCACCAAAGATGAGTTTTTCCTCTGGGGAAGCCTGCCCTTTCCAAGCTATAATGAGGCTGAAATCATGAGACTTAAATGTTTCTCATTCCCAGCTTTCTCCCAATAGACATTTTATTTTTTTCTTTGATACGTTAAACTGACTGGTCTTCATCAGTTTTTAGTGTCCTTAGGTTTTTTAACAGATAGATTCATGCAGGTGAAGTGTTTGACTCTGAGACTAAGGACTTGTGAGAAAGATGTCTGCATAGTAAATCCCTGGGTGTTCACTCAGGGTTTCACCTGTGGCTAATTTTTAACTCTACCCCAGTTTCTGTAATTCCAATGGTAAAAGCCATGAAATATGTTTCCTAGCAAACACAAAGGGCTTTTGAATCATCTGTCATGTTAGACAGTCTGCATGCCTGATCTGTTGTCGTAAGAGTTGATGTCTGATGTAATGACTTCATCAGTCATAGAGTTCAGTGCCGGCTCCCTCCAGAGACTTACAGTCTCATCGAGTATTTGAATAATTTACATTCCAAAACAGTATGTGTCAAATTGGTTGAACAAATAAAAAGATTAAAGAGAAAAATCAGTCGACTCTGAGTTATCAGCAAAGGTTTCAGTATGTAGGTAGAACTTAACCTGGGGCTTAAATATGAAAATTGAGTCGGCTGGAAGGAAAAAGGGAGGTGGTACCACATAATGACATGAGGTTGAGCAAAGTAGCAGGATGCAGTCCATGAGGAATGTTGGCGGCTGGAGCAGAAAGCAGAGTCAAATCTTATTCTGCCTGCCTTCATGGGCATCTTCACAATTGCTCAGTATTCATTAAATAAACACATGAATTTTTCATCCCAGCTGTTTGCCAGTCTCCCTGCTTAAATGGTGGAAAATGCGTAAGACCAAACCGATGCCATTGTCTCTCGGCTTGGACAGGACATGACTGTTCCAGGTAAGACAACCAAAAACTACTCTTTATCTATAACATAAGGAGACTGAAATTCAAGTCAGTTAAGTTGTCTCAAGAGCCAGAAGGTACCTCTAGTTTGAATGTAAGCATTTTGTATCCAAAACTGTCCATTTTGAGATATTCCCTAAATTTGAACTAAAGCCAAACGAAGAAGTATTAGTTAAGGATTGACAAATAAAACAATGACTTCTCAAAAACACATATGTGTTACAGCACATATACTAAAATTGGAACAACACAGAGAAGATTAGCATAGCCCCTGCATAAGGAGGACTTGCAAATTTGTGAAGTGTTCCATATTTTTCCACAAAAAAAAAAAAAGGGAAAAAAGGGTTAATTAAACAAATAAATTAACTGCCTTCTTGAACAGAAGATTGCACCCTTCATATGCAAGGATGCAAATAAATAACAAACTCAATATGTTTTATTGATGTTCATTTCTATTCCTGTTTATAATAAAAAATAGAATTGAAATTGATGATAAGGAATGTTTGTTTTTAAAGTCAAAATTTTTGTTTCATATTTTTTATGGTATATATAGTCAGTATTTAATGGACTACAAGAAAATTTATGTAAAAATATGTTCTAGCAAGTGGTTTCTCATTTCTAACCAGATAAATATCATAGTTGAGAAAAGATTATCACAAAAATAAATCAAAGGAGAAATAGTTTGAAATAATTTTTAAAAAATAATTATAATTTAAACTTTTTTATTGAGGTGTAATGGACATACAGCATTATATTAGTTTAGTATATTAGTACAACATAGTGATTCAATATTTGTATGTATATATTGCTCAGTGAACACCACAATAAGTCTAGTTAACTATGTAAGTCCATGTACATAGTTATAAAATTTTTTTCTTGTGATGAGAACCTTTAAGATCTACTGTCTTAGCAACATCAAATGTGCTATACAGCATTATTAATTATAATTGCCATGTTATACATTACATCCGCATGACATTTATTTTATAACTGGAAGTTTGTACCTTTTGACTCCTTTCACCCATTTTGCTCACCCGCTACCCCCACCGCTACCTCTGGCGACCACCAACCTGTTCTGTGTATCTATAAGTTTGGTTTGGGTTTTGGTTGTAAATTCTACATACAAGCGAGATCATACGGTACTTGTCTTTCTTTGACTCATTTCACTTAGCATAATGCCCTCAAGGTCCATCCATGTTGTCAGAGTTGGCAAGATTTCATTCTTTTTATGGCTTAATAATATTCCATTGTGGTGTGTGTGTGTGTGTGTGTGTGTGTGTGTGTGTACACACACACATATTTTCTTTATCCATTTATCCATTGATGGACACTTAGGTTGTTTCCATGTCTTGGCTGTTGTAAATAATGCTGAAATGAACATGGGGGTGCAGATATCTTTTAGAGTTAGTGTTTTTGTTTTCTTCAGTTAAATACCCAGAAGCGGAATTGCAGGATCATATGGTAGTTTTATTTTAAATTTTTTGAGGAGCCTCCATACTGTTTTGTACAGTGGCTGTACCAATTTACATTCCCACCAATAGTGCACAAGGGTTTCCTTTTCTCTACATCCTCAACAATGCTTGTTATTTCTTGTCTTTTTGATAATAGCCATTCTAATAGGTGTGAGATGATGTCTAATTGTAGTTTTAATTTGTGTTTCCCGATGACTAGTGATGTTGAGCATCTTTTCATGTACCTACCTGTTGGCCTTCTGTATGTCTTCTATGGAAAAATGTCTGTTTGGATCCTCTGCCCATTCTTTAATCAGATGGAGTTATTTTTGCTTTTGAGTTGTATGAGTTCTTTATATTTTTTGGATGTTAACCCCTTACAAGATATATGGTTGGCAAATATTTTCTCCCGTTCAGTAGATTGACTTTTCATTTTGCTGATGCTTTTCTGTGCTGTGCAAAATCTTTTTAGTTGGATGTAGTCCCACTTGTTTATTTTTGCTTCTGTTGCCTTTGTTTTTGGTGTCAAACCCAAAAAAAATCATGCCAAGGCTGACGTCAAGGAGCCTACCACCTATGTTTTCTTCTAGGAGTTTTAAGGTTTCAAGTCTTACATTCAAATCTTTAATTCATTTTGAGTTGATTTTTGTGTATGGTGTCAGATAATGGTCTACTTTCATCCTTTTGCACGTGGTTGTCCAGTTTTCCCAGTACCATTCATCGAAGAGACTGTCCTTTCCCCATTGTATATTCTTGGCTCTTTTGTCATAAGTTAACTGACCATATATGTGTGGATTTATTTCTGGGTTCTCTATTCTGCTTCATTGATCTATGTATCTGTTTTTATGCCAGTAACATACCATTCTGATTACATATTGCGTCATACCATTGCCAAAATATTTTCAATATTAAAACATTGTCCTCACAAATATTGCAATGTTGGAACATCACCAGCTCTATTTTAAAACTTTTAATATACATCATTGTATTACATCACTTAGATTTGTATTTTGTATATTTACTTCCATCTTACAGGAATCATTAAAAACAAATGGATATTTCCATATTGATTTTTAAAAGTTAACTGAAAAGAGCTTTTATTTTTCCATTTCCTTTTATTTCATTTTGATTGGAATATCAAAGTCAACTTGCAAAGACAAAAATCTATCTAAATACAAACTTAATTAACAAAAAAAAAATCTCATGCCCATGAATTTCTTCATATCACCTCAAATATATGCCACCTCTGCAGAGAGAAAAAAAACTGAACCCCAAAGAACAAATTTGGATTGTACAAGTATATTTAGACGTTTCCAAGATAAAGATGATCATTTTACCTGAGAGCAGAGTCGAAAGAACTTGAGAGTCAAACTGGAGAGAATTGCTGGGAAAAAAGAGAGCAAAGAATAGAAGAGAGAGAGAGAGAAAAAATAAAAGGAGTAAGAATGACAGTGACTCAAAAAGGAACAAGAAGTATTTGTAACATTCTTATAATTTTAGACTTAATGTTTCAACTACTTCATTTTACAGATAAGAAAAGGAAACTCAAAGTTTGCGTGATTCCCTAATATCAAAATACAGTTGACCCTTGAACAACATGGATTTGTTTACCTGTATGTAGATTTTTTGTAATAAATCCATAGTACAGTACACACGATCTGGTTGACTCTGTGGATACAGAGCCACACAACAGAGGACTGACCAAATGTAAAGTTGTACACCAATTTTTGACTGCTGAGAGGGTCAGCACCCCTAACCCTGACATTGTTCAAGGGTCAAAGGAGCTTTTTCTTGACCAGGGGAAGGGTAGTTATCAGCTTATGTTAAAATACTGTCTATTAATAAAGATAACACAGTCTTCTAGATTTTTTTTACGCAAAAGGTTGATAATGGAATCCAAAAAAATGATGGCAAATTCACCTTAGAGGCATTTCCCACATTCAAGGAAAGGTCAACCCAGAGGCCTCAGCAGCCCCCCTGCCCATCCTTATGCTGTGATGGATTTTTCTAGGAGACCTGAATTAGCTAGGACTCTCTTACTGCAACTCTAACTGGCTTAAGCAAAGAAAGGAATCTGTTATCACAATAATGGGATCCTGTATGGAACCGGAAGATGTGGGTTGGCTCAACATCAAGACAACCAGACTGAGTTCTTGAAAGCCATCTGAAGTCTCTCACCTCCCGTCTCACCTCCTCTCTCCAGCATCTTCTCCATGTTCTCTTGCTGCAGAGTGCTTTCCTCTGCTGTTCAGTTCGCATGGAAGGACAGAACTGCTTATAGAGCCCACATTTTACCTGTCACACTCCAGTATCTACAGAAATAGTGTGCTGACCCAGTTTAAAATTCCAGGAGAAGAACTCACGAGTCCAGATTGATTCAAGGGCCCACCATGGATCGATCAGTCAATGGTGATCCTAGGTTAGGTCATGTTATACTAACGTGAAAAGTCATTTTGCTAAAACTTTTACCATACCTTTGGGTAAAGGGCAGAAGAGACTGGCAATTCACTGAAGAAAGAAAAGTGGAGTATAATTCCCTGAAATGGGACAGGGAGAAAGCTTTTCTGAAAAATCAAAATGATAAATGTTTACAAATAATATTTATTTCCTTCTCTCCCACGAGATTGAGTGCCTTAAAGATTGTCTCCCTCATACTTAGTATAGGCACAAAAATTGATGCTCAATGAATGCTGGTTGACAGAGCAGTTTCTGGGCATCTGTGACAGCTGGTGGAGAAACACCCTGTGGCATTCATTAAATCCCTCAACCTGCATCCTTCTCTGATGATGAATAAGACTGACCCAGTATTCTTCCCAGATAGCTCAATCCTTAAGGAAGAGACTGTTTCCTCTGATCTTTGTGTGCAGAAAATGAATCCTAAACAAATGCCATAAATAAAAACCATAGACGGGGGCTTCCCTGGTGGCACAGTGGTTAAGAATCCACCTGCCAATTCAGGGGACACGGCTTCGAGCCCTGGTCCGGGAAGATCCCACATGCCGCAGAGCAGCTAAGCCCGTGTGCCGCAACTACTGAGCCTGCGCTCTAGAGCCCATGAGCCACAACTACTGAGCCCGCGTGCCACAACTACTGAAGCCCGCACACCACAACTACTGAAGCCCGCACACCACAACTACTGAAGCCCGCGCTCCTAGAGCCCATGCTCTGCAACAAGAGAAGCCACCGCAATGTGAAGCCCGTGCACCGCAACAAAGAGTAGACCCCGCTCGCCACAACTAGAGAAAGCCCGTGCACAGCAATGAAGACCCAACGCAGCCAAAAATAAATTTTAAAATTTATTAAAAAAAAAAAAAAAAACCCACAGATGGTTCACGCTGTAAGAGACCTTCAGGTTCACCAAGTCCAAACCCCTCATTGTACAGATGAGCGGATTATCAAACAGGAAACTAGTGACAGAGCCAGGACTAAAACTCCAGTGTGCTGATTCTCACATCTTTTCATATGTTAGCGCTTTTTCTCCATGTCCCTTTGTTTTCTCAAGGAATGGCCCCCATCCATCCAAACAACATCACAGATGATGCCCAGGTATCTGAGACTTTCAATTGCATTTTAATCAGCCCCCAAATCACTGTTCCCCCTTCAATTCAGTCTTTTCTGTTGAATCTCTTTTTTTGTTGTTGTTGTTCCAGGAAAAGGAGGACTGGCTTTTAACCACTGCACAACCAACCAGCTCTCCTAAAATGCAGGATCATCTCTTCCTGGCAGTCCTGGACGTCCCAGAATTTACGCAAAGACATTCCAACACGGTGCTGGGTCTTGTCTTGTTTTAGTCAACTTGTAACTTTTGGTTTACCTTTTTATTTTGTGTTATATTTTGTTATTTCTTGTGACATACTTTCTTTTTTTAAATATGCCTGTATTTTCTATATAAAAATATATTAAATAGATGCTGCTCCACTCTCACAAAATGTACATATTCTCCTGTCTATGGGGAAAGTTCCTGATACACATTTTTATTCAGTTACTTAAAATGATTTTTCAATTAAAATATATTTTGCTACTAAATAATGTTTTGCTGGATAGTGCCATTTTGTGAGGTGGCCCGGGAATAATGAAGAGGATTCATGATCTATGCCACTAGCATGTTATGGAATTCCACGCAGTGTACTGAGAAATTACAATAAAGGAGACCCCTTCATGCTATTTCCATCTTCTCTACCGTATGTGTAACAGTAAAGGTTTCCTTTTATTTAATCGGAAAGTAACTATTGGACCTGCTACCCTCCACACAAGATGCTGTCCTGGTACTGAGGGCAGCCTGGCTAATTCCTTCACCAACATTTGGAAAGCTATAGGCATCAACTTAGTGGATGGGGGAAGAAAGCATAATGACCATGGTTCACAAAATAAAGTGCTCCCCTTCCTTCTCACAGCTGGAATAAGAAATGCAAGTACTGGAAGATTAACAGACAGCCCATTTCTGGGTCATAATCCCACAACTCACTGCTTTGGGAGAAAAGACATTGGAATAAAAGAACAGGGAAAGGGAAGGAAAAAGGCAAATGAGGAAAATTCCCAGACCTGTGCTCCTGGCTCCACCTGCAAAGAAAGAATGGAGTTTGCCCAAGGCAGAGCTGAGCTGCTCGTCAGACTCCAATGCTTCCCCTAACTCCATCACTATCCTTCTACCAGGATAAAGACTTCCTCAGGCTTCTGGGGGGGAAAAAAAGCCAGAACACTAGATTTTCTTTCAAGTAGGAAAATCCCAATCAACTCACCTCCATCCTCTGGGAGAACTGCTTCCACACAGGGCACGGGGCACACTGTAGCACTCTGAAGAAACACAGGAACAATGAAAAAGATCTTGATTGTCCAAGTGGTTCTCTTCACCGCCTTCACTTCCCTCAGCCATTGACTCCTCTTCCTTCTTTCTTCTGACATTCACACTTTTGACCAATCTTCCACGCTTATGAGTATTCCTTTTATTTAATTTATACCCCATCAACTTCCAAATTATGTTGATTTTTGTCATTTATAATCATAAAACTATAAAATAAAGCTCAAAATCTAAATAATAAAAAGAAAGATGGTACCAGACATTTTTAGCTAGGAAAAGCTATGGCAATTGAAAACAAAACACAGTTCTGAAAGTGTACCTACTACGTAGAATTTGTATTGGGTTACTTTGAATAGATTAAAAGATCTATACTGCACAGTAAGTCAAATTAGTTGCATTATGCAGACAGAATAAGGAAGTAAAGCACCATACGAGTGGGGTTTGCAAATGATATGAGGTTCTACATATCTAGAAATGTGATTCACAGGGAAGTAATACTAAAAGTAGTTGAAGAATTTTTTTTAATTTTATTGAAGTATAGTTGATTTACAATCTTGTGCAAATTTCTGCTGCACAGCAAAATGATTCAGTTTTATATATATGTATACATATATACGTATATATTCTTTTTCATATTCTTTTCCATTGTGGGTTATTACAGGATATTGAATATAGTTCCCTGTGCTATACAGTAGGACCTTGTTGTTTATCCATTCTATATATAATAGTTTGCATCTGTTAACCCAAACTCCCAATCCATCCCCCCCCTACCCCCCCTCCCCTTTGGCAACCACAAGTCTGTTCGCTATGTCAGTGAGTCTGTTTCTGTTCATTTGTGTCATATTTTAGATTTTGCATATAAGTGATATATGATATTTGTCTTTCTTTGTCTGACTTACTTCAATTAGTATGATAAGTATGATAATCTCTAGGTTCATCCGTGTTGCTGCAGTGGCATTATTTCATTCTTTTTTATGGCTGAGTAGTATTCCATTGTACATATACCACATCTTCTTTATCCATTCATCTGTTGATGGATATTTAGGTTGTTCCCAGGTCTTGGCTATTATAAATAGGCTGCTATGAGCATAGAGGTGCATGTATCTTTTTGAATTATAGTTTTTTTCCAGATATATGCCCAGGAATGGGATTGCTGAATCAGATGGCAACTCTGTTTTTAGTTTTTTGAGGAACCTCCATACTGTTTTCCATAGTGGCTGTACTAATTTACAGAACAATGTTATTTTTTAAATCTCCAGTACTAAATATATTCATAGTGAATTCTTAAATTTCTAAAAAAAGAAATAAGGGTGTTTGTCCAGCATTACTAAAGCATATCTGTTTCAAACCAACTATAACCAGTTCTGTAGTGAACCATTAAATGCTTCCCTTTAAACCAGAAACAAAGCAGAAAGGCTATCCCCATTGATCTTGAACATTATTCTGTGAGTTCTAGCCAAAGTAATAATACATAAATTTATAAATAAAGGGTATAAAAAGGAGAAAATTAAGAGTCACAATTTTCATTTTGGCAGAAAACACGAAGATATACCTTATAAGATAAAAACCGAAGGTATGAAAATCTATTAGAAACACTCAGTCTCGTAAACTGGATGGTTACAAGATAGAAAAATAGTTTTCCTGCTTGTCATTTATAAATAGAAAGTACAGTGAAAAAGATCCTATTCACAATATATATACATATATAAGTAAGAAATCTATGTGACTTCAAGGAAGAATATTATAAAATTGTATCTATAAACATTTATAAATGCTAAAATAATGAGAAGCATGCCATCTCCTGGATGAGAGAACAGCATGTCTTAAAGATGTTGATTTTTCCCAAATAAAATTATAGTCGTAATGTAATTCCAATCACCCTTAATATATTGGATTTTGGGGGGGAACATGACCAAATTATTTACTCTAATGTTCATTAAGAAGAAAAAAAATGGAAAATTAAAATATTTTAAAGAAAAATAATGAAAAGGACCATCTTTACTAAAAATCAAAGCATAATAAAAAGCTGCAGTAATTAAAATAGTGCATGCTGGATCAAGAAACAGGAAAGCATCAATATGGAAGTCTGTACCTACAAATTTAAATATTCTACTTAAAAACTCAGAAGTCATGAAGAAAACATCAACAACCAGTGGAATTTTTGTTGTAAAATATTAGAAAGTAAGAGAGTGACTGGCATTAGACAATTGGTAAAAATTTGAAAATCTTTTAATTTGTATTCTCACCACATAAAAATAAATTCAAGGTGGATTGGGGAGTTAAATATTGATATTAAAACCATAAGATGGTTTTTAGAATTAATTTTTCTCAAAAATTTAAAGGCTTAAAAGAATCTTCTAAGGACTTCCCTGGTGGTGCAGTGGTTGGGAATCCGCCTGCCAATGCAGGGGACACGGGTTTGAGCCCTGGTCTGGGAGGATCCCACGTGCCACAGAACAACTAAGCCTGTGCACCACAACTACTGAGCCTGCGCTCTAGAGCCCGTGAGCCACAACTACTGAGCCCACGTGCCACAACTGCTGAAGTCCGCATGCCTACAGCCCGTGCTCCGCAACAAGCAAGGCCACCGCAATGAGAGGCCCACGCACCTCAACGAAGAGTAGCCCACGCTCGCCGCAACTAGGGAAAGCCTGCACACAGCAGCAAAGATCCAACGCAACCATAAATAAATAAATAAATAAATGTATCAAAAAATAAAAAAAAAAGAACCTTCTAAACCTAGACGTTACAGAGAAATTACAGTAGGAATAATAAACAGATTTGATAGCATAAATAGAAAGTTTGGGCTGTCATTCAGAAGATCATAATCAAAATGGAAAGATAGGGAATTCCCTGGTGGTCCAGTGGTTAGGACTCTGCACTTTCACTGCCAAGAGTGTGGGTTTGATCAATGAGGAGCTAAGATCCCACAAGCTGCGCAGCCAAAAAAAAAAAGAAGATATACAAAATGGAAAGAAAAATTTTTATGACAGACCAAGTACAAATATTTTTGTTATAATGTCTTTATTATATAAATTGAAAAAAAAACTTATGGAACTCCAGAACACAGACGACTCACCAAAGAAATGCCATATATTCATATTTGTGTGAGAAAAAGTACAACCTCACAAATAGGGAGAAACCATTTTGTTTACCAGATTAGCAGTGACTTTTTTTTAATGTTAATAAACAATGCTGGTAAGTATGCAGTAAAATAGGAAATTTTATATATCGTCAGTGAGAGTGTAAATTGGTATAATAATTTTAGAAAGTACTATGATGATCTATATCCCTAAAAGTATTTTTATGTGCTTTGAGCTAATATACACAAGTTTTAGACATAATAAATTTCATCACAACGCTATTATTGGTGAAAATGTGGACATGGATGAAAGGTCCAACAATAAAGAACTCTAAACTATGCCACCTCAAGCACATTTCTAAATCATATATTATACCAGCCTTCAAAAAGATAATGCGGTAACATGGAAAATGTATGTGGTGTAAAGTTAAGTGAGGAAAAAAGCAGGATATAAAATTTTCCATACTCATATGATTGAAAATCTACAAAAATAATGCAAAGTGAGGATGAGAAGGAAAATGCCCAAGGTCACAGGATTATGAGTATTGGAACTTAAATTAAAACTCAGATATGCTGGCCCCAAATATCTGTGTTTTCACTGTATTCAAACACTTATTCTCAACTTTGGAATATCCATGTGGCAAACATAAAATAGTTAATGATAACAGATGCAAACAAATTCAACAATCCATGACAATCCATGGTTTTTTACCACAAGAATGAAAAAATTGTCCAACTCCTACTGTATATCATAGGAATGTCAAGTACTAAAAGCCATATGATCATTTCAGTAGATGTAGGAAGAGCTTTCAGAAAAATTTAATATCTATTCTTAATAGAATCTCTAAAACTCAGACTAGAAGGATACTTCTCTACTGTCGTAAAGCTTTTCCTTTTCAAACAAATACCCATCATGCTTAATGCTCTGATGTAAGAAGCAGTAGAAGCTGAATGGCAAATTAACTACAGCCAGTGGGTTAAGGTGTACTATGGCCAAATAGATTTTAAGTTCCTGTGGTTCCTCAAAAAAGACAAAGCATGTAGCAAAACCAAACAGGGTCAAAAGGAGACAAAAAAAACAAAGACTGACATGAACCCTGGGAACCTTGAAAACATTATGCTAAGTGAAAGAAGCCAGACACAAAAAGCCACGTATTATATGCTTCCATCTATATGAAATGCCCAGAATAGGCAAATCTATAGAGACAGAAGATGAGAGAGGAGAGAATGAAGAGTAATTGCTAATAGGTACAGGACTGATGAAGTATTCTACAATTTGATAGTGGTGATAGTTGCACAACTTTATAAATTGTATGCTAAAAACCACTGACGTATACACTTTAAATTTTTTTTAATAAAATTTTAAAGGACCCACAAAAGAAATATATTTAACTAGAAAAATGTGGAAGCTTCTCTCACAAGTTGAAATTTAACACAGGGCTTCCGTGGTGGCACAGTGGTTAAGAATCTGCCTGCCAGTGCAGGGGACACAGGTTCGAGCCCTGGTCCGGGAAGATCCCACATACCGCGGAGCAACTAAGCCCGTGCGCCACAAATACTGAGCCTGTGCTTTAGAGCCTGCGAGCCACAACTGCTGAGCCTGAGTGCCACAACTACTGAAGCCCGCACGCCTAGAGCCAGTGCTCCACAACAAGAAAAGCCACCCATTGAGAAGCCCGCGCACCTCAACGAAGAGTAGCCCCCGCTTGCAGCAACTAGAGAAAGCCTGCGTGCAGCAACAAAGGCCCATAAATAAATAAATTTATTTAAAAAAAAAATTAACACAAACTGCATTGTAAAACCAAGCAGAATCATGCATGACAAAATAATAATATTCTAAAATATCATGATTTAACAGCCATAAGAAAACATTTTATTTTGGGCAGAGATATGAACAGACAACTCACTAGAGGAGAAATATGGGTAGAAAATGAGCAGTTTCACTAATGATAAAAGAAATGATGTAAATTTTTCACCTACCCACTTGGCGGGGTTTTGGTAGTGGTGGTAGCAGTGATGGTAGTGTTTGTTTTAATGACTATATGCAGCTGGCTACTAGATAAAACCATTTTCTTGAACATTTGTAGGGAGTATAAACTAGTACAACCTTTCTTCCAAACAACTGGCAACTTGAAAAATTTTTAAATGTGAACGCATGCCTTTTACTTCGGTAATTCCTTGCCCGAAACACAATCTCATTAAAAAAAAAAAAAAAAAATCTAACCTAGGGACAAATATTTATGCACAAAGATAATTATCACAGCATTTTTAATATTAAAAATCAGCAACAAATTATATGATGAAAAATCCTGGAATTCGTTGTGGAATTCATGGTATTGGTTATGGAATTCATAGGGTTAAATATTATGAAGCCATTAAATATTACATTTACAAAGAGTTTTAATAACAGAAAAAATCATTATGGCATAATGTTCAGTGGAAAACAGTATATAAAATGTATTTATAATGTGCTCTTAATTGCCTAGAAATGCATATGCAATGTTCATAGAAAGAGATTTACCTAACTTTGTTAATAATGATTTTCCCTAAGACATGGAACTATGGGTGATTTTTATCTCATCCAAATTTTCCCTTTATTTGTGACAATTTTCAATGAAAATATATTAGTTTTACATTCATAAATATACTTTCATATTCATACAAAATAACCTTAAATTTGTAAAAATGAGTTGAAGTAAAAGCCCCACATCAATGAGTATATCATCTTTCTGTTTACCCTAATTAATCTGGCATATGCATTGGTATGTTTAAAGATTGTGCCTCCATATAATTTTGTTTAAACACTCCTTCAGGAATCTTTAGAGAAGAGTTCAGATCAAGATGATTAATAGTTTAACATAACAGTGGAAACTGTTACCAAGAGGAAATATCAATCGTGAGCTACTTGTATACACCAAAGGAAAATATTCGCTGATGATCAAATTAAGGAACCTAAATTAATTATTGAAACTCTCAGTGTATTTATACAGTATATCCTTGTGCTTTATGCTCCAGTGAACATAAGAGCCGGACACTTAGAATACCTGAAATTTACCAGCCAGGTTACATCAGAATTACTTTCTTATGCTTCCTTAACAACCAACCTAGCAGCCTCAGTACTTTTTTGTTTGAAGGGATTATACCTAATTACTCATGATTCTCTCCTAACTCTGACCTAAAAGTAGTGACAGTAACTTCAGACCTTTTTCCCCTAATTATCTTATCAACCAGCCATTCAAGGTCACCTGGGCCCAAAGTGTCGCATTGGATGGAGCCTGAAAGAAATGCACTGTTTTGAAAATAATAAAAAAGCCGCAAACATATTGTAAGGTCCACGTGTCTTCAGCTGGTCTACAGCTACATATTCCAGCCACAGTAATCAGCAGGCAAAGTCACTTAAAATATATGATCCTTGGTGGAATACTTCTGGGCTGTTAAATTTTGTGCACGTGGCCAAGCTGCTTTAAATAGACACACATAGACCAAGGCTGTTGTGATGTCTGTAAGCGTTACGGTACAGACTGCTGTCCCCTTCTCTTCAGAGGAAATGCTGATCACACCCACTCCTCATAGAAACCACTTTCTAGTGTGTTCGCTCCACCCACACGAGTCCTGACTTGTCTAATTACACACCTGATCCTTGCCCTCCTAAATCATTAAGATTCTTCCTTTCATTATGTCCACTGGATATTTTACTTTCCCAGCAGAGTGTTCAAGCTTGTTTATACTTCTCTAAGTTAAAGTGTATTCAATCAGCAAGGGTAATAAAGACTAACTGACAAACTAGAAAAACCTGAAAGAACGGAGTAACGTGAGGACCACAAAAAACCACCCATATGCATTTCTCAATTATACCACATTCTTCAAAAGAATCTGAATCCTTTATTGAGAATCTATGAAATATACAAAGGGAAAATATTTCCAAACTGTTTTTGCACACCTTATAGTTTGTATTGTGCTTTGTAATTTAAAATGTATTTTCTCCTACATTGTCTCATAAAGTTGTGAGAATTGAAAGTCATGTGGGTGCCTAGCATTTAGCAATGGCTGGATAAATATCAGTGTCCCTCCTCTTCTCAGCCCCTCCCCAGCCCATCTCAGCTAATTCTGCAAAGCTCCCTCTTTACACTTAAGAAAACTGAGGGAGGGAAGCAATGCCTACAAGATCTAGAAATTACTGCCTAACACCTGAAGTCCAAGGGTAAGGTTCAGAGTAACCAACCACAGCACACTTTCTAGAAAACAAACCTTAGCTAGAATATGGCTGGCATTCTCAACCCTTAGTAAGCTTTATTGACTATGGTCCTTTATTATTACAGCCTACGTTTCTGAGGTTTGCAAAAGGAAATGTTCCTAATCACAAAGCAGCCTTGGTTTTTCTAAGTGTCCCATCAAATAACTCCAGGCTGTGTTTAAAGGACAGCCCGAAATGTTCCATAAGTCATAACTGCAACATTGAGAGGACCTCATGATGAATGGCTTTCAGCTCTCTGAATATCCACGGGCTCATCTTGAAGCCTTTGCACAAGCCATTTCCTTTACCTGAGTCACTTTCCTCTACTCCTTGTTCTCCCCTCACCCCACCATCATCATCACCACTTGTTCTGAGTCCTCAGATGCTGTTGACTTTGTTCTAAACCCCTCTGCCTCCACCCCAAGGTCAACTTATATAGGACATGAGGAGAATGAGCTCTGCCCTTTCTCATTCCAAGATTCCTTCTAGTCAACAATGCCAATGAGTAGAACAGACAGGGTGTTTGTGGGTGTGGGTGTGAAAGAAGTGTTAAGATTCAGAAGGAGAAGCAACAGGTGAGATATATCTGGAAGCTGTATTACACACACACATACACACACCCCACAGACCTTTTTATCCCTATCAAAATAGTTCATGATCTTGGTCTTAAGTCACTGCCCAGCTTGCTACACTTGAACCTTGAGTAGATCCCAAAATTCAGAAATGGACCCCAGAAGCCCGTAAGCATGGTGTCACAGGAACATGCATACACTTCAACAGTGTAGACTCTTGCCTGCTAAGGTGTCTCCTATCAAACTAAAAATAGAACAGGCACTGAGCTCCAGTTGATTCCTCACTGCACAGGCTGCCAAGATGATCAAACTCTGATAACTGCAACAAGTGGAATGAGGGGGGCAACTGGAAGGCCCACCCACTCATCTGTATTCTTGGTCTCATGTACATCATTATATGAATATTTGGCTAGTTTTACAGTAAACTGAAGGAAAACAAATCTAGCCAAGTCACAGTCACAATCGTCCTGCTCCCTAAGAAACAGAACCAGTCCTTGTGTGTTCTCTCCTCATTTCACCTTCTGATATATAGCACACTGTAATCTACTAACTCAGCTCCTTTTCTGTATACTGCTAAACTTGATGCTTTTTCTCTCTCCTGTAGAGTAGATCCCCCTTCTTATTTTTCCCGTGACCAATAGTTGCCCCCCACTGTGGTTCTGAGGTTAGGCCGTAGCACATAGTTATCATTTGTCTGCCTCCCTCCCTCCATGAAGACAGAAGTTATATCTTATTTATCAATATATCCTTGGTGATAGTTGCCGTATAGTAGGTGCTCAATAAATACTAAGGAAAGAATGCAATAGTAAATACTCGTGGGGAAGAAACAAAAAAAGTATTTAGGGGGATACAATATTTTAGATAATGTGTGTGTACGTGTTTGTGTGTGTATACATATATATAAAATACATATATATCTACATATATACATATACACACACACATATATAATTTTTCCTCAGAGGCAAACAACCAAATTTCTCAATCCTGTTTTCATTATCTGCCTTTCCAAAGTCAAAGACAAAAGAAATCTAAAAGGTGAAAATGATGATAGTTACCTTGAATGCTGGACTGACTCAGAGCATGCTGAGAGGGGCTCAGCATCCTGAACAGTTGGTGTCCTGATGAGGTTTTGGAAGACATTTGATAGTGACAAAAGTTCTTCCATTAAAAGCATGTTTATTAATCAGGAAAAATTAGACATAAGCTAGATATTAGGTGAATATTTGGAATTGTTAATTTCATCGGTTGGCATAATGACATTTTAATTATTTTTTAAGGCTTGGTAGTTTATATAGTCACACCAAAGTATTTACCAATAAATTATATGCATGCTTGGATTTGCTTTCAAATACTCCAGGAAAAAAAAAGAAGTGGGGAGGTGGAGGAGAGGTAGGTATAGCTAAGGCAAGAACAGCAGAATGTTGCTAATAGCTGAAGCTGAGTTAGGGGTACTTGGGAGTTCATTATAATCATTATACCCTCCTCTCTACTTTTGTGTGTGTTTAAAATTTTCCACAGTCAAAAAATGTGTTTATATCACATTTATTGGCTATTATCTGATGCATCTTGTGTTTGATATTCAGGAGTCTTGTAGTAAATGCATTGCTGTTTGATCCACAAACAAACAAATGCATGGTATTTTAGAAACCCATGGTCTGAAATTATAGAGTAAGATGTGTCCCTTCTTTAAAAAAAAAATGTAGCTGACTAATTCTCAGGCTCAGTTTTCTTATTAATATGTAAGATGCATGAACTTAATTGCTTCATCCTCTGGGCTGTGTAGCACTTCATAAACATGTCTATTAAAGCACTTTTATCTTTATATCATGGCTAATTTATGTCTGACTCTCCTTAATGGCAAGATTTAGTTCTTATTTATGGGTGCAGTGATTAAAAGCACAAGCTCTGGAATTCAAACTACCCACGTTCAAATGCTGGCCCCTTCCCTTATGAGCCACGTGAGTTGGACAAGGTGCCTCGCTGTCCTCATCTGCATAATGAAAACGATAAGACCTACTCCAATTGTTGTGAAGATTGAGTCTCACAAATAAGTAGGTACTCACACAATTTACTGAGTCCATTTTTCTCAATCAAGTACATTTCCTTGTGAGTTTCATTACTACGCTAATAGTCCGTGAGACTGGAATCCAGGCTCTTTTATCTCCTAATCCCATATTCTCTCTAGGCAACTGGGCTAGACTAGAGGAAACCTCACAACAATACTGAAAGCCGGGCCCTTCAGAGGAAAGTGCAGGCAGTGTTAACCCCAATGCAACATTGCTGATGCTTCAGACAGGTGAATGAGACATTCTGTGGATCTTATGGATTTGATGCCTAGATGGCCCCAAATCTCTTCCACTAAAGAAAGGACAATATTAGGACGTATATATATGTATATGTGTGTGTATATATATATATATATGTGTGTGTGTGTGTGTGTAACTGAATCACTTTGCTGTACAGCAGAAAATAATACAACGTAAATCAACTATACTTCAATGATATAATTTTTTTTTAAAATAAGAAGGGACAATACTAAGATAAGGGCACTGTCAGCACTTGGAAGTGGAGTTGAAAGGCACTCTTTTTTTTTTTTTTTTTTTTTTAAACAATGGTTTCATGAGCAGTGATGTGGGGCCTCTGTGTTTTGTTTTGTTTTTTAAATTTATTTATTTTTATTTATTTATGGCTGTGTTGGGTCTTCGTTTCTCTGCGAGGGCTTTCTCTAGTTGTGGCAAGCGGGGGCCACTCTTCATCGCAGTGCGTGGGCCTCTCACTATCGCGGCCTCTCTTGTTGCAGAGCACAGGCTCCAGACGCGCAGACTCAGTAATTGTGGCTCACGGGCCCAGTTGCTCCGTGGCATGTGGGATCTTCCCAGACCAGGGCTCGAACCCGTGTCCCCTGCATTGGCAGGCAGATTCTCAACCACTGCGCCACCAGGGAAGCCCGAAAGGCACTCTTATAAATAAAATAAAATTTAAAACTTGAAAAAAAAAAAGCACTGTTATCCTTGGTCTCTTGTGCTATGCTATCAATTTGCCAAGACAATCAGTTTTCCTATTACCACCCGGCACCCCTGCTACCAACACACCACCAGTGACCCTCCCCACTTAATTCTACCAGCTTGGTGTTCAGGATTCTGAGCCAGGTATCATAACAAGGCCCTGAGAATTAATAAACTCTTGGCCAGAGTTGCCTTACCACATCCCTGGATAGTATACCAGTGTTTGGGTAGCAGTTAAAGTTAGACTTACATAGAAACCACAGTATTCAACAGTTAGGATATTAAACATGCTTCATTCATTCAAAATATATATTTTTTAATATCTCCAAAATAGGAATGCCTCTTAACAATGGCATTGCATGATACAGTTGGCAGTTTAGTAGTATACCTTGCCATCATCGTATCTTAGATTCATGATCAAATGAAATCTTCAGCTCCTGTCATTGTATCAATATAACATTTGACATATGGAAACTTACAGGCTTAGGTGAATTACCGTCCAAAGCTCTAGAGGTATTTTCTGAGTCTATGAAATTTCTTATTGAGTCTCTGTGTTCTCTAAACCCTGGTATTTCTAATATAAAATAAACATCAAGATAGAAGGAAAACATGTGAGCTCTTTGAAACCCTGAACTTTGATTTGAGAGAGGCTCTTTCCTAAGCACCATTGTTTGTATGAGTCATCGTGGAAGGTCTCTCTAGGTCCTGACCGCCCCCCACCCTGGCACCCTCCCCCAACAATTTCTGTCGGTTTTCCTAACAGCTGAGTGGAGACTATGGGGAAAAGGAGTTGGCTAAATCCACCGTCTTTCCCCCTAAGATGCCACTTACAAAGTCATTCCCTTTCACATACTTAAAGTACCTTCTCCGCCCAGTATCAGCCTTGTCACCAAGTTCCTGGGTGATTCACGTAAGCATACACTGTAGGGCTTGGCTGTTTGGCAGCAGTGCCTAGACTCCACCCCTCCGCCCTGAATAGTAACACTTGGTCTTCCTATTGCTGATACGATCATTTTCCCCTTTTCTCTTGGTGGGCTGACCTTCGACTTCATATTCCTCTTTCCCAGAGAAAGTGCCTTTCCTTAAATCAGCTTCTGCAGTAACAATCACAACCAGTCTGTCCTCTTAACAGCACACGTCTCCACAATGTTGTTGTCACTGGAAGGGATAAGGACCTTAGTGAAGTTCTTAAGGTCCTTAGGGGATCTCTTTATTTTTAGATTTTAAAAATGAAGCTCAAGGCTTCCCTGGTGGCGCAGTGGTTAAGAATCTGCCTGCCAATGCAGGGGACACTGGTTCGAGCCCTGGTCTGGGAAGATCCCACATGCCGCAGAGCGACTAAGCCCATGCACCACAATTACTGAGCCTGCGCGTCTGGAGCCTGTGCTCCGCAACGGGAGAGGCCGCGACAGTGAGAGGCCCGCGCACCGCGATGAAGAGTGGCCCCCGCTTGCCCCAACTAGAGAAAGCCCTCGCACAGAAACGAAGACCCAACACAGCCAAAAATAAATATAAATAAATAAATAAATTTATAAAAAAAAAAAAAAATGAAGCTCAGGGCTGAGGGACTTACCCAGAGTGACATCATCATTGGCAATAGAGTGAAGAATAGTATCTTGGCCACTGCCACTAGGGAATATGTACTTCTGCCCTCTGTTTAGATTCTCTACAACTGCAGTCTTTTTTTTTTTTTTTTTGAAGTTTTTTTGGCCATGCCATGCAGCTTGAGGGATCTTACTTCCCCCACCTGGGATTGAACCCTGGCCCTCGGCAGTGAAAACAGAGTCCTAACCACTGGACAGCCAGGGAATTCCCTCTCCAACTGCAGTCTTTTTTTTTTTTTTTTTTTTAAATTAGAAAAATATTTATAGTAATGTGGTAAAGGATTCATACACTTGATATATAAAAATGTTCACACTAATCAATAAGAAAACCCTAAAACTCTAGTGAAGGCAGTGAGAAATTCACTGAAGAGTAAATACAAATGGCCAATTAACAAATAAAGCAAGCTAGCCGCACTAAAGTTAATTAAAACAACAAGGTGAGTATTTGTTTAACCTGTTAAATAAACAAAGATTAAAGATAAAAATATTAGCCAGAGCTATGAGGCTCCAACTGCGGTCTTAAGAAGAGCAGATAGATTGCAGAACTGGAGAGCCACCATCCTCTTCATAGTCTTTCTGGATTATAATAAAAGGGTGTGAGAATGCAGTGGACATCACTATTATCGCCCGGACTGTGGTGGCTTAATAGATCAGCAATGTGGTTGGAAAATGGAGCTTGGCTTGCGTTTGACTTTATGTAAGATCAAGAACGAATCGATTGTCCACATCAAAAAGTGGAGGGTGTGTGGAAAGGGTTAAAGCACGTCCCACACTATCGCCTCAGCACCCTTACCTCAACCAGGCAATAGGTCCCTAATCTTTGGCCCCTTAAATGCCTTTGCCATTTGAGGATCTTCCCTGGCTGGATTCGTTCATCAACATTCTTTCATTACAGTAAAATTATATAACATGAACTTGGGAATGTATTCTCCTCCCCGTGCTGTTGAAGATCTTGGCTACATTCCTTCCTGAGCAAAAATACACAAGAACACACACACACACACACACACACACGCGCGCGCGCGCGCGCGCGATCCAAGAATTAGTGATAAGAGATAGGGGTAAAAAGAATCAGGCATTTGTGTCTCTTAGTCTAACTATCTGGTCCCCTTATCTAGAGAAGTGTAAGGCCTCCCTGCCCAGACCTTCATGAGCTCCCCTCTTAGATGTTCCCTAACATGGTGGAGAGAGGCCCAATCTAAACCTTCCCTTCTCTCCTTTTATCATTTTTTTCCTCCAGAAGTCCTACCTCTCTGTCCCCATTGCCAGACACTGTCCCTTCTCCAGAAGGTGTAAAGTCCTAAGACTCTTCATGTGTATTGTGAATATTCACAATCACCAGCTTAGCTGTTTTCTCCTCCATCTTTTGAAACTGCTGGATATAGCAGTAGGAGGAGCTTTCAGCTTCCAAGTAGGGAAGGAGGACATCTTGACTAAAAGCCTAATTTCCTTTGCGGTTTCTTTTTCTCTGGATTGCCCCTGACTACTTGCAAGGGTTAACTCCCTGCTGATAACACTGACTTGGAGAAAAGGTGATAAATCTGATCTCATTCTATCTAGCCAACATAAAAGAACTAATTTAACCTGGTGCTGTGGTCAGATTATGGAGGGACTTTAAAGAGAGGAGTTTGAGGTCAGTAAGCAACTTAGAAGAAACACTAAAGGCTCTTGAGCAGGGACAGTGATGGGGGAAAGACATGCTTTGGGATGGATTGGTAACAAACGCTGTACAGGCTAGAGGCAGACACTGATTCAGAGAAGCATGTTGGGAATTGCAGAAATTCATCCATGATAGAATGAGGAGTTTTACAAGAGTGGCAACAGAGCAGAAGACAACATTTTCTCCATATGTAAAATCGAAAAGATGGAACTGGCTCAATAGATATTTGTCATTTCTATATACTCTAGGTCTATAAGGAACAAGAAAGAGTAAGAGAATGCTACCGTTGTGAGCCTTATACTAGAAGTAATAGTAATACCACTGGTCAAAATGGGAACATTTTCTCGTACTGTGTGGACTGCAGGATAACCTTTTTCCACTCAACTCACCATAACTAACCCCCAAGAGACTCTGTCCTCATCATTTTTCTCTACGATAACTCCCAAGGGGAATCCAAGCACTGTTGTTGTTGTTTTTGGTCCATCAATCCTTGGATGGGGAGTCCAGTTGTGATTATCGTTCACGCGCTCTGACTTACAGGTGGTCTTAGCTTCCTTCCACTCTCCCCAAGTTCCGTGCAGGACCAACTCTAATGGGGCTCTTCACATGGGAGGTCCCTAAGATCAGTTTATGTAAAAGGAGGAAAAGGGTCAAACCTCCCTTACCCTTCATCTAGGTCTCAGAGAAGAGCCCTCCAGCGTGATTCAGCCTATCTCATCAGAGTATAAGGTGACTTTGGCTAATTTTGGTTCTCTGTTTGAACATCACGAAACCAACAGGAACCCATGTTTTCATGCCTGTAACTCTGAACCTCTTGCATTGCCTAGCTTAGGTTCCTCATCTTGCTCCTTGAATTTATCCCTAAAACGCCTTCAGATCACCTCAGTAGAAAAGTCCCTGCTTTTGTCTTCCAGCCCCATTCTGCTTCCCCCACCACCTACTCCACCAACAGCCCACGTGGCTTCTGCCTGGCCTATAGTCAGACATTGCTGCCCAGAATCTACAATCAGTTACTATGTAATTTAAAATGTCAGTAGCTCACATGATTCCTCAGAGGGCACTGTGACCTCTGATTGCTCCAAACCTACACAAGTTTGAGAACTGCCGATCTATAAAATGAGGCTAAGACAACTTGGTCTGCCTGCCTTACTGAGTTGTTGTGAGGATCCAATGAGATTATATGTGGAATCTGGCTTTGAAAGCTATGAATTGCTCCGCAAATCCATGAGATTGTTATTGCCATTCATTTAACACTGAGCAAACATTACTGAGCACCTATACTGTGGCATTAATGTTTCTCGTTTCTTAAGGTAGGATTGTATTGCTATAAACTTCCCTCTTAGACCTGCTTTTGCTGCATCCCATAGCTTTTGGGTGGTCGTGTTTTCATTGTCATTTGTTTCTAGGTATTTTTTGATTTCCTCTTTGATTTCTTCAGTGATCTCTTGGTTATTAAGTAGTGTATTGTTTAGCCTCCATGTGTTTGTACTTTTGACAGATTTTTTCCTGTAATTGATATCGAGTCTCATAGCGTTGTGGTCAGAAAAGATACTTGGTACGATTTCAACTTTCTTAAATTTACCAAGGCTTGATTTGTGACCCAAGACATGATCTATCCTGGAGAATGTTCCATGAGCACTTGAGAAGAATGTGTATTCTGTTGTTTTTGGATGGAATGTCCTATAAATATCAATTAAGTCCATCTTATTTAATGTATCATTTAAAGCTTGTGTTTCCTTATTTATTTTTATTCTGGATGATCTGTCCATTGGTGAAAGTGGAGTGTTAAAGTCCCCTACTATGATTGTGTTACTGTCAATTTCCCCTTTTATGGCTGTTAGCATTTGCCTTATGTATTGAGGTGTTCCTATGTTGGGTGCATAAATATTTTCCATTGTTATATCTTCTTCTTGGATTGATCCCTTTATCATTATGTAGTGTCCTTCTTTGTCTCTTGTTTTTCTCTTTGTCTTTGTTTTAAAGTCTATTTTGTCTGATATGAGAATTGCTACTCCAGCTTTCTTTTGATTTCCATTTGCATGGAATATCTTTTTCCATCCCCTCACTTTCAGTCTGTATGTGTCCCTAGGTCTGAAATGGGTCTCTTGTAGACAGCATATACATGGGTCTTGTTTTTATATCCATTCAGCCAGTCTATGTCTTTTGGTTGGAGCATTTAATCCATTTACATTTAAGGTAATTATTGATATGTATGTTCCTATTACCATTTTTTTAATTGTTTTGGGTTTGTTATTGTAGGTCTTTTCCTTCTCTTGTGTTTCCTGCCTAGAGAAGTTCCTTTAGCATTTGTTGTAAAGCTGGATTGGTGGAGCTGAATTCTCTTAGCTTTTGCTTCTCTGTAAAGGTGTTAATTTCTCCATCAAATCTGAATGAGATCCTTGCTGGGTAGAGTAATCTTGGCTGTAGGTTTTTCTCCTTCATCACTTTAAATATGTCCTGCCACTCCCTTCTGGCTTGCAGAGTTTCTGCTGAAAGATCAGCTGTTAACCTTATGGGGATTCCCTTGTATGTTATTTGTTGTTTTTCCCTTGCTGCTTTTGATATTTTTTCTTTGTATTTAATTTTTGATAGTTTGATTAATATGTGTCTTGGCGTGTTTCTCCTTGGACTTATCCTGTATGGGACTCTCTGTGCTTCCTGGACTTGATTAACTATATCCTTTCCCATATTAGGGAAGTTTTCAACTATAATCCCTTCAAATATTTTCTCAATCCCCTTCTTTTTCTCTTCTTCTTCTGGGACCCCTATAATTCGAATGTTGATGCATTTAATGTTGTCCCAGAGGTCTCTGAGACTGTCCTCAATTCTTTTCATTCTTTTTTCTTTATTCTGCTCCCTGGCAGTTATTTCCACCATTTTATCTTCCAGCTCACTTCATTCTTCTGCCTCAGTTATTCTGTTATTGATTCCTTCTAGAGTATTTTTCATTTCAGTTATGTGTTGTTCATCACTGTTTGTGTGCTCTTTAGTTCTTCTAGATCCTTGTTAAATGTTTCTTTTGTTTTCTCCATTCTTTTTCCGAGATTTTGGGTCATCTTTACTATCATTACTCTGAATTCTTTTTCAGATAGGTTGCCTATTTCGTCTTCATTTATTTTGGTCTGTTAGGTTTGTACCTTGCTTCTTCGTCTATGACATTTTTTTTGTCGTTTCTTTTTTTTTTTTTTTTTTTTTGATGGATTGGGCTGTATTCCTGTCTTACTGGTTGTTGGCCTTTAACATCCAGCACTGGAGTTTGCAAGCAGTTGGATAGAGCCAGGTCTTGGTGCTGAGATTAGGACCTCCAGGAGGCCTCACTCTGATTAATATTCCCTGGGGTCTGAGGTTCTCTGTTATCTGTTTTATATATAGTAGTGTGTTTATGTTAATCCCGAACTCCTAATTTATCTCTCCCCCACCCCTTTCCCCTTTGGTAACCAAAATTTGTTATGTTTGTGGGTCTATTTCTCTTTTGTATATAAGTTCATTTGTATCATTTTTGTTTTATAGTTCACATATAAGTGATATCACATTGTAACAGGGAAGAGCCAAATTTGACTACATGTTGGATCTGTTTCTTTTACTTTAATGTTTGCTTTCCGCTGCTTTTGTTCACTCAGAGGATACTGTCTATACATAATGGCCTACCTTGGGGAACCCTGCCCCTCTGCCTGAATGTTAAACCAAAGTGCCTTTGTTCAGGGAAACATCCAGACCCTGTCCACCTGTGGATGGCTACAAGAAAGAAGAAATTAACCCATCCCCTCCCCGAGGCTGGCTATTCCAAGTGATATTTGCCAAACTTATGGCCTTTTTACTTTACTTCCTCATCTCCTCCCCATCTCTGTGCTATAAAAGAAACTGGCATCCAAACCCCAATAAGATGGTTATTTTGAGACTTTAGTGTGCCTTCTTCTCAGTCTGCTGGCTTTCCAAATACAGTCGTATTCCTTGCCTCGACACCTTGTCTCCAATTTATTGGCCTGTCATGCAGCAAGCAGAGTGAGCTTGTGCTCCATAACAATATGATATTTGTCTTTCTCTGTCTGGGTAACTTCACGAAGTATGATAATCTCAGACTTCCCTGGGGCCACAGTGGTTAAGAATCCGCCTACCAGTGCAGGGGACATGGGTTCGATCCCTGGTCCGGAAAGATCCCACATGCCATGGAGCAACAAAGCCCGTGCACCACAACTACTGAGCCTGCGCTCTAGAGCCCATGAGCCACAAGTACAGAGCCCGCATGCCACAACTGCTGAAGACCACGTGCCTAGAGCCCATGCTCTGCAGCAAGAGAAGCCACTGAATGAGAAGCCCATGCACCACAACAAAGAGTAGCCCCTGCTCACTGCAACTAGAGAAAGCCTGTGCACAGCAACAAAGACCCAACGCAGCCAAAAATAAATTTATGAATTTATTTTTAAAAAGTCTTAAAAAAAAGAGTATGATAATCTCTAGGTCCATCCATGTTGCTACAGATGGCATTATTTCATTCTTTTTATGGCTGAGTAATATTCCATTGTATATATGTACCACATCTTCTTTATCCATTCATTTGTTGATGGACATTTAGGTTGCTTCCATGTCTTGGCTGTGGTAAATAGTGCTGCAGTGAACATTGGGGTGGATGTATCCTTTCAAATTATGGTTTTCTCTGGATATATGCCCAGGAGTGGGATTGCTGGGTCATATGGTAGCTCTATTTTTAGTTTTTTAAGGAGCTATTTTTTATATAACTTAACAGCAATGATTTTTTTCCAGACTTTTTTCTTTATTTTTCTTTTTCTTATTGAAGTATAGTTGATTTACAATGTTGTGTTAGTTTCAAGTGAACAGCAAAGTGATTCATTGATATATATATGTATATATGTATGTATATATATATTCTTTTTCAGATTCTTTTCCATTATAGGTTATTAGAAGATATTGAATATAGTTCCCTGTTCTATAGAGTAAGTCCTTTATCTATTTCATATATAGTAGTGTGTATCTGTTAATTCCAAATTCCTAATCTATCCCTACCCCCCCTTTTTTTCATACCTAAGAAAAGTTTCCAGTGGACAAGTAATATTAGCTTTTATATTTTAATTAAATGTGTAATAAACAAAAGTGGGTCTGGTGCAAGAATAAACACACAAATCACTGGGTGAAAAACAGAAATGCTTAAACATTGCCATGTCAGATATTATCTCAACAGGTTGTGTAGGAAACATCACAAAGCAACAGAGATAGATTGATGTCCCATAAACTGAATCGAGGAAAATGTACGTATATCCTCATCTCTTCCCTCAACAACAAAATAAATATTGAAAATATTAAAGAGTAAAATGTTCATGGATACAATGGGGGAGGAATATATGTAATATTTTATTTGTTGGGGGGGTACATCCTTTATCCTTTCTGTATTTTGATTGTCCTAAGTTTTTATAATGTGTTTTGATCATTACAGAAAAGGTTTAAAAAATAAAGTTACTTTTTGTTATTAGGAAAAATATGACTATACACTAATAACCATAAAAGGAGAGGATCTTTTCAAGTATGCAATCAATGGAAAAATGACAAAAGACATGATCAACGGATTTGACTAAAAAATTAATTTCTGTGCCTAAAAAACTATTAATTACCAAAAAACTTAAAATATAAAGAGACTCTCACAAATTAAAAATCAGACCTCCTAATAAAAAATTAAATACTAAGTAATTTTATAAAAAATAGAAATATGTTCAACCATATTAGTAATCAAGGAGATACAAATTAAAACTATAATAATATAACAGCTTTGCTATCAGTTTAACAAAGAATAATTAAAGTCATAAAAATCAATGCTAACGCTGGTGATGGTATGGCAAGGTGAGCAAGTTCACAGATGTGCTGGTGTCTGTAAATTGGTGCAAGCACTCAAGAAGGAAATTGGCATCAAGATCACTAAAAATAGTAAATTCCTAGGAAGTTACTCTCAGAAAATAAGAGTTTCCAACAATTACTTATTGGAGAGACACTCATCACAGTTTTCTGTGATGTTGTTTTGTGACTGTAAGTTTGTAAAGAGCATGAGAAAAAAGCCAGTTAAAACACAATGCACCCAAATGATAGAATGGTATGCAACAATTACAAATCAAGTGAGTCTGAGTTCATTAGATAATGGGAAAATGCCCCTGGCATAACATTAAGGGAGAGAGCAAAATGCAAAATCACATAGTAATAAAATGGTGATTTGCTTAAACTAAATTACATCTGTGTGTGTATAACATCAAAATATAAACAGTGGTGATAATACAGTCTTGGAAATAATATCTCAGTTAATTATTTTTCTACTTTCCTGTTCTCAGTATTTTGAAATGTTTTTATAATAAAAGCAATCAGGAAGACACAATTAACTATAGATTTTTTACAAGAAGCCTTGGAGGCTTTTGGGGGACTGTAAGCCACCTGTGGCCAGGAGAGAAGTAAATGAAGACTCCAGTGTTTTCTAATATAAAGAAAACAAAGGGACCTTTCGGTAGGAAAGAAGCAATGACGCGGCTTTAGTCAATTCTCCTCCTTGGTGCTTCCCTGAGCCTCAGTTTATCCGAGGGCACGCTGAGGTCCTTTTTGTGTGTTTACAGAATGTTTGCTGATTCAAGCAGATCATTTTCTAAACTGACTCACAGGTAACATCTCCCTCACTCCAAGTGACAGGCATTTCTCTGACCTCAGTCTGTGTTCCAGCTCTTTCCATGCCTGAAGGAAAATCCAAGGACTTTTAGGATCTGAATCTAAGAAGTTTGGGGTAATGATGTACATGTTTTTCTTTACTATTACCACAGTGCATACATATCTCACAGCCGTGCACTGCGGCCACAGCCCACAAAAGCCAGAGGCACGAGTTTGCCCCACGCTGGCAGAAATTGCCCCATGATGGTTATAATTGCCATAATACTAAATAACTTACCTTTTGTAAACACTTTGTCCTTGGCACAGTTTTTGATACATACAATTTCATTCACTTCCCTGAAGGCGTGTTGTAGGGATTGGGTGATGCTTGAGAATGGCCCTTTTCTGTTTTGGTCCTTCTGTGAGCCCTTGGCCTCTTGCCTTTCTTTTTCTCCCCACTCTCTGAGCTGTGTACTATTCATACTACACGCCATTGTGACTCCTGCCCCATAACCTTGAGCCAATGCCAAGTGCCTTTCAAATAATAGAGCTCCTTCCTGCTCTGTCCCCTAGACTAGCCGTCGGCCCAGGGACCTAGCAGAGTTTTGCTTCCTACTAGTAAAGGGATCACTGAAGGTTATATTCCCATCTCAATGCTGAAATTCCAAGCAAATGTGCTTGTTTATTTTGAATAAGCATTTTTCCTGGTAAATGACCCACTTCTGAATGTTGCAGTTGCCCTTGATGTCTTGGAAGAGCAGTTGTTGCATTTTCCATTAATATCACAAGGCTCATCTTTAGCCGATACGTGCAGGTATGGCCCGTTGAACCAGCTGTTAAATTATGGGAAAGTATAATGGCTGAAAAGTAGCCTCTGCCCTCATGTCCCACCTCATTGAGGCTGTCCCAGTCCTTCCCCTTGGACACCCTGGATCTCCCCCAATCTAGCAACTGAAAGGGTTACTACCTGGCCAGGCACCCAGCTGAGCTGATGCACAGCTGTTATCCATTTGGACTGATTGGTGCCCAAGTCACTCAGGGTGTGAGTTGGTTTTGGTTTTTTGGTTTTGGCCGCGCCACACGGCTTGTGGGAGGTTAGTTCCCCGACCAGGGATTGAACCGGGGCCCTCAGCAGTGAAAGCGCAGAGTCCTAACTACTGGACCGCCAGGGAATTCCCAGTGTGTGAGATATTTTGATCGATGCTCCTGCATCATTATGGTGTTGAAGGCGTGATACACCAGACTGACATAAATCAAGCCGACATAAATCAATCCGGTTGTTAGCAAAAAACTTCTAGCCTAGCGGTTCTCTAACTTGAACGCCCAGCAGAATCACCTGGAGGGCTAGTTTACACGCACATCTGGGCCCCGCCCTCAGAGATTCTGATTCATTAGGTCCAGGATGGGGCCTGAGAATTTGCATTTCTCACAATTCCCAGGCAAGGCTGAAGCTGGAGCTCCCAGTCCTCTGTTGCACAGGCAGCTCCCTGATAGAAACGGATCTCTAGAGCAGCACTTCTCAAACACCAGTACGCATAAGCATCACCTGGGGAATCTTGTAATACAGACTCTTATTCAGTGCATCTGGGATAGAGCCTGAAATTCTGCTTTTCTATCAAGCATCTGGGATAGAGCCTGAAATTCTGGGATAAAGCCTGAAATTCTGCTTTTCTCTCAAGCCCCCACGTGATTCCACTGTCTATGACCTTGAATAGCAAGGTCTTCTAAGGGAATTCCCGCTTCTCATCCACATAATGAAAGTCTTCCTTATAAATCCTTTATTCTCTCTGTATACAATTCCCTTCTCGTCCTCCTTCTTTCGTTTCTTATTCTTTGTTGTTGTTGTAGTTCCCGTAGCTTCTTTCATTTTTTTCTTTTAACAAATTCGCAGGTTGATGCTGATACTGTTAGTCTGTGAGCGTACTAAGTAGTAACACCTCATAGTGGCTGTAATTCTAGACCTCGGTTGCAGAGCACTTCAGATCAGCCCCTTCTTCCTACATACGTATCCTCGAACTTCCCCCTCTCACCACTCAACTAAAGCCTAAACTGACACGAAGAGGAAGATATCACCCACCAGAGTCTTTGGTAAGAGAGAATAAACTGGCTTTTTTTCCTTAGGATAAGACTAATAATGATCTGAGTTTTGTACTAAATAGTTCTCTATCTGCTTCTATGGTCCTTCACATTTTGGCGTGTCTCTGTAAGTTCCTGAGGTGGATTACAAGTCACGTATGTGAATGATTTATCTCTTTATTCTTGTTTTTTAGTTATTCTTTTAAAAATTCTTTTCACTTGGCCCTATTTTGCTCTTCCTCTCTCCCGCTTTCTTTTCTCCCTCTCTTTACTTTTCTTCCCACTCTCTGTTTTTTTCTTGCCCATGTCTTCAAGATTTCAAATTCCCAACCCACTCTCTGGATTCCACTGCTGAATAATTTTTTTTTTTTTTTTTTTTAATGCAACCCTGACTTCTCAAAAGGAGACTCCACCCAGACTGTTTTGGAGCTTCACGATTCCAACAATGAGGTCAGAAATGAGTCTAGGAAAATTACGTGTGAGTGCGTGTCGGGGAAACAAAGAAGGCAGTCAAGTGTAAAAGGAAAGGCTCGAGTGCCCTTTTCTAGAAAATACTTGACTAGGAGCTTTTATCCAGGATTAGAAAGTGCCCTGCTTACCAACTAAGCACTTTCTCTGCAAAACATAAAAAAGATGTCTGTTTTTATGAACTTGGTCATTTCCTGGACTTTAATAGCGCTTTTCCTAGACTTTAATAGCACTTGATTCCAGTTGGATATAAACAGACTTCTGTGATCCATCGGCTTGTACCCTCCCTGCCCTTGGGCTGGGCAAGCTGCTTAGCAGCTAATTCTGTGGAAAAGTCTACAAGCCCTAGTGTCGGAAGGCAGAAGTCCTGGCCCAGCCTTGCTCCACTTCTGGGAACCCAGGGACATGGCAGGAGTTTGTTGGTTAAGTAGCTGTGCCTGAGAGTTAATTCTGTACCATCTCCTTTCCAAATGCAGTGGAGAGAAGTTCAGGAAGATCTATATTCCATAAGGAAAAGAATAGTAGAGATGATGGATAGCTTCTGAAGCAGAGAAAACAAGGAATGCACTGCATTCAGTTCATCCAGTGCTAAGTAGCTTTCTAAGGGACCTGCAGATTCCAGCTGACCCTGTGTTCCTCCCTATCTGACAGGTGACACAGACTTGAATTCTAAATTGATTCCGGCTAGGATAAGTTATCTAAGCTGGCTGCACCTCGATTATCTCATCTATAGAGTGAACATGGTCACCTTAACTAACAGGGTATTTGCAAAATAACATAAATGAAACTGATGCCAAGAATGGAGCCCACACTTCAAAACAGTGGTTCTCAACCTAGGGCTTGGAAGATGTTCAATATGCGTCAACATCTACCTTTCCTTCTTGAATGAAAAAGACAGAAAAGAAGAAGGAGAGGCAATGATAGGATCTTCAGTGGATAACCATGAATAAAATTCCTGGCTGTGATGGTAGAAGCATCAAAATCAAGAGTCTCAAACTCAAATGCCAGTAGAAGCTGGGCAAGTAATATTAATAAGCAAAGCACCCCAGGGACAAAGAAAAAAGAATACAACAGACACTGGCAAGACAATAGAAATGCTTCAAATATCTATTATCGTGGTAGAAGACAAATAGCTGCACACCCACAAGAAAAATGGCTTCTTGCCACTCCACCTTGGGTTCTTGAAGCAATGGAAGATGATGGGGACGGGACTTAGCTGGAAAGAGCTGCCGCCTCCAGCATGCTCTCCACCTGACAGTCATCATGTGACACAAAATGAAAGGCCCAGCATTGCCAGATCTTAGGACTCTTTGCAAGATAAGTAAGAGGCTTTGTTTATTCCTAAAATATTCCAGTTTACCAATGCTGGCCAACCCTATGGTATGATCAACATAGTGGGCCATCAGAGGCTTGTGGACATTAGGTTACAATCTATGTTGCTTCTCCTTTTTAGAGCTCTGCCAGCTCAGAAGGGAGCACATTGGGTTGCGGTTTGCTTTCTGTTCACTAAGAGGTAAGAAAACCCGTTCAGAAGTAGAAACTTGGAAAGCCAGAATGGTGCATGCCTTTGCTGGCTTCAGCTAGGAGCTGTACACACTTCACTAGACTTCTTTGTATCTGTTAATTATCATCATATCCCTAAGAGGTGAGCGCTATCTCCATTTCACAGATGAGGAAATAGAAGATTAGATAAGCAGTAATTTGCTCAAGAGCTCACAATAGCAGCACTCAGGTTTGAAACCAAGTTGTTTTATCCAAGTTTAGTGCCTCTCATATACCGTAAAGTGGAATAATAACATTTGTCTGAGTCTAAAGCTCATTTTCCTTCCACCTTCTCCCTTGATAAATATTAAGCAGTTAGGGAGGCTCAAAAAGGAACTTAGATGACTGGAATGCCAGTTGGTAAATAGTGATTTCAGAGCATTAATGACTAGTTTGAGTCTGGACACATTGCAGGCCAGAAATTAGATTCCTCAATCCTAAAGTTAGATTTTGCTCTACTATTGCATGCCTTGTGTGAGAGATTTTTAAACACCAGTGACAATGTTGAGTCATAGTTCTTGCGGTTTGACCCAAATGGAGAAATTTCTGTAATACTGTATCTGAGTGTTTACTCAGGTAAGTATTAGAAAGGTAAGTATTAGAAATTCCAGCTTAATTCAGTTTAAACTGTAAAGGCATTTGCTGTCTGTGGAAACAAATATCAGGCTTAAATAGCACTTCCAGCAACATTTCATCCAGTGGACCAAACCAAAAACCCAGGTTTCCTCTCTGTCGCCTCACTGCTTTCTGAAACATTGGTCTTAAAGACTGGGTTCCTGTGTGTTTTATAACAGCTGCCAGCCAGCATCTTGTTTACATCCAGATAAAGAAAGAGGAAATTTCAGTAACTGTCACAAGGGCTAGAAATTGCTTTCTCTTGCTTTCTTGTTCTCTCGTGATTAACCCTTGGCCTAAAGATAGGATTGTTGGTTGGAGTAAGATCATCAGGGTCGAACCCTGAATTTAGATTAATCCCATACAAACTGCATAGCTGCTATAAAATGGAGGAGGGATAAATTCACCCACGGAAAAGTCCGTGTATTTTTGGTAGAAAGTGGAAGAAATGGGTGCTGGGAAGCAACAAAAAACAACTTGGCCGAGGCTGTACAAGAAATATTCATAGCTCTTCATCTAACACACACTAAAAAGAAAGGCAGATAATTCATTCCTGAGAGACCTGAATGGAGGAGTGGAAAAAACAGAAAGAATGATTTTGCTGGTTTTGTTTTATTGTAGAATTCTGCAGTTTCTTACTTTGTGGTGGTGGTTGTTGTTGTTGCTCTGAGGAAGGTCTGAGGAACATTGGTCATGGCCATGTTTGGGTTTTCTTCTGACATTAAATTCTGAAAAATAACAAACCATCATGTGCAGAGTTTGGCAAGCTGCTGCTATTTTTGTAAGGCCCAGCAGCTAAAAATGTTTACATTTTTTAAAGATTTAAAAACAAAGAATATGAACCAAAGACTGAATGCAGTCCATAAAGCCCCAAATATTATCTGGTTCTTGACAGAAAAAGTTGGCCAACCCCTGGTCCATGAACTCATGAAAGTGAAGTTTCATTACTTCCTAAATAATTAGAGCAAAAATAACAAAGTTTAGAGAATCTGTGACTCATAAAAACCAAATGTACAAGAAACATTATTGTAGGATTAGGCTTTAGTATCTTTCTCAACTGCAAACTAATCCCTTCAAAATCCTAAATGAAAATAACTTTCATCTATTTAATATTACCTTGCTTATTTCTCATTTGGTGGTTGCCAGGGCTGGGGAAGGGAGGGGGTGCATGGAAATAGGTAGTAGAAGATTAATAAGAGACAGACACGTTTTTGATTCTGCACACAAGGCCAGCAGTTGGCTGATTTTTGGCTGACCACACACTGACTAACTAGTCATAGCATAAAAATGAAATTAGCTCCATGTCTGGCAAAGTTCCAGATTCTAAGATGTCACGTTCAATGATGTCATAGAGAAGGTACCCTTATATTCTGGCTAGGATCCTATAGTTGATAAGAGACAGCTACAGTCAGCCAACTGAACCAACAGGAGAGTTTTGTCAGCAATTCCCAGGTGTAAATCATGGTGCAGAATATTAGAGACATGGCAAGTATTTATTTGGCTTCAAGGAGTATTTCAAAAGAGACATCTTGAGAGCAGATTTGATAAACTTTAAGGAATATTTCCTCCATCCAGTATTCCTTCATTGCTCTGTAGCAAGAGGAGATTTTTATTTTTTAATGCTTGTTCTTCATGTTGTTTCTTGAGGGATGGCACTCTCTAGAGAGTAGCCAAGAGAAAAATTGATCAAAAAGAGTTTTATCCCTTCCTCCATCTCATTTCTTGCTCTGACTCTAGCTGGATCCAGGCCAGCTCCTAACATAACCCATCCTGTACCTGATCCCCCCAATTTTACCTTAGTTGTACCTGGAAAATTTTATGGAAGTAAAATAGTCCACATATTTCTCTTATCCCAGGAAAGAGAACAGAACCCCTAGACATGCCTATAGAACGGACCAGGGGCATTAACAAGTGTTTAGGTGGTATTTCATAAAATCACTTTCCATCCATTGTCCAGTGGTACTGCTACAACAAATCTCAATACATATATGGGCCAGGGATAATTCTTTATGTAAAGAAAATTGCCTCTAAAAGAGTGGTTAAGGGCCTACATCATTTAGAGGTAGAGCAGGCATTTAGCATCCAGACATTCTGATGTGACCACATTACAGGAGGACCAGGAGCTGGAGGGAAGGGGGACGCGTAGGGACTGGGTCTTCCCTCCACTAGCACCCTCAGAATTAGACTTTTGACACTTTCCCCAAATGTGCCTGTATGTAAGATCACAAATATGAGAGCAACAAGATTGAAAGAAGGCATTGCCATGTACCTTTGACATTAAAAAGTGTTTTAAAAATAGCACACACTTGCTAATGATTTTGGTAATTCTTCTTTTTTTGGTTTTCTGGGACTCTCATAGAATACCTTGGGGTCTCACTCATCCTCGAGAAGCCCTCTCCATCTCCTCCTCAGAGACCTATTCTGAGGGCCTATTGTCTCCTTTATGTCTTTCAAATGCCACATCGAGGTGGACCTTGGCCACCCCGACTGTGATTGTAATCCAGCTCCCATCCTTCCCTCCTGTTTTATTCTTCTCCTTTTTTCTTTATTAGCAATGATCACAAATTTACTATATATTTTACTTATTAATCTTACCATTGGCTTCCCCACCAAATGTAAGCTCCATGAAGGCAGCGGGTGGAATGTTTTGTTTTTTTGTCCATGCTATATCCTAGCAGCGTGTCCAGTAGCTGGCATAGAGTGGGCCTCAATCGGTACATGTGGGATCACTATGCATACCATGGGAGTATTACCTTCAGAGAACTAAGCCAAGTCAAATTCATTGGACCAGGTAGTCCATTTTACACCCTAACGACTACTGAGAAGTGAAGACATGTATGGTTTTGAGGATGGCATACCTTATAACTTCAGAAGCAAGTGAGAAGTGGAGGCTTGGCATGGCTCTCTGAAAAGTTAATCACCCCTCTCCTGGAGGAATATTGGTAAAGGAAGAGCATGTCTTCTTTGAGTCATCCGTTTCACTTCTTGAAAGTAAATCAAATGGCAATGTAATTGTCAAGACTCCCCTTTTATAAAGTATATGCCATCTGTATAGAATAAACCCCATCCCTATTTCCAGTGATAGGCCCTGATTGATTTAACTCAATTAGTGATCCCATCCCTCCATATTAATTAGTGGTCCAGGTATAAGCGCATGATGGCATTTGGGCCAGAGAGAGGAAGAGTGAGACCCATTACTATAAAGAACTCAGGAGACGATTTTGTATAGTGGTTAAGGAAATGGACTCTGGGGTCAAACTTACTAGGTTAGCAATCCCAACTACACCACTCACCAGCTGGTTGACCATGAGAAAGCTAATAAATGTTAGTTTTTTCATCTGTGAAATTGGGATAATAATAATAATATCCATTGCATAGGGTGGTTGTAGAGATTAAGGAAGAGAATACCAAACGCAGAGTAAATTAGATACTCTTGGTAGAATTCCAGTGAGAAAAGGAAAAATAAATCTTGAACAGAACACTATGTATTAGCAGATCATTCATTCATCAACTAAATGCTCCATGAGCACTTACATGTGCCAGTTAGGGGCCACAGAGGCACAGAAGTGAGTCAGGATTGAGTTCTGTAGGGACTTGTTGGAAAGACAAGACGTGCATGAAATAACTAGTGTAGGACATTGTTCACAAAGCAATCAAGCATAGATACCATGATCTGAGGTCCCAGGAGGGAAAATCTTACTTTACTTAGATGATACAGACAGATGGTAGAAAAAAATTCACTTAAGACATTCAGTAAGAAGCATGTCTAATCCTTAAATGTATGGTTTTAACTATATCTTTAATAATGATCAGCCCACCCCCCCAAAACCAAACAAAACAAAAACAAGAAATGATTCAAGGTTTTAGATTAGCTCTCCTTTAGATTTCTCTGTTAATGCATGTTTAGGTCCTTGTTTAAAAAATCAAATATAGATGTCCACCTTGAACACCCATTCATCCCCACCCTTCACCCCTCATCTCTCACTGTCCAATCTCAGTCTCTCCCCAGAGGTGTCCAACCATTACCAACCACCATTACCAACCCATCTGGTAAATAGAATCCTAACCTTTTTGTGTGGGTTTATCATCACTTATGTATACTTAGAAAGATAAATATATATATGCCCTCAAGGACATTTAGGAAAGGTTGGATCCCCTGGAGAACAATGGGGTGGGGCACCATAACTAAGCTGTCATTTTATTCCCTGCAAGGCATTATGAGATTCAGTGATTGTGCACATTTCCTCATTTATGCTCTGGTCTCAGGATGAATTAAAAGCACTTTTGAAATCTGCCGAAAACAAACTTGTAGTAATTGAATTTTCAGCAAAATGGTGTGGTCCTTGCAAAAGAATTTATCCTCTTTTTCATGTAAGTATCATCAGTGTCTATTTCACAATTTTAGAAGGAATTTAAAGTTCTCAAATAGTTCTCCCAATAAATCTTAAAAGTTTTGCCCTTATGAGCCATTATGGAATCATAGCTTCCCCCCCACCTTGGTACCTACTTCTTTTTTATTATTATTATTTTTTAATTTTTTCAATTTTATTTAAGTATAGTTGATTTACAATGTTGTGTTAGTTTCAGGCATACAGCACAGTGATTTGGACGGATAGATAGATAGATAGATAGATAGATAGGGATAGAGATATTCTTTTTCAGATTCTTTTCCCTTATAAGTTACAAAATATTGAGTATAGTTCCCTGTGCTACACAGTAGGTCCTTGTTGGTTATCTATTTTATGTATAGCAGTGTGTATGTGTTAATATCAACCTCCTAATTTATCCCTACCCCCCTTTCCCCTTTAGTAGCCATAAGTTTGTTTTAAAATGACTGTACTACCCAAGGCAATCTACAGATTCAATGCAATCCTCATCAAATTACTAATGGCTTTTTTCACAGAACCAGAACAAAAATTTTTTTAATTTGTATGGAAACACAACTAGCCAATAGCAATCTTGAGAAAGAAAAACAGAGTTGGAGGAATCAGGCTCCCTGAATTCAGACTTTACTAACAAAGCCACAGTAATCAAAGCAGTATGGTACTGGCACAAAAACAGACATATGTAGATCAATCGAACAGGATAGAAAGCCTAGAAATAAACCCACGCCCCTATGGTCAATTAATCTACGACAAAGGAGGCAAGAATATACAATGGAGAAAAGACAGTCCTTTTTGTAAATGGTGCTAGGAAAACTGGACAGCTACATGTAAAAGAACGAAATTAGAACATTCGCTAGCACCATATACAAAAATAAACTCAAAATGGATTAAAAACCTAAATGTAAGACCAGATACTATAAAACTCCTAGAGGAAAACATAGACAGAACACTGTTTGACATAAATCACAGCAATATCTTTTTAGATCCGTCTCCTAAAGTAATGAAAATAAAAACAAAAATAAACAAATGGGACCTAATTAAACTTAAAATCTTTTGCACAGAATCATAGTTTTTTGAAGCATCCTGATTAACCTGAATATAATATAGTGAGATCTAATTAGATCATTAGTACACACACCAGAAGATTAATATTACTTGTCTATGGATAATTCTGCAAGGATCATCAAAAGGTGCGAAAGAGTACAATTGTACAAAGGAATGGATTATTCGTAATAATGACATTTTACCTAAGTTCCAGAGTTCAGAACTTCCAAATATTGGAATAGATTACAGATGAACATGATACTTGTTTTTAACTATAATATAAAAG
This sequence comes from Balaenoptera physalus, assembly GCF_965194825.1. Lineage (NCBI taxonomy): Eukaryota > Metazoa > Chordata > Mammalia > Artiodactyla > Balaenopteridae > Balaenoptera > Balaenoptera physalus. The sequence continues at coordinate 23,133,572 of NC_138886.1, forward strand.
AATAAACTGCTCCCAATCCTTCAACCCTATTATCAGAACAAATCCTCTGTCTTACATATTCCTTTCATATCTCATCTCCTTTATAAAATATCTTAGTAAAATTTTCCACTTAGTTGTAATCATATATTTGTATTCAGATCTTTTTCCATATACACATTGGTTCATGTTTTTATCAAGTTTCCAGATTATAATTTTCATGTCTATACAATGTTTCATCTAGTTAATTTTCCTATTACCCCATTTAAGAGTTTTCACCATTGAGGGGCGGGGAGGGAGGTGTATAACATGTGGCAGAAAGAAACTCAGGGCATTTTCTTTTCATTTCTCCTTATTGCGCAGATGTTTCACATTTATGGTCCATTTTATGAAATCTGTTCCTTCAAATATAAAATTTGGATTTCTCTACACAACTGAAAATACTCTGGTTTATTTTCAGCAAGATTTCTAACATTTCAACTTCTTTGACTTAAATTCTTGAATCTAACTGAATTCATTCTAACCACAATCACAACCTTTGATATTTAATTTAAAATAAACATATTCAAATAGAGAAATTGGCTACATGACATCTCAACATCTATTCTCTGCCTAAAATTCTTAGAATATCCACAGGGAACATTTTCATATCTGGCAAGCCCCTTTATTCAGACGCTTAAAACTTAGAGTCTCCAAAGTTTAGCTTCAGGAGTATAACTACCTCACCTGCCACAAAGTCAAAGCTGATCAAATTTCAATGGCCAACGAGGCATTTTAATCTCGGGCTTGGTAACCCCTTTCTCCCTTCATACCTTTGGGCCCTGAGGGCGGTAAGGGCTCTGCCACTGTTGTGTCCAGACTCTCACAGCTCCTCCACACCCATCCTTAACTTTATAGTTATTTATAGTTAGCCCTTTGGTGATAAACGTCCCTAAATTATCCTAATTTGAATGTGCCATCTATTTTCTGTTGGAATCCAGACTAATGCACACACAGTTTTTAAATTTGGGTGTATCCACACTGTGAAATACTATTCAGATGATAAAAAGAATCAAGTAGACCCATACATAATGAAGGAATTACCTCCAAGACAACATAGAATTAAGTAAAAAGAGAATAATATAGGAAAATTTATACAGTATGGTCCCATTTATGTAAAACAGAGATGCATATACATATGTGTGTATGTATATATCAATATACATATATGTAGACAAAGGGGAGCAGAAGATGCATATCAAACAAGTTTTTTTTTTTTTTCTGTGAGAGGGAGTGAAAATTGGGGGAGGATTGAGAATGGGAAAATTTCATGCTTTGCTTTATTTTTCTTGTAACGTTTGAACTTTTTCAAGAGAAGGTATTCATCATGTGTCATTTATTAAAAACTCATAGTACATAATGGAGTTGGAGGAAACGCTTTTCTTACTCTAGGGCATTTTATCAGAGATCAAAGTAGAAACAGAAACCAAATTAGAGTGAAAAGGATTTTAATATGAGGAGTTAAATGCTCATAAAATCATTAGAAGACTGGATGAATGGGCTCCAGACTGGAACCCCATGAATGACTCAAAAGCACAACACACCCACCTGAGGGGATCCTAACTTTGCAGATATCAGATGTGAGAAGAAATGGGAAGCCACTACTGGGAGAAAACAAACAAACAAAAAACAAACAGAAAAACAACACGAACAGCAGTCGGGGAGTTAGAATCAGAATCTGGAAGCTGATGTCAGGGCACTGGATCCCTCAGCAAAGCTGCTACCTCCAGCACGATTACCCTCCCACACCCTAGTCGTGCTTTCCAGCAGGACATCCAAAGATGAAAAGAAAGTAGCTCTGTCTCACTTCTGCCTTCCAAGTCTTGCCTGCATGCATCTCACTGGTGAAACCAATTTGCATCCAGAACTCTAGCTGCAAGGGAATCCAAGGAAACTTTACCTTTTCCCTTTTCCAGGCTCTGCAGGAAGGTGGAATGGAAGTGAGCCGGCTATACTATTACTCTAGGTGGGGAAGAATTCAAGACATTTTCAGGGGCTTTCCTGGTGGCACAGTGTTTAATAATCTGCCTGCCAATACAGGGGACAGGGGTTCGAGCCCTGGTCTGGGAAGATCCCACATGCTGCAGAGCAACTAAGCCGGTGCACCACAACTACTGAGCCTGCGCTCTAGAGCCCGCAAGCCACAACTACAGAGCCCACGTGCCACAACTACTGAAGCCGGTGTGCCCTAGAGCCTGTGCTCTGCAACAAGAGAAGCCACCGCAATGAGAAGGCCGCGCACTGCAACGAAGAGTAGCCCCCACTCGCTGCAACTAGAGAAAGCCCACGCACGGCAACGAAGACCCAACACAGCCATAAACAAATTAAATTAAATTAATTAATTTTTTTAAAAACGACCTTTTCAGACACACAAAAACTAAAAGTTGACAACCCAGAGTCTCTGCTAAAGGATGTATGGCAAGAAGAAAAAGAGTAAATCATAAGCAAATGTGGATTTTAAGAAGTGATTTAAAACTTTTAAGTCTTGAGTAAATTCCACAGTCCCATTTGATCTGGGCCTTGATGATTAAGAGCAGGGGTCAGCAACCTTTTCTGTAAAGGTTAAAGACAGTATTTTCAGGTTTGCAGGTTATATGGTCTATGTCATATATACTCAGCTTCGATGTTGTAGCACAAAAGCAGGCAATGGCAATACACGAATGGGCAAACATGTTCCAATAAAACTTTATTTATGAGACCATGTGGAGATCTGGATTTGGTCTATAAGGTGAAGTTTGATGACTCTGGGCTAAGAGGATCACCTGGCATAGAACCCCAAAAAGAACATTTCTGGAAAAGGGGAGGTTATAAATTTGTTGAGAAATTGCATGGTGTGATCATGGGAAGGCAAGTACTCTGTGAGGCTAACTTACAGTGTATACAGTGGAAGTAGCAACACACGAGCCTTGAAAAGGAAGCTGAGCCCAGATGGAGAAGGCCCTTGTGTTATAACTTAATGAGTTGCTGTAGAGTCAAAATAGAAGAATGTTTAAAAAGGTTTTGCCATGATCAAATGTGGGTTTTTGGAAAATACTTTTGGCAGTGTTATATAAGAATGGGTTGGAAAGACTGAGGCAGGTAACCCAAGGTGAACAACAATGTCAATGATGAGTTTACCAAAACTAGGGCAGTGGTTTGGGGAGAAAAAAAGGAAAGATCAAATTCAGGAGACAGTTTAGAGTTAAGAGCAAACAGAACAGGTGACCAGATGGTAACAGATTATATGGGAGGAAGAACAGAACAGAAGGAAGAATTTTGTTGAGGGCAGAGGAGGGTCCTAGGTAGATGGAGTGGGACAGTGAGGGAAGGCAGTGTTCACAAGGGAACCCCAGTCTAGCAAGGAACCCGTATCTGTACCATGTCTTCCGACTACTACTCAATACAAAACTACTATAACCCTGTCCATTTCCTGTCAGACTTGGGAGACTCTGATAACTTCCTAAATAGAACCTGACTCTGAAATCAGATGTCCACATAAGTCAAACCCATTGCCCCGCCTGACTGCTACTGGAGAACACCCATGTATCTTGAAACTTGAAAAGTGCAAGTCAATTTCCCCAGAATTCTTGGGCAACACCATCTTCCTACCAGGCATAGAGATGCAGCCAGTCAAAACCAGCATCTTTTTTTTTTATCTGAAAAGTACTCTAAAATACCCAAGGCCTTCGTGTTTGTTATCCAAGAGTTTCCCCCCAATTTCATCATCTTGATGAGCCACTGAAGAAAGAACTCCCACTTGGGGCACATTCCATGGACAAACAACCGGAGAGAATCCCTACAACAGAACTCTGCACCTAATGTCCACCTAATCGGTCTGTGTCATGCTACTTCCTGCTTGTCCATGGGAACAGCCACCAGTGACAGTTCCATCTGTTGTTGTCTCCACTTGGCCAAACTCTGGACACTTCACACCACCATTGAAGAGAGGTTTCATTTGAAACAGGTCAATGGAAATGCTTGAGATATGATGTTAATGCAAACAAATCAATATGCTATTAAGTGCCCTTAAAGAATGAACACAGCTGTTGGGAAAAAAGAAAATCCCAGGAGCTGACATTTACAGACTGCTTCTGCATCCACTACCCCACACCCATTACCAACACCACTGTCACCACCGCTGTCAAAGATGCTTCCAGAACATCTGGAACAGAAGCAGAAGAGTTGTTTTTCCCTCCTCCCATTTTCCATTTTCTTGCAAATGCTTCCCTCTGGCAGAACCTAACAGGAAGATAGCCTGCAGAGGATTCTGGAAAATCTAGTTTTGATACATAGCAGAACACAGACTTCAGACTCTGGTTCTGCCATTGATCTTTGCTTGACCTTGGCAGCATCCAACCTTTGACTTTGGTGCTTGAGGTTCTAGGCAGTAGTGCAATGCGACAATGATACTTAGCTCTCTTGATCAACCTTTTTGTTCGGTTTTGTTTTTGCTAAAAGACATTGCTAGTGTGTGATTTAATATTAACATTAAGCTAATGAGGAATTTTTACTCTTTTACTTTGAAGGAAATGTCTGTGCAATACCGAAACGTCCTGTTTGCTAATGTAGATGTGGACAATGCTCGGGTAAGAATCTTAAATCCTTCCTTGTAGATATGTAAAATCCATTGTGTTGTCATTGAGAGTGCTGTCTCAGTGATTACATAAGCAATTTAAAGTGTGATGAACTGTAGTAAACTCCCTCCTAATGTTCTTGTATATTTTGTATTTTTTTTAAGAAGACAATAAATATGTGGCTCTGCTGCTGCCCCCCGCCTTCCCATACTATGGCAGAATTCACTAATCGATCCTAATATTCTTCACCACTTGCTCTAGACTCTGCCCCACACTCCTGCTCAGTAGCGTTGCTCTAGACAGACAATACCAGTTGGTTGAAGTTGAGCTCAAAGTGAAAAATGATTTTCACCCCTGTAATAGATTATTATTCAATTTCTAAAACCTAACTCAATGCATTACAGACATTTTAACATAACTTGCTTTCCCCTTGCTATAGCTTATGCTTTTTGTGGGGTTTTTTTAAACACCACAAGGAATTCCAGGAAATCCTTCCCTTACCTCCCTAGAGCCTTTCTTCCTCACCCCCCCCCCCAAATATAATCAGCCCATGTCCTCAATCAAAATGTGCTTACTGATACACACAATGTGTCTACAAAATTATTCTTCCTAACATTTGTTCACTTATAATGAGGAAAAGTACCAATAACAAGTGGCCTGTGCATACACTGGATTGAATTTGAGCTTTAGAATTTAAAAAATCTACTGTTCACCCATCCTGCCCTTTAATGGTTTTGTGACCTCTTATCAGTTAACCTCAAAAACTTCACTTTCTCTGTATGTAAAACAAGGTAATAATTAACGGAATATGATAAGTTAAAAGGCACAAAATATATGACATACTACCCAGAACATAATAAAAGTTCCATTTTTCCATTTCCTTCAACTTTCATTAAAGTGTGACAGTGTGTGATTGTCCTTTAAGCTGAATCATATACTATGCATTCAGAATACACAGCTAGGGTTATTATCTCTTTGTCTTTTTCATATTCACAGAGTTGTGCACCTATCACTACCATCAATTTTAGAAAGTGTTCACAACTCCAGAAAGAAACACTGTTCCCTTTAGCAGTCACCTCCCCGCCCAGATCCCTCCATCCACCACCTCAACCCTAAGCAACCATAAGTCTACATTGTCTCTAGATTTGCTTATTCTGGCCATTTCATATAAATGGAATTATAGAATATGTGTTCTTTTGTGATGGGCTTCTTTCACTTAACATAAGTTTGCGGGATTCATCCATGATGTAGCATGTATCAGTACTCCATTCCCTTTTATTGCTGAATACTATATTACCTTTTTTTTGTCCATTCATCCTACGATGGACATTCGGGTTGTTTGCAACTTTTCGCTATTATGTCTAATACTGGCATAAACATTTATGTATACATTTTCATTTCTTTTGGCTATGTATCTAGAAGTGGAATTGTTGGGTCATATGGTAACTCTTTATTAAACTTATTGAGGAACTGACAAATTGTCTTCGAAACAGCTACACTATTTTACATTCCCACCAGCAATGTATGAGGGTTCTGATTTCTCCATACCCTTAGCAACATGTGTTATTATTTTCTTTTTTGATTACAGCTCTTTGCCTCTTAAGGTGAAACAAAACGCACAATTTTCTTTTCTAATAGTAATGTATTCATTGTTGTCATTGCTGTGGTCATGGAAATTATAATGTAGTGGGGGGTGGCAGGGGAGAGGTTTTGATCCTGTGGGTGGCTAATTTTCTTTTGACTCAAACAAAATAAATGAAAAGTGGTATTTGAAATCAGATTGTAATGGATTAGAGCAACTGGAATGCTAACATATTTTCTTGTCTCTTGGCTCCAAATCTTTCACAAAGATGGGCAGTGAAGAGGCGTAAGGCTTAAAAGAAAGAAATATGCAAGCCTTACTTAAAATGCAAGACATTATATCACCCCATGTCTCAAGTGTGAGTTATAAAGAGACCTTTACTCATTCTTATTTTTTACAATATGCTCTTTCCATATTGGATTCCACTGGCGCCCTTCTGCAGTCTTTCACAATTTTTTAAATGCTTTTATTTATTTATTTATTTATTTATTTATTTATTTATATTTCTTTTTGGCTGTGTTGGGTCTTCGTTTCTGTGCGAGGGCTTTCTCTAGTTGCGGCGAGCGGGGGCCACTCTTCATCGCGGTGCGCGGGCCTCTCACTGTCGCGGCCTCTCTTGTTGCGGAGCACAAGCTCCAGACGCGCAGGCTCAGTAGTTGTGGCTCACGAACCCAGTTGCTCCGCGGCATGTGGGATCTTCCCAGACCAGGGCTCGAACCCGCGTCCCCTGCGTTGGCAGGCAGATTCTCAACCACTGTGCCACCAGGGAAGCCCCACAAGCTCTTTTAAATAGAGCTCATTTTGTCCTTCAGTCCATTCTGTTTTGGCCCCCATCTCTCATCCGTCTCCTAGAGCTCTTGAATGAGAAAGCTCAGGAATGCTGGAAACAGTCATTTTTCTACTGTAACATTCCTGGAAGCTTTGAGGATATATTAGAAAAGTTCTTGGCAAGAGAATCTGTAATGTATCAGCTGTCCCTGGGCTCTCAGACATGCCTCCTGAGACGTCACCAAGTACCACTGTTGGTCCAGAGAGAGGATACCAAAATTGTGACTTCATGCCATTTCTTTTATTTTCCAGGAGTTGGCCCAAATTTATCACATCAAAGCAATACCCACATTTCAGATGTTCAAACAAGCCCAGAAGGTATGTTTCTATGGTAACTGGCAGATTGAAATAGATTATAGAGCCATCAGAGTCTAAAAAAAAAAGGCCTGGGGTATCCTGGATGGACGAAACAACTGTATTTATTTTCAGTCTTTGCAATGTAATTCTTAGTTTCTGAACTTTACATATTGGCAAGGGGTAAAAAAAAAAAAAGCATGAATCGTGATAAATCTCCCCATTCAGACCATTTGAGGTGTCCAAATCCATATGAATACCCCACTATTATCCCTCTCTGGGGCAGAACCATCAAAAAAGAACCTTATAACAAGGAGCGTGATGAAATTCTCTCACAAATGTATACATGTTTTTCACACTTGGGCAAACATCAATCAAAAGCTATTACAAGGTAAAATAGCCTAGTGGTTGACCAGGCAGGTTCTGGGCTCAGATTTCTGTGGTTCAAAAACCAGTTCTTCCACTTCCCAGCAGTTTACTTAATAACTTCTTGGTATCTTAGTTTCCCTATCTGTAAAAACATGGATCGTAAAAAGTTTCCCCCTCCTTAGTGAAAATGAAATGAATTAATATGACTAAACTTTTTAGACCCATCCTGACACACATGAGTATGTTATGTCAATTATCTCGAAGATATTAATGGAATGGAATGCCTCAAATACTTGGTGTGTGATGAAACTAGTAATTACATATATGGCTGGGAGCACGGACACTTGTGCGTACCTTTTGAAAGGTGATTTTGCAACACACTTAAGAGGAACAAACTTTTCATTCCCTTTCACACATTATCCCATTCTTGAGAATTTTTCTTAAGAGGAACAAACTTTTCATTCCCTTTCACACATTATCCCATTCTTGGGAATTTTTCTTAATGAAATACCTCATGGAAAAATAAATGGCTAAGTGCATAGTAATTGTAGCATTATTTCTAACAAAATATGGAAACAAGGTAAATGTCTTTTTTTAGTAGAGTGGCTAAGTGATTTATGATACATCTAGTCTATGAAAGAGTATGCAATTAAAAAGTGTTATGGACAGAAAAGAAGCAGATTCACAGATACAGAAAACAAACTACTGGTGGGGGGGGAAGCAGTATAGGGGTGGGGGAGTGGGAGGTACAAACTATTGGTTGTGACAGGCTCAAGGATGTATGGTACAACACGGGGAATATAGCCAATATTGTGTAATAATTATAAATGGAAAGTAACCTTTCAAAATTGTAAAAAAAATTTTTAAATGATTGAGCTAAAAGATTAAATAAATAAATAAATAAAAAGAGTTATGAAGAATATATGTAAAGTTAAAAAAATTCATACTTAATATTTGTAGAGATTATGTCTGCAGTATAGAGAATGAGAGCATTTGATATGCTAGCTGTAGAATTTTATCTTCGGTTTCTATTTGTGTGTATTTGCTGTAACATAATTGAAGCAGTAGTTTTTTTTTAAATTTTATTTATTTTTGGCTGCTTTGGGTCTTCGTTGCTGCGTGTGGGCTTTCTCTAGTTGCTGTGAGCAGGGGCTACTCTTTGTTGCGTTGTGCGGCCTCTCATCGCAGTGGTTTCTCTTGTTGCGGAGCACAGTCACCAGGCACGCAGGCTTCAGTAGTTGTGGCATGCATGCTCATTAGTTGTGGCTCATGGGCTCTAGAGCGCAGGCTCAGTAGTTGTGGCACACGGGCTTAATTGCTCCGCGGCATGTGGGATCTTCCCGGACCAGGAATCAAACCCGTGTCCCCTGCATTGGCAGGTGGATTCTTAACCACTGCGCCACCATGGAAGTCCCAAAGCAATAGATTTAAATAATTTTTCCCCAAAAAATGACACTACCTATTCCCTCTCTTGAGGTTTTACTTGAAAATTGAAACTGTTTAACATATGCATTCTTTTTTTTTTAGCAACTTTATTGGAGTATAGTTGCTTTATAATGCTGTGTTAGTTTCTGCTTTATAACAAAGTGAATCAGCTATACATATACATATATCCCCATATCTCCACCCTCTTGCATCTCCCTCCCACCCTCCCTATCCCACCCCTCTAGGTGGTCACAAAGCACCCAGCTGATCCCCCTGTGCTATGCAGCTGCTTCCCACTAGCTATCTATTTTACATTTGGTAGTATATATAAGTCCATGACACTCTCTCACTTCATTGCAGCTTACCCTTTCTCCTCCCCATGTCCTCAAGTCCATTCTCTCTCTTTTTTTTTTTTTTTAGATTCCATGTATACGTGTTAGCATACGGTATTTGTTTTTCTCTTTCTGACTTACTTCACTCTGTATGACAGACTCTAAGTGCATCCACTTCACTACAAATAACTCAATTTCGTTTCTTTTTATGACTGAGTAATATTCCATTGTATATATGTGCCACATCTTCTTTATACATTCATCTGTCGATGGACACTTAGGCTGTTTCCATGTGCTGGCTATTGTAAATAGAGCTGCAGTGAACATTGTAGTACATGACTCTTTTTGAATTATGGTTTTCTCAGGGTATATGCCCAGTAGTGGGATTGCTGGGTCGTATGGTAGTTCTGTTTTTAGTTTTTTAAGGAACCTCCATACTGTTCTCCATAGTGGCTCTATCAATTTACATTCCCACCAGCAGTGCAAGAGGCTTCCCTTTTCTCCACACCCTCTTCAGCATTTATTGTTTGTAGATTTTTTGATGATGGCCATTCTGACTGGTGTGAGGTTATACTTCATTGTAGTTTTGATTTGTATTTCTCTAATGATTAGTGATGTTGAGCATTCTTTCATGTGTTTGTTGGCAATCTGTATATCTTCTTTGGAGAAATGTCTATTTAGGTCTTCTGCCCATTTTTGGATGGGGCTGTTTGTTTTTTTGCTATTGAGCTGCATGAGCTGCTTGTAAATCTTGGAGATTAATCCTTTGTCAGTTGCTTCATTTGCAAATATTTTCTCCCATTCTGAGCGTTGTCTTTTCATCTTGTTTATGGTTTCCTTTGCTGTGCAAAAGCTTTTAAGTTTCATTAGGTCCCATTTGTTTATTTTTGTTTTTATTCCATTTCTCTAGGAGATGGATCAAAAAGGATCCTGCTGTGATTTATGTCATAGAGTGTTCTGCCTATGTTTTCCTCTAAGAGTTTTATAGTGTCTGGCCCTACATTTAGGTCTTTAATCCATTTTGAGTTTACTTTTGTGTATGGTGTTAGGGAGTGTTCTAATTTAATTCTTTTACATGTAGCTGTCCAGTTTTCCCAGCACCACTTATTGAAGAGGCTGTCATTTTTCCATTGTATATTCTTACCTCCTTTATCAAAGATAAGGTGACCATATGTGCATGGGTTATGTCTGTGCTATCTATCCTGTTCCATTGATCTATATTTCTGTTTTACTGCCAGTACCACACTGTCTCGATCACTGTAGCTTTGTAGTATAGTCTGAAGTCAGGGAGTCTGTTTACTCCAGCTCCGTTTTTTTCCCCCAAGACTGCTTTGGCTATTCGGGGTCTTTTGTGTCTCCATACAAATTTTAAGATTTTTTGTTCTAGTTCCATAAAAAATGCCATTGGTAATTTGATAGGGATTGCATTGAATCTGTAGATTGCTTTGGGTAGTATAGTCATTTTCACAATATTGATTCTTCCAGTCCAAGAACATGGTATATCTCTCCATCTGTTGGTATCATCTTTAATTTCTTTCATCAGTGTCTTATAGTTTTCTGCATACAGGTCTTTTGTCTCCTTAGGTAGGTTTATTCCTAGGTATTTTATTCTTTTTGTTGCAATGGTAAATGGGAGTGTTTCCTTAATTTCTCTTTCAGATATTTCATCATTAGTGTATAGGAATGCAAGAGATTTCTGTGCATTAATTTTGTATCCTGCAACTTTACCAAATTCATTGATTAGCTCTAGTAGTTTTCTGGTGGCATCTTTAGGATTCTCTATGTATAGTACCATGTCATCTGCAAACAGTGACAGTTTTACTTCTTCTTTTCCAATTTGTATTCCTTTTATTTCTTTTTCTCCTCTGATTGCCGAGGCTAGGACTTCCAAAACTATGTTGAATAATAGCGGTGAGAGTGGACATCCTTGTCTTGTTCCTGATCTTAGAGGAAATGCTTTCAGTTTTTCACCATTGAGAATGATGTTTTCTGTGGGTTTCTCATATATGGCCTTTATTATGTTGAGGTAGGTTCCCTGTATGCCCACTTTCTGGAGAGTTTTTATCATAATGGGTGTTGAATTTTGTCAAAAGCTTTTTCTGCATCCATTGAGATGATCTTATGGTTTTTCTTCTTCAGTTTGTTAATATAGTGTATCACATTGATTGATTTGCATATATTAAAGAATCCTTGCATCCCTGGGATAAATCCCACTTGATTATGGTGTATGATCCTTTTAATGTGTTGTTGGATTCTGTTTGGTAGTATTTTGTTGAGGATTTTTGCATCTATATTCATCAGTGATATTGGTCTGTAATTTTCTTTTTTTGTAGTATCTTTGTCTGGTTTTGGTATCAGGGTGATGGTGGCCTCATAGGATGAGTTTGGGAGTGTTCCTTCCTCTGTAATTTTTTGGAAGAGTTTGAGAAGGATGGGTGTTAGCTCTTCTCTAAATATTTATTGAATTCACCTGTGAAGCCATCTGGTCCTGGACTTTTGTTTGTTGGAAGATTTTTAATCACAGTTTCAATTTCATTACTTTTGATTGGTCTGTTCATATTTTCTATTTCTTCCTGGTTCAGTCTTGGAAGGTTATACCTTTCTAAGAATTTGTCCATTTCTTCCAGGTTGACCATTTTATTGGCATAGAGTTGCTTGTAGTAGTCTCAGGATGCTTTGTATTTTCGTGGTGTCTGTTGTAACTTCTTCTTTTTCACTTCTAATTTTATTGATTTGAGTCCTCTCCCTCTTTTTCTTGATGAGTCTGGCTAATGGTTTATTTTCTAAGAATTTTGTTTATCTTCTCAAAGAATCAGCTTTTAGTTTTATCGATCTTTGCTATTGTTTTCTTTGTTTCTATTTCATTTAATTCTGCTCTGATCTTTATGATTTCTTTCCTTCTGCTAACTTTGGGTTTTGTTTGTTCTCCTTACTCTAGTTCCTTTAGGTGTAAGGTTAGATCATTTATTTGAGATTTTTCTTGTTTCTTGATGTAGGCTTGTATAGCTATAAACTTCCCTCTTAGAACTGCTTTTGCTGCATGCCATAGGTTTTGGATTATCGTGCTTTCATTGTCATTTGTCTCTAGGTATTTTTTGATTTCCTCTTTAATTTATTCAGTGATCTCTTGGTTATTTAGTAACATAGTGTTTAGCCTCCATGTGTTTGTGTTTTTTACTTTTTTTTCCCCTGTAATTCATTTCTAATCTCATAGCATTGTGGTCAGAAAAGATGCTTGATATGATTTCAATTTTCTTAAATTTACTGAGGCTTGATTTGTGACCCAAGATGTGATCTATCCTGGAGAATGTTCCGTGCACACTTGAGAAGAAAGTGTAATCTGCTGTTTTTGGATGGAATGTCCTATAAATATCAATAAAATCTGTCTGGTCTATTGTGTCATTTAAAGCTTCTGTTTCCTTATTTATTTTCATTTTGGATGATCTGTCCATTGGTGTAAGTGAGGTGTTAAAGTCCCCCACTATTATTGTGTTACTGTCGATTTCTTCTTTTACAGCTGTTAGCAGTTGCCTTATGTATTGAGGTGCTCCTATGTTGGCTGCATATATATTTATAATTGTTATATCTTCTTCTTGGATTGATCCCTTGATCATTATGTAGTATCCTTCCTTGTCTCTTGTAACATCCTTTATTTTAAAGTCTATTTTATCTGATATGAGTATAGCTAGTCCAGCTTTCTTTTGATTTCCATTTGCATGGAATATCGTTTTCCATCCCCTCACTTGCAGTCTGTATGTGTCCCTAGGTCTGAAGTGGGTCTCTTGTAGACAGCATATATATGGGTCTTGTTTTTGTATCCATTCAGCAGGCCTGTGTCTTTTGGTTGGAGCATTTAATCTGTTCACGTTTAAGGTAATTATTGATATGTATGTTCCTAAGACCATTTTCTTAATTGTTTTGGGTTTGTTTTGGTAGGTCCTTTTCTTCTCTTGTGTTTCCCACTTAGAGAAGTTCCTTTAGCACTTGTTGTAGAGCTGGTTTGGTGGTGCTGAATTCTCTTAGCTTTTGCTCGTCTGTAAAGCTTTTGATTTCTCCATCGAATCTGAATGAGATCCTTGCCGGGTAGAGTAATCTTGGTTGTAGGTTCTTCCCTTTCTTTCATCACTTTAAGTATATCATGCCACTCCCTTCTGGCCTGTAGAGTTTCTGCTGAGAAATCAGCTGTTAACCTTATGGGAGTTCCCTTGTATGTTATTTGTCATTTTTCCCTTGCTGCTTTCAGTAAGTTTTCTTTGTCTTTAATTGTTGCCAATTTGATTACTATGTGTCTCGGCGTGTTTCTCCTTGGGTTTATCCTGTATGGGACTCACTGCACTTCCTCAACTTGGCTGACTATTTCCTTTCCCATGTTAGGGAAGTTTTCTACTATAATCTCTTCAAATATTTTCTCTGGTCCTTTCTCTCTCTCTTCTCCTCTGGGACCCCTATAATGCAAATGTTGTTGCATTTAATATTGTCCCAGAGGTCTCTTAGGCTGTCTTCATTTCTTTTCATTATTTTTTCTTTATTCTGTTCTGCAGCAGTGAATTCCACCGTTCTGTCTTCCAGATCACTTATTCGTTCTTCTGCCTCAGTTATTCTGCTATTGATTCCTTCTAGTGTAGTTTTCATTTCAGTTATTGTATTGTTCATCTCTGTTTGTTTGTTCTTTCATTCTTCTAGGTCTTTGTTAAGCATTTCTTGCATCTTCTCGATCTTTGCCTCCATTGTTTTTCCAAGGTCCTGGATCATCTTCACTATCATTATTCTGAATTCTTTTTCTGGAAGGTTGCCTATCTCCACTTCATTTGGTTGTTTTTCTGGGGTTTTATCTTGTTCCTTCATATGGTACATAGCCCTCTGCCTTTTCATCTTGTCTATCTTTCTGTGAATGTGGTTTTTGTTCCACAGGCTGCAGGACTGTAGTTCTTCTTGCTTCTGCTGTCTGTCCTCTGGTGGATGAGGCTATCTAAGAGGCTTGTTGCAACCAAAACATTTCTAATGAATATATCTGATGTTCTCTCAGACTGCTCTCTTTTATTTTATGGTCTAATTCGTGAAAGAATTGTATATATTTACTGCTTCCAATTCTCATTTTCTACTCATTCCCTCACCCACTCTTGAAAGTCACCAAGAATATTCCAACACTTAGTTTAAATAGCCATTTCTCAATCCTGCTATTCCTTGATTACACAAGTGTCATTAACTAATCAGCTTCTATATCCTGGAAACTTCCTCCTTTTTTCGCTTCTATTGCTGATTCATCCCCAAGTTCTCCTCTGGCTTCTTTGTCTCCTGCTGTTCTCAAATATAAGTGTTTCCCAAGGCTCTGTCTTTTTTCCTTTCTACCTCTCTCCCTTAGTAATTTCACCCCCACTTCTAGTTCTAGCTGTGAATACCTTTAACTTAAACAATAGCCCTCCTCACCCCCAAGTTCATGCCAAAGCTCTGTTCTCTTTTCCAAATAGATCCTTGCTCCATGTATGTCATTCCCTTATTTAAAAGTTGATACCCCTCCCCCTCCATTGCCTTCAGAATCAAGACTAGACCCTTGTATTCAAGTCTGACTTTAAAATTTCTCCCTAATTTTGATCCAGTCTACCTTTCCAAGCCCATTTTTGTTTGACTCAGATCTTAACTTCATGTAGTTTTCTCATATTCTTCCAAGCACTTGGAGTTGTTCATGTCTGATTTGAAACCCCAGGGCCTAGGAGAATCCCCCGTCAATAGAAAATACTTATTTTGTGTTTGACTAATGAAGGAGTGAACAAATGAATGAATGAGCAAAGAAGTGAAGCCTGCTGTCTTTCCCCAGCATCCCCCCACCAGCTTTGCCTCCCCTTCTGATTTTGTCCTCATATTCATCTGACTCAGAGGAAGTTTCTGTCCAGCTCAGAATAGCTTACTGGTTTCATCCTTTCTGCAGAAGATATTGCTTAATGGCTCAAAGGTTGTTCTCTGTTTTATGAAACAAAACCTTGTGTTCTCAGTTGATTATGTGTCTAGGCTCTCGAGCAAATCCATAGCTATGCTTTTGAGATAAGGCTTGGCCCTGCTTAGTCTCAGTTCTCTCTGGAGGTGTAAGAGCCCTCACTTGTAGGTGGAGAGGCCTCCTGTAATCAAGTATTTCTTAACTCGTGTCTACAGGGTATGGATCCTTTTGAATTAATGGAACAAAATGCCTATATTCTAGGGATCACTAAGGATCTCAAATTTGAATTTTATGCCAACTAGCTAATGGAAAAAAAATCAACTGAATTGATGACAATGTCCATTAAACTGATCTACCTCCCTGTAGTCTAATTCCAGAGTCATCCAGCAAGCCTCTAACTATGACATGGATATCCATGTCCCAAGAAGTTTTCTTAAGAATGGAATTTTTCCTTGAATAGCGTTAACTTAGCATGGCAGTTATAGAGTTATTTTTTTTTAAAAAAAAAGACAACTTGAGATTATTTATGTCATAATATCAAATGAGTCTACTTCTAAATTTCATTTGTAGTTATATGTAATCATATCTCCAGAAGGATTCATACCTGAATCAATTTAGATATCATTTGAAAACCTGTGGAAAAGATTTGTAATGGTCGTTCCATTTGACAGAGAATATCAATCTACAGTGCAAAAGACAAAGGCACAAAAAAGGAGGTGGGAGAGGTAATAAAGACACAGTATTACAAATCTTTTACCTCTTTGGACTCCACCCCCAGCATTGGGTAACTGAGCAGCCCCATAGGGCTTCTGCAAGGTCCCCATTTCTAACCATTACATCCAGAACTGCAGGCAAACTATGAGACCTCTGAAATTCCCCTCAGGCTCTACCTGTTAGTGGTCTACACTGGAAAATCATTGGAACCAGAGGAAGTTTGGGGTGGCCAGGCAAAAAGACTAGTCCCTGTGAATTTCCCTCCTCTCTCAATAGAATTGACTATGAAGGCTGCCAGTGACGTTCACTGTTTTCCTGGGGATAGAGAAAAATTAAATATACTTCTTTGAGACCACTTCTATAAATGCGCTCCTCTCTTTCTTCTGGGATGGCACAACTGCAAATTGGCTTATTGAAGCAGTTAAATACTATTTATCTAGTATTAAAAAAAACCCTAGAATCTAGCTTCTATGGAGTAATGTTATAAGAAATGTCTTTACATTTATGGTAAAACATCTGGCAACAAGCCACTGTCCATTAATGCCTTTTAAAATGTACACTGTATAAAAAGCCTTATGATAATTCCTTATAGGACATAGAGTTAGGAGAATGTTTGCCTCCCTTGAAAATATGATCAGCTTCCTCTCATTAGGTCAGAAGACTTAGGGAATCCCTTGGGTTTCTGTTTCCATCGCTGCCAAAAATCTCAGGATTACCTCCTCTACTCAAATACAATAGCCCCCCTTACCTGCAGTTTCCTGGCATTTCCTAACTGCCATCTCCACACTGGATCATCCTTTAATGGTTCTGTTATTTTATCTTGGCCTTGAGTCTAGCTCATTTCAAATATTCGCAAAATGCATAGACTATAAACAAAATAAAACATTAAAAACCTAAAACAAATGAAGCTACGTAATCATGACCTAGGGTCATGGTGGATGATGGGCCTTCCCTGGTGCTGGAAGTTTTCATGCAGAGGTTAGATGAACATCTGGCTGGGATGCACTATAAACAACAGCTATAATTATTTCACAGTTTTAGGGCAAAGGACAGCCAAAACAAATTCTAGGTAATAAATAAGGTGGGTTTGTTCCTTCCTGCTGTATTCCTTAGTGTTTTCATCTAGGACATCACAGCATGTTCCAGTAAGATTCATTGTGGTTAAAAAAAGAAAACAAAAGAAAAAGAAAACAAAATGTGCATTCCTGTGGTGTCTGTCAGATGGGGAATCCAAAACCTTGGCTGATTTTTGTAACCAGAATAATACACTGTATTCTATTATGAGTAGTTCATAAATTTGGTTTATAGACCCTCTTAAAATCTGTAGACCCTCTTAAAATCCAGTTGAGACTATAAACTCTCTCTCGCTCCAGAAAAATATATGTATGCACCTAAACTGAAATGTGCATGTAATGCCTAGGGTATTCAATGAGCCTCTGAAGCCCATCAGTAGATCCCCTATGTGCATTACATTGCTTCTAGCTAAAGTTGGTATAAGTCTATGGAGTAGAGGAAAGGAAGACTAAAAAAGATTTAGCAAGTCTTGGCCAACTGCTTAAATATGGGCCAACTCTCAAAAGTTGCCTCCCTCTTTTCATTTTTTGATATGAGAGTAAGATGGTTTCCTAAAGCAGTTAGGAAAGATGGGAGTGATGGGATATGAGTACATAGATACTAATAAATGAGTTATTCACAAATGAATAATTCAGAAGAACTGAGCTCTCATATGGAGTGAGAAGAAGCTCTTGCCCTTATGTGTGTGAATCGCAGGGCTCCAGCTGAGGTCATGGAAGTCATTTCCAGCAAGCACCCTCCTTGAAGTTGGTACAGAGGTAAAAACAATCCAAAGTAGGTGGCACCATCAAGTGCTAGAAAGAGGATAGGCTTGGAAGCAGCGGTCCCATATGCAGTGTCTTCAAGGGCCAGGCAGGGACAATAGGTGACACAGTAGGAAGTGAGGAGGATGGTGGTCCCTGGAGAATCACCCTCCCAAATGCTCATTGTTCAAGTTCGTAAAAAACAGTGTTTGACACACACACACACACACACACACCCGCAAAAGAGTGTCTGCGGCTGGCTTTTGCCATCTCTGGAGTCAGATGATTGTAGGTTGAATTCCAGGTCTGTTTCTTATTAGTGGGGGACCTTGGGAATGTGTCTTAACCACCTTAAGGCTCAGTTTCATTCTTTGTGAAATAGAGACAGTATCATGTGTCTTTGAACTATTGTCATAAAAATTTGTGATAATATAAATAAAGTGCCCAGCACTAGTCTTTGTACATACTATAAAATGTAGCTATTATTAGAGCCCCAGGATCTAACTGTGCACCTATCTTCCTGAAAATGTATGGGTAAATAGAAGTTTAGAAATGAAGGTTACCAGAGACCTCTAAAGCTCTTTTGAGTAACTACAGTATGCATTTAAGCTAAGTTATCTTAGCATTCAGGAGTTACCTACCAATGGTATTCAACCTTAATGGATTGTTTTAGTTACAGAGGGCTTCTGCATGAGGAGGAAAAGAAAAGAATTCTCATATAGTCTTCAGGGCTCTGAGGGGTGCAGATCCCTAAAAGGGGTTACATATCAGCCCCATAAGCAGCTGATACATTATCAGAGATTAATTGACTGGAGGAGGCAAGAACTAAGTGACATGAAGGGAAAATCAGAGAAGTACAGCAACTATTTATCATCACTTAGCAACCTTTAGCGCCATTGCTAAAGATGCAGCTCTCAGCTTTAGCAACGTAAAGGCAGTAATTACTTGTGTACCTCTTTTCTCCAGGGCAGGGATTTGGGTGAGGCAAGTGAGGCAAGATATTGCAGGTGTAGGGTGGAAACCTGTCTTTATTTGAATTTTTGATGTTTCGTTTATCATGGGTTTTTTGCATTAAATTTTAATACTTTTTAAAATATTTATTAAGATATTATTTCTCTTAATTACTAAGTTTTTGGCATCCCTTAAATTTTCCACCCTAGTCCCAGCCCTGTTCTTCTCTGAATTTTAAATTGTTGAAGTACAGGAGTGTTTCATTCAATGATTCACAGAAGGATTAACAAGACTCAACAGCATGTTATATTCATAGCTAAGATTTATTACAGCTATAAACACAGAGTTAAAGCAGCAGGGAAAAAAGAAGGGTGTTGTTGGAGTCTAGAAAGGTCCAGCACAGAATTCTGCTGTTCTTCCTTGTCCAGGGATACTTAGAGTGTTCTCCCTAGCAGTGAACTTCAGGGACATGTGTGGATTGTCTCTGCCTAGGGATGCCTTTTTGATTCTCTGGGTCTGAGTTTTTTATGTGGGGACTGGTTACATAGACATATCTTGCTAAGCAACCATTGCTGCACAACCAGCCATGACAATGGAAACTCAGGACCCCAACAATAAAACTAGGTGCACATCATCATTATTGACATTTATGCAAAACAACTTGACAAGCCAGCAATGGCATAGTCCATTGCTCCAGATATATATAACAAAATCATCCATCACTAACACGAGGAACACTTGGAGGACCACATTACCCAGGGGTTGGTGAAGGATCAATCATGGTTCTCTTGGAGACATGCCAGGAGTAAGCAACCAGACCTGCTACGTTAACTTTTTTCTCACATGGATTCATGTGGAAAGTCAAAATGTCACCTTTATTAAAAGTAGCAGTAGTGCTAAATTGTGGTAATTGAAGAACATGGCTTGGATCCATGTCAAAAGATTTCTTACTAGTCCCTTGTAGCCTAGACCTTGAGATGACCCCCGCTACGGTAGAATCTGGGGCTGCAGAGGACAAACTTCCCCACCCAGGTGGAGGAGATACTGCTGCTTTTCATAACTATTTAGCCCCCAAAAGGGAGGACAGAGGGTGATAGCTTTCCAGAGCTATCTTTAGAAGGCAGATGTTAGGCTCACTTCAAATGTGCTTTCCAGAAGAACAGACCTGTATCTTGAGCAAGCACTCCCAAAAAGGGAGAGGAGGATAGGCATGAGCTCATACCTTTGTCTAGGCTCAGCTGATAAGCTCGCCTTTGAACTTGGGGAGAAGTTAAGGGATATAGGAAACAGGTATATTTTCCCAATAATGGACAGTTGAGCAGATGGTCTAATGGAAACATGAGAACAAGAGTATATGCCATTGAAAGGAATGGCTCCAAAAGTATTTTTATCCCGAAGAACAAAATTCCATCCCACACTTCCAGTAACGGCAGGATGACATCTAACCTGGCCAGAGTCCAAAATCACTCGTTCTATTCTCAGTGTAGCTTGAGATGAATTCCCACAACATTAGACTCATGCCTCTTATTCCCTTCAACAGAAAGCCACATCGTCCTGAGTGACTAACTCTCAGGCAGCTTCAGTTGATGGCATAGAATAAAGGTTGGCAAACTATGGCCCCGGGGCCAAATCTGACCCTCAGTTTTACTGGGTCACAGACATGCCCATTTGTTTAACGAATTACCTGCAGCTGCCTTCACACTACAATAGCTGATTTTGTTGCAGGAAGGGGGACCCCCTCCAGGGCCCGAGAGTGGGCTCTTGTCTAACACTCGGAAATGAATTGTCCAAGGAGACACACGTGCTGACAGAGCAAGAGACTTTATTGGGAAGGGGAGCCCGGGTGGAGAGCAGCAGGGTAAGGGAACCCAGGAGAACTGCTCTGCCACGTGGCTCACAGTCTCAGGCTTTATGATAATGGGGTTAGTTTCCGGGTTGTCTCTGGCCAATCATTCTGACTCAGGGTCCTTCCTGGTGATGGGCACATTGCTCAGCCAAGATGGATTCCAGCGAGGAGGATTCTGGAAGGTTGGTAGCACATATGGACTGGCGTCTCCTCTCTCCTTTTGACCTTTCCCGAATTCTTCCAGTTGGTGGTAGCTTGTTAGTTCCACGTTCCTTACCAGGACCTCCTGTTGTAAGATAACTCATGTAAGTGGTTACCGTCGTGCCTGGCCAGGACGGGCGGTTTTGGTCAGTGGTTCCCCTAACAACTTGGGTAGCCTTTTTTTTTTTTTTTATAAAAGGAAGTTTATGGCTGCATTATCATTATAAAAAATGGACTATATTTTTAATATTATTATATAATTTATAGACTTATATAGAAAAAATTTAGATTTACGTAAAAGTTGCAGATAGTACAGAGAGTTGATTTGAGTAGTTTTGACAGAAACGATATGGCCTGCAAAGCCTAAAGTGGGTATTATCAGGCCCCTTACAAAAAAAGTTTGTCAACTCCTAACATAGAAGAAAAAAGCACTTTAGTCATTATTTATGCTACCAGTGTGCTAAGAAACAGATGCATAGGCAGCTTCTAAATCTGCTACAGGAAAATGAAAGTGAATTAGTATGTTACTGAAATCTCACAACTGGAGCAAGTTGAGAAAAAGGCCAGCATAGATTAGGGAAAAGTGAGTGAACAGATTGCTTTATATGCTCTTTTCTTGAATGCAAGTACATACAAATTCAAGCTGTTTGAAACAGACTATTTCGAAGGGACTGTGTCATCTTGGTTGGATTTTGCTCAACTCCAAAAACCTTAACTGACCTCCTTGCATTTGCAGAGTCTGCCCTGGGTGTTGTGAAGTCAAAGAGGAGGTGTACAAATACCTGCAATGTGATGCAGATGGTTCTAGGGAAGGGACGGGTGTGGGAGGAGTCAGAGAAAGAAACCAAGATAGGAACAAACGGTGATTAAACTGTCCACCTCTCAACAGAAGGTTGAGGGACTTTTAAACGTTCTCTTGTTGGACATATCCTTTTCATCTTATTCATCAGTTTTAATGTCTTAATAAACCCTCCCTAAAGAAAAAGAACATACTATTTCAAGTTATAAACTCGTACATACAAATACTTCCACAGCCATCCTCCAAGAGGTATCTTGTGTGGGTTGGTTGTTGGGCTTTTTGGTTCGTGTTGTGATTGTTGCTGTTGCTTGGAGAATTTTGTTGCTGTTGTTGTTGTTTTTAACTCACTACAGAGGTCTGAAAATTGTTGAGCTTTCATACAGCTGGTCCAAATATAACTTCAGTGTTGACTCAACTAAATTGCATGTCAACTGGCCAACGCATTTTATAGTTATCCTATGAGGACATCACTAGCCAGACTCCTTAATTTATGTTCTCAGAAGTCAGTCTCTCCAGCCCCTTTGCATTTTCCCAGCGGCAGGAATAAACTCTCTGTAGGTGATTGAATGTCTTTGGCATACAGAACTGCCTCTGGTTGCACCTGGCTGGTGGGTAATGAGAGGATGGGGTTCACTTTATTATTCTGTTTTTGTGTATGTTTGAAAATGTCCATAATAAAACTTCAGGGTTTTTTTTTTTTAACTGATTGTTGGCTATAGTTGGTTCTCTAATGCAGGAACAGCCACTCCATATCCCACTGGTCTTTGCAAACTGGAGCTTGTAATTTTCATTAGCAGTCATTGCTAGGGTGGCAGCCACACATGAAAAATGAAGGCATTGAGAAGAACAAGGTAAACACTGCTTCCTAATGCTTCAGAGTGGAGCATGCCCTTGAGAGGTACAGCCAAACATTCAGGTTAAAAGGAGAAAATATTTTGAGCAGAAATGATATGTTAATGGCCTTGCATATATATCCTTTCAAAAGAAAGTTACTTATAAGATAAGCTCTTATCAGTAAGCTGCTCCTCATTTATTAACTACGTTTATTAAACTCCTGTATGCAAAGGCCCATGCTGGACAGGGAGACACAAATATAAAATTTGTCTTTGGCAGATTGGATGAAGAAAGAATAAAATAGATAACACCTAATCCCTGAAACTTAACACAGAGTCTTGGACCCGGACCTCAGTGACCAGAAATCAGCTTAGTTCAACTCATTTCAGGCCTAACACCATTAATAGAGCACCTACTCTGGGTAAGGTTCTGGGCTAGATACTAAAACTAGGGGCGGGAAAATAAACTACGGTCCCCATCCTTGATCTAGTGGGGAAGACAGATAACAAAATCAACTCTTTAATCGTGGAATGCACTAGAATAGTGGATACTATGAGATGACAGAGAAAGACTTCAGGGAAGTCTTCATGAGATAAATCTTAAAGGATGCTTAAGATTAGCAAGTGATTTAAAGCTGGGAAGAAGCAGAGAGTTAAAAAATGTCACAGGTACGGGTCAGGAATTGTTTGATAATCATACACCAATAGTATAACATTGTAAAATTATCACTAGAATGTGAGCTCTGTGAGGGGCTTTTGTCTTGTTTTGTTCACCATATGTCTGACTCATGGTAGGCACTCACTAAGTATTTATTAAATGAATAAATAAATCCAACTATAAAGTGTTGCTAGAGTCCAGAGTTTACGGTAGAGAGTGACAGTGGAGCTAGAAAGGACACGGTCGAGGAATTCTGGTAAAAAGCTTGGATTTTATGATGATGGAGAAACACTGAAGAATTTCACAAAGAAAGCGTGACGGGATGTGTGTTTTTGAGCTTCAAGGGGGAGAAGAGACCTCAGGGGCACAGACTGGAGAAAGAGAAACAAATTGTAAGCTGTTGCTAAAACCCAGGGAGAAGTTGATGGGGTAAAATCCATGGAATTCAGAGACAAATTTAATGTCACCTAAAGCCACCTGAATGCCTAGCATGAAAAAGACTGGCAATACCAAGTGCTGTCGAGCATGTGGAGCAACCAGAACCCTCATCCCCTGCTGGTGGAGTGGACATTGATGCAATCACTTCGGAAAACTGTTGGGTATCTCCTACTAAAGCTGAACTCAGTACTCCCCCTTTCAGGTAGACAACAGGACCCAACAGGAATGGGTGCTTATTTGCCCCCAGAGGTGTCCCCACAAAGTTGTGGAAAAGGATGTTCCTAGCAGCACTCTTGGTCATAGCCCAGGTGGATAAACTGTGTTATAGTCGTACAAGAGAATACTAAAAAACAACACTGAAAAATGAATGTCTGGCCATTACACAGATAAATCTCAGAAACATCACGTTGAGTGAAAGAAGCCAGACACAGAAGAATACACACAACATACTGTAGAATTCCATTTATAAAAGTTCAAAAACAGACTAAGCTCATTTATGGTGAAAAATCCAGAATAGTGTTTGGCTTTGGGCACAGGGTAATGATTGGGAGTGAGGAACTAAAGCTATATCTGCATCTCGATCTGGACATGGTTACACAAGGGGGCTCTCTTTTGTAATAACTCCCCAAACTGTATGCTGACATGTGTGCAATGTTCTGAATATATATGAATGTTTTAAGTGACCTCAGTTTCCTGGCTCAGGTACGAGGGTGGGTGATGGTGCCCTGTACTAGGCTCCAGGTATCTAGAAGGAACAGGAGTCACATTCAACAGTAGCCAAGGCTCTTAGCGCACTTGTGGCTTCTGGCTGCCCGTGTCACAGCACAGGCATGCCACATCCCCGTGGTCATGGAAATCACCCCCCACCCCCGGAAATCTCCCTTCAGGCCTGTGCCTTCCTATTTCTAATACACTTATAGATTGTGCCACTCCTCCATGCAGGGCAGTGTCCTCCAAGAAGAGATGCCCATCTTTAGGGGCCCCCAAACTCTCTTTGGCTCCACACTGCTTTTTGGCAGTGGGGGAGATCCTAAGATAAGGAGTCATAATCAGATCCACTAGAGTTACTGCCGTAAGAATGACAAAAATATCATCTTCTAGACCACTGGGGGTGTGGGGGACTGTCTGGAATTACATGGCGGTGGTCATGGGGAACAGACACACCTTGGGAACTCCTCATCCCTTCCTTGCCAGTGCCTTTCTTCTGCTCAGCTAGTACGTGTGCCCTTCACTGGAGTCAAGCCACTCCTGAAGCAGGGAGGTAGAGGATAGAGAGTCAGGAGGAATCTTGGACAGAGGGCACAAGGAAGGATAAGCGGGAGCCACTGCAAACGTAGTACCTTTCCAGCTCCCATGGAGAAAGACAGACTGAGACTGGGGTGAACCCCAAGCCTCTCGCACCCTGCATTCCACCCCAGCATTGGCTAGAGACAAGGGACAAAGTTCCTTTCCAACCAGACCGAGCTGTCTAGAAAGTCCTAATACCCCCAAGTGAAAAAAGTATGCCCAAGCTCCCAACCTCCAGCCTCACGGAGGATGCCGAGTCTTCCTTTGCCTCACCTTGGTCAGGAGTTTCCTGGCAATGGGTTCAGTACTTTGGTCAGTTGGCTAAGCTTAGCATCCTTTTCCTGTCCCCAGCCAAGTCTGGTCATTCAGGTGGCCAAGCCCTGCCTATGTTATTGCCAGGACTTCTTGTCTTGGTACCTGCTCTAGCCTGAGAGGAGTATGAAACTCCCTTCATGCCCCAGAGGCACCATCCAGCTGCCACTGACTCTTAAGAAAGAGCCTTTTGCAGATCCTTTCTGACACCTTCCTCCCCTGGTGGCCAAGGCCAAGAGAACTATTTATAGAGGAGATGGCTGCATACCAGACAACCCAGATAAATCATGAAATTCTGCACCCACACTTAGGTAACCCTATTCTCAAGAATCAAAAGAGCAATTTGCTGTTATAGAAGTGGATCCCTGAGCGAGCCGGTAAGTGAAACGGGATCAAGACAGAGGCACAAGAGTGGGGTTTACTTTCAAGGAATAGAATGAACCACGATGCCCACAGGCACCATGCTGCTGTAAGGGGAAGCAGAATCATTAGATGTGGGCGTAGTTTCTTCTCTGCTGCACACTGAGCACTGAAGTTAGTTCTAGACTTTTCTAACCCCTGCCCCCAAAGTCCTAACACCATTTCTGGCTGCTGAAACCTCCCTCACTGGAAACTCAAGTCTTCACCCAATCTCAGCCTCATTTTACCCACCCTCTTCCTTCTCTCCAGCCACCTCATACAACTGGTACTAAACTGATCATGAATAGTTAAGGGTCTCTAACTTCCATATTTCATCAAACATAAGCTGCGCTTTGACAGATGCACCATTATTTTATCTCCTACTGAAAGGTGTTCCAAATAAAATATACCATCCCCTGTGAAATGCATCCTGATTCAGAGATGTGAGAATTTGAAAAGAAAAGGTGCTTCTATGAATCAATTAATTAAACTACTATTACCTGGGCTAAAGTCAGGGCATGGGAAATCACAAGGCATTTGATTTCAGGGGATCATGTATAGGAATTAACAAGCCCTCAAGATCAGTGTATAAACGCTCTGAGAAGTTTCAATGATTGGGTTTCCTCATTTCCAACAACGTGATATGTTTTAGATCTTAGTTTAGAGGAACATCGTGGAGAATTATATAAATCTGGCAAAATATTAACATAAACAATTTTGAAAAGGTGCCAAATAATTAAAACATCAGAAATTTTATGTGTTTAATGTGTGTTTAAAGTATCTTGCAGATGATGGAAATGAGTAGAGGATAAGTGTATAGACAGGAACAAAATTCCTCAAAGCTTCGTCTTTGCCATATTTGAACCAATAAATATTTCACCTTTGTGTATCTGTGAACAGATTTTTGAACTTTGTGGAACTGATGCTAAAAAACTGGAAGAAAAGATTCGAGAACTAATGTAAGCTGATCTCCAAGACAAAATGCACTTGCAACGTTTTAAAAGGCCACCGTGAATGTGTTTGTGTTTTTATTTCCAGCAAACATTGTGGTGTTCTATTGATCTCTCTCCTAATGCTTTACAGGTGGAATTCCATATTGCAATCTCACTGCAAAAATTGTTGGAACTCTTGTGCCGTCAGAGATTGTGTCATTTACATTCTCTCACTTGGCCTTTCCACTAACTCTGAGCACATTCCTTGGGCAGCGTCCTTCACAGCAGAGGCCCTGCACAAGCTAAGTAATACCAGCTCAATGAGAAAGTTTTCCAGAGATTGTGGAAGATGGGATCCATCGCAGCAATCAAGAAACAAATAAATGTCTTATTGGCCTGGTGCACTCCAAATACATAGAGCCATCTTCCCAATTGAGTCATTGTTTGTAGTACAAAATTCTTCTCCAGTGTATCACCTTGTATTAGAAATGTGTCATTGGATAAAAGCACATATAAATAGCTATGCTTACATATATAAAAACTTATTACATGCTAGGCAATATGCCAAGCCTGTAGCCGAAATTCGACCTCTGTACACTGCTACTGAATGGAATTTTGGAGACAGTTTTGGATGAAGTAGAAAAGAATTGCTTTACTGCTTTGCTGGGCCAAGGGGGCCACAGTGGGCTAATGCCCTCAAAACTATGTGTCCTGACCTGGAAGGGGTAGTGAGGAGTTTTATAGTAAATGGTTCAAAGAGGAGGGCGCGATCAGCTCGTGGACATTCTTCTGACTGGTTGGTGGTGAGGTAACTGGGAGCCAGTATCATCAACCTTCTGATTCCAACTGCTCTGGGGTCTACATGCTTGTGGGCAGCATACAGTAAACTTCTTCCACCTGGTGGTGGTTTCAGTACAGTAAGTCCCTTACATACGAACCTTCAAGTTGTGAAATTTCAAAGATGCAAACATGAGTTCGCATGTCCAATCACGTA
Source organism: Balaenoptera physalus (assembly GCF_965194825.1). Lineage (NCBI taxonomy): Eukaryota > Metazoa > Chordata > Mammalia > Artiodactyla > Balaenopteridae > Balaenoptera > Balaenoptera physalus. The sequence goes on from NC_138886.1 coordinate 23,161,083, forward strand.
AGTTAGTTCACGTGTCTGGCGTACATTGTCACGTGCATGCATCCTCTACAAGTGGTTGTGCTTTTGTGTACTTTACAGTACTGTATAGAGTACAGTATCTTGATTTCAAGCCCAGGATGTTCAGAAGCAAGCATAAAAGCAGCGGTGATGTAGCTGGTACTACTGTAATTTTCAAGGTACTGTACTGTAAGATTAAACATGTTTTCTTTATTTTTGTGTTTGTTTGTTATGTATTATTTGTGTGAAAAGTATTATAAACCTATTACAGTACAGTATTCTAAAGCCGATTGTGTTAGTTGGGTACGAAGGCTAACTTTGTTGGACTTATGAACAAAATTGGACTTAGGAACACACTCTCGGAATGGAACTCATTCGTATGTAGGGGACTTATTGTATCTGCAAAACAGCTCACATACTGTTATGTGTACCCCTTGAGGGGGAACCGGGACCTCGTCCCAAGGCTGCACTATTGTTTCTTGGCTGTTCCTCCCTTGTCTCCATATCCCCTCCCTTCCCTGATTAGTAACTATTTGAACCTGCCCCTTGGAACTCAGGGAAGGTCATGGAGGCTGAATGAAGCGTATTTCCTACAAACAAGAAACAGGGGACACGGAAAGGCTTTTGTGCCCGGGAGGCCCACAGGATCCTGCTCGGTTTCAAGCCTTTTGCATCCATCACCCTGTTTAACCTTTGCAACAATCCTGTAAGTAGCCACGTACTAATAAATGTTTAATTGGCTCTCTGGGAAGAAAGAAGTTCCAGTTTGTAGTGATTGCCAATTTCGTTGGTGTAAATACTTGGTAGATTTCAAGCTACCAAATGATGTCACTAAACATGGAGCTGGGAAAAGATGTGCCTAATAGGCTTTTGTGAGCTGCTTAAGATTTAGATCCAGGACACCAGTACCTACAAATGAGGTACTACTTTTATCCCTCTCTTCTTACAGAGAATAGAAGACACACTCTAGTTAAATTGAAACCATGCAACTCAGATTGGGAATTGAACCCACGGGCCAGGACTCAAACCCAACCACATCCCAGCTTGGGACTTAAACCCATGTTCTTCTAACTGAGATCACACACCTGGCCTCAGAACTTAATGACTTTCAGGCTCTTGATGTCTCATCGCAGAAAGAATTCAGTGAGAGACAAAGTGATAGGTAAGAAGTGGATTTATTTAGAGAGACACACTCTGCAGACAGAGTGTGGGCCATATCAGAAGGCGAGAGTGGCACCAGGGCATGGGGTTGTCAGTTTTTATAGGAGTGGGTAATTTCATAGGCTAATGAGTGGGGGGAGTATTCCAACTATTCTGGGGAAGGGATTGGGATTTTCAGGAATTGGGCCACCGCCCACTTTTTGACCCTTATGGTTGGCCTTGGAACTGTCATGGCACCTGTGGGTATGTCATTTAGCTTGCTGATGTGTTACAATGTGCATATACTGAGGCTCAAGGTCTAGTGGAAATCGAGTCATCTGCCATCGTGGGCCCATTTGGTTCTAATCAGTTTATGTCATGTCCTCGGGCTATGTCATTTTTTTTAAAGGTTGTGCCCTGCCCCCTTCCATCCTGTTTCAAAATGACTTGCCCAAATTTTCCCAGAAGAATCCAGTGCTTTGAAATTTCCTTCATCTCTTCTAGGGGATTTATAGGAATTTCTTCTCCCTTCAGGAGCACTGCCCTGGCATGTGGTGAAATACCTCACTTACATGTATCTCAGTAACACAATGTAATACAGCTTCCTTCCCTGGGTCCTGTAAAGCACTGGGTTGCTGCATTCCGAGAAAACAGGGATTTGCAGTCTTGCCTCCAACAATGACTAGTCCCTTTACCGGTCCCAAATGTATATCCTCCTGCTGTGTGTTCAGGCCTTCCTGCATCCACAGTAACTTTTCATTTCAATACTGACAGTGTATTCTTTTAAAAGACACTTTAAATTTTTTTTTTTTTTTTTTTTTTTTTATTTATTTATGGCTGTGTTGTGTCTTCGTTTCTCTGCGAGGGCTTTCTCTAGTTGTGGCAAGCGGGGGCCACTCTTCATCGCGGTGCGCGGGCCTTTCACTATTGCGGCCTCTCTTCTTGTGGAGCACAGGCTCCAGACGCGCAGGCTCAGTAATTGTGGCTCACGGGCCCAGTTGCTCTGCGGCATGTGGGATCTTCCCAGACCAGGGCTCAAACCCGTGTCCCCTGCATTGGCAGGCAGATTCTCAACCACTGCGCCACCAGGGAAGCCCTAAAAGACACTTTAAACTCAACCTATAAGGGCATCAACAAGGCTCCTAAATTGATTCAGGTGACCACACATGAATAGCTTCAGCCGAGTCTGTGCACACACAGACAGTGACAACCAAGTCGGACCTGCCACCTGGTCCACTGTGATTGTGAGATGCCACTCCTTGTCAAGGGCATCTCAATATCGAAGATGTTAAAATGTGAAATAATGTGCACCTAGAGTATTCAAGCTCCTTGATCTCACAATTAAATGTTAGTTCAAGAGCAAAAGGTTAAAAGCAAGCTGTCACAAAAATGCTGTTGTACTTCTTCTGAATGATAAATTGATCTCAGTCCCTTGAAATGCAAGTATCAGTTAATCAATGTTTGCCTCACTAAGGAAAGGACACACAGAGGAGGACTGCAGCAGGGAGCAGGGAGGGGTACAGCTCTCTTGACCTTTCTTTAACCTTGAGTTGCTTATCTTGACCCTTAGGATGTTTAAGCTGAAACACTCTCATAGGATGGGAGCATGTTCTCCTTCTCATCTCTGATTCGCTGGTATTCAGCCCAGTGCACAGACCAGAGGAGATCCAGAAGACACGAAACTAAATTCAGTATGGAACCCTGAATGGGAACCTAGAGCAGAAAGGGGCATAAGTGGAAAAAAATGGTGAAGTGAAAGTAAAATCTGGTGTTTAGTCCTCAGTAACATACCAGTGTTGGTTTCTTAGTTTTGACATATACTATGATAATTTATTAACATCAGGGGACTGGGTGAGAGGTATATGGGAACTCTCTTTACTCTCTGTGCAACTTTTCTGTAAATCCAAAATTATTCCAAAATATAAAGTTTATTTTTTAAAGATGCCTCCCTAACATGGCTATAGAGGAGAAGCACTAGTGTTTTGTGAGCACGTGTTATCCCTATTTGACCATGATTTGACCTAGGCCGGAAGTTAGGGAGTGCTTTCCCATGAAATGACTGTTGACCTGATGTCTTAAAAATGAGGAAGTGTTTTATGAAAATCACAGGTCACAAAGTTAAAAAGCCTGGGACTTGGAGATTAGAAGATCATTTTGATTCCAAGAAAGTTTTTTTTTTTCTTTTTTACTAAAAAATCTTAATTATTGCTAGTGATGCCTTAGGCAGAGTAGGGGGTCCCCAAAGGAAAAGAACCAGATATAGCTTTTTTTTAATTTATTTTATTGAAGTATAGCTCATTTACAATGTTGTATAATTTCTGCTGTACCAGCAAAGTGATTCAGTTATACGTGTATATACATTCTTTTTCATGTTCTTTTCCATTATGGTTTGTCACAGGATATTGAATCTAGTTCCCTATGCAATACAGTAGGGAGATATAGTATACAGATACAGCTTTTTGACATAAGAGAAGCCATTTTAGGCCTAAACCATTTTGTGATCTAAGCCTGGCCATAATGCTTGTCCTTGACCAGATCTCAGTAATTAATAATCTTAAGGGAACAAAGGAATGAAAAGCAGTCAAGAAACAATAGTTCAAAGATAAAATAGAGTCCTAGTTCCTCCTCACGGGCTATACATCACAATCTGATACAGATCTTTGAGTTCTGCAGGAATTAAGACCCCTACCCAGGTGGAGGATTGTAATTATGCTGAGACCCCAGATTGGTTGGGGCCTAAGGAAAGATGATGGTGACCTTTGCTGACCCTCCTGACTTCACTCAACTAAAGCTTGGACTCTGTCAACCTTTGCCCCAATTCTATGTTGACTTCTCTTCAGCTCAAGCCCCTTCATAAATATGCATGTACCCTTAGCTTAAAACTTTCCCAATTTTGCAGTTGGGGAGACACTGCTTTGGGAAAGATCCCCAGTGTTCTCCTGACTTGCTGCAAGCAAGAAATCCTTCCTTCTGCTCTTTCGTTTGGTTGTGTCTCTTGGCAGCTAACCCAGTTGTTTTGGTAACAATGCCGCCACTTTCCAGCCCAGACCCCGCCTCAATGGGGCAGATGGAAGCCTTCATGAAGGCTTGTTTGAGGTTGGGGGCAGGTCTCATTGCTTGTCTGCCTGAACAAAATCAAGCCTGGCATTTCTGTTTCCCACTAGCCTGACCTCACCACCGGGGCGAGGATGGAAGGTTTTTTTTGTTTGTTTGTTTTTTTAAATAACTCTCTTCGATGTTCTTAAACATTTTATTGTTTCATCTCTTAAACTTTTTTTTTTAATTATTTAATTATTTAATTATTTATTTATTTATGGCTGTGTTGGGTCTTCGTTTCTGTGCGAGGGCTTTCTCTAGTTGCGGCAAGCGGGGGCCACTCTTCATCGCGGTGCGTGGGCCTCTCACTGTCGCGGCCTCTCGTTGCGGAGCACAGGCTCCAGACGCACAGGCTCAGCAGTTGTGGCTCACGGGCCCAGTTGCTCCGCGGCATGTGGGATCTTCCCAGACCAGGGCTCGAACCCGTGTCCCCTGCATTGGCAGGCAGATTCTCAACCACTGCGCCACCAGGGAAGTCCAGTATGGAAGGTTTTATGGCTCCTAATCTTTAAATCTTTGGGCCCAGATATACCAGGACAGAGGAAGAGGAGTTCCTCTCTCCACCAAAGCAAGAGCCTGGTGGGGCCTGAAGCTGTCACTCTCCCACCTTCCCCAGACATGCCATTGTATGGAACCCAGGTGATATGTGAGTAAGGCTTAGACAGAGGCTGGGCCAGATGAGATTTCCATGCCAGGGATCTCAGCTTGGAGCTAACCCGCTCTAAAGGGCCAGGCTGCTGGAAGGTCAAAGAGTGTGGCCAGGGAGCTGTGGGCCAGACTGAGGCCCTTGCGCCTAGACCAGCACTGGCGCTAGTACAGGAGAGTGAATATTCCTGTTACCGACCTGGGTCCTTGGACTCTTTAATCAACAGAAATTGATGAGGCCAGATGAGAAATTCAGGCAAGGCTTTACTGGGACTCATGCTGCAGCACAAGGGAGCAAAAATAAGAAACAGGTGCCCTTGGGAGTGGGTAGCAAGCTGGTTCCTTAAATGGAGTGAGGGTAGGGGCAGAAAGGTGGGTTGAGCAGGAGGGGTAGCTTGGGTGGTCTGCCTGTCTCCCTGGTGGTACTGTGTGCAGGCATGATGCGAAGTACCCTGCTTTTGTTCCCCACACCTCAGAAATGGCAGTTGGTTTGTGGCCTTTCTGTACCTTATTGTTCGTAATTACCCCAACTGTGCATGCGTGTGATTATTTGTAGTTTCTTTGTATTTTGTTGCTCAAGGGGAGGTCTATCCAGGTGCAAGCACTCCGGTAAAAGGTCCCAGGTCCCAGCCTATCTCATTCCCATCACCTGGCTAAGGCCTCCACCCATCCCCAGAGCACAGGCTACTGTAGGGAATATGGCTGGGAAATCATTATATGGCTGGTGGCAATGGAAAGATGGAGTTCTGTGCATGAACATGGAATGCGTGCACGTTGGAGCAACGATAGTCAAGGACCACCTGTAACCAGTCAACTTGTGCAAGTCACTGGCCTCTGGAAAGATCACCCCCAAAATTGTCTTTGGAGAAGATTAAACAGGATGGAGAATGAATTCCATGCCCAGATGTGCCATGGATGGAATCACCCAGCCTCCAGCGTTTTACATTCTGTAGCATCTCTCTACGTGATGGAGCAAGATGTTTCATTTTCTTCATTGTTATTTCAGTCCTGCCTTCCATGTCAGCAGTAAAAGAGGTTACATGTCAGAGTCCCAGAGAATTCCCTAGAAACCAAAGTCTTCTCCATCTCACTTTCAGCCAAGGTCTCAACATAATTTCTCTTGCTTAAGAGTAGAAGAAGGGTCCATACTTTGATAATGGCCTTTCCTATTTTGAGAGGAATAGAGAATGGGACATCACTTAATTTCTGCCACGTTGTCTAACGCTGCACTGTGCATTTTTACCAGTGCCATATTTATTTATCAAGCACTAACAGTGTTTTCTAGCTGAGATAGGACCCAATGATGGTTCATAAAATGCAATGTAGTAGGCATTTTCTTAAAACCAAACAAAAAATATCGGAGTACATTTACTGGATTAATGGTGAGTATTATTTCATGAAACGCGTTTAGTTATATGTATGTTTACACTAGGGTCACAATGTAAAATATATTTCTCACCGTGGGTTCTGGTGAGTCATGACTGAAAGCCATTGCTATAAGGGTTTCATCTTTGTCAGGGATGACTAGGTATAGGGGTTCTTAAAGTGAGGTTCTGGGACCAGGAGTATCACCTGGGAACTTGGTAGAAATGCACATTCTCAGACACCCCCCCACCCGCCTCTAGGTACCCTGAATCAAAAGCTGCGGGAGGTTGGGGGGCGGCCATGGGAGGAACCCAGATTATTCTTTTTATTTTCTACTTTGTATTTAATTAACTAGCTGTTGCAGGAAGGTATACGCATACTAAATACATCACATTTAGCTAACCTCATTGACCGTAGAGACCAGCACTAGTCTGCAGTCTTGTTCTTAGCCCAGAAGGCAAATCCCCACCTTGAAGCAGCACCCTTGAAATGACACTGAGGTACTTACGTTGACTCCTCTGCATCTTGCCTAGGCCTTCCCACCTTGTTGGTAGACTGAGGAATCCAGATTATTCTGATGCACGCTCACATCTGAGCACCACTGATAAAGTCCATCAAAGGATTGTTTTACAAACATGAGTGAGGCCCAACTCTACAGTGAAGGTAATAATCAAACTTTGTACAGCACAGTAATGTTTTTGTGCAGCCGTTCACAGCATTACTTCATTTCTTTCCAAAAATAACCTTGCGAGGCAGAGAAGGCTGATATTTTTATCCTCATTTTTCTCTCTGAAAAACCTAGGATTGTCCCTGCTTGGATAATAATTGGGTTTTAATTGATTCTTAATATTAAGCTAAGCAAAACCATGCAGTACCAAGTGGGCAACAATATCTTGTTAAATAGAATTCTTATCACTTCACAAACATTCATGGGAAGCTTTAAAACTTTTTTATAAATGCAAATTAAGCCTTAAAGCAAGCTTGTAAGATAACTGTGAAATTCTGTTTTAACCTGATGGACACCAAAATGACTTTGCTAAATTTAAACTGCATTTCAATGGAGACCCATGGTCACTGTAGAACCAAAGGATATTGAGCCTGTTGTTTGTTTTTTCTGTGATGGTTTTTTGGGTTTTTTTTTTTAATATTTATTTATTTAGCTGCGTCAGATCTTAGTTGCAGTGCGCAGGCTTCTCTCTAGTCGTGGTGTGTGGGCTCTCTAGTTGTGGAGCGTGAGCACGCAGTTACCCCACGGCATGTGGGATCTTAGTTCTCCGACCAGGGATCAAACCTGCGTCCCTTGCATTGGAAGGTAGATTCTTAACCTCTGGACCACAAGGGAAGTTCCTGCTATGATGGTTTTTAAATAAAGCAAGGAAACACTAAAAACAAACAAACAAACCGTCAGTGAGGCATTAGAACCAAAGAGGAATGACAAAAACAATTTGCAACTCTTATGATCAATAATGAGGCTTATTAATTTCACACAGTATCTCATTTAATCCTCAAGCAAACCTATGATATCAGTAACAGCCCCCTTGGTATCCATGGAGGATTCATTCCAACACCTCCCTCAGATACCAAAATCCATGGATGCTCAAGTCCCTTATATAAAATAGCATGGACTTTGTATATAACCTGCAGACATTCTCCTGGATACTTTAGATCATGTCTAGATTACTTATATTACCTAAAACAATGTAAATTATATAAATAGATGTAAATACAATATAAATGCTGTGTAAATAGTTGCTTTCATGCAGCAAATTCAAGTTTTGCTGTTTGGAACTTTATGGAATTTTTTAAAAAATATTTTCTATATGCATCTGGTTTGATCTGCGGATGCAGACCCCATGAATAGGAAGGGCGGACTGTACTGGATTTCTATAAAGCCACTGCTCCCCCAGGTGAGCCTTATTCATTCTCCTAAAAACAATGGGGCTTTTCTCCAGAAAACTCCTCCATCAATGTTGAAAAGGCTGGGTGGGAACTTGTCACCAGGTAAGAATGCAACCTCAACCAGGATTCCTTAGCCCTAAATTTTCCAAGCTTTTGTCATTTGCCTGCCAATTTTATTATCATTTACTTCTCCTATTCACTTGTTGTATATGAATACATTTATTTTGCAACAAATCTTTTTATCAACACACCTTTTTCTAAAATTATTATTGAAAAATAGTTGATTTATATTAGTTTCAGGTATACAGCACAGTGATTCAGATATATATATATACACACACACATATATATATATTCATTTTTAGATTCTTTTCCATTATACGTTATTTATTACAAGATATTGAGTATAGCTCCCTGTGCTATACAGTAGGTCCTTGTTGGTTATCTATTATATATCTATATATATATGTGTGTGTGTGTGTGTATTTTAATCCCAAACTCCTAATTTATCCCTCCCCCACCCTTTTCCCTTTGGTAACCATAAGTTTGTTTTCTATGTTTGTGAGTCTATTTCCATTTTGTAAATAAGTTCGTTTGTATCATTTTTTTAGATTCCACATATAAGTGATATCATATGGTATTTGTCTTTCTCTGTCTGATTTACTTCACTTAGTATGATAATCTCTAGGTCCATCCATGTTGCTGCAAATGGCAATATTTCCTTCTTTTTTATGGCTGAGTAGTATTCCATTGTGTATTACATACCACATCTTCTTTATCCATTATCCATTTTTATCCATCTGTCAATGTCAACGTCAACATACCTTAAATAGAAGACTAGTATTGTTCTTACTCTCCCCTCCCTTCCCCTCTCCTCCTTTCCCCTCCCCTCTCCTCCTCTCTTTTCTTTCTCTCTTCCAACAGGATGAACAACTATTAGAGAGGTGTTAAAGATAGAATAGCACCAAATTAAGACTTTCTTCTTGAGTGATCCGTATTGAAAGAGAATAAAAAAGGTATCAAGAGGGGGTATATGGAAACTCCCTGTACTTTCTGCTCAATATCTCTTAAACCTAAAACTCTAAGAAAAAAAGCCTATTAATTTTTTTAAGTGTACTCATAAAAATAAAATTAAGAGTTTTAAATTGAACAACGACAAAAGGAACTAACATTCTCCCTGCATGAGTCAAGCCTATTTAATGCTGCATTCCCCATACTACCCCAAATCATCAGAAATTATTACCTGAAATTACCTCTCATGGTCACATGGGTCCATGGCCTCCATTTTGTGAAAATGTAGCCAAAGTCTGACTATATGAAAAAATAAGAAGAAAAAGTAGAGATGGGATGGTTTCCTATTGATGGCAGAATGAAGTTGTGAATCATTCATCTTTCTGTCAAAGCCCTTCATGATCTGGCCCTCATGTTCATGTTTGCCCTCCTCCCATTGCCCACAGACCCCAGGCATTATCATTATGTCAAACTCTGTACTCTTCCCTGCATCTGGAATTTCCTCCCCACATCTCTGCCTGTCAAATCTTCTTCAAGATCACCCAGCACACACACCATTCCTTCAAATGGGCCCACACAGTCATGTGAAGCCTCCCTCGGCTATCCCAGACAGGGAGAGCATTCTTTCTCTTGGGTGTCTGTGGAGCTGTGTGTACACAACCATTAGAGCCACCATCTTTTGTGGGGTGTGGTGGATTTTTACATCTGCCTAGGGTACTAGATAAAATACATGGTGCCTAGTAAAATTTGACTTTCAGGTAAACAAAGGATAATTTTTAGTATAAGTATGTCCCATGAAGTATTTAACTGGGTGTCCTGTATTTTTTATTTGCTAAACCTAGCAACCCTGTGTTTGTCTCCCGTGAGACTTAGCTTCCTAAGGAAAGGGTGGTAGCTTTCCAACCCTGTGCATGCAGTACCAAGGACATTACCAAGCACTTAGTAGAAGCTTGGTAACTATTAGATGGAGAAATGGCGGCATGAATGACTTCTGCCCAAACTCACACAGGAAACCCTAAGATTGCAAATAAGGCCAGGAATACATTTTTATTCCTGCCTAGAAATGCAGGTTTGGAAGAGGGAAAGATAATGTGCTCAAATCTAATACATTCATAATCTACAAACTAGAAGGAGCAAAGCTGTCTACATTGTTCTCTAGCTTGTCTTTAACACATGTAATAACAAGTCACAGACTGCTTGGTTTCTGTAGACTTTACAAGTCTACAGTCGGCTCCCACACGGATCACATTATGAGGGTGAGAACTTGGTCTACTGAATCCAAAGCCAGGCATGATAAATAGTAGCCACAACCAAGAACAAATCTACTCCATGTTAGGGCCAGTTCTGTCCCTATTACTCAGGTAGGCAATGAATCACCATGTTTTGCTTTCAAGCCTTCCTGTGAGGGCAGTGTGTGGTGATGGAAGAAATCACAGGCTCTAAAGTCAGATAAACCTGGATTTGCAGTTATGACTCAGCCACTGCCAGGCCAGAGGCCTCTCTGGGGCTCAGTTTTCTCATCTGTAAACTGGGCTATCATGGATACCTCCAAAAGGTCGATGTGAGTATTAAATGGAATAATGTACTTGAAGCGACTGTATGGGACCTGTTCACAGCAAGTGTTCCCGTGATGATGGGGATAAGGATGATGGTGTTTTTATTTCTACTGTTCCAGCCAGAATGGAATCTCTTTGAACATATGAACTGATTTATTTATTTTCACTTTTTTTTATATGGTCCAACAGCCTCTAGTACCATATGCAATAAAGATTTTTCATCCTAGAGACATCAAAAGAGACCAAAGTTTTTAAAATGTTCAGTGTTTTAGGGCCTTTCAGAAATCTGACAGTATTTAACCACAGTAGGGTAGGGTAGGGCCAAAAATTAACCTTTGTAACCACAAGTTTGTTTTAACCTTTGTAGGTGACTCGTGGACTGCACATCGTCTTTCATAAATCCTTGATAGACTAAGTCTGGGCAGATAAGAAATACTAGAGAAGTAAAGAAGTAGGCACGTCCTTCTTAAAATAGTAAAGAATAGTTTTGGCATAAGAACTGCCATTCTCACATTTCCTGCCAAGATGTTCTATTGGATGTTCTATTGGATGTGTGCCCTAATCACAGGTACCCACCATCTGGAACACACCTCCATGAGGTGATGGTTGCCCTTCTCACCAGCTGCTCAAGTTCAGAATGATTGATAATCTACTCTCAGCAAATGAATACTCACCATTTAGAAGGCCTTCTCCAATCTTTTTTTTTAACATCTTTATTGGAGTATAATTGCTTTACATTGTTGTGTTAGTTTCTGCTATATAACAAAGTGAATCAGCTATACGTATACATATATCCCCATATCCCCTCCCTCTTGCGTCTCCCTCCCAACCTCCCTATCCCACCCCTCTAGGTGGTCACAAAGCACCGAGCTGATCTCCCTGTGCTATGCGGCTGCTTCCCACTAGCTATCTAGTTTACATTTGGTAGTGTACATATGTCCATGCCACTCTCTCACTTCGTCCCAGCTTACCCTTCCCCCTCCCCGTGTCCTCAAGTCCATTCTCTATGTCTGCATCTTTATTCCTGTCCTGCCCCTAGGTTCTTCAGAACCATTTTTTTTTTTAGATTCCATATATATGTGTTACCATACGGTATTTGTTTTTCTCTTTCTTATTTCACTCTGTATGACAGACTCTAGGTCCATCCACCTCACTACAAATAACTCAGTTTCATTTCTTTTTATGGCTGAGTAATATTCCATTGTATATATGTGCCACATCTTCTTTATCCATTCGTCTGTTAATGGGCATCTAGGTTGCTTCCATGACCTGGCTATTGTAAATAGTGCTGCAATGAACATTGTGATACATGACTCTTTTTTTTTTCTTTTTTTCTTTTTTTTGGTTTCAATTTTCTTTAGTTTTATTTTTTTTGAATTTTTGAATTTTATTTTTTTTATACAGCAGGTTCTTATTAGTTATCTATTTTATACATATTAGTGTATATATGTCAATCCTGATCTCCCAATTCATCACACCACCACCACCACCCCTGCCACTTTCCCCCCTTGGTGTCCATATGTTTGTTCTCTACATCTGTGTCTGTATTTCTGCCCTGCAAACCAGTTCATCTGTACCATTTTTCTAGGTTCCACATATATGCGTTAACATACGATATTTGTTTTTCTCTTTCTGACTTACTTCACTCTGTATGACAGTCTCTAGATCCATCCACGTCTCTACAAATGACCCAATTTCATTCCTTTTTATGGCTGAGTAATATTCCATTGTATATGTGTACCACATCTTCTTTATCCATTCATCTGTTGATGGGCATCTAGGTTGCTTCCATGACCTGGCTATTGTAAATAGTGCTGCAATGAACATTGGGCTGCATGTGTCTTTTTGAATTATGGTTTTCTCAGGGTATATGCCCAGTAGTGGGATTGCTGGATCATATGGTAGTTCTATTTTTAGTTTTTTAAGGAGCCTCCATACTTTTCTCCATGCCTTCTCCAATCTTAGTTCTTATTCATTCCTAGCTTCATTTAACTACAGCTATCATTAAATTTGTATTTCCATATTAAGGTACCTTGACTTAAACCTAGCAAATTCCTCATTGACACCTGCCTTTATAACCATGTCTCTCTCTCTCTCACACACACACACACACACACACACACACACACACACACACACACACACACAGTCATCTTCTTGGAATTCTGTGGCTTTGAACAGTTTACCTGGGATGGAATTTTTTCACCTGTACAATAAGAAAGTTGGAATGGTGTGGTCTCTAAGTTCCCTTTTAGCTCTGTATCCTTAGGATCCTAGCCTTCTGTTTTGTCACTGCATCTCCTTTAGTTGATCTGGAGTCCCACCCCCCCGCCCCTCATGCTGAGTCTAAGTCTATGAAAGAATGCATTGGTCAAATTATTTTTTTCTCATCATTTTCACATTCATTCCTAGATCAGCTCTAATGTGTACTCAAGCTGATCCAGGTAACAAAGGATCCCAAGATTGAGGTTTACCTCTTATTAACCAGGAAGTCCACTGACAACTTCTTTCACAAGGCTTGGAGATTGAAAGGGGCCTGACACCTAGGAAACATACAGTAATTGTTGATTGTGTCATTGCTGTTACTGTTGTTATCACTGCAATGGGGAAAATTAATATATTGGAATTATTCCATCCTTGTCTATGCCCTTGATTGAGCATGGGAATGCCCACCCAGCTGCTCTTTTGTGCAGAGAGGGCCAAGATACAGGAAAGGAGAGGAAGAATCAGCTAAGAGTAACAGCCTAGATTGATGAGAGCAGAATTTGATATTTCCCAACTTTTCTCTCTTTTCTTATTCAGTCACTCCATGTGTGTAGTTTGTATGAGGAGCTTGTCCATACTGAATGATTTAAAGGACTCCAGATGCCTTCAGTTACACCAGTAGTTATTCATTTCCTTATGGTAAACAGTATCCTCTCCCAGTGGTCTTTAAAATGTGGATATACCCAGGTGGTAAGACATCAAATTCCTAACACTTTTTTTTAAGGTAAGTTCATTGGGGGGAAAAAAAGAAAGAAATATCCTGAGAACAGTTTAAAGTTAGAGATCAGCTAGAGGAAGAGTGTTGGTGAAGTGCGTAAGAGAAAAGGATGCTAAGATGGGGGACAAGATTCTAGAAAGGTCGGGCAGGAGACAGAGAAGATATGCCCCACTTCATGGTTTCACCTCTGGGCTACTGCCCCTCCTCCACCCCAGATATTAACAGTTTGTGGAGTCCCTTGGGAGCTGGGTCTGTCACACATACATCAGAAGAGCTCTGTGCCTGTGGCATGTGTGGCTTCTGACAGCATCTGGTTGCCCTGTCCTCAGGAGACCTGGCAGAAACAGCCCTAGGACCTTTGGTGAGGAGTCAACTCTGAGGATATTATTGAGGACCTATAAAATCACACTGTAACAGGAGGATGATTATTCTTCTTGAGAGAAGCTGGTTTTGACTCTCTGGGCCTTATGAACCATGAAACTGAGCAGGAGTCCTATAGCAGATGCTGTAATGTCCCCCCAGACCCCCTACACCAAGTGGAGGTCCCCAAACCCCAGTTGTTGTGGTTATTGGCTGATAATGGCTACCAGCTGCCCCACTTCTCCTGAGAATTATCCTTGGCTGATGGGAGCCCTTGGCCCAGGTGGTTATGACCCCTCTAAAGGTAACCCATAGTCAATAAATAATTTGGGAGTAAAACTATGGTGGAGCTTGCACTCCGGAGCCCACTTCCTATGGATCCGCCAGAGGCTAGTCCTGACCTAAGATTTTGTTTGGCTCTGTCCCTGTCCCTCTCCTGCTTGATTCCCTCCCTTACAGGCTTTTTTGAATAAAGCACCCTCAATAAATTGTATAAACCCCAATACCTGTCTAGGAACTTGTGCCCTTTACTTCATTCATTCTGAGACACTACCAATGGTAAGGTTATTATGTATCACCAAGAAAGAAAAAAATGCTGACACTTAGTATGGGATATGCTTCAGTTCTAAGACATACCCTAATTTCAGTGAAAAAAATATGCATCTTTGAGTTAATTAAGGTATGTTTAACATGTATGATCTCGCTCCATTGCATACATCTCTCTATGCCACATGTTTATATAAAGGCAAACAAACTTTGTTTCAACTATCTTTTTATACATAATAATTTACAAATCTAGAGAACCATTGCCGTGGTCTGAATGTCTGCTCCGGCCCTCCCCCCAGTTCATATGTTGAAATCCTAACCCCCAAAGGTAATGTTATTAGGAGAAAGGGCCTTTGGGGGGTGATTGTGTCCTGATGGTGGGGCCCTCATCAAAGGGATTAACGGTCTAATAAAAAGAGATCCCACAGAGCTTTCTTCTGCCACGTGAGGACACAAAGAAGTCTGCAGCCCAGAAGAGGTCCCTCACCTGACTGCGTCTGCACCCTGATCTTGGACTTCCAGCCTCCAGAACTATGAGAAAGAAATTTCTGTTGTTTACGAGCTACCCAGTCTGTGGAATTCTTTTTAATTTAATTTTTATTTTATATTGGAGTATAGTTGATTTACAATGTTGTGTTAGTTTCAGGTGTACAGCTAAGTGATTCAGTTATGCATATACATATATCCATTCTTTTTCAGATTCTTTCCCATATAGGTTATTACAGAATATTGAATATTGAGTGGAGTTCCCTGCGCTCTACAGTTGGTCCTTGTTGATTACCTGTTTTATATATAGTAGTGTGTATATGTTATTCCCAAACTCCTAATTTATACCTCTTCCCCCACCATGTTTCCCCTTTGGTAACCACAAGTTTGTTTTCAAAGTCTATATGTCTGTTTCTGTTTTGTAAATAAGTTCATCTGTATCATTTTTCTTTAGATTCCACATATAAGTGATATCATATTGATATTTGTCTTTCTCTGTCTGACTTACTTCACTTAGTATGATAATCTCTAGGTCCATACATGTTGCTGCAAATGGCATTATTTCGTTCTTTTCTATGGCTGAGTAACATTCCATCACCTTTAGAGCCAGTTTCTTCCTCAAGCTCCCGAAGAGCAGCTGTTTCTGGGCTTTCATTACCATCTGCGACACCTGCAGAGAATTCTAGGCATTAGCCACCCATTGGTGGTCGGAACTGCTTCCTTCGCCAGGACGGTGCACTTATAATGAAGACTTCTTTGCAGCTCAGGGAAAACTGCCACTGTCCTTTCCTGGTTGTCTGCTTCACAGTCTCCCAAGTGCCTATTTTACCAGTAGGATCCAGGTAAGTTTTTTCAAGCTTGATCTTTTGTCCTTCTGAAATTAACTCCTCTGAAATAACAGACTGTTTTGGTATTTGGGAAGAATCTGTTGGTTCTTGGTTTTCCGTTTTCAAACGAGTTAGTCTTCACAAGTCCTCAGGCAAGAAGTTCACGTCCAAGAGGTGGGGTGAAGGGAAGGGGGCCAAACGAAGAGAGCATGAGCCCAAGGCAGCGGTCTAAATGCTACTGCGTTTAGATCTTAGGTTGTTGTGAGAATTGTGTTCAAAAATTCAAAGTGCATCGTTTATTCATCTAAAATCCTGGGCGCACAATAATGAATCATCATTATCTCCTGGCAGATAACGACCACCTCTGCCAGGCAGCCTTTAGCCTCAGTGTCCTTCCTTGGACACCTCTGGAAGGACCAGGCCAGCTGACGTTGCACAGACAAGGCACAGCCCTCAGATGAACTCATTCTTTCATTCATTATAGTAATGGAAACAATCAGGAGCTGGGAGAAATTCAGGCTTTTTCAACTGTGCAGCTGGGAAATTACAACTCCCACTAGAACACCAGTACCATGAGGGCAAGGATTATCGTCTGCTTGCTAACCACCATCATCCCAGTGCCTGGGACAGGGCTGGGCACCTAGCAGGTACTCAACACACTTAGTTGAATGATTGTGTGAATAACTCCACAGATATTTACAAGAGTTAATAATAGTGAGATGAGAGAATTCACACTGGGGAGGAGATGACTCACAGCTGAGTCAAATGTGAAACTGGCTTTAATCCTGTAGTCTCCCCTTTTCTATAACAGCCTTTAAAATATCCCAGTTTTTGGGGGCATTTTAATGGAGATAAACTTAATAAGTTAAAGTTATGTAATTAGTTATACTCAGCTTCGGTTATAATTACTTATTGATCCCAGGCTGCTTATGGAGCACCTGGCAACAGTGAAAGAAAAACAGTAGCAGGTGTTTGGACTTAGTTTCTGCTTGCTAACTAATTAGATGAGGATTTTTTTCCCTGGAAACCCTAAGCAGTTTTCATTTGGCTCCAAAATTGAGAGTCGGAACCCAGGGGCTTCAGCCAACTCTGTTTCTCTCTCTTGCTTCTGGACTGGAAGACATTCTACCATTAAGATGCTTTTGCATATTACTAATGTTATTCATTAGAGGTTGATTTTGTAGTTAAAGTCTCAGCATTCTGTTGATGCCAGAGTTTACACAGTGGGCAGACTGGAGTCAGACTGTTAGAGTTTGAATTGCAGTTCTACATTTACTAGCTGTGTGACCTTGAGCACATTACTTAAATTTTCTGTGCTCCAGTTTCAAAATCTGTAAAATGGGGATAACGATGGTATTTACATCACTCGATTATAATGACGATTAAACAAATAAACAACGCCTTGGACACAGTAAGTGCTATATATGTTCCTTTAATCATAAAACGACTTGAATTTCTAATAGTTTAGTTCCCAGTAAAGATTTTGTTAATAATTGATTATCTGATAATTTAGGCATATGATCGAAGTTGTTACAAACAGGCTTATATTTACACATGCCTAGTAAAAATTAAAAGTGTAACTCCTAAATGAAGGCTGGGTTGTGTTCAAGGATTGATTGGGTGGAGAGGGTCAGCCTGCCAGAGAGATTCACGCTGGCTACCTTAAGCAAATGGGGAGGCCTCCAGAATCAATCCTCAAGAAGGACAGGAATCAGGCATTTCCAGGGATCTCAGGAGCAGGGACCCAAGGGGAATCCGTTTAGGAATGACTCCAGTGATTTTCCCTCTTGCATCACTCCCCTTGAGAGCTGAGCTCTTCTAAGAGAGTTTGATTGGCCTGAAGTCAGCTGCCCACCCTTGGGCCTAGTGGTAGGGGCAGGTCCTAACAGGATTACAGGGAATGGAGGAGAGAGAGTTATCCAGAGGAAGAGCAGGGTGTCGTTACCCAAAGAAATGGGGAGGGTTGCTAGGCAGGCCAAAGCAGCAGCTGTCTCCTCCATGAAGAAAGAAGAAAGAGGGAGGGTAATGTTTCCTAAAATACGATTTATGTTTGTCCCGGAGGCCTTTCCAGGAATTTAAATGTATCTCTCTCCCTGAGAGGCTGGCTTATCCTCTCGGGGCATTCATGCAAAAAGAGCAAGAATCTGGCAATAATCATAAACTACTTCTTTCCCTGGCCTAATGAAGCAGATCTCTAGTTGTTTATGTTGCATTAATTTAAATCTCATCTTTGCCTCACAATTTCATAAGAGTAACAATTCCTAGTTCAATCAAAACACATTATACTAAACTCTCAGAATTCAACAGATGATAAGCTTACAAAAATGGCTCACATATTCATGAATCTTTTCCCCAGTCGGGTTGTTTTTGGCTATAAGTGCTAGAACATCCAACTTGAAGTTGCTTAAGCCAGACAAGAATGTATTGATGCACATGACTGGATGTCCAGATGCAGGAGAGGGGTCAGTGGTGGGGAGGGATTTCATCCAGCGGCTCTAGCCCTCTCCTCTGCAGTTACCATGATGCTTTCTGCCCTGTTTTCTCCCCATGTTCTTCATCTCAGGCTGGAAGCAAGATGGCTCAGAATTTCCAGGCCTCAAGACTACAAAAAACAGTATCTGGAGAGAAAATGAGATCATTGCTTAATGCAGCCTCAGGAATAATGTAACTTTCCCCAGAATCTTCTAGCAAACTTTCCTCTCATCTCCTTAGCCCAGATTGGGTCACATTCCCAATCCTGAAACGACCCTGGTAGTCAAGCAGATTCCATCTGCTAACTGGCTTAGACCTGGGTTCTTGAACCAGTCAAACTGGCAAAGGGAATTATATTATCATGCCTGGTTCCCAACTCACAGGCCACTAGATGAGAAAAAGAAGGAACGTATGTTAAAAAGAAAATAGGGTAGGCATTTATCTTTTTATTCTCCCCCAATATCTGAACCTCACTGCTGCCCCACCCCTATGTCTGAGAAATTTAAGATTTAATGGAGGGCTTCTCTGGTGGCACAGTAGTTAAGAATCCGCCTGCCAATGCAGGGGACACGGGTTCGAGCCCTGGTCCGGGAAGATCCCACATGCTGCGGTGCAACTAAGCGCATGTGCCACAACTACTGAGCCCGTGTGCCACAACTACTGAAGCCCACGCACCTAAAGCCCGTCCTCTGCCACAAGAGAAGCCACCGCAATGAGAAGCCCACGCACCGCAACAAAGTGTAGCCCCAGCTCACTGCAACTAGAGAAAGCCCGCACGCAGCAACAAAGACCCAACACAGCCAAAAATAAATACAAATAAAATGACACCTTCTTCTAAAAAAAGAAAAACAAGATTTAATGGAAGACAGAGGCCACTTCGTGTTAATGTTGGAGACACCATCAGCTTTCTGACTCTCTCTCGGCAAGAGCAGGGACATGTAACTGAGGCTCCACTGATCACACAGAACTGTCTCAGGTTCTTTTCAGAACCTTGAGGCGGAGAGCCAGGCACCTCCTAGAAAATCCATTTGAATGGCAGGGGGTAGCAGGCTTCCAGGGACATCAGTGGCCCCAGCAATGGTACATCCAGTGTAGGGTTGCCAGGTTTAGCAAATGAAAATACAAGAGACCCAGTTAAATTCAAATTTCAGAGTTAAAAAAAACAGTCTTTAGTATAATTTTTTTTTAGTGTGTGTCCCAAATATTGCATAGGACATACTTATACTTAAAAAATTATGCACTGTTTATTTAAAATTCAACTTTAACTAGGCATCCTACGTTTATCCCACAGCCCTACTCCAATGGCGTCCAGTTTCCAGGGGCAACCACGTGTTCAGTGGCAATGGCAGGAGGGTCCTGACCAGACTGGTTTTGTGGCTTCTTTGGGGTTGTGGTCCAGCCTGCTATCTCCCTCCCTGGCTCCTGCTCAGTTTCCAAGCCTAGTTCTGCATCATGACCAGAAATTCTGTGCAGATAAATCATACCATGTAAGCTTTGGTTGCTCGCAACTCTGAACCCTGGTAATACAAACCTCGACATTCACTACAAAAATGTGAACCTGTCCTTTGGCGTTGATGTCAGTACGAAACACAAAGGGAGAATGGAACATTTTAAAAGCAGAAGTAGCATGATACTGCCTTTTGAAGTCTGGGTCTTAGAACACGATGCTTGGCAAGTTTCTTCTTTGTCAGTGGCTTAAGGAATTTCCCAACAATGCCTCCTGCTTCAACTAACCTAAGGGTAAAATAGAAACAGTTCTGGAATGTTCAATGACTTTAAAATTAAGGGTAACAAAATTCTGGCATAAACAGACAAAAGTCCCTTACCGGGACTTTTCCAATCTTTTAGCCTATCCTGACTAATAAAACGAAACTATTTTCATATATCATAATCTCACTACTACTACATTTAGCAATAAGAATACAATGAAAACCTGTAGCATGAAAAATGTTATTAATACTTTCTGGCTCCTAAGTTAAACTGTATTCCTATTAACCTTCTTATGTCCCCAGAATATGACATATTCATGGTCTGGATTCTGTTTGGATTGGGGGCTGATGCTAATTTACCAGTTGTCATTGGGTGGTATAATAAAGCAATTTAATTACACTAATAGTTATAGACTCAAACACTGCCCTCCTTCCTTCTCTAGATCATGAAAGAAGCATCTTGGTTCTAGGTGGTGACATTTGCTACCCTGCATACATGCCAGGGGACACTGGGGTGCTTGGGCTACTGGCTTATTAAGTGATGATATAGGTTGTTTGCTGAGGTTGAACATGGTGCTTATAAGCTGGGCGCAGCCTCTCCAGCCTTTTTCAGCTTCACTCCCTCACAACTGGGATAGCTGGCATGGCTCTGGAAGCCAAATATGAAGCAAACATTCTCTTAGCAATTGACAATTCCAAACATGAACAGGCTCCTGAAACATAGGGGTGGTGGATTTTTTTTCACATCCAGCAGCCATTCCTTTTTTTCTGACATCCCCTGATTCCTACATAGAAAAGTATTGCTCCCACATGATGTGAAATCTATGAGACACAGTGAAACCAAAGGCTGCCATTCTACTGAAGAAGCTGAGGGGGTCCCTGAAGGCTCCTTCTATAGGACTGTACTCCTTCATGTCCCAGCCTAGCCAAAGGGGTAGAGGATGTGACCTCAGCCTGGCCCAATACGTGGCCGTGTTGACTGGTCCACTCAATCAGAGCCAACGGGACACAACAAAACCTGGATTGGGACTCCTGAGAAAAAAACATTTTTGCTCTTTTTCACTGGATTTGAAGTGCTAGAAAGTTAGCTTTGGAACTGTAGCAACCAAACTGCTACCACAGTGAAGAGGCTTTTCTGAAAGTAGGGCAAATCAGAGGCCAGAAGATCAAAGAGAAACTAGGTCCTGGCAACATCACTTGACCTTCTTCAGCAAGTCATAACTGAAGCCAGACCTACCCCTGGAATTGCCAAATTCCCTTTTCTAAGGTCAGAGTGTTCCTGTCACTCGGGACAGAGCTGAAGTGATACAATTGGTTTTCCTTCCACATGCAAGTGTGGGACTGTCCAGCATGAAGAACAGTCACAGCCAGGCCTCGGACCAAGGCCTTGGATCTCCGGATCGTTGTTGGGTGGAGTCACGTCCAGGGTCTCCTGCTGTAACTTCAGGCAAATCACCTCACCTGTCTTGTCTCCTCCCCATCAAAGGAATGTTCCTACTTGCCCTAGAGACTCATGTGGCCATTGTGGGAAGAGCAATATGGAAGCAACTAATATGGAAAGGCTACGATATTATTTTGTTCTAATATTATAATATTGTATTTGCTTTCCAAGCAATCTGGGAAGCTTTACCAAAAGAAGCAACTCTGGAACCACACTTCTTTGTGTTTTTGTTTTTCCTGAAGGGCATAATTTCTTCCAAAATCAGAGAATTTACAAACTCAACTGCCTTTTATTTTTTAATTTTTTAAATTTTTTTAGTTTTCGCTGCGCTGCACAGCTTGCGGGATCTTAGTTCCCGGATCAGGGATTGAACCCGTACCCCTGCAGTGGAAGTGGGGAGTCCTAACCACTGGAGCGGCAGGGAAGTCCCTCAAGTGCCTTTTAATTCAGTCATCTTGCAGTTCATTTTTCGCTTCATATTTAAGTGTTTGGTGGTCAGACCACATTTCCGCTAAGAGTTCATGGCTTGTTTTCAGGTGGGAATGATTAAAAGTTAAATATAATTGTTATCTGTTTGAGATCTATGAATAATTTTGATAAAATGTTCAGAAAGTGTTATTTCACAAAACCCTGCCCTCAACTCAAGATCAAATGGTATTGAATTATGGTTTTCTCAGGGTATATGCTGAGTAGTGGGATTGCTGGGTCATATGGCAGTTCTATTTTCATTGCAGCACTATTTACAATAGCCAGGACATGGAAGCAACCTAAATGTCCATCAACAGATGAATGGATAAAGAAGATGTGGCACATGTATACAATGGAATATTACTCAGCCATAAAAAGGAACGAAATTGAGTTATTTGTAGTGATGTGGATGGACCTAGAAGCTGTCATACAGAGTGAAGTAAGTCAGAAAGAGAAAACAAATACCGTATGCTAACACATATATGTGGAATTTTAAAAAGCAGTACTGATGAACCTAGTGGCAGGGCAGGAATAAAGACGCAGACGTATAGAACGGACTTGAGGGCACAGGGAGGGAAGGGGAAGCTGGGACGAAGTGAGAGAGTAGCACTGACATATATACACTACCAAATGTAAAATGGTTGGCTAGTGGGAAGCTGCTGCATAGCACAAGATCAACTCAATGCTTTGTGACGACCTGGAAGGATGGGATAGGGAGGGTGGGAGGGAGGCTCAAGAGGGAGGGGATATGGGGATATATGTATATATGTAGCTGATTCACTTTGTTGTACAGCAGAAGCTAACAAAACATTTATTCTCCAATAAAGGTGTGAAAAAAAAAGATTAAATGGTATTGACACACTGGTTTGTTTGGTTTGGGGTCGGCAGATGGGGCTGTGCTAGATTGTATGTTTCAGTTATCAGATTTCACTAGAAAAACGAATGATTTTCTAAACGTGTTTCCAGAAAAAATGACTAAGTGTGAGTAACACTAAAATAAACTTCCTGTAAATTGCGAGAGGGATACATTGAAGGGGAGAAAAGGCTCAGTGTTTCTACCACTGTTTGTGAATTGTGTTACCATGGAAACTGGTACCATAAAACAGGCCATTTTGTTATTGGACAAGGTATTTATTAGTTTCTGCAATCAAAAAAGAAAACAAAAGGGGATTTGAAGTAAGTACAGATAAAACCCCTATTCCTCAGTCCTTGTATTTCTACAAGGAATTTTGGCTCCTGACAAGGTCTGATCAGAGCTGCACATCTAAGTCTGTTTTCCGTTCTTGTGACCGTGGGCAGTATTTGCGTTCTATTCAGGGAGCAATGAAAAGGTCATTGAAGGGTTGGTTTTAAGCAGAGGTGTGACGTGTACATCAGATGTACATACTGATGTGTAAAGAATGGATCATAGTGGAGCAAGCATGGTAGAAGCGGGATGAGTCACAAAGGTATGGCTGTGGTCCAGGTAAGAGATGAAGTGGTCTGAACCAGGACAGTAGCAGTGAAGTAGAAATGAGGAAATGCCAAGTGCTTTATTGGAGTAAAGATATCCTTTATGAGCAAAACAAAGATGACCTCACGTGAATCCAGTAAAAGTTACTACAATGATTCTTTGGTTTTTTTCATAAGTTTATTTTTGGCTGCGTTGGGTCTTCATTGCTGCACGCGGCATTTTCTCTGGTTGTGGCGAGCGGGGACTACTCTTTGCTGCAGTGCGCAGGCTTCTCATTGCGGTGGCTTCTCTTGTTGTGGAGCACGGGCTCTAGGCGCGGGGGCTTCAGTAGTTGTGGCACACGGGCTCAGTAGTTGTGGCTCATGGGCTTAATCACTCCGCGGCATGTGGGATCTTCCCGGACCAGGGCTTGAACCCGTGTCCCCTGCATTGGCAGGAGGATTCTTAACCACTGCGCCACCAGGGAAGCCCTGATTCATTTTTAAATATTGTTGTCTCTTCAATTCCCTTTGCTGATAAAGATTCTAATTAAAGACTAACACTATTTTTCTAGGAGGAGAATCATGGGAGAACACAGGCCTCACAAACATATGCCAAGTGACAAAGATAAACAAAAGGTAAAGGCCAACATAACAGAAAAATCCAACCAATAATGTGTTTACATCTTTGCTTGTGACACCTTGACTGTACCTTCAAAGTTGCCAACATCAGGAATAATCTTGAATGTACTTGTTGGACCACTGAATTACTTCTTTGTAAAGTGATTTCTAAATAGTTCTAGGATTAGACATCCTAGACAATCATGTATTTCAAATGAAGTCTTACTTCTTTTACATCTTAAGGCTCCAGCCAAGTAAAATTCTTTTATGGCATCAGCCTCTTTCCCTTAAAGGTTATCTGCTGGTAAGGATACTTGTGCATAGTTGGATTGAGTTCCAATGAACGGTGTAGCACACCAGCAGCCATGTAGGTAAGGAGCAGATAATCGAAAATATGTACTCCTGATTGACTGGTGGTTATAGATAAGCAAGTTGTCCTCCCCACAAGAGTCAGGGTCACTTTTACCTCTAGACCAGTTGTTAATGGCACCGGGCAAAGATAATCTACCCACATTTTATCTCTCTACCTTCTGGAGAAATAAAATTTCCAAAGTACAATTAGAGGAACTGGACTCAGCCAGCTTCTGTAGGAAAGGTTTTCATTTCTTTTTCTATAATCTGCAGAGCATATTTATTTATATTAGATGATTTGGTAAAGGCACAATAGATATCTTTATCCCATTTTTGTTTTATAGTTAAAATGGTTTTTAACATATTCACAAAGTTATATAATCATCACCATTATCTAACTTCAGAACATTTTCAAGACCTCAGAAAGGAACTCCAGGACTTCCCTGGTGACACAGTGGTTGGGGGTCCTCCTGCCAGTGCGGGGGACACGGGTTAGAGCCCTGTTCCAGGAGGATCCCACATGCTGCGGAACAACTAAGCCTGCGAGCCACAACTACTGAACCCGCGTGCTGCAGCTGCTGAGGCCCGCACACCTGGAGCCAGTGCTGCTCAGTGGGAGAGGCCACTGCAGTGAGAGGCCCGCACACTGTGGTGAAGAGTGGCTCCTGCTCGCCACAGCTGGGGAGGGCCTGCACGCAGCAATGAAGACCCAATGCAGCAAAAAATAAATTAATTAATTAAATAAATTTAAAAAAAAAACAACTCCATATCCATTAGTAGTCACTCCCCATCTCCTACTCCCCCCATTCCCTGGAACCACTAATGGACTCTATGGATTTGCCTCTTCTGGTCATTTCAGATAAATGGAATCATATACTACATGGCCTTTTCTGTCTGGCTTCTTTCACTTAGCATGTTTTCAAGGTTCATCTTTATTGTGGCATGTATCATAACTTCATTCCATTTTATGGCCAAAAAATATTCTGTTGTATGGCTATCCCACATTTTGTTATTCATTCATTAATTGATGGCTATTTGGGTTATCGTTACATTTTTGCTATTAAGAATAATGCTGCTATGAACATTCACATGCAAGTTTTTTTGTGTGTATGTATATATTATCAACTTTTTTGGGTATATACCTAGGAGCAGAATTGCTAGATTATATAGTAACTCTATGTTTAATTTATTGAGGAACTGCCAAACTGTTTTTCACAGCAGCTGCACCATTTTTCATTTCTACCAGCAGTGTATCAGCATTCCGATTTCTCCACATCCTCACCAACACTTATTTTAATCTTATTATAGCCATCTTAGTGGGTGTGAAGTAGTATCTCATTGTGGTTTTGATTTGCATTTCTGTAATGATTAACGATGTTGAACATATTTTCATGTGCTTCTTGGCCATTTGTCTATCATCTTTGGAGAAATGTCTATTCAAATCCTTTGCCAATTTTTTTTTAATGAGTTGTCTTTTTACTGTTGAGTTGTAAGAGTTCTTTATGTATTCTAGATACAAGTCTCATATCAAATATGTAATTTACAAATATTTTCTCCCACTGTGTGTCTTTTCACTTTCTTGATGGTGTGCTTTGGAGAAAAAAATTTTAATTTTGAAGAAGTCCAATTTGTCTATTTTTTACTTGGTTGCTTGTTCTTTTGGTGTCATCTCTAAGAAATCATTGCCTAATCCAGGGTCACAGAAATGTATACCTATGTTTTCCTCTAAGAGTTTAATAGTTTTAGCTCTTACATTTAGGTCTTTGATCAATTTTGAGTTCATTTTTGTCAATGGTATAAGGTATGGGTCCAATCTCATTCTTTTGCATGTGGATATCCAATTGTCCCAGCACCATTTGCTGAAGATACTGTCCTTTTCCCATAATGGTCTTGCACCCTTGTTGAAAGTCAGTTGACCATAGATTTATGGGTTTATTTCTGGACTCTCAATTTTGTCCTACTGATCTATATGTCTATCCTTATGCTAGTACCACACTGTTTTGATTACTGTAGCTTTTGTAGTAAGTTTTAAAATTAGAAAGTGTGAGTCCTCCAACTTTGCTCTTGTTTTTCAAGATTCTTTTAGTTATTCAGTGTTTCCTTTGCATTTCCATATCAATTTTAGGATCAGCTTGTCAACTTCAGCCAAAAAGCGCAGTTGGGATTTTGACAGGGATTGTACTGAATCTATAGATCAATTGGGAAGTATTGACACCTTAATAATATTGTCTTCCAATCCATGAACATGGGATGTCTTTTCATTTGTTTAACTCTTTAATTTCTTTCAATGAGGTTTTGCAGTTTTCACTGTACAAGTGTCACACTTCTTATTATGTCCAGGTAATTCATTCTTTTTGAATTTTATATACTGAGCCTATATCCTGCATCCTTGCTGAACTTGCTTATTCTAATAGTTTTTAGGATCTTTAGGATTTTCTGTATACCAGATCATGTCATTTGCAAATAGAGATAGCTTTAGTTCTTCCTTTCCAATCTGGATGCTTTTTTTTTCTTGCCTAATTGCTCTGGCTAGAACCTGCAGTACAATGGTGACTAGACGTGGTGAGAGTGGACATCCTTGTTTTTTACCTCATTTGGGGGTGTGAGGAGTCTTACCCTACCTTTCTTAACTATGTGCTTTCTTCACTGTGGATGGCTCAGACTCTCCCAGGGTGGCCCTTTATAAAGAGTCCACCAGGTTTTACTTGTATTTTTCCCTCAGTGGTTCTCCATGTCTCTGGATTTAGAGTAAGTAGGGTATGTCACACCAATTAGATTGTATATGTTTAACATCTTATATCCTATATGAAGGCTACTTCATATAAAAGGATATCTACTTTTGCATGCACTGTCTTGGTTAGCCATGCTTACAACTTACGTGGTGCAAATTAGAGCACTGCCTAAATGCTTCAATTTATCCCATCTCTGTTGCTTTATGAGTATTTTAATGTCTTAAGGATGGCTTCTGTGACCAGAAAGGATTATTCAGAGACTACAGTTTAGCTGTTTAAATCAACTTTATTGCGGATATAGTTTGCACCCATAATAAATAAAATGTACCCATCTTTAGTGCATGGTTCCATGAATTATAAATGTGTAGATCTATATAATCACCAAAAAGTTTCCCTATGCCTCTTGGCAATCCCCCCACCCCAGCATCATGAAACTGCTGATTTGCTTTCTGTTGCTATAGATTAGTCTTACCTGTTCTAGAACTTCATATGAATAGATTTTTGGAGTATGTAGTCTTTCTGTCTGGTTTCTTCCAACTCAGCATAGTATTTTTGATATTCATCCATTTTGCTGTATATATAGTAGTTCTCTTTGTTGCTCAGAAGTATTCTATCATCTGGATATATCACTTCCATTAGTGGTATTAGTAATAGTTTTCACCTGTTGATGAACATTTGGGTTTAGTTTGGGGCTACTGTGAATAAAGTTGCTATGAACATTCATATGCAAGTCTTTGTGTGGATTTGTGTTTTAATTTCCTTTGGGTAAATATCTAGAAGTGGAATTACTGGACCATATGTTAAATGTATGTTTAACTTTACTTTAAACAAAAAAAAAAAGGAAAACAAAACAAATTTACCAAACTGTTTTCCAATTTTACACTCCTATCAGCAATGTATCAAAATTACTTCCAGTTAATCTACAATCTCACCACCATTTGGTGTTACCAGTCTTTTTAATTTTACCAGTCTAGTGGGTACAAAGTGGTATCTCATTGTGGTTTTGAAATTCCCTGATGCCTAATGATGTCGAGCATTTTTCTGTTTGCATACTTATTGGTCACTCAGATATCTTCTTTTGAGAAGTGTGTGCTCCAGTTATTGCCATGTTTTTACCAGTTGTTTAACATTGTTTTTCAAAGAGTAGAGGTTTCAAATTTTAATGAAGTGAAATTTATTAGGTTTTTCTTTTATAGTTAGCGATTTCAGTGTCCTGCCTAAGAAATATTTGCCCCAAGGTTGCAAAGATTTATTTCCAACATCTTCTTCTAGAAGTTGTATAGTAAATGTTGAGTTATTTTGTTGTATGGCATGAGGTAAGGGTCAAGTTTCTTCCTTCTTTTTTTTTTTTTTAAATAGAGCCATCCATGGGCTTCTTGGAAAAGGAGACGGAATCTGGAAGCAGCAAGAGGAGGGGTTTGCCTGACTTCCTGGGCCCTGGTGTACATGGAGCCCACACTTGAGAAGAGCAGAAGTTTCAGATAAGGTAAAAGAAACATCTGAGAAGGGGCTAACAATATATCGGTGCTGCTGAATCCAGCTAGTTTCAGCAAGGTACACAGTGAAAGGGTTTAAGAGGGCAGGGAGGGGGGCGATTGCACCAGATGAAGGGAGGTAAAGAGCAGTGGTGTGCAGGCTACTCACAGGGGTTATTATACTGAAGTTTACATTAAAATACTTAGCACTGAAATTGTGGAATGTATTTATATGTATACTAGTTTTTAAAATCTAAACAGTTAACAGTTTAAGTACCTAATCAGGAGTCTACTCCTGGGGTGTTTAAATCAGCATCTGAAAATCCCCAAATAGTAACTGATGTTCTAGAGGGAGTTTCTGCAAACTATTCAAATATCCTTATAGTTAGAGTTCATAAATTAGTATAAGGAATGTTAGATATTTGTCACTGGTGGCATGAGGAAATTCAAGACATGTAGGTGGGCTGGCTTGAAAACTGTGCTGGCACTTTCTCCCCTTCATTCTCTCTGTAGAATGGGAAGAATTAAATCTATCTCCTAGGGGATGTTGAGAAGAATGATGCAATATGCCCAGCTCCAGGCCTGGCACTGAATGACTGCTCGACACTTGTATTTGTTCCTTTTCCTTCTTTACCACTGTATTTTGAGCTCCATCTTCTTTACCATTGTATTTTGAGCTCCCAATTTCATATCACTTACATGTTCACTTTTGTGTCTTCATCTCAGCTCTCTTGCTAGACAATCTTTAAGCTTCACTAATTGTTGGCCTCCCTTTGGAGATCCCAAGGCCAAGTTTATCAAATCTTAGTGTATCTAATCACCTGGGATGCTGCTTTAAAATGCAGAGTCCAGGGATATACCTCAAAAGATTGTGATCCTGGGTGTGGTCCAGGAGTCTGTGGTATCATCACATACCTTCAGCTATGCTGAATGAGGCAGTCAGGGTTCATACTTAGAGAAATGTGTGATCTGAGAGAAGCTTGCTCAGAAGCCCTAGAGCTGCATCTTCTTCAAATTCCAACCTGAACAAAGACAGCAAACCTAGTTTTCCGGTCCCTCAGGGAGCCCCTCAGACTGAGCTGACCCAGAAACTTGAAGCAACCTCATCACCCAAGCTCCTCATTTCTGCTTTTCTTGACAACATAGAAATACCATTTTAGTCTGTCCAAAATGCATTTCCCCTTTCTCTGGTAACCCCCTGGAATTTGCTCACTCCTAGTTGAAATAAATGGTTCAAGCAAGGCTGATTCCCTCCTCTACCCCCAACTCAAGTCAATGAAGGTCGGCCTCCAGGGCACTTACCAGAGCAGGGGAGAAGAGTGCCCTTTCTTCGGGGACACTAAAATGGTAGGGACCTAAGCCTGGAGGGGCTAGTCTTGCATTAGGTGGAGAACCCGCTGAGAATGAAACAATAACTATGGTGCTCCTGTGGACAGCTTTAGGCCTCTGGAGTTCCTACTTGTATGAGTTACTAATTCTTTTTGGTTTAAGTCCGTTTGAGCTGGAATTTCTCCTTACAACTGAGAGTTCTGACTAATACACAGAACCAACCCCCCCAGAAAAGGCCTTTATATCACCCCCTCTCTTCTCACCCCTACCTTTCTGCACAAACAGATCCTCCCTCACTGGGCTGCCCCAGCGATTCCCCTGCACCTCACTATCCCCACAGAATGTTACCTCCTTGCCCCAACTGAAATCCTAAGGACTTGAGTTTCCCCATGTCCCTGTAAGCAGGGGACCGTCCTCTTTGGGTACGGCCAAGTCTAGCCCAGTTTTCTTTCACCCTCTGAGGGGGGAAAAAATCTTTTTCCTTTGAGATTCATGTTACCGAGCTCACCGTTCATTATGAATTTCCTGATAACTTAATTCACTTAGGACTTTGACACCTGTTTTACAGTCTCCCTTTCCACCTCTGCCATCATTCCAGAGAGATGTCACCATCTTATTAATAGCCTGTAAACACAGCTTATGTAGCACTTACTGTGTACCAGGCATGGTTCTAAGCACTTTACATATATTTTAGCTCACTCGACCCTTCTAGTAGCACAGGGTATTATTATCCCCATTTTATAGGTGAGGAAACTGAGGCATAGGAAGGCTGTTTAGACTTGTCTAGAGCTACCCAGACACTAAGTGGTAGAGTGGGTATGAGGACAGGGAATCTAATTGCAGAGTCCAGGCTCTTAATACACATGCTCGCCTGCCAGTTCCCTGTTCCCTGTAATTGCAGCATCCCCCATAATCCCCCCTCTACATTGGTCCTGGACATTTGGAAGGTCCTTGAAGAGGAGATGTCAGCTGAGGGTGGTTTGGATGGCCAATGGAGATCTGTACCTCCACTTCCTACAGCTCAAATATTTACTGTCATCTCCCATGTAAATGTACCAACTAATAGGCCCAGAAGCTGGGATGTAAGTTGGGCTGAAGACACAGCAATAGCAAAGCAAATTTTGTATTGTGCTCCTGGTACCCCGTAAGGCCTCTTCTCTGCCCCACTAGTCCTTATTCTATACAGGAAGGTTGCTGCATTCAGGCCAGCCCATCCTCCCTCTGTCTAGGACTGTCTTTAGAATGTGTCCCTTGTCTATATCCTTACCCATGGACTGTGTTCCTCAACCTTTTAGAAACTTCGCACAAGAGGTTCAAAACCTCTGTTTTCCTTCCCTCCTCTCTGTTTGAAAGAGCAGACAGAAGCCAGGGAGCAGTTTCACCCTCCCAGCCAATCACACCTAGATGCGCTGCATCCAGAGTGCCTCCACCTGAAAATTCATGGCCGCCCTCTCACCCAACAGCATCCCACTCCTTTCCAGCCTCCTGGCTCTCATTCCAGCTCAACAACTTGCCCATTTCCACTTCCAGCTTCCCTCCTGGCTTCACAATGCCAGCTAACATACTCGCCTTCCACAATCCCCAGTCCTGCCAACACGTGACACCAAGCACGACTAATTAGTGCTCACAACTGCTTTAATTATAACTACTTTCTGAGTGCCTACCATGTGCCAAGCACTCTCCTAATCACTTTACAAGCACTTTATTTAATCCTCAAAACACCACCGCCAGGAGTTAGGGACCATCATGATTCTCATTTTACAGAAAGGAAAGCTGAGGCACCGGGAGGTCAACGCCTGCTCAGGGTCACAACTGCGTCACTCTGGCGGGACTTTCAACCCTCATTAGCTGTCTGCTTCGCAGGATCCCAGCCACCTCCCGGCCGTCACTACCGCACTAAACTGCTGTGTCACGCTGGAGCAGCAGGTTCCCCGTTAAAGTGAAAAAACAGGAAGGAGGGAAGAGAAGAGAACCTTCGCGATAAATTCCGGAAAGGAGGCGGAGGTGCACACGCAGAAACACTTCCTGGTTATCGTTACTCAGCATTTTGTGGGGTTCGTGGGGCTGGCGGGCAGGGGTGCGACGGGCCTTTCCGAGGAATCGTAGGTGGCCTCTTCTCGAGCCTGGGCACGTCCGATTAAGGCCTGGCTGGCCCCTTCCCAGGTGACCCTGTAGCTCTGGGGGTGGCCTCCGCCCGCCATGCACAGTGCAGGCGCCTTTCACGTCACCCATCCCCACTCCCAGGTGGGGTACAGGTGGGAGGCGCCGAAGGTCTCCAGCCCAGAGGACTCCCAGGAGCTCCGCCCCGTGCCCGCCCCCGCCCCCGCCCCAGCTCTGCCCCAGCCCTGCCCCTCCGGCCCCGCCCCTGCCGGCGGTCCCGCCCCCGTCCGGCCGCATCCGGGAGGCGGGGCGTAGCCCAGACGCCTTGGCGGGCCCAGGAGGCCCCAGCGGGCGCGCCCCCGCCACACTTACGCCGCGTGCGCCCGCCCGCCCCGCCCACCGTTGCTATAAAGGGAAAGCGGGCTGCGCGCTCTCCAAGCTTCGTCCGGCGTCTTGGATCCTCTTTCGTATATTCCAGTGTAAGGTCGCTAGTCAGACCCCAGCAGCCAAGATGGTGAAGCAGATTGAGAGCAAGGTAAGCGTTCCGGGGCCGGCCAGGGCGCGGCGCGCAGCCCCAGCAGGTGGGGTAGGCGGTGGGCCGGAGGTGGGCAGGCCGCCCCTTCGCATCCCTGGAGGAAGGGGACGCGGCGACTCGGCCTGGGACTGCGAGAAGCCCGGGCCTGGGCGCTCCCGGGGCGGTGGAGCGTGCCCTGGAGGGCTAGGTCCGCGTAACCCATGCGCCCGGGGGATGCACGCGCGTGGGGAGCGCCCTGGAGTCCTCCACTGAGCCTCCGCCCCCTCCCCACCCCAGCCGGGAAACCGCGATTGGGTAAAGGATGGAGGGAGTCTGCCTTTGGCCCCGACACGGGCCCGGGCAAGGAGGTGGAGGGCTCCTTGGAGAAAGCCCGGGCTTGCTGGCTGCCACTCTCTCCCCGGGGAGCGGCGTGATCCACCCGCGCTGGGTGCAGTGAGCTTCCTGGGGCGTGGATCTAGGCCGGACACCCCCGGCTGCCTCCAGCACTGCCTGGCCGCAGAGCTGACGCGTGCTGCATCCGCGCGAAGAGAGCGGTTCCGGGCTGGAGACACCCCCCAAACCCCTTCGCTTGTACAAGTCCGGCTCTAGGGGCCCAGGTGGCGGCAAGGAGGTGAAGTCCGGGCCGCGCCCTCGGGACTCCTCCTCCTGCGGCGCAGGGCGTGTTTCCGGCAGCTCTGGCTTTGGAATGACTCAGCCCCCAAGGCTGGGCCCAGGGACCTTCACTGCCCTAACCATCTGTGATTCACCCACGGTGAATTTCGTGGTCGGTGGGTTTCGCTGGAGCCAGGAGTGCCCCTGAGAGCGGCCGCGCCGCGCTGTGTGCTCGTCGGCTTTCGGGTACCCAGACGGCGGTTCTGTCCTTTTAGGAATGCCCAAGACAAAAAGTGTTGCATGTCGAGAGTTATTGCAAACTTAATACCCTCCTGCTCGGAAAACTCAGAGCCTAACAGTGTCTGGTGTACTGTGGCCCCTCAAGAAGTGGATGTTAAATGCAGAGGCACAAAACTGAGTGGGAGAAAACTGATGTTACTCAAACAGTGGGATGAAACCGTTTATCCTGCGATACCACCCACCCCGGTAAAGCAGGGGAAAGGCGGGTCGAGTGCCCCGACCTGGTTTAGGTGCTGGGGTTAGCTTTGGAAATGGAAGTTTGTCTGTTAATGGTTCCTTATCTTTTTGTTCCTTTTACAACCAGAAAACATAAAGATCGTTGTAGAAGGTTTGGGAAGAGAGATCTTCTGTTTCCTAGACGCAACCACAAAATAGTTGAGGTTATTTTTATTTCCGAGCTGTGTGTTTGTCGTCTAATTTAGCCTGAACACTTTCCATGTAATTAGAAGCTTTTTGTAATCATTTCAATATCTGAAGACATTGCTGGACATTTGGGCAGTTTTCCACGCTTCAGTGAATGTTTCCGTTCGTGAGGCTTTATACAGAGTTCAGGCTGTTTCCTCAGGTTAGGGTCTTGAGTGCAGGGTCAAGGGATGTGAACCTTTTATGACTTATTAACAACCTTTTCATTGGTTGAAAAGAGAGCGCCTTGGGCTTCCCTGGTGGCGCAGTGGTTGAGAATCCGCCTGCCAGTGCAGGAGACACGGGTTCGAGCACTGGTCCGGGAAGATCCCACATGCCACGGAGCAACTAAGCCCGTGTGCCACAACTACTGAGCCTGCGCTCTAGAGCCCGCGAGCCACAACTACTGAGCCCGCGTGCCACAACTACTGAAGCCCGCGCGCCTAGAGCCCATGCTCTGCAACAAGAGAAGCCACCGCAATGAGAAGCCTGTGCACCACAACGAAGAGTAGCCCCCGCTCGCCGCAACTAGAGAGAAGCCCGTGTGCAGCAACGAAGACCCAATGCAGCCAAAAATAAATAAATTTATAAAAAAAGAAGAAAAGAAAAGAGAGAGCCTTAATATTGAGTTTTTTCACATATTTTTATTCAGTGTCTGCTGAGTGACAAACAACAGTCTATGAGGGGAGGAGCAGGTGGTCTTCTGCAGAGTCTGGTGACCTCATCAGTAGAACATGTGAAAACCTATGAAAGGAGTGAGAAATCTTTGGTGTATATGAATTGCCTCAGAATCCAAACACTACAAGCAGAAAATTGGTTCCTGGAGCACATTTCGGTCTTTCCCTATTTTAGTTGTCGTAATTGTGGCACCCTCCTCCCCTCTCATCAGTACCAAGATGTACAAGGGTGACAGGAAATTCATTACCCAGAAAAGCACTATGGCCTAGGGCCCAAATCCCTGATAATCAGTTGATCTTCAAAACTATGATCCAGAGTCAATCAAAAGCTAAGCTAATGTTTCTTGTAAATATTGAGTACACTTTAGATTTTCATCCTGATGGACTTGGTGCCATGGGCCAGCCAAGACAACTCTGAGGTTTTGGTAGTTTAGAGCCACTGGAGCCATTTCAGCTCCAAGTAGGTTAATGGACTATAAAAGTGAGGAGGAAGAAATGAAAAGTTTTTTTAAGAATGGCCACTGCCATTTCTTTTCTTCTTTTTTTAAAAAATTTTTAAATTTTATTTATTTTTTTATACAGCAGGTTCTTATTAGTCATCAATTTTATACACATCAGTGTATACATGTCAATCGCAATCGCCCAATTCACCACACCACCATCCCCACCCCACCGCGGTTTTCCCCCCTTGGTGTCCATATGTTTGTTCTCTCCATCTGTGTCTCAACTTTGGCCCTGCAAACCGGTTCATCTGTACGATTTTTCTAGGTTCCACATACATGCGTTAATATACGATATTTGTTTTCTCTTTCTGACTTACTTCACTTTGTATGACAGTCTCTAGATCCATCCACGTCTCAACAAATGACCCAATTTCGTTCCTTTTTATGGCTGAGTAATATTCCATTGTATATATGTACCACAACTTCTTTATCCATTCGTCTGTCGATGGGCATTTAGGTTGCTTCCATGACATGCCTATTGTAAATAGTGCTGCAATGAACATTGGGGTGCATGTGTCTTTTTGAATTGTGGTTTTCTCTGGGTATATCCCCAGTAGTGGGATTGCTGGATCATATGGTAATTCTATTTTTAGTTTTTTAAGGAACCTCCATACTGTTCTCCATGGTGGCTGTATCAATTTACATTCCCACCAGCAGTGTAAGAGGGTTCCCTTTTCTCCACACCCTCTCCACCATTTATTGTTTGCAGATTTTCAGATGATGCCCATTCTAACTGGTGTGAGGTGATACCTCATTGTAGTTTTGATTTGCATTTCTCTAATAATTACTGATGTTGAACAGCTTTTCATGTGCTTCTTGGCCATCTGTATGTCTTCTTTGGAGTAATGTCTATTTAGGTCTTCTGCCCATCTTTGGATTGGGTGTTTTTTTTTTTTTTTTTTTAAAGTATTTGTTCATTTATTTATTTATGGCTGTGTTGGGTCTTCGTTTCTGTGCGAGGGCTTTCTCTAGTTGTGGCAAGCGGGGGCCACTCTTCATCGCGGTGCGCGGGCCTCTCACTATCGCGGCCTCTCTTGTTGCGGAGCACAAGCTCCAGACGCGCAGGCTCAGTAGTTGTGGCTCACGGGCCTAGTTGCTCCGTGGCATGTGGGATCTTCCCAGACCAGGGCTCGAACCCGTGTCCCCTGCATTGGCAGGCAGATTCTCAACCACTGCACCACCAGGGAAGCCCTAAAGTCCCCCACTATTATTGTGTTACTGTCGATTTCCCCTTTTATGGCTGTTAGCAGTTGCCTTATGTATTGAGGTGCTCCTGTGTTGGGTGCATATATATTTATAATTGTTATATCTTCTTCTTGGATTGATCCCTTGATCATTATGTAGTGTCCTTCCTTGTCTCTTGTAACATTCTTTATTTTAAAGTCTGTTTTATCTGATATGAGTATAGCTAGTCCAGCTTTCTTTTGATTTCTTTTTGCATGGAATATCTTTTTCCATCCCCTCACTTTCAGTCTGTATGTGTCCCTAGGTCTGAAGTGGGTCTCTTGTAGACAGCATATATATGAGTCTTGTTTTTGTATCCATTCAGCAGGCCTGTGTCTTTTGGTTGGAACATTTAATCCATTCACGTTTAAGGCAGTTATTGATATGTATGTTCCTAAGACCATTTTCTTAATTGTTTTGGGTTTGTTTTTGTAGGTCCTTTTCTTCTCTTGCGTTTCCCATTTAGAGAAGTTCCTTTAGCATTTGTTGTAGAGCTGGTTTTGTGGTGCTGAATTCTCTTAGCTTTTGCTTGTCTGTAAAGCTTTTGATTTCTCCTTCGAATCTGAATCAGATTCTTGCCGGGAAGAGTAATCTTGGTTGTAGGTTCTTCCCTTTCATCACTTTATGTATATCATGCCACTCCCTTCTGGCTTGTAGAGTTTCTGCTGAGAAATCAGCTGTTAACCTTATGGGAGTTCCCTTGTATGTTATTTGTCATTTTTCCCTTGCTGCTTTCAATAAGTTTTCTTTGTCTTTAATTGTTGCCACTTTGATTACTATGTGTCTCGGCGTGTTTCTCCTTGGGTTTATCCTGTATGGGACTCGCTGAACGTCCTGGACTTGGTGACTATTTCCTTTCCCATGTTAGGGAAGTTTTCAACTATAATCTCTTCAAATATTTTCTCTGGTCCTTTCTCTCTCGTCTCCTTCTGGGACCCCTGTAATGCGAATGTTGTTGCGTTTAATGTTGTCCCAGAGGTCTCTTAGTCTGTCTTCATTTCTTTTCATTCTTTTTTCTTTATTCTGTTCCACAGCACTGAATTCCACCATTCTGTCTTCCAGGTCACTTATCGTTCTTCTGCCTCAGTTATTCTGCTGTTGATTCCTTCTGGGGTCGTTTTCATTTCAGTTATTGTATTGTTCATCTGCTTGTTCTTTAATTTGTCTAGGTCTTTGTTAAACATTTCTTGCATCTTCTCGATCTTTGCCTCCATTCTTTTTCCGAGGTCCTGGATCATCTTCACTATCATTATTCTGAATTCTTTTTCTGGAAGGTTAACTATCTCCACTTCATTTAGTTGTTTTTTGGGGTTTTATCTTGTTCCTTCATCTGGTACATAGTCCCTTGCCTTTTCATCTTGTCTATCTTTCTGTGAATGTGGTTTTTGTCCCACAGGCTGCAGGATTGTTATTCATTTTATATATATATTTTAAAATTTATTTATTATTTATTTTTGTCTGTTGGGTCTTTGTTGCTGTGCGCAGGCTTTCTCTAGTTGTGGCGAGCAGTGGCTACTCTTCGTTGCAGTGTGCGGGCTTCTCATTGCTGTGGCTTCTCTTGTTGTGGAGCACGGGCTCTAGAGCGCAATCTCAGTAGTTGTGGTGCGCAGGCTTAGTTGCTCCTCGGCATGTGGGATCTTCCCGGACCAGGGCTTGAACCCATGTACCCTACGTTGGCAGGCGGATTCTTAACCACTGTGCCACCTGGGAAGTCCCTGCTGCCATTTCTTGAACTCCCAACTTTAACACACAGGCACTTTGCTAAATGCTTTACAAACCACTCTTAGGCCTGTTGATTACCTTCGGAATGGGTGTGTTTAGGAAAAGAGATGCTAGATGCTGCTTTTATTCATCTGCCCCAAATACATTGTTTTGTTTTCAGAATGTTTGTGTTACTGATGGGGACCTTTATCAGTCCTCACTGGTAGTTTCTGGGAGGTAGAAATTACGGTTTGCTTCTTAGTCAGATAATATTGAATCATTCTCACACTGATGTCTGTTTTAGGCACTTTATTATCCAGAGAATAGAACTTGTCATGAAGTCTTACATATACCTGGCTCTGCAACTCATGTTTAGTGAAGTCAAAAGTCATTGCTGAAAGATATTCTAGGTTGAGAGTAACCTCACCAGTATTTACTGAGGGCCAACCATGTTCACAAAACCATGTATTCATCTGACCAGACATTGTCAATCTTTATTTTCCTGTCTTATCTGGATCTTGCAGTAAAGAATGGCTGGTTTGACCTAAAAAAGTCACATTAGGGAAGGCTTTGAAGGAAATTCATCTGGAAAAAAATCAGTGATGGTTTGGGAAAATAATTTCTGTACTTCTTACTCTCTGTGTGCACCCTCCACTGCATGCACACACCTCCCCACACCCAAAGGTGTGGTGTGTTTATTTGTATGCAGGTTTGTACCTGCATAACTGAAAAGGGTACAGAAGTCATGACCTACCATTCCAGGAAACACCATTTGTGAATTGTTTTCCCCAAAAAACATGAGGCAGAAATTAGAAATCTAGAGAAGTAACTTCAGAGGAATTCACTTTAGTTTTTTTGTTGTTGTTGTTAACAGTGCTTTATTTACTTTCTTCTTTA
This sequence comes from Balaenoptera physalus, assembly GCF_965194825.1. Lineage (NCBI taxonomy): Eukaryota > Metazoa > Chordata > Mammalia > Artiodactyla > Balaenopteridae > Balaenoptera > Balaenoptera physalus. The sequence continues at coordinate 23,199,953 of NC_138886.1, forward strand.
CTTGGACCAAATCTGATCTGATTCTTAGCTTTTAAAGGAGGGGGGCGGTTTTTAATTAAACCAATGTGACTGCATTTTTCCCCTTGAAGAAAACCGAGACTTCAGATATAGATGTTTGTGTGTTGGTTTCTCTTCATGGCCTTGGTTTTGGTCAGCACCAGCTGACTGACTGTGGTTAGAAAAGAGTCGTCCCTTGTTAACTAGAAGGTTAGGTTGCTAAGGTTACAGTATCAAAACCATTGGTAAATTATTCAGGGAGGTTGGTGGTAAGGGATTTCTTGATCATTTCTACTGGTGGAATTTTATTCAACAAGCATTGCTTACAAAAAATAACAAAGAAAATTCCCTTCATGAGGGACTAAAACTTTTTCATTTGGTCAACAATGAGGGCAGAAATCAACGATAGCATGTATGATCTCAATTCTGGAAACTCCATTAAAAAGAGTATAAGGACATATGCTTAATGTCAGCAGTGAGTGTAAGGCTGTGGAGAAGGTTATTTTCCTTGATTGATATTTATTTTTTTGAGCTTTTGGATGTTCTACCATAGATAATATTAGCTTAATCAAAAAGTTTTAGTTTTTAAAATAACTTGTGGTGTTTTAGTTGCAAGATTCTGTGCCTTTGTGATTTATTCAATTGAAGTGTGATTCCTTGGATCAATCAATGAGCATTTAGTGAATGTCTACTATATATTATACCTAGATTTGATGTGGAAACTGTTTTTTATAAATTTATTTTGTGTATTTATTTTTGTTTGGCTGCATTGTGTCTTCGTTGCTGCTCACAGGCTTTCTCTAGTTGCGGCAAGCGGGGGCCACTCTTCATTGCGGTGTGCGGGCTTCTCATTGCGGTAGCTTCTCTTGTCACAGAGCATGGGCTCTAGGCGCACGGGCTTCAGTAGTTGTGGCATGCGGGCTCAGTTGTTGTGGCGCACAGGCTTAGTTGCTCCACGGCATGTGGGATCTTCCCAGACCAGGGCTCGAACCCGTGTCCCCTGCACTGGCAGGCAGATTCTTAACCACTGCACCACCAGGGAAGTCCAGATGTGGATACATTTTTAATACAAATGTCTTTATTTTCCTTTCATTTACTTAGTTTGGATGTGGATTAACCAATTAATATTTTATATTTATGAAGACATGAATATTGATACACTGTATACATACTTGTTTCATCTTATCAAATAACATTACACCACAGTAGGATTTCTTCAGTTTATTTGCTTTGTTTTCCTTTTTTTATTAAAAAAAATAGGCCCTGCCTTTTTTTCATGAATTTATTTAACATTTGGAAAATCCATTTGTATTTCACCCTGTAACAATTGTAACAATAAAGATTTCTGGAAGCTGAGAGTCTATTATATAAAATGTTGTTCTTATTGGTTCCACTCTTGCCAGTATGTCTGGAATGTGTGATCAAACCTCTAGCTTCCTCCAGCCCATCCCTAGCCAGTCAACTCATCTTGTCTGTCCCTAGCAATTTCTATTACTGTGCTTCCAGATCCCCAGATTTTCCTGATCTGATTACATTAGATTTTGACAAATTCTCTACTCATTGATGATTCATTTTTTTAAATAAATTTGTTTATTTATAAAAAAATAAAAATAATAAAAATGAAAAAATAAAAAAAATAAAAATAAAAAATAGGCCCTGAAAGCAGGACCTCCAAATTGTGCTTTGTGTCGCATTTTATCAGGGCTTTTAGAAATAAATGTAACTTAACATCTGCTTTTCTCTTTCCCTTAGTATGCTTTTCAGGATGCCTTGAACAGTGCAGGAGAGAAACTCGTAGTAGTCGACTTCTCAGCCACGTGGTGTGGGCCTTGCAAAATGATCAAGCCTTTCTTTCATGTAAGTATTTATTAGCCAACTTCTGCTTTTGTAAACTATTAGTGTGTTTGTTTGGGGTTGGTGGTCACAAAGCTAGGAAAGAAGGACAGAGGTTTTGTTGTTGTCGGATCTTTGGTCTAAAAATCATAGTATAAAACAATTTAGGTTTGACACATAACAGCCTATTGAAGACAACTTTCAGCAGTTAATTTGGTTGTCTTAAGTGGTTTTGTTTTTCTTCACAGTGAAACATGGGCCCTATTTGAAGTTCAGGAATCAGAGTTGATGTTACAAATCATTTTATACCAAGGAGAATTTGATTCAGGGAAAATGTCTTTTTTATGCTTACCTGTCCCTAAATATTTGGATCTTTAGTCCCTACTTTTAAGTTTCCATTTAAGAAGCTTGAGTGTGTTGGCTGCCATTACCCAGTGCTAAATCTTTGTGGATTTTTTTTTTTTTTTTTTTCTAATTATTTTCTAGTCTCTCTCTGAAAAGTATTCCAACGTAGTGTTCCTCGAAGTAGATGTGGATGACTGTCAGGTACGTGGCTGGAAATTTGGAATAATGTTGAGCTTTTTGCATTGGCCTTTTTCTCTGAATTAATTACACATTGCTTGTTCTCATAAATAAGTAAAACACTAGAATTACAACCCCAGTTAAAAAGTTTATTTCAGAAGAATGGGTGATTGTGCCAATTATGAGCTTAATCCTAGATGTCAGGAGCTAAGTACATCCCATCCTAAAATAGAATGGTTAAGGCATCTGTTACCCATGTTTACTAGTCACCTGTCTTTTTTAATTAATTAATTTATTTATTTTTTTTGTGGCTGTGTTGGGTCTTCGTTTCTGTGCTAGGGCTTCCTCTAGTTGCGGCAAGCGGGGGCCACTCCTCATCGCGGTGCGCGGGCCTCTCACTATCACGGCCTCTCTTGTTGCAGAGCACAGGCTCCAGACGCGCAGGCCTCAGTAGTTGTGGCTCACGGGCCTAGTTGCTCCGCAGCATGTGGGATCTTCTGGGATCTTCCCAGACCAGGGCTCAAACCCGTGTCCCCTGCATTGGCAGGCAGATTCTCAACCACTGCGCCACCAGGGAATCCCCACTGTCTCTTTCTAAGAGCCCAAGTAATCTACCTAACATTCTGAGATGCTTAACAAACAGAAATTGAAAAGACCAAACACCAAGATGCCTGATTGATAAAGAGCTGAGAGAAGAATTTGGGGGAACATTTCAAGATTGGTTTAATTTAACAAATGCTCGTTTAGCACTTTGGGCCAGGCACACTGTTCTTTGTGCATAACAAGTATGGATTCATTTTATCCTTTGTCCTGTCATCATGCCCAGGTTGACCATGGAGTTACAGTTATTAAGTAGCAGAGCAGGGATTTAAATGTGTGTGGGCAGGTTTGCTTAGCCCCAGCAGGGAAGGAGTGGGTTAGGGTATGAAGTGGCAACAAAGGTGCTAGACCTGGCTTCCAGTCATGGCCCCATGGCCCAGTGACTTCTGCTTTAGGCTCATTCTAGTATCCCTTGAGCCTTGGTTCTTCTGTCTATGACCAGATCTTAATACCTGCCCCCACCAACCTTGTAAGGTTGATTATTCATTGAGCAAACATGGAAATCCTGCTAAAGGTCCAGAAGGGTCTATAAAAAGGGTGGAGGGGGTGGAATGTATGGCAGTATTTTCTAAGCCTTTGGGGACCTCCCAGTACCACATTGCTTATTCCCAGCACATTTCTCATCTTTCTTTCTTGCCGGACAAGCTCCTTGACTTAAGCTTCACATCCTCTCCAGGAATTCTCCTCTAGTTACTCCCTTTTATGCCCAGACTAGGTTAGTTCCCTTCCTCTGTGTCCCCGTGGGTCCTCTGCCCCTCTTTTTCGTGGATTAATGGTTGTCCAATGGGAGGATCGTGTCCCTTATTAGCTCTGTGGGCTTGGTGAAGTTATCTGTTCTGTGCCTCAGGTTGAGCCTCTGTTAAATGGCATCATAAATCCAGCATCATAAGGCAGTTGTCAGGATCATGTGAGATAAGACCTGTGAAGTGCTTAGAGCAGTGCCTGGCACATGATAAGCATTCAGTAAGCTTAGCTATTACTATAACGATCTTTGTGTCTGTCCTTCATTAGTCTGTCAGTTTCTTGGGATCAGGGACCCTGTCTTATTTGCCTTTGTTTCCTCTTTATCAGCACACCTGTCTGACCTGTGGTAGGTGAAGAATGAATGAATTGGTATGGTTGTCAAGTAAAGGTATTCTAATGTGTCCTGGGTTTTTGTTCTAAGTAAGAGTAGACAGCATGTGTTGTTTGCGAAAAAACTCTTGCTCCCTATTTTAACCTAACTTATTTTTTTAAATCTCATCACCTTAGCCAGGTGAAAATGGCACCTGGAAGGGACTAAAGAAACTGGTACTGACCCTATCAGACAGCAAGTGAATACATTTTTATTCGGAAGTACTAACATATGCTAGATGCTGCACTAAGCCCTCTGCCTATATTGTATCATTTCATCCAGGCAGTGACCATGAGAACTATTTTTATCAGCATCCGCCCCTGAACAGATAATGGGACTGCAACACAGAAGGGAAAAAGGTCGATTGAGGCAGAGCCTGTGGATTTGGCCCCTGTACCGTGCTGGGTCCAGGACCAATGCTTTCTGCCTCAATCCAGAACCTTCGGGAAGTAGGTGCGCAGAGCAGGCCCAGACTTCAATATGACAACCCCTCCTTTAGACGCGGTTGTCATCCTCAGCATCACGCTGAAAGGATGTAGACCTCTAGACCTTGAAGTGACCTTCTCATAAGTTGGGGACCTTTCACTTTGAGCAACATATGATTTTTTTTGTGTGTGTGTTTTTTTTTTTTTAATACTCTTAATGACAACTATTACACCATCTAAATAGCCTTATCAACCTTTTGTGGCATTAAAAATTGAATTCCAGAACCTTTTGGTCACCCCATACACATAGCAATAGTCTGTCAGTTCCTACTTACCTGGCCATTCAGCAGAGTTAGCAAGGCAGGTAATTCAAACAAAAAGGAGTTCATTATCAATCCATGAGTTGTTTTTTCCCCCATGGAATTTATGAATTACACGAGTGGATCTTCTTTTTGTTGCTTTGGAATGCTGTAGGTAAAACCATCCCCTGATTTTGGCTCGAAAAGAATGCAGATGAGGGATAAAAATGACATCAATTCATTATTTTGAGTATTAGATCATATCATTAAATAGATGGAATATTTTGGGGCTGAATTTGTGTTTATATTTTTTATGCAGATAATTCCTGTCCATGCAGACTCAGGGTACTTAATGTTTATAAGTATCTTTGGGGCAAACAGCAAAGAAAATAGAAAAATCTCCAAACACTTGGGCTGGAAGAGATTATCTTTTAGGTGTAATAGATTCAAATGGACAGTTAGGAGGCATGGACATATAATGTGGTACACACACAAAACAACTCTGTATGCATAGTGAAGTGTGAATACTACTTTTGAAAATGATAGACTGATCTTATTTCCTAAACAGTGGACTCTACTCCCAACTCTACAGACTATGATACTTATAAGCTAAAAAGAAACAAAGTAACTTAGGCCTGATAGTTTTGCAACCTTTTAGAATGCCATGTGTTTCCATTATGATCAGAACAGCCAGGAATGAGTTAATAACAGGTGACAACAGCAGATTTAAAGTTATTTTGGCTACACAGCGTGCTGAGCTAGAAACCAATGAAACAAAAGTTAATAAGGTAAAATGTAGCCTCGTTACACTTACTAAAAAAATCTGAGATGGGCCAAAACTATAGGTATGGAGAACAGGCGGGGGGCGGGAAGGGGGGTGTGCGTGGGGGTGGGGGCAGAGGGGGAGTGTTTGACCACAAAGAAGCTACTGAGGAGGTTTTATGGGAGTGAGGGAAGAGTTCTGTATCCTGATTATGGCAGTGTTTATATGACTACACAAGTTCCAGATTGTTTATTTTTTTTAAAATGGCAGGAACTGGGTCTGTCATTAGAGAGTGGCTAGCTTTCTGTTTTTAAATGAGGGAAGTGATAAACTTGAGATCAAGAACGTTTTTAAAACCTCAAAGGTAACTACTTAATTTTTAAGTGTGCATGCCTTTCAAATCACTACAGGAGTGGGCAAATTGGTCCATAGAACAAGTAATAGAAAACAAAAGAAAAAAAATAAAACATTAACAGAGGCAGCAGAGATCAAATATTAGTTATAGAACTACTAACCTTTACTGAGGTCCATAAAAGATTTTACTAGATGGGTATACTGTCTTCCAGGATGTTGACTCGGTATTATTAAAATGCTAGTTAGTACTCTCAGATTCATCCAACATTTTTGGGAAATTGATCATGACATTCTGAAATAATGTAGTCAGGAAAATCCTGGAAAGTATTTTAAGAAACTAATTAGGAGGGAAGTCATAGAGGATGGGAAAGGACAGGCCCCATAAAGTACATTAGCAGCAATAATTAAACCAGTGTGGTCTTGTAACCAGAGTAGGTATGTAGATCCATGGACAAGACTAAAAAGTCCAAAAAAGTAGAATCAAATCTATTAAACCATGTATTAACAATTAACCATTTGGGGTTAAGATGTTGCATCTCTGCCTCATTCTTTACCCCCAGATACAATCTAGAAGAAATCCAAACATAAAAATTCTAGAAAATACTGAACATGTAGAAGTGATACACTGTCAAGCACATTAACTGCCCCATTTCTTATATTCTTAAGAATTTGATTAACTGTTTTTCTCTGTGGCCATTGCAGAAATGGGCCTGAACAGTTCACTCACAGAACTGGAGTCTCTTTCTAAATCCAGTAAAGCATGTGCTTTCAGTGACTGGCGTAGGGAAGGGCAGATGGATCCTGTTACATGAAAAGTCTTAAACTGGATGTCAGAAATCATGATACATACTGATAAACTGACACATTCAAATTGGGAGGTGGTTTAATCATATGTATCTAGAGCCTTTAAAGTGAATATTTTCATTCCCTTAGCAATGCTTACTTTCATGGGTGGGGATTGAACCATAGTGTAGAGATGCTTAGGCAAAATCTGAGCCTTTTACATATTGACCAGCAGATGAGTTAAAATGATCCATCCATACAGTGACAGCTTTCGGACCATAAAAAGGTGAGATTATACTTATCTAAATAATTAAAATTGAAAGTGATCTTCTTAAACCGAGCAACTTTAAGGTTTTTTGCTCTGGGACGTGTCTGAATTTATTCACAAGAATGTGCGTAACCTAAAAGCCCAGTGTGGTGGATTCAATTATGGTACAGAATCCTGCGTCACCTTTAAAAAATCACTTTCATACGCAATGAGAGAGAATTCTTAATGCTTTAACTAAAAATTTACCATGTGAAGACTTGACTGCAATTTATTTATTTATTTATTTATTTTATTATTTATTTTTGGCTGTGCTGGGTCTTCGCTGCTGTGCACAGGCTTTCTCTAGTTGCGGCGAGCAGGGGCTACTCTTCGTTGCGGTGCGTGGGCTTCTTGTTGCCGTGGCTTCCCTTGTTGCAGAGCATGGACTCTAGGCACGTGAGCTCTAGAGCACAGGCTCAGTAGTTGTGGCGCACAGGCTTAGTTGCTCCACGGCATGTGGGATCTTCCCGGACCAGGGCTCGAACCCGAGAGTCCCCTGCATTGGCAGGCGGATTCTTAACCACTGCACCACCAGGGAAGCCCTTGACTGCAATTTTAAGACATAAAACGTATGAACGTGATTTAAAAAACACTTCAAGTCTTTCTCAAAGCATTGACACCACTTCTGAGCATTTATCTTGTTTCTAGTTTTTTGTCTTATTTTATTGTAAGTTAGGCAGTTGTACCAATGCAGGAATGCTAAGCTCTGGCTAGGAGAGGTATAAGGCATCCAGAATCTGAGACCAGCAATGAGACTCTCATTTCCGTTGACTGGGAGCCTGTATTTTCTGCTGATGAAGCTTTGCGATTAGCTTTTTCATCTGAACGTTGTGATCAGTGTTCAGGTCCTGCTGTCTTTGGATGCGGAATATCTTTTTTTGGTAGGTCCCAGTCTTTGTCAATGGTTGTTTAACAATTAGTTGTGATTTTGGTGTGCTCGAGAGAGGAGGTGAGCTCAAGGTCCTTCTACTCCTTCTTCCTTCCTTACTTATTTCCAGGTCCTGTTTTGCATGCTTTCATATGTGATGCAGGTCAGTTGCACCCCCTGTATGTTTCTATGATTAGAAGTGGCGGAAAGGGTGGTTCACACTTTCCAGACCACTGCCCTTCCACTGTGGTATTATAAAAACAAAACTAACACCCACCTCTTTTGAGGCTTCTGCCAGCTGCTTGCATGAAAGATGGTATCCAACTGGCGGCTTACAAGTGTCAGGAAGAGAGAGGGAAGGGACTGCACTAAACTGCTGCTCTCCAAGTGCTGGGAGGGGCCGGCCCAGTGTTCCCAAATATTCAAGCAATTCAGAGATTTTTTTTTTTTAAGCATTTACATGAACCAAGTAACATATCTAGACCAGCTTCAGCCCCCTAGACAACCAGTTTCCAACCTTTTAGCTAAACCAGTCCTTCTACCCTTCTAACTTGTCATCTTCTGGTTTCCCCATTACTCACGGTCCAGAACCTTGACATGCGCAGCTCGTTGTCTTCCTGTCAACTCTCCACCCCATTTTCCATCCTGGATTCTCATACTACAAGGAAATTTCTGGAATTGTAAATTGGTACAATTAAAATGTTATGATCTTCATTTTGATGGTCTTATCACAGGTTCTTGGTAATTTCCTTATGACTGTTGCTTTCAGTTGAGTACTTAGTGCCTGGAATATAGTAGACATTCAGTACATACTAGCCATTTTATTGCAGCCATTACTGCCCTTGTGCTTCTTGTTGCCCAGCATTTAAAGAAAAAGTAAAGGTTATCTGGAAACAGCAGTGTCCACCACCCTTCCTGCCCAAACTGGCAACAGGACATGTGCAATTTCATAAAGACATAAAACCACACTTTTCTTCCCGTCAGAGGAACAGGTGAAGTTAGGCTGGTGTGCTACCATTGACTGGTGGCTCAATCTAAGAACTGCTCCTTTTTTTGGCGGGGGGGGCCATGCAGCCTGGCATATGGGATCTTAGTTCCCCAACCAGGGATCAAACCCACGCCCCCTGCAGTGGAAGCTCAAAGTCTTAACCGCTGGACTGCCAGGGAAGTCCCAGGACCACTCCATTTTTAATTCCCATGCCCCTTACTCCCAAATCCCCACCTGGAAGTCACCGCGGTGTTTTTAGCTGACCTTTTTTTCCTGTGGAAGTTCTTTGGTTTGCGTGGTCTGCTTCTCAGAGTTCTGCCTCCGTGGTTGGCGTCCTCCACAGCTTTTGCTGCTTGGTGAGGGCTGTGTGGTTCTTTCTTCACTTCTCTCCTGATCCTCTTTGCGGTGCCAGGCTGATGTATTTGATCCCTAATGGACCTGTTCAGTTGAAACTCTTGTCCAAACCAAACCATTTTCATGGCATTCTCCCCCCCCAAACCTGGTGTGAACAAGGTGTTGAGAGGTAGGGGTTATAAAACAAAAACAGGGGGCTTCCCTGGTGGCACAGTGGTTGAGAATCTGCCTGCTAATGCAGGGGACACGGGTTCGAGCCCTGGTCTGGGAAGATCCCACATGCCGCGGAGCAACTAGGCCCGTGAGCCACAACTACTGAGGCTGTGCGTCTGGAGCCTGTGCTCCGCAACAAGAGAGGCCGCGATAGTGAGAGGCCCGCACACCGCGATGAGGAGTGGCCCCCGCTTGCCGCAACTAGAGGAAGCCCTAGCACAGAAACGAAGACCCAACATAGCAATCAATCAATCAATAAATAAATCTTAAAAAAAACAGAAAAGCCAGTGTGGAGCTGTCCCTCTAGATCACCATGACTTTATTCTTGAACAAGTCCTTTGTAAATAAGTTGTTCCTGTCCCTAACTCTAAACTTTCGCCTTTATGATCATCATCTATGTACCTCACTCCAGTACAACTGGGAATAATTCGATTAAACAATTTGAGTCACTGTATAGTATCTGATTCTAGTATCTCTCAAAGATGAGAGTACATATTAATTAGAATTTTAATTAAGAATATAACCAATTTGGCTTTTGTGCTGCCGTTGTAGTCCTTGTTTAAGCATATAAAAATTGGCACAAAGTCCTAATGCTGAGTTCTGGGTACATAGCAGGAAAAAGAATCTGGTTTTAGATCACGGGTGCCAGAGCTCAATACTCCTCATAGTCTTATTTTTATCTTCTTTCTACACCTCCCTTCCCCCCAGGATGTTGCTTCAGAGTGTGAAGTCAAATGCATGCCAACCTTCCAGTTTTTTAAAAAGGGACAGAAGGTAGGTACATCTGACCTTGAAGAAAACCAGCTGGGTAATAGGAAAGCATGATATATAAAAGAAGAAACTGAAGTGACTTACCCTTCACATTGGGAAGCACATCCCCGTTTTTTCCTTTTAAGAATATTTAAATATGTCATTCTTCATTAAGTACGTAAGTGACATCTCATTGATAATTGATCTTTGCTAAAACTAAAATCATAGGGATTTGATGATTAATCTCTGTGATTGGTGCTTCATATTTATATCACAGTGCATTTATCCTTGTTCAGAGGTATTTATGTAAAAAAACTGAGTCTTTTGAGGGGTTTTTTTGTTTTGTTTTAGTTTTAGTTTTTAACTTTAAAGAACTGGGTGTTATCCGTGGATGTAAATTTTAAATAAGCTTATACTTCCTCTCCTCCCCAGGCCCATTCTGTGGTCATATCTGATATACAAAATAGGGATGCAATGCTACATCTAATGGCAATTCAATATTCTCTCAACAGGTGGGTGAATTTTCTGGAGCTAATAAGGAAAAACTTGAAGCCACCATTAATGAATTAATCTAATCATGTTTTCTGAAGACATGACCAGCCTTTGGCTGTTTAAAACTTGTAATTTTTTTTATTTACAAAAAGGAAAGATGATCAAGTATGAAGACTATATACCTAACTGCCATCTGATAAGTGACAATAAAATATTAACTGTACCCTTTTTAAAACTGGCTGGTGTCTTTGCATAGTTTTCAAAATAAATGAAAACTGGCCATTTGATGATATTTAATGTCCTAGTTATTTTCATATGTTCTTGATCACTTTTTTTTAACCTTGTAGGCCACTGATTGAAGATTTTTCTTGTACTTCTAGGAAAATCTTGTTGGAGGCAATGCACAGATAATAGAATAATATGTTAAAATTCTGTTATTGTTTTTGACCTTATGCACAGAGAAAGTATTATTTTTTGTTCTAGCAAGCAGATCTCCTATGCTCTCTGAATGGTCCTCATGACCAAAATTGATGTCTGCCCATGAAGGAATTGTTTATCTCTGGTTTCAGATTCCTGTCCCAAAGGTTACAGTGAGGTGCCAATTTTGCTAATGGTAAAGGAGTTCTATTATCTGTTAGGAATTCTTCATAGGTGGCTCACAAGGGAGTTCCCGCAAACATTACTGTGGGAATTTGATTCTCTCAAGTATCTAAGAAACTGGTTTTATAGGCCAGATAGAAGTTCCAACCTAAGCAGTAAAGAGTGTGGACGTTACTGTTAATTTCATTCAAAGAACATTGTTTCTTGTGTTCTAGACCCAAAGGGCTGGAGGAATGCTTGCAGAAATAGTTTTTAAATTTGTGCAGTAAAAAATCAGAATTAAATCATATGCTCCTCACCATCCTTATATTAATTTAATCTTTGCAACAATCCTATGAAGTAGGCACTGTAATCCCCACTTCCCAGTGAGGAAACCGGCAAAGAGGTTAAGTAATATCCCCAGCATCACACTAGTCAGTGGAGGATACGAGATTCAAACCAAGTGAGTCTGGAGCGTGAGTGCATGCTCAACTATTACACTGCTGCTCAGTGTAACAATGTAATAACTAGGTAAAATGATGGGCCCTTAGCTGGGTTTCTTTCCTCATCTGAAAATCAGGATACTGAACTTAGATGAACTTTCAAAATATTAATTGGATGCTTATTATGTGCCAGGCACTGTGCTAGGCTAGGGATATAGCTGTGAATAGGACACCCTCTCATAGATCTTACATTCTAGAAAGGGAGGCAAACTAATGAATAACAGACTGGAATATACTGTGAGGCCAAAACAAATGGGCACAGTAATTGAGACTAATAGGGGGACCTGCTTGGGATGGAATGGTTCTGATAGGAGATTAAGCTGACACCTGATGGTGAAAAAAGACTGACCAGCAAAGAGCCAGGCACTCTACTTCCCAGCAGAGAGAACAGCATGCAGCAAGACCCTGAGTCGGAGAACTTGGTACATTGTAGACCCAGCAGAGATGCATGAAATAGAGGCAGATGGTGGCAGCACCCAGTCATCCAAGGCTTGTTCTAGGTGCAAAGGGAAGACATTGAAGGGTAAGCCTGAGGTAACATGCTTGGATATTAAGAGTTCATTTTGGCAGCTGTATTGAAAATGGGTTGGAGAAGGAGGCAAAGAAGTAGAAAATCAGTTAAGCTTTGGCATTTACCTAGGCCAGAGATGATGATGCCTGTGATTGGTTGATGGTGGGAGAGAGGAAACAAAGTGAGTATGGACTCAACATTTAGGAAAGACAATCCGAGGGACGTCTAGGAGTAGGATTCTAGAGTAAGTACCAGGTTTTTGACTTGAGCAAATGGGTGGTTGGGGTGCCATGTAATGAGTAAGCTAAGGATGGGGGTGGGGGGGCCAGGTTCTCTTGGGACATGTTAAGACATGCTTTGGTGGTGTACATTTAAGATGATGTTATGCAGACTGCTGGGTACTAGCCTGGACTGGAATAGGAATTTGAAAGATGTAATGTAGATGGCTCTTAAATGTGTGAGATCACCCAGGAAGAGAATCCAGAGTAAAGAGGGCTCAAGACAGCTTGATGAGCTCTCAACATTTAGAGACCAAGTAGAGTGGGAACCAACAAAAGAGACATAATGGAAGCCAGAGGGGAAGGAGGAAAACCAAGAGGGTTTTATCCCAAAAGCAAAAAAAAAACATTTCAAAAAGGAAGGTGTGTCAACTATCAAATGCTGTTTTGAGACTAAGAAAGATGACAGGAAAACACAATGGAGAGTGATTGTGACAAAATTCTTATGGAAGGATAGGGATGGAAGCCAGGTTGGTGAGAACTGAAGAGTGAGTGATCAGAAATGACCCAGAAATCACACTTTTCATATCCATCCTAAACAAAGTATCATTTGGAAAGAAAAATGTCCAGGGATGATTGTTGCAGCATTGTTTATAGCAGCACGAAATTGGATCTCCATCAGTAGAGAAATAGTTGAATCCAATATGATAAATCCTTTCTAGGTAATATAGAATGTGAAATAAAATTCATATTTATGGCAAGACAAGAAAAATCTAAACATAAAAGTTCTTCTCTGCCCTTTGGCCTCCCCTCTCTCCTCACTGTGCATTGTGTATCCACATGATGCGTTGACCAAACCTCCCCCATCAGCAGGAATACTTGCTTAACCGTAAACAGCAACATTCACCTAGCATCAATAAGACAACTTCTTATAATATTCCTTCTTGATCTTGTAAAGGGTCACATGACCTACCACAGTGGCACTTAAATCTGGATTATGTAAACTGTCATTAATGCACCATTTAATGTACAGCCCTCTGTCTCAAAAAACATATATAAACTGTCTTGACTTCTAACGGGTGGAAGAGCATCTCAGAGCTTTCTGAGATGCTCTTCCCGGGTTAAAATCCTCAAATTTAGCTGGAATAAAATTTTCCAGTTGTTTCTTAAATTGATTAATTTTTCATCAAAAAAATTAATACTGAATAGTTATTAATACTGAAATAGGAAAATGTCAAAGTCACTGAGTGAAAAAAGTTACCGAATGTGAACAATACAGAACAGTACAATTTTATTTGTGTAAAACACAAGACATGCTAGATACCTCAGTAGGTAAATCTGCATGTAAATTAACATGAGAAGATCTTGAAGGAAACATTTCTAACTAATCAGAGCAGTGACTTCTGGAGAGGAGGGTAGGTAGAGATTGATGAGTTTTAGTTTTATCCATAAATGTTTGGATTTTTCATAACAAGAATGTACTCATGCATTACAAGTTAAAAAAATTTAATAGATTGTAAAGATGGGGAGGCAGGGTCTGTAAAACTCATGCAAAAATTTCTCTAAAGTAGAGCTGAGAGATACAGTTAATAGACATTTTCTGTATAAAACAGTGGGTTTGCTAGCATGCAAATGGAAATGATACAGAAATAAGAGATCAATTTGGTGGGAAAAAGGATTCCTGAAAAGGAATTCTTTGTGTAGTCAAGAAAGAATAGCAGGGGGGGAGCTTTCAGGAGACAAGGTGGAGGAGTAGGAGGACCTTGAGCTCACCTCCTCTCATGAGCACACCAAAATCACAACTGCTGAACAACCATTGATTAAAAAGACTGGAATCTACCCAAAAAAGATATTCTACATCTGAAGACATAAAGAAGAAACCATGAGACAGTAGGAGGGGCACACTTGCAATATAATCAAATCCCATACCACCTGGGTGGGCAACCCATGAACTGGAGAATAATTATATCACAGAAGTGAGAGCTCTGAGTCCCATGTCAGGCCCCCCAGCCTAGGGGTCTGGCAGCAGGAGAAGGAGCCCCTAGAGCATTTGACTTTGAAGGCCAGTGGGGCTTAATTGCAGGAGCTCCACCGGACTGGGGGAAACAGAGATTCCACTCTTGGAGGGTGCACACAGAGTCTCGCACACACCGGGTCCCGGGGCAAAAGCAGTGCTTCCATATGAGCCTGAGCCAGACCTACTTGCTGGTCTTGGAGGGTCTCCTGGGGAGGCAGGGGGCAGCTGTGGCTTCCCTGGGGTCATAAATGCTGGTGGCAGACATAGCAGGGACCTATGTGAACTCTGGCTAGAGGCACATTTCGGGTCCTTGGCACCGAGACTTGGCCCCACCTAACAGCCTGTAAACTCCAGTGCTGGGACACCTCAGGCCAAACAACCAACTGGGCAGGAACACAGCCCCAGCCATCAGCAGACAGGCTGCCTAAAGACTTTCTGAGCCCACAGCCACCTCTAGACATGCCCCTTGACACGGCCCTGCCCACCAGAGGGTCAAAACCCAGATCTACCCATCAGTGGGCAGGCACCAGAAGCAAGGAAACTACTATCCAGTAGCCTGCAGAACTGAGTCTGCAAACACAGGTCAGAACCTACCCTGGGACCAACTGGTCCCTGCCCCTTGGGTGACCAGAAGGGATTGTACTGCTGGGACACATAGGACATCCCCTATGGAGGGCCACTTCTCCAAGGTTGAGAAATGTAACTAAGCTACTACATACATAAGAATCCAAATAGAAATTTATACAAAATGAGAGAGCAAAGGAATACATTCTAGATGAAAGAACAAGATAAAACCCCAGAAGAACAACTAAGTGAAGTGGAGATAGCCAATCTTCCCGAGAAAGAGTTCAGAGTAATGATTGTAAAGATGATCCAAGAACTTGGGAAAAGAATGGATGCAGAGAGCGAGAAGTAGCAAGAAGTTTTTAGCAAAGAGTTAGAAAATGTAAAGAACCACCAGAGTTGAAAATACAATAACTGAAATAAAAAATACACTAGAAGGAATCAATAGCAGAGTAACTGAGGCAGAAGAACAAATCAGTGAGCTGCAAGAGAGTGTTGGAAATCACTATCACAGGTCAGAATAAAGAAAAAAGAATGAAAAGAAATGAGAACAGTTTAAGAGACATGGGACAATGTCAGACGCACAAACATTCGTGTTATAGGGGTCCCAGAAGGAGAAGAGGGAGAGAAAGGGCCTGAGAAAATATTTAAAGAGATAACAGCTGAAAACTGCCCTAACACAGGAAAGGAAACAGTCACTTCCACTCAAGTCCAGGAAGCACAGAGAGTCCCATACAGGATAAACCCAAGGAGGAACATGCCAAGACACATACTAATCAAATTGACAAAAATTAAAGACAAAGGAAATACTAAAAGCAACAAAGGAAAAGCAACATACAAGGGAATCCCCATAAGAATATCAGCTGATTTTTCAGCAGAAACTCTGCAGGCCAGAAGGGAGTGGCATGATATATTTAAAGTGATAAAAGGGAAAAACCTACAACCAAGAATACTCTATCCAGCAAGGCTCTCATTCAGATTTGACAGAAAATAAAAAGCTTACAGACAAGCAAAAGCAAAAAGCATTCGGCACCACCAAACCAGCTTCCCAACAAATGCTAAAGGTACTTCTCTAAGTGGGAAAGAAAAGGCCACAACTAGAAATGAAATTACAAAATGGGAAAGCTCAGCAGTAAAGGCAAACATACAGTAAAGGTAGGAAATCATCCACACACAAATATGATATCAAAACCAGTAATCATGAGAGGAGGAGAATACAAGTGCAGGATATTTGAAATGCATTTCAAATTAAGACATCCGTAACTTAAAACAATCATGTATTATATATAGACTGCTATTTCAAAACCTCATGGTAACTGCAAACAAAAAGTCTATAATAGATATACACATGAAAAAGAAAAAAGAATCCAAACACAACACTAAAAATAGTCATCAAATCACAAAAGTACAAAAGAGAAAAGAAAGAAGACCTACAAAAACAAATGCAAAACAATTAACAAAATGGCAGTAAGAACATACATATCAATAATTACCTTAAATGTAAATGGATTAAATGCTCCAACCAAAAGACATAGACTGGCTGAATGGATACAAAAACAAGACCAGTATATATCAATATGTTGTCTACAAGAGACCCACTTCAGATCTAGAGACACATACAGACTGAAAGTGATGAGATGGAAAAAGATATTCCAAGCAAAGGGAAATCAAAAGAAAGCTGGAGTAGCAATTCTCATATCAGATAAAATAGACTTTAAAATGAAGAGTGTTACAAGAGACAAGGACACTACATAATGATCAAGGGATCAATCCAAGAAGAAGATATAACAATTGTAAATATATATGCACCCAACACAGGAGCACCTCAATATATAAGGCAAATGTTAACAGACGTAAAAGGAGAAATTGACAGTCACACATTAACACACATATAAATGGGGGCATTAACACCCCATTTATATCAATGGAAAGATCACCCAGACAGAAAATCAATAAGGAAACACAGGCTTTAAATGACAAATTAGACCAGATGGACTTAATTGACATTTATACGTTCCATCTGAAAGCAGAATACACATTCTTTTCAATTGCACATGGAACATTCTCCAGGATAGATCACATGCTGGGTGACAAAGTAAGCCTCAGTAAATTTAAGAAAATTGAAATCAGATCAAGTATCTTTTCTGACCACAAAGCTATGAGATTAGAAATCAACTAGAAGAAAAAAACTGCAAAAAACAAAAACATGGAGGCTAAACAACATTTTATGAAACAACCAATGGATC
Organism: Balaenoptera physalus; assembly: GCF_965194825.1. Taxonomy (NCBI): domain Eukaryota; kingdom Metazoa; phylum Chordata; class Mammalia; order Artiodactyla; family Balaenopteridae; genus Balaenoptera; species Balaenoptera physalus. Next base: position 23,217,253 of record NC_138886.1, read on the forward strand.
ACTGAGGAAATCAAAAGAGGAAATCAAAAAATACCTAGAGACAAATGAAAATGAAAACATGATGATCCAAAACCTATGGGACACAGAGAAAGCAGTTCTAAGAGGGAAGTTTATAGTGGTACAAGCTTACCTCAGGAAGCAAGAAAAATCTCAAACAACCTAAGCTTACACCTAAAGCAACTAGAGAAAGAAGAACAAACAAAACCCAAAGTTAGCAGAAGGAAAGAAATCATAAAGATAAGAGCAGAAATAAATGGCATAGAGACCAAGAAAACAATAGAAAAGATCAATGAGACTAAAAGCTGGTTCTTTGAAAAGATACACAAAATTGATAAGACTTTAGCCAGACTCATCAAGAAAAAAAGGGAAAGGGCTTAAATAAATAAAATTAGAAATGAAGGAGAAGTTACAACTGACACAACAGAAATAAAAGGACCATAAGAGACTACTACAAGCAACTATATGCCAGTAAAATGGACAACCTAGAAGAAATGGACAAATTCTTAGAAAGGCACAATCTTCTAAGACTGAACCAGGAAGACATAGAAAATATGAACAGACTAATTACAAGTTCTGAAATTGAATCTGTGATTAAAACACTCCCAAACAAAAGTCCAGGACCAGATGGCTTCACAGGCAAATTCTAACATTTAGAGAGGAGTTATTCCAAAAAAATTGCAGAGGAAGAAACACTTCTGAACTCATTCTATGAGGCCACCATAACCATACCGAAACCAGACAAAGATACCACACACAAAAAAAGAAAATTGCAGGCCAATATCACTGATGAACATGGATGTAAAAATCCTCAACAAAATACTAGCAAACTGAATCCAACAATACATTAAAAGGATGTTACACCATGATCGAGTGGGATTTATCCCAGGGATGCAAGGATTTTTCAATATCCCCAAATCAATCAGTGTGATACACCACATTAACAAACTGAAGAATAAAAACGTATGGTCGGGGCTTCCCTGGTGGCGCAGTGGTTAAGCCTGCCAGTGCAGGGGACACGGGTTTGAGCCTTGGTCCGGGAAGATCCCACATGCCACGGAGCAACTAAGACCGTGCGCCACAACTACTGACCCTGCGCTCTAGAGCCCGTGAACCACAACTACTGAAGCCCACGCACCTAGACCCCATCCTCAGCAACAAAGAGAAGCCACCACAATGAGAAGCCTACGCACTGCAACGAAGAGTAGCCCCCACTCACCACAACTAGAGAAAGACCGCGCACAGCAACAAAGGGCCAATGCGCCAAAAATAAATAAATAAATAAATCTATTTTTAAAAAAACACCATACGGTCCTCTCAACAGATGCAGAAAAAGCATTTGACAAAATTCAACACCCATTTATGATAAAAAGCTCTCCAGAAAGTGGGCATAGAGGGAACTTACCTCAACATAATAAAGGCCATATATGGCAAACCCACAACTAACATCATACTCAGCGGTGAAAAGCTGAAAGCATTTCCTCTAAGATCAAGACAAGGATGTCCACTCTTGCTACTTTTGTTCAAAATAGTTTTGGAAGTCCTAGCCACGGCAATCAGAGAAGAAAAAGAAACAAAAGTCATCCAAATTAGAAAAGTAGTAGTAAAACTGTCACTGTTTGCAGATGACATGATACTACACATAGAAAATCCTAAAGATGCCACCAGAAAACTACTAATGTTCATCAATGAATTTGGTAAAGTTGCAGGTTACAAAATTAATATACAGAAATCTGTTGCATTTCTATACATTAACAACAAAAGATCAGAAAGAGAAATTAAGGAAACAATCCCATTTACCATAGCATCAAAAAGAATAGAATACCTAGGAATAAACCTATGCAAGGAAGCAAAAGACTTTTCTCTGTAAACTATAAGACACTGATGAAAGAAACTGAAGACCACACAAACAGATGGAAAGATATACCGTGTTCTTGGATTGGATGAATCAATATTGTCAAAATGACGATATTACCCAAGGCAATCTACAGATTCAATGCAATCCCCATCAAATTACCAATGGCATTTTTCACAGAAATGAACAAAAATTTTTTTAGTTTGTATGGAAACACAAATAGCCAATAGCAATCTTGAGAAAGAAAAATGGAGCTAGAGGAATCAGGCTCCCTGACTTCAGACTATACTACAAGGCTACAGTCATCAAAACAGTATGATACTGGTGCAAAAACAGAAATATAGATCAATGGAACAGGATAGAAAGCCCAGAAGTAAACCCACACACTTATGGTCAATTAATCTATGACAAAGGAGGCATCTATACAATGGAGCAAAGACAGTCTCTTGAATAAATTGTGCTGGGAAAATTGGACAGCTACATGTAAAAAAATGAAATTAGAACACTCTTTAACACCACACACAAAAATAAACTCAAAATGGATTAAAGACCTAAATATAAGACAGCTACTATAAAACTCTTAGAGGAAAACATAGGCAGAACACTCTCTGATATAAATCACAACAATATCTTTTTTGATCCATCTCCCAGAGTAATGGAAATAAAAACAAAAATAAACAAATGGGACCTAATTAAACTCAAAAGATTTGCACAGCAAAGGAAACCATAAACAAAATGAAAAGACAACCTACAGAATGGGAGAAAATACTTGCAAATGATGCAACTGACAAAGGATTAGTCTCCAAAATTTACAAACAGCTCATGCAGCTCAATATCAAAAAAACAAAAACAAACAAACAACCCAATCAAAAAAATGGGCAGAAGACCTAAATAGACATTTCTCCAAAGAAGACATACAGATGGCCAAAAGGCACATGAAGATATTCAACATCACCAATTATTAGAGAAATGCAAATCAAAACTACAATGAGGTATCACTTCACACCAGTCAGAATGGCCATCAACAAAAAATCTATAAACAATAAATGCTGGAGAGGGCGTGGAGAAAAGGGAACTCTCCTACACTGTTGGTGGGAATGTAAGTTGGTGCAGCCACTATGGAAAACAGTATGGAGGTTCCTCAGAAAACTAAAAATAGAATTACCATATGATCCAGCAATCCCACTCTTGGGCATATATCCAGAGAAAAACTTGGTTCAAAAGTCCACATGCACCCCAGTGTTCATTGCAGCACTGTTTACAATAGCTAAGACATGGAAGCAACCTAAATGTCCATTGACAGATGAATGGATAAAGAAGATGTGATATATATACAATGGAATGTTACTCAGCCATAAAAAGGAATGAAATAATGCCATTTGCAGCAACATGGATGGACCTGGAGATTATCATACTAAGTGAAGTAAGTCAGACAGAGAAAGACAAATATCATATGATATCACTTATATGCAGAATCTAAAAAAAAAAAATGATACAAATGAACTTTATCTACAAAACAGAAACAGACTCACAGACTTAGAGAATGAACTTATGGTTACCAGGGGGAAAAGCGGGGGGAGGGATAGACTGGGAGTTTGTGATTGACATGAACACAGTGCTATATTTAAAACAGATAACCAACAAGGACCTACTGTAAAAAAAAAAAAAATGCCATCACACGTACTCTTATGAGAAAAAGGCAGAGAGATATGGCACATACACGGAAGAGGAGGCCAGGTGAAGGTAGAGTCAGAAGAAGGAGTGATATGACCAGAGGCAAAACAATGCTGGCAGCACTGGAAGTTGGCAAGGAACTGAGTCTCTCCTCGAACCTTTGTGGGGAGCATGGTGGCCATGCTGATGCCTTGATTTCAGCCCAGTGAAACTGATGTTGAACTCCTGGCCTCCAGAACCATGTGAGAATAAATTTCTGTTGTTTTAAGCCAGAAAAATAAACAAACTTAAAAGCTTTTGGACAGCAAAGGAAACCATAAATAAAATGAAAAGACAACCCACAGAATTGGAGAAGATATTTGCAAACGAAGCAACCAAAAACAGATTAATCTCTAAAATATACAAACAGCTCATGCAGCTGTATGTCAAAAAAAACAAACAACCCAATCAGAAAATTTGCAGAAGATCTAAGAAGACATTTCTCCAAAGAAGACGTACAGATGGCCAAAAAGCACATGAAAAGATACTCAACATCACTAATTATCAGAGAAATGCAAATCAAAACTACAATGAGGTATCACCTCATGCTGGTCAGAATGGCCATCATCAGAAAGTCTGCAAACAATAAATGCTGAAGAGGATGTGGAGAAAAGGGAACCCTCCTACACTGTTGGTGGGTATGTTAATTGATACAACCACTATGGAGAACAGTATGAAGGTTCCTTAAAAAACTAAAAATAGAGCTACCATATGATCCAGGAATCCCACTCCTGGGCATATATCCATAGAAAACCATAATTTGAACATATACATGCATCCCAATGTTCACTGCAGCACTATTTACAATAGCCAAGACATGGAAGAAACCTAAATGTCCATCAAAAGATGAATGGATAAAAAGATGTGGTACATATATACAATGGAATATTACTCAGCCATAAAAAATATGAAATAATGCCATTTGCAGCTACATGGATGGACCTAGAGATTATCATACTAAGCGAAGGCAGACAGGGAAAAACAAATATCATATCACTCATATGTGGAATCTAATTTTTTAAAATGATATAAATAAACTTATTTACAAAACAGAAACAGACTCACAGATTTTGAAAACAAACTTATCGTTACTAAAGGGGAAATGTGGGGGTTGGGGAGGGATAAATTAGGAGCTTGGGATTAACATATACACACTACTATATATAAAATAGATAACCAGCAAGGACCTACTGCATAGCACAGGGAACTCTACTCAATGTTCTGTAATAACCTTTATGGAAAAAGAATCTGAAAAAGAACGAATATATGTATATGTATAACTGAATCACTTTTCTGTACACCTGAAACTAACACAACATTGTAAACCAACTATACTCCAATAAAATTTTTAAAAAAGAAAGTCATGAGGACCTAAATATATGAAGCAAATATAATATATATTTGGGAGAAATAGATAGTAATGCAATAACAGTAGGGAACTTTAATGCCCCACTTATGTCAATGGGTAGAACAGACAGAAAATAAGGAAACGTTGACCTTTAACGACATGTTAGACCAGATAGACCTGACATATAGTAACATTCTATCCACAACAGAATACACTTTTTTTTTTTTTTTTTTTTTTTTGGCTGTGTTGGGTCTTCATTTCTGTGCGAGGGCTTTCTCCAGTTGCGGCGAGCGGGGGCCACTCTTCATCGCGGTGCGCGGGCCTCTCACTGTCGCGGCCTCTCCTGTTGCGGAGCACAGGCTCCAGACACGCAGGCTCAGTAGTTGTGGCTCACGGCCTAGCCGCTCCGCGGCATGTGGGATCTTCCTGGACCAGGGCACGAACCCGTGTCCCCTGCATTGGCAGGCGGATTCTTAACCACTGCGCCACCAGTGAAGCCCCAGAATACACATTCTTAAAGGGCACATGGAACATTCTCCAGGATAGATGACATGCTAGGCCACAAACCAAACCTTGTTAAGTTTAAGACTGAAATTATATTAAGCATCTTTTCTGACCACAATGGTATGAATCCAGAAATCAATTACCAGAAGAAAACTGGAAAATTTACAAATACGTAGAGATTAAATAACATGCTACCGAACACCAATGGAACAAAGAAAGAGAAATCAAAAACTATCATGAGACAAATGAAAATGGAAATACAACATACCAAAACTTATGGGATGCAGCAAAAGCAGTTCTAAGATGGAAGTTCATAGTGATAAGTGCCTACCTCAAGAAACAAGAAAAATCGCAAATAACTACACCTCAAATAAAGAATAAGTGAAGCCCAGCACTAGTAGAGGGAAGGAAATAAAGAGCAGAAATCAATGAAATAGAGACTGAAATGAAAAAAGACAATAAGAAAAAAAGAAAAGGAAACCAAGAGCTGGTTCTTTGAAAAGATAAACTGACAAAACTTTAGGTAGACTCACCAAGAAAAAGAGAAGTCAAAATCAGAAATGAAAGAAGAGACATAACAACTGATGCCACAAAAATATAGAGGATCATAAGAGACTACTTTGAGCAATTATACATAAATTGGACAACCTAGGGGAAATGGATAAATTCTCAGAAACAAAAAACTTTCCAAGACTGAATCATGAAGAAATACAAAATCTGAACAGACCAATTACTGATAAGGAGATTGAATTATAAATCAAAAACCCCTAACAAGAGTCCAGAACTAGATGGCTTCCCTAGTGAAATCTATGAAACATTCAAAAAAGAATTAATACCAATCCTTCTCAAACTCTTCCAAAAAAGTAGACGAAAACTAATTTTACCCTGATTAGGCCAGCATTACCCTGATACCAAAACCAGAAAAAGACACTACAAGAAAATTACAGACCAACATCCCTGATGAATATCGATGTAAAAATCCTTAACGAAAATTTGCAAACCAAATTCAACAGTGCATAAAAGGATTATACACCATGATCAAGTGGGATTTATTCCAGGGATGCAAGAATGGTTCAACATCTGCAAAATCAATGTGATATACCACATTAACAAAATGAAGGATAAAAACATATGATCATCAATAGATGCAGAAAAAGCATTTGACAATATTCAATATCCATTTATGATAAAAAAAAAACTTTCCAAAAAGTGGGTGCAAAGGGAATGTACCTCAATATAATAAAGGCCATATATGACAAGCCCACAGCTAACATTATACTCAGTAGTGAAAAGCTGATCAGGAACAAAACAGGATGCCCACTCTCACCACTTTTATTCAACAGAGTACTGGAAGACCTAGCCAGAGCAATTAGGAAAAAAAAAAAAAAAAAGTAAAGGGCATCCAAATTGGAAAGGAAGAGGTAAAACTGTCACTATTTGCAGATGACATATTATATATAGAAAACCCCAAAGACTCGACTAAAAAAAACTGTTAGAATAAGTGAATTTAGTAGATTTACAGGATACTAAAACATATGGATCTGTTGCATTTCTGTACACTAAAAAACTATAAGAGAAATTAACAATCCCATTTACATCAAATAGAATGGAATGCATAGAAATAAATTTAACCAAGGAAGTAAAAGACCTGTACACTGAGAACTATAAGACACTGATGAAGAAAACTGAAGGCACAAATCAATGAAAAGATAATCTGTGCTAATGGACTGGAAGAATATTGTTAAATGGAATATTGTACATTTTAACACTACCCAAAGCAATCTACAGATTCAAAGCAATCCCTATCAAAATTCCAATGGCATTTTTCACAGAAATAGAACAGACAATTCTAAAATTTATATGGAAGTACAAAAGACCCCAAAGAGCCAAAACAATCTTGAGAAAGAATAACAAATCTGGAGGCATCACACTCCCTGATTTCAAACTGTATTACAAAACTATATTAATCAAAACAGTACGGTATTGGCATAAAAATAGACATATAGGACTTCCCTGGTGGCACAATGGTTAAGAATCCTCCTGCCAATGCAGGGGACACAGGTTCGAGCCCTGGTCTGGAAAGATCCCATATGCAGCGGAGCAACTAAGCCCGTGTGCCGCAACTACTGAGCCTGTGCTCTAGAGCCCATGAGCCACAACTACTGAGCCCACGAGCCACAACTACTGAAGCCCACGCACCTGTAGCCTGTGCTCCACAACAAGAGAAGGCACTGCAATGAGAATCCCGCGCACCACAACAAAGAGTAGCCCGCGATTGCCACAACAAGAGAAAGCCCGTGTGCAGCAACGAAGACCCAATGCAGCCTAATTAATTAATTAATTAATTAATTTTTAAAAATCGACATATAGATCAACAGACCATAATAGAAAACCCAGAAATAAACCCACGCATAAAGATGCATGCAGATTTAAACCAGATTGTGGGTTTGGGAACAGGAGGGTGGAATTTCCATCAGATAGTTTCTATTTTCTAAGATGGAAATGGGATGAGAGCAAGTAGGCAATTTTAAGGAAAATGTATAAATTAGTAGTCTTCAAAATGAGGAAGCAGGGGCTTCCCTGGTGGCACAGTGGTTGAGAGTCTGCCTGCCAATGCAGGGGACACGGGTTCGAGCCCTGGTCTGGGAAGATCCCACATGCCGCAGAGCAACTAGGCCCGTGAGCCACAACTGCTGAGCCTGCGCGTCTGGAGCCTGTGCTCCACAGCAGGAGAGGCCGCGATGGTGAGAGGCCCGCGCATCGCGATGAAGAGTGGCCCCCGCTTGCCACAACTAGAGAAAGCCCTCGCACAGAAGCGAAGACCCAACACAGCCATAAATAAAATAAATAAATAAAATTTTTAAAAAAATAGAAAATGCTCCTTATTTCACTTACAAAATTAATTAAAAAAAAAAAAATGAGGAAGCAGAGCGCGGTTTCTGGGCAGGGTTGAGTGCCCTATGAGAAGTTTGTTAGCATTTCAAAGCCCTGCTCTGTGCCTCTCCAGTCACATTCAGCTGCTTCAGTGCAGGCAGTCAAAGGTGGAGAGTCAAAGTACAAGTAGGAATGGGTCTTAGGTGAGTCCAATAGAGGGAGGATACAAAGGAGTTGGTAGCATTTTCAAAGCATTGATTCTACTGGTACAGTACAGAATCAAGCTTAGATGAGTAGAGAAGAGAAACCAGAAAGAAGAGGGTGAAGATGGTGAAAAAGTGATGGGTTTGGGGATGGAAAGGTGGCAGTGGGAGTGACTGAGTAAGCAAACTAAAAAGATAGAAGATGGTGGACAGAGTGGGATTTAAAAAACAGATTTTAGAGGTAATACACTTTCTAAGGAAGACAAGGGTTAAGGTGACCATCAGAGGGTAGTGAGATCAGAGTAGAGGAAGATGGTCAGAACTCAGTGGGTTAAGGATCTGAGACCAGGAGATTAGATGGGTTGCTGAGAAGAATATGGAAATAGGAACAGAAAGCATCTTTGAGGTAAACCATCTTCAGTGAATGAAGGGGTGTGATAAGGAAGGTAAGAATGGCATAAATACGTCTCAAAGGAGTGGGATATTTTGCAAGAAAAAGTGGTTTGTATGGGGGTATTGGGGACAAGTGAAATCCCCAGTCACCTCCTTATCTGAAGTATGTGGGGTGTAAAAGGCTGGGAAGGGAGAACCTTTAGGTGATTCCTGTTAAGGAAGGAGGTGATATTCCAAGAACACACTGAAGATACTGAGAGGGGTCCTGATGTAGATTCCAGGAGATACCATGAAAGGGACTGGGAGGCAAGGAGAAAGGTTGGGGCAGTCTTTGGTCAGATAGGGGCATGGCTCTCAATCTAGACAACACATTGGAATCAACTAGAGAGCTTTAAAGAAAATAAACTGGGTTCAACACCCAGAGATTTTAACTGGTCTTGGGTGTTGCCTGGACACCAGATGATCGGATATGCAGCCAAGGTTGAGAATCACCAGTTGAGGAGATGTACAATACGGCCAGGGGATGAAGGGGGGACTGGCTGAAGCTCGGACTTCTGACGGTGATTGTGGTCAATGGGTTTCATTCTGATAGTCTCTTAGAGTGAGACGGGCAAACACCCAAATTGTTGCAGAAGATCATTAACAGATAACCTTTTAACTTCAGAAGCACTTTAGGAGATGAACATAAATATCGTGGTCTTTCTTCCTCCCCTTCATAGAGTTTTATAGCTCTTTCTTGCCAACCTCCAGACAAAATCTCATAGTTGCTAAGCTTCGTTGCTTTACTGCGGACCACGTGGCTAGGATGCTTCATAACTGGATGTATACACTGTTAGCTATTTAAAATATTAAAGATGTTAGTACTCACTAAAGACTCTATAAAAATCTCAGTAATTGGACAGTATAATTGTCACATAAGATGTTTTCTCCAAAGTGGATAACTAATAAATCTAGAGATAATAGTAAGCACTTTACATTTGTTACCAAACTCATGTAATAATGAAGGTGAATACAAGATTTACAGTTCCACAGGATATAGAGTAACTAGGGTCATGAAAAGACGGCAAATATAGTATTCCATTATGTGGCTATCCTGTAATTTATAGTATAGCACACTGGTCTAGAGTTGTTCATGGTGTAGCAGGGGAAAAAGGTCAAAACAACTAACCATCTGACTCATCAGGTCGTTAAGGGCTCTGGAAAAGAAAGAGTTATTCTGTCTAGGAATTGAGAAAACCCTTAACAAAGGTGGTGGTGTTTGACTAAAGCCTAAGGGAAAGAAAAAGGGCACCCAGGGCATCCCAGAAGTAGCATGGGCTTAGTGGCATGGTGGTAGCTTTGGAGAAGGGCAAGGAATCCAGCTTGAATTTGGAGCAAAGCAACAGATGAAGCCACAAGGGAAGGCTGGGACCTTGAAGGCCTTTGAAATAATTTGGCTTCAAGGTCCTTGCTTCCCAATGTATTTTATGTCACAGTACACACAAAAACAATACTTGAACAGCCCACTGGGTTAAAGAACAAAGGTTTTGGGGACATCTACATGTGTCTTAGTTAAATACTAATATTTTTATTTTAAATAATTTTAATACAAAAACCAAATACAAACTACTAGGAAGGATATTAAATATTGAATTTGTATAAACCTTCCACAAAAACCATCCTAGTTTAATGTGGAACTTCAAGCTTGTTTTCATGAACTTTTTAAAGGTTCACAGGTGAAATATAAGACACATGTGCAAATATAAATAGAATTATTCTAAATGTATTATTCTGAGATCTGCTCCTTGCACTCAATTTAATGCTTGTGAGTGTCACCCATGTTAATATGCAAAATTGTAGATCATTTGTTTTCCTGACTGTATAGGATTCCATTTTATGGCTACACCATAATTTGTCCATTTCACTGTTATGGAACTAGGCTTAGTCTCAGTTTTTATTTATACACATTGCTGCCATGAACGAAGTTCTTTAAGGTATATGTGTGAAGTGGAATCTCTGGGATATGGAGCGGTGCTTCTCAAACATTTGTGTGCACATGAAATCACCTGGAGATCTTAAGATGCTAATTGCTTCAAGTAGGTCTGAGGCAGGGTCTGGGATTCTGCAGTTCTAACAAGCTCTCAGGTGATGCCAATGTTGTTGACCCATAGAGCATGAATTTGCTCAATCTTATTAGATAATGCCAGTTTTACCAGGTACTTACAGGAATTAGAGTTCTTGTTACTCCACATACTCACCAATACTTAGTATTCTCAGATTTTTAAATTTAAATGATAGTAAATCCAATTTAGTGGCTCTGCAATCACATTTTCTGGTTTTCTTTTGCATTTCTGTGATTTCTAATAATGTTGAGCTTTTTTATTATTATTATTTATGTTTGCCTGCATTGGTTCTTTGTTGCTGCGTGCAGGCTTTCTCTAGTTGCGGCGAGCGGGGGCTACTCTTCCTTGCTGTGCATGGCCTTCCCATTGCGGTGGCTTCTCGTTGCAGAACACGGACTCTAGGTGGGCAGGCTTCAGTAGTTGTGGCTCACGGGCTCTAGAGCACAGGCTCAGTAGTTGTGGCGCACGGGCTTAGTTGCTCCACGGCATGTGGGATCTTCCCGGACCAGGGCTCGAACCCGTGTCCCCTGCATTGGCAGGCAGACTCTTAACCACTGCACCACCAGGGAAGTCCCATGTTGAGCGTTTTTAATATGCTTAACGGCTCCTCAGATTTTCTCTTTCGTGAAGCACCTGTTAAAGTCTTTTCCCCTCTTTTTCTACTGTTTATTCTTTTTATTGATTTTTCAGCATTCTTTTTCCATTCTAGATACCAGCTCTTTATTGATTTTATATTGCAAATATGTTCTCAGCTTGTGAATTTTCACCTACTTTGTAGACTTTTTGAGTAAACAGAAGTTCCTAACTGTAATATTGTTGAAAACTTGAGGTCAAGTAGATAATTGCCTTTAATATTTGGGAACTTTTTTTTGATAGGTTATACTACACATAACAATTCCTATCAAGCTTTTTAAAGTTTTCTCTTCATATTATAGCTAGTAACTGTCAACCAGAAACCAAACAAAAAACACTTTAATCACACAAGTAGGCGATAAAACTTTAAATAACGGAACAACCAACATCTGAAATATTATTTAAAAGAAACACGTCTTCTTCCTCTTTCATTGCACAGCACAGTGTTAAAATTTACTGGGATACGCCAAGAGATTTCAAATCCATTTTCATGTTTTCAAGCCATATCTTTCAAAATGGCAATGCAACTTATTTCTAGAACACACATGCACAGTTGGAGTAGTCACCCTGTAGCCATGTGGAGGGCACATCAACCACTATCGTGCAAAAGCATCAAACACATGTGAAGACAGAGATCTGGGGGCTACCGCTGGCAGCTGGTCCTTCCACCCAATCCCCCCCCGCCCTGAGTCTGCATCACACCCCCTTCCCAACTAGCCATATCTTGGGGTTGAGCTTCCTGCGCACCTGGGCCATGTTCCCCTTCTGCATCTCAATGGGTACCTCTCTGCAGTGGGCAGTGGCGAACACAGAGTGGAGGAGAAGAAGACAAACGTGACTCAGCTCGGGCTACCATCCAAGGAGCCACGGAGACACTACTTATACTGGAGCTCATGGGCCCTCCAGCAGCCTGATTACTGGTGGATCAACGTTTTGTGCCACACCTGTAGCCTGTTTGCCTTCTCTGGGATACAGGCTGGGAAGCTCTGCTTGAGGAAGGAACTCTTAGAATACTTTAAGGCAGGACAAAAGGGCCATGGGAGGTAGTGGATAGACTGGAACAGTCGTTCATCAACCCCGGCTGCATAGTCAGATTCACTGGGTTGGCTTTATTGTTATTCTGGAATCCGAGGCCCCACTCCCAGACAGTCTGATATAATTGCTATGGAGGAGGCACAGGCATCAGTAAATTTTTAAAAGTTCTCCAGGTGATTTAAATGTGCAGCTGGTAATGAGGATCACAACATTAGAGTGCCTCAGGGTAGGGATGTTAGTGGGGAATCTGTGCTGTGAGAAGCTGGAGGACCCGAAATGCTCCCGTGCATGGAGTTGAGGAGGAGATGCTGGTGTAGACCAGTATTTTCTTAGAGTGTGGTCCTGGGAACTTCAAACACAGATTCCTGGGCTTTACTGATATAATTAGAATTTCTGGGGGTGGGACCCAGTGATTCTGCGTTTTAAATAAGCTCTTTCTAGGCGATTCTTAGAACACTAAAGTTTGAGAAGTGATAGATATTCTGGAGGTAGAACCTACAGGATTCTATCATTACCTACAGGTATGAATATAAAGATGAAAAAACTGACTTTAAGAATTCACCAGAGGAGGGGCTACCCTGGTGGCGCAGTGGTTGAGAATCTACCTGCCAATGCAGGGGACACGGGTTCGAGCCCTGGTCTGGGAAGATCCCACATGCCACGGAGCAACTAGGCCCGTGAGCCACAACTACTGAACCTGCGCGTCTGGAGCCCGTGCTCTGCAACAAGAGAGGCTGCGATAGTGAGAGGCCCGCGCACCGCGATGAAGAGTGGCCCCCGCTCGCCGCAACTAGAGAAAGCCCTCGCATAGAAATGAAGACCCAACACAGCCAAAAATAAATAAATAAATTAATTAATTTTTTTAAAAAAGAATTCGCCAGAGGGACTTCCCTGGCGGTCCAGTGGTTAAGACTTCGCCTTCCAGTGCAGAGTGTGTGGGTTCGATCCCTGGTCAGGGAGCTGAGATCCCACATGCCTCGTGGCCAAAAAATGCAAACATAAAACAGAAGCAATATTGTAACAAATTCAATAAAGACTTTTAAAATGGTCCACATCAAAAAATCTTAAAAAAAAAGAATTCACCAGAGAGTTAAACACCCCCAAAGAGATATGTACATGTATTCACCAAAAGGCATGCGCTGGACTGAGCCTCAGTGAAACCAGTGAAGAATGTATCTGGCCCCCTTCAGAGAATTAATATACCACTGCTCTTGTAAGCCTCAGTTCTGAGTTTGTTTGTGTTGCCACAATCTAAGTGGAGCTGTGACATATTCGGGTCACTGCTCATGGAGGAACTGGGTGTTATTTTAGAGTGCAGGAAGGAATTGGGTGGAAAAAGCAATAGGTAAGAAAAAAGAATAATAGGTATCGACTCTTTTTTTTTTTTAACTTGAAGTATAGTTCATTTACAATGTGCTAGTTTCAGGTGTACAGTACAGTTTTATATACACATATACATATTTTTTTCAGATTCTTTTCCATTATAGGTTATTACAAGATACTGAATATAGTTCCCTGTGCTATACAGCAGGTCCTTGTTGTTTATCTATTTTATATATAGTAGTGTGTATCTCTTATTAACCCATCAACTCTTCTCAGCCTTGAGGTGGTTGATACTTCCATTAAAAAGTATCATTTACCTGTAAAGCTAGAGATTTCTTCTTCTTGCTCCCCTTTATGTTTCAATTCTCAGTTCCTGAGGTACTCACAAAATAGTGTAGTGTTTGCAACAGTTGCACATGGTACCCCAGGAACATTTGCAGTATTACAGAATTCATATTGCTCTTGCATTTGTATATAAATATATAGGCCTACATGTAACATAAGAACTGTGACCTTAATGATTAAATCTTTACATTGGCAAGTAGATGGACCTTGACTACTAGGATTGAGCAGTTTTATTTTTTTACAAAAATATTTGACAAGATTTAATTTCACAAATTAAGTAAAAGTTTTGCCTTTATTGGATATATTTTTGTCCCTCACTTTTTGGGGCAATTGTGAATATTTAAAGAGAAAATTAATTTTTGAAAACATGAGACCATTCTAATGTTTTAAATTTTTTCTTACTCTTAATTTAGACTTTTAGATTAAAATATATTCAAATTTTGAATATTTGAGAACAACTACACATCATTTTAAAATACTTTAGATCATTGAAAATCAGTACAAGTCAAGGTCATACTAAGGACTTCCCTGGTGGTCCAGAGGTTAAGACTCTGAGCTCCCAATGCAGGGGGCCTGGGTTTGATCCCTGGTCAGGGAACTAGATCCCGCATGCCACAACTAAGAGCCCGCATGCCACAACTAAGAGCCCGCATGCCACAATGAATATCCCGCATGCCGCAACTAAGACCTGGAGCAGCCAAATAAATAAATAAATATTTTTTTAAAACGATCATACTAGAAATAGATAATAAAACAAAAGAAAAAAACTGAAAGGGATAAATAGAAAATTTCTAAATGAGAAGGCTGCTTACATTAAAAACAAACTGAAAAACAAACAAACAAAAAAAACAAACTGGCAACAATAAAGATTTGCAGATTTTATTGAGTATAATCCATGTAAAATTTAGAAATAAAGCATTATAAATTATTTATTAATAAAGATTTAATTACTCATGATAATAATGAAAATGAAAAAGATAATTATTCTTATCAAATCTACACCTTGAACTTCAAGTCAGATTAAATCCTTACAACTTCATGTTATTTGCTAAATGATTCTTTGGCTACAAATTAAAACATTTAGATGGAAAAGAGAATTATTCATGTCAAATGCATAATTCAGAAGTAGCAAATGTAACCCTGGGCTGCTCCTTGCAAGATATAGAAAATATCTCCATGAAACAAGCAAATTGATCAAAAAAGGACAAAACATCTGGAATGTTACTATGTTTGTTGGATAATGATGCTGGAAAGTAACTCCAATGCTTTTGAGAGCATAAGATTATTTCTAGCAAAACACAAATGTGCTTCAAATTAATGGTAATGATTTTCCACTGGATAAATATGGTAGAAAATATAGTATTTCATTTAATACCAAGTCTTTGAAACAGAGTGGTATTAAGCATGTCTTTTTATTCTGATGTTTTAACATCTGAGGGCTTACTCACCCTGAAGGGATTGCCCCTTCCAAGGCTAGCCAATTTCTAGAGCTAGTACAGGATTTACATCTGAGCATGTAGGACTCACCAGAGCCCATACAACCCGCAGCTTCCTCTATCAGGCTCTCACACTCAGAGTCACTATTCACCTGCCCTCATTATCCCAGCACACACACACACACACACACACACACACACACACACACACAAAGATCATATTAAAAATCTGTAGTGTGAATTCTCACCATGTGTCACAAGCATGGAAGACTAAGTTTTCCCTGCAACTTCCCCAGCTATCAGTAGGATATTTGCTCCCACTGGCTGAGAACTGAATACAGGTGTCTTTCTAAAAGTTGGAACAAAGGGGCCTTGCTACCCAGCTGAGCCGAGCCCAGAGCTAGGATTCTGGAAAATCCAAACCAAAGGCCTGCCTGTGATGCCAGGTACCAGGCAATGAGGGGCAGCTCCTTTGCCCCAGAACCCACTGAAATTATTCAAACTAGCCACCCCTAAGCCTATTTAACCTGCCTCTCCTGTTCTTTCCGTGGAAACCACAATAATGGCTCTCATCTACATTTTCCTCTCACTCTTTATGCCTCCTGACCCTGGTGCTTCCCTGTGTGGCCCTTACATGGCATGGTATGTTCCCTTTTCTTGCAAACTGTGAGTAACAAACTATCTTTCCAATGGTAGACATCTGATTTTTTGGCCTCACCATATCCTACTGTAGGAATAATAAAGCCTACATTTTTTTTTTTTTTTTTTTTTTTGGCCACACAGCATGTGGGATCTTAGTTCCCTGAACAGGGATCGAACTGCACTCCCTGCAGTGGAAGCACAGAGTCTTAACCACTGGACCTCCAGGGAAGTCCCAAAACCTACATTTTAAAACACAGAAAGAAACTGTGGAAATTGGCTTTTATACAAAGTTCAAGGAAAAGTATTTTATTACTCCTGTTATGTGTTTTACAACCAGTCTGCAGGATTATCTCTGGTCAATGTTGGTATTTATGACTGTAAACTAGATTCTTGATTAAAGGGGTATGAGACATCACTTGTACACAAAAAGAAGCACATATGCGATTACTAGAACTGGGAGGAAAGGTGAGTAAACAATTGATGATGCTGAACAAAGACAATTTCATGCTGACATAGAGTATTGGCTCGAAGTTCTTAAAAAACAAACAAACCAGTGTTAACCAAGAATTTTATGTTCTGTTTAAGAAATCTTTGCTCAACTTACTGCACAATATCTACAGAAAACAATGGAAAGTAGTATGAATGATTTTAAAACTTGGTGCTAGAATGGACAAATAAAAAACAGTAAGATAAATGATTACTAGCCAAGATGGAGAATTCAAAATGGAATTTGTAGATAGGAGAAATGATCATACTTTCAAACAAGAAATTTATATTCAGTTCAATTAGATTATGGCAGGGACAAATGTCATTTCAACTAACAGTTATTAAACGTACTGTTGAACTACTGGAAGAAAACAAGAAAGTTGAGGTGAATATCTCATTCATTTTACACCTATTGTAAAAAGCACAGCTATTGACTTCAGTGATGTGGAGATTGAACATTTTCTGTATGCTTATTGGCCTCTTTTTTGAAGTACCTGTTTAAGTCTTTTGACTATTTCTGTATTGAATCTCTTTTTCTTACTGATTTATAGTTCTTTATATTTTCTAGATATGCACTTACTGACTGACATTTGTATATCCACTCTATGCTTTGCACTTTTACTTTTAACAGTATCTCCAATAAGAAATCAAGAATTTCTAAATTTTCATACAGTCCATTTTATCAATAATATCCTTTATTAACAGTAGTTTTCCTGTCCTGATTAAACAATCTTTGCCTTCCCCAAGTAAATAAATATTATTTTATGATGTCTTCTAGAAAATTGAATTTTTTTTTTTTTTTTTTACAGTTGGACCTACAGTTCTTCTAGAATTGAGTTTTTGGTATAATCTGAGGCAGAGGTCAAGATTAGTTTCTTTCTCATAGGATATCCATTTGACCAGACACTGTTTATTAAAAGGATCATCTCTTCTGCCCCCACTGCTCTGCAGTGCCACCTTTGTCATAAACATCTTAAGCTGTTTTATTTCAAGGGAGTTTTCTGTTTTCATGTGCTTGAAGGTGGCTTGAAATCTCTTTAATTTAGGTCCACCTTCTGCTTGGACCCCTAAGTGAACTCATATAGGAACTTTTGGGGGGGATGTAATTGTTGTCAATAAACAATCACGGGGGGCTTCCCTGGTGGCGCGGTGGTTGAGAATCTGCCTGCCAATGCAGGGGACACGGGTTCGAGCCCTGGTCTGGGAAGATCCCACATGCCGCGGAGCGACTAGGCCCGTGAGCCACAACTGCTGAGCCTGCGCATCTGGGGCCTGTGCTCTGCAGCAAGAGAGCCCGCGATAGTGAGAGGCCCGCGCACCGCGATGAAGAGTGGCCCCCGCTTGCCACGACTAGAGAAAGCCCTCGCACAGAAACGAAGACCCAACACAGCCATAAATAAATAAATAATTAAAAATAAACAGTCACGTGGTGTCTTCAGGTAGTATGTCAATTAGCCTTCAAGCAAAGTACAAATTCCAGTTTCTGGATGGACCAAAACTTTTCTCCAATTTCTTACTCCATGGCTTTTTGCTTCTACAGATGGCAGGTAGGGAGAAGTCAGAGCTATAGATACCTGGTTCTCGTTCATGGTCACAAACTTCCTAAAGGCCCAAAGGATCTACATTTTAAATCAGAGACCATTTCATTGCTACTCTCATTATCCTTTGACCATTCAATGGAATGTCCACTCCCCCAAGAGAGCTGGGCTAAATCTGGGGGCACAGAAGCTAAGTTGAGACTCATAAAAGGCTTACTCCTTCATGATTCATCAGTGAAGAAGTAGGGAGTCTGCCCAGGCCCATCTCCACCCAGAACTTCTGAGGAAAAAGAATAAAGCAGCCCAGGACAAATGGAAAAATAACTTCCCAGGAGGTTGAAGTTTCAGCCAATGTTTAACCTGACTCCAATCCTCAAATGCCCTTGTGTTCTTGGACTCATCCCATCTCCAAATCCACCAAAACACAAAAAGAGCCCATTAGAATATCAAAAAATCAAATTAAATATAAAAAAATCAACAGGAAAATTATGCCAAATTGAGCAACTCTCACCTGGCCTGTTCATGTTGGGTGATTTCTGTAAGCCCAGGGGCTGTTAACAAAACCTCCTGGGATTCAAAAAACAAAACAAAACAAAACAAAAAACAGATGGAGTTGAACTCTTTGGTAAAAACAGAAGCAGAGAATGGTAGGACTTTCAGTGACTTTCCCTGGTGTTTAGAGCACACATCTGGATCTGTGCACAAATTAACATGCTATTCAGACATCCACAGTGTGGGTGAACAACAGAGCAGAGGCCTGCTACTTGGATAACACAGCCTAAACAGAAACTCATAGTTGGGGTAACAAGAAAGGGCAAAATTTACAGGTGGGACAGCTGTGGGTAAAGTCCAGACTGTAAGTCTGTGAAATTAGATTTGCTATTTTTCCCTGAATGTGTAACAGATCAAGAGTCCAGGCAGCAGTGCAGAGGGCCCAGGCCACACCTGTGTTAAGATCGGGCCAAGAGCTCAGGCCTACAGTGGATTCCCTTCTTTCCCTCCCCACCCCGCCCTCACTCCCATAGAAATGCAGCTCTGCAAACAGACCTGCCAGGAGTGTGAACAATAGAAAGTTTCTCCAAAACTAGGTAGCTTGGCAAACAGCCATTTAAATAGTTCCGTCTCATAACTACTGTTGTTTTGAATAGAAAGCAGCACAATCTCTACATAGCATTTTGTTCAAATTCAGCAAAGTTATTAACTGCATACACCTTTTAAAGTAACAATTCTACTTCTAGGTACATGGCCTAGTTATTTTTTGCACACATGTGAAATTGTATGCTTTGTGTGCGTGTGTGTGTGTGTGCGCATATTAGCACAAATATCTGTCAATAGAGGATTGTTTTTTAAAGAAATGTAGTACATTTTATAAAATGGAATGTCAAGCAGCTGAGAACATCCTTTATGTCCTAATACGGAATGAGATCCATGCAATATTGTTAAGTGAAATAAGCAAGATTTTGAGAGAGAGAAGAGAACGTATTTACGTATATTTGCTACCAAAGTCCTAGTCGTGAGAAGTACCAGTTGCCTCTGGGGAGAAGGATGCCTGGAGGATAGGGGTGGGAGGGAAATTTCACTGTGTTTAAAAGTTTTTTGGATATTGCGTTATGCACAGTATTACTTATTAAATAAATAAAATTTAAATGTAAATCTAAAAAAAATAGTTTATTGGTTCTTGGCCTCGGCTGCACCCCAGCAAGTTGTTTTGGTTTTTTTAAAATATTTATTTATTTATTTTTGACTGCATTGGGTCTTTGTTGCTGTGCACAGGCTTTCTCTAGTTGTGGCGAGCGGGGTCTACTCTTCATTGGGGTGTGTGGGCTTCTCAATGCGGTGGCTTCTCTTGTTGTGGAGCACGGGCTCTAGGCACACAGGCTTCAGTAGTTGTGGCACGCAGGCTCAGTAGTTGTGGCTTGCGGGCTCTAGAGCACAGGCTCAGTAGTTGTGGTGCACAGGCTTAGTTGCTCTGCGGCATGTGGGATCTTCCTGGACCAGGGCTCGAACCCACGTCCCCTGCATTGGCAGGCGGATTCTTAACCACTGAGCCACCAGGGAAGCCCTAACCTAGTTATTTTTAAAAGAGACTTTTGCTAAAATCAAATGTTGGAGAACATCTAATCTCATATCTCCATTTAAGTCAGGTTTCAATACCATGGGTATGGGTTATGGAGTAGTGGAATGAACATGAACTTTGATAGCAAGGTGTGAATTCTGTGCTGCTAGTTATTAGCTATGTGACTTTGGGTAAGTAACTCAACTTCTCTGAGCCCCTGGGGGATGATAATACCGGTTTCTCAAGAGGTGGCAAAGATGAAATGGGATGGATATTTAAAGCTTCTTTGGGACTTCCCTAGTGGTCCAGTGGTTAAGACTCCGTGTTCCCAATGCAGCAGGCCCGGGTTCGATCCCTGGTCCGGGAACTAGATCCCGCATGCATGCCGCAACTAAAGATCCCCCGTGCCCCAACTTGGACCTGGTGCAGCCAAATAAATAATTTTTTTTTTTAAGCACCTTTGTTAGGTTCTTTAACACTGGAACTACCTGGGTTAACTCAAGGTTACAGTAAAGATGTTCAGGGAAAACAGGAAAAAGGCAACAGTCACAGCGTCACCTGGACTTGCCTGGGGCTACTGCACTATCCTCGGGATGGGAGGCAGCCCTGGCTGGTCAAGAGCAGGCATTCTTCCCTCTGATACTGTCATCCTCAGGGTTCAAATACTTTCCATCTCTTTTCTTTGACTGCAGATTAATTGGCTCGGTCTTGATCTGCTTTGAGGCTGATTAGTTGGGCCTATCGCCCTCCTATATGGGGAGGCTTATGCAGTAGAGCTTTTACCCCAGGCCACTTCACAGGCCACTGACTAGCTATAGATGGTGCCCAGGGAGGATGGTGAGGTCACATGGCACCAAGCATGCACAAGGAGGCCCTCTGAAGGAAGTTATGGGCATGCGGGGCCCTGTGGCCAGCAAGCGTCTTGCATGGCTTATCGAGCACCGTGCTGGGCATCCCAACCAGCAGGAGCTCATTAAACAGCTGCTTCAGCAAAGTTATTACATGAAACATGAAAAACACTTAACCTGAGATTCTCAGTTGCTTGTGTGGCTATGACTCAAAGTCCCCACTAGAGGGCAGGAAACTTCAATTTAAGATGATGGATTTTTTTAAACAGGTGAATAAACTGGATAAATAATTATCAGAATAATGAATAATCATAGATAACTTTTATTGTATGCATTCTAAGGACCAGAAACTCCCCTAAACACTTTATACACGTTATGTAATTTATTTGTAGTATTCGCTTCACCTAGTTCTTCTCAGAAATTGTAACAACACAATTGTTAGTTAACTTGTTTTTCATTTCTGTCTCTACCACTGGATTGGAAATTCCATGAAGATAAGGTGTCCTTAGTTTACTATTCTATACTGATTAGTGAGTCTGAAACATTGTAGTTGATAAGTGCTTTTTGAAGTAATAAATATTGAATGAATTGAATCTTGCCCTCAAAACCAAAGGTGGGGGCTGTTATTATTATAGTACATGGTGTTTTGTCATTAGTAAAATTTTTTAATTTTATAATATCTCTTTTAAGGTATTTAAAGTTAATTATTAAGTGATTGTCCCATAGTGTTCCTTCAATAGCCTTTGTATGTTATATTTTGGGGGAATAATGTTCTTTTATAGGGAATGATAGGCATTGTCAAAATTAAAATCCATAACATCCTCCTTTAGAAGAACTTGTACTATTAATTTATTATCTTGATTAAAGGTGTTGTAATTATCTGGACCAATTTGTGAATCTGCATTCAACAAGCTTTTATAGCGCAGACTTCATGCCAGGTACTGGTCCAAGGACTACATCTTTACAAAGGTGCTGTTATTAGCCCCATGTACAGATGGGAAAACGGAGCACAGAAAGATTAAGAAATGAGATTTCACAACTATTAAGTGGCAGAGTCAGGATTCAGACCCAGGTACTCTGGATGTAGACTCCAGGCACATAATCACTACACTGCGTCTACAATTCACTTAATGATTTTATACAATCATTACATAAAGTGGTAATTGCATAGGTAATGTTGGGGCCCAGAGTGGACCACCCCAAAATATGCTACAGTGGCATAA
Source organism: Balaenoptera physalus (assembly GCF_965194825.1). Lineage (NCBI taxonomy): Eukaryota > Metazoa > Chordata > Mammalia > Artiodactyla > Balaenopteridae > Balaenoptera > Balaenoptera physalus. Next base: position 23,239,807 of record NC_138886.1, read on the forward strand.
TGATTATTTTTAATTAAAGTTATTTAAGAAATGGCCAATGCAAGAGGGACACTCTGACCCTTCTCTCAGTCACCCTGAAAGCAGGAAATAAATCTCTCATGTGAAAGGTATACTCCCTGCATCTGGAGGTAGAAAGATACCTTTCTCACCAGAGACAGGAATTCAGGCCAAGAAGCCTGTATAAACAAACCGTGTTACTTCTTTAATTTAGTACCCGAAGCCCAAACTCTGTTTAGTTTATTCACTAATTGAGCAACCAAAACCTAAATTTCTTTGTCCTGTCAATTCCTCACAAATGTATTGTTTCTTTGTCTAAAAAGTATAAAAGGTGCCTGCTTTGCCACTTCTTAGGTCCCATTTCTATGAGACCTCTGTCCACACTAATTTCTTCCTTTTTCTCCTGGTAATCTGTCTTGTGTCAATTTTATTATTAATTCAGACACAAGAGCTCAAGAGGTGTAGAGGGAGAAATGCACCCCCCCACCAACAGTAATAATTCTGATAGGCCACATCAAAACAAATTTAGGAAAACTTTTGTGCATTTTTCACAATGAACTTTTAATCCATTTGAAATAACAGTGTTGGGAAAAGAAGGACAAAGACGTCAGAAAATGTCCTTGCCTCCCAAAATCATTTTCTAGACAGGTAGTTATTTTGTCATTACATGATGAAGAATTATAAACTATAGTCTGCTTTCCAAAAAACCAAACACACAAACCAACTAACATGCAAAGATCAGCCTGCTGTAGGGCGGAGCTCTTGACATATCAACAGAAAAGCCAAATGCAGCACAGGCAGGCGAGGTGCCACCCTTGCCTTGTGAACCCGCATGGCCGGCCTTTCCCGGTGTTCCCCGGACCCCCAGGAACAGAAGGCCCGCCCCAAACGCCAGCACATGCCCACGCCCCCTTCGGCCACGCGCCTGCGGGGCTAGGCAGGGATTCCAGTGCCGGGAGCCCAGTTAGAAGAAGTGACACATTTCCTCACTGCCCTCCTGTTCTCTTTGTGAACAACAAAATGCATTTTCCAAGAAGTTAAAGGATCCAGTTGGTGGCCACTGAACAGAGAGAAGAGGAAACAGCAAGTGCACAGTCTCTAAAGTGGAAAAGAATTAAATGTGGTTGAGGACCTGAAAGATGTCCAGTGTAGCTGAAGTACAGTGAACTGGAGGGACTAAGGGGTCAGCAGAGGCCATGCCGTGTGGCTCACAGGGTCTTGGTGCTCCAGCCTGGTGTCAGGCCTGTGCCTCTGAGGTGGGAGAGCTGAGTTCAGGACGTTGGACCACCAGAGACCTCCCAGCTCCACGTAATATCAATCGGCAAGAGCTCTCCCAGAGAGCTCCATCTCAACACTAAGACCCAGCTCCACCCAACGGCCAGCAAGCTCCAGTGCTGGATGCCCCATGCCAAACAACTAGTAAGACAGGAACACAACCCCACCCATTAGCAGAGGGGCTGCCTAAAATCGTACTAAGTTCACCCCAAACACCCAGACACCCCAAAACACACCACCAGATGTGGCCCTGCCCACCAGAAAGACAAGATCCAGCCCCCCAAACCAGAAGACAGGCACCAGACCCCTCCACCAGGAAGCCTACACAACCCACTGAACCAACCTCACCCACTGAGGGCAGACACAAAAAACAACGGGAACTACGAACCTGCAGCCTGTGAAAAGGAGACCCCGAACACAGTAAGTAAAACAAAATGAGAAGACAGAGAAATATGCAGCAGATAAAGGAACAAAGTAAAAACCCACCAGACCAAACAAATGAAGAGGAAATAGGCAGTCTACCTGAAAAAGAATTCAGAGTAGTGATAGTAAAGATGATCCAAAATCTTGGAAATAGAAAGGAGAAAATACAAGAAACGTTTAACAAGGACCTAGAAGAACTAAAGAGCAAACAATGATGAACAGCACAATAAATGAAATTAAAAATTCTCTAGAAGAAATCAATACCAGAATAACTGAGGCAGAAGAACGGATAAGTGACCTGGAAGATAAAATAGTGGAAATAACTACTGCAGAGCAGAAAAGAAAAAAGAGTGAAAAGAATTGAGGACAGTCTCAGAGACTTCTGGGACAAGATTAAATGCACCAGCATTCGCATTATAGGGGTCCCAGAAGAAGAAGAGAAAAAGAAAGGGTCTGAGAAAATATATGAAGAGATTATAGTTGAAAACTTCCTTAATATGGGAAAGGAAATAGTCAATCAAGTCCAGAAAGTGCAGAGAGTCCCATACAGGATAAATCCAAGGAGAAACACACCAAGACACATATTAATCAAACTATCAAAAATTAAATACAAAGAAAAAATATTAAAGGCAGCAAGGGAAAAGCAACAAATAACATGCAAGGGAATCCCCATAAGGTTAACAGCTGATCTTTCAGCAGAAACTCTGCAAGCCAGAAGGGAGGGGAGTGGCAGGACATATTTAAGGTAATGAAAGGGAAAAACTTACAACCAAGATTACTCTACCCAGCAAGGATCTCATTCAGATTCAATGGAAAAATTAAAACCTTTACAGACAAGCAAAAGTTAAGAGAATTCAGCACCACCAAACCAGCTTTACAACAAATGCTAAAGGAACTTCATTAGGCAGGAAACACAAGAGAAGGAAAAGACCTACAAAAACAACCCAAAACAATGAAGAAAATGGTAATAGGAACATACATATCAATAATTACCTTAAATGTAAATGGATTAAATGCTCCAACCAAGAGACATAGACTGGCTGAATGGATGCAAAAACAAGACCCATATATATGCTGTCTACAAGAGACCCACTTCAGATCTAGGTACATACAGACTGAAAGTGAGGGGATGGAAAAAGATATTCCATGCAAATGGAAATCAAAAGAAAGCTGGAGTAGCAATTCTCATATCAGACAAAACAAACTTTAAAATAAAGACTATTACAGGAGACAAAGAAGGACACTAGATAATGATCAAGGGATCAATCCAAGAAGAAGATATAACAATGGTAAATATTTATGCACTCAACATAAGAGCACCTCAATACGTAAGGCAAATGTTAACAGCCATAAAAGGGGAAATCGACAGTAACGCAATAATAGGAGGGGACTTTAACACCCCACTTTCACCAATGGACAGGCCATAAAAAATGAAAATAAATAAGGAAACACAAGCTTTAAATGACACATTAAATAAGATGGACTTAACTGATTTTTATAGGGCATTCCATCCAAAAACAACAGAATACACTTTCTTCTCAAGTGCTCATGGAACATTTTCCAGGATAGACCATATCTTGGGTCACAAATCAAGCCTTGGTAAATTTAAGAAAATTGAAATCGTATCAAGTATGTTTTCCGACCACAACACTATGAGACTAGATATCAATTACAGGAAAAAAACTGTAAAAAAATAAACACATGGAGGCTAAACAATACGCTACTAAATAACCAAGAGATCACTGAAGAAATCAAAGAGGAAATGAAAAAATACCTAGAAACAAATGACAATGAAAACACGATGATGCAAAACCTATGGGATGCAGCAAAAGCAGTTCTAAGAGGGAAGTTTATAGCAATACACTCTTACCTCAAGAAACAAGAAAAGTCTCAAATAAACAACCTAACCTTACACCTAAAGCAACTAGAGAAAGAAGAACCAAAAAACCCAAAGTTAGCAGAAGGAAAGAAATCATAAAGATCAGATCAGAAATAAATGAAAAAGAAATGACAGAAACAATAGCACAGATCAATAAAACTAAAAGCTGGTTCTTTGAGAAGATAAACAAAATTGATAAACCATTAGCCAGACTCATCAAGAAAAAAAGGGAGAAGACTCAAATCAATAGAATTAGAAATGATAAAGAAGTAACAACTGACACTGCAGAAATACAAAGCATCATGAGTGATTACTAGAAGCAACTACATGCCAATAAAATGGACAACCTGGAAGACATGGACAAATTCTTAGAAAAGCACAACCTTCCGAGACTGAACCAGGAAGAAATAGAAAATATAAACAGACCAATCACAAGCACTGAAATTGAAACTGTGATTAAAAATCTTCCAACAAACAGAAGCCGAGGACCAGATGGCTTCACAGGAGAATTCTATCAAACATTTAGAGAAGATCTAACACCTATCCTCAAACTCTTCCAAAATATAGCAGAGGGAAGAACACTCCCAAACTCATTCTACGAGGTCACCATCACCCTGATACCAAAACCAGACAAAGATGTCACAAAAAAAGAAAACTACAAGCCAGTATCACTGATGAACATAGATGCAAAAATTCTCAACAAAATACTAGCCAACAGAATCCAACAGCACATTAAAAGGATCATACACCATGATCAAGTGGCGTTTATCCCAGGAATGCAAGGATTCTTCAATATACGCAAATCAATTAATGTGATACACCATGTTAACAAACTGAAGGATAAAAACCATATGATAATCTCAATAAATGTAGAAAAAGCTTTCAACAAAATTCAACACCCATTTATGATAAAAATCCTCCAGAAAGTAGGCATAGAGGGAACCTACCTCAACATAATAAAGGCCATATATGACAAACCCACAGCCAACATCGTTCTCAATGGTGAAAAACTGAAACCATTTCCTCTAAGACCAGGAACAAGACAAGGTTGCCCACTCTCACTACTATTATTCAACATAGTTTTGGAAGTTTTAGCCACAGCAATCAGAGGAGAAAAAGAAATAAAAGGAATCCAAATCGGAAAAGAAGAAGTAAAACTGTCACTGTTTGCAGATGACATGATACTATATGTAGAGAATCCTAAAGATGCTACCAGATAACTACTAGAGCTAATCAATGAATTTGGTAGAGTAGCAGGATACAAAATTAATGCACAGAAATCTCTTGCATTCCTATACACTAACAACGAAAAATCTGAAAGAGAAATTAAGGAAACACTCCCATTTACCATTGCAACAAAAAGAATAAAATACCTAGGAATAAACCTACCTAAGGAGACAAAAGACCTGTATGCAGAAAACTATAAGACACTGATGAAAGAAATTAAAGACGATACAAACAGTTGGAGAGATATACCATGTTCTTGGATTGGAACAATCAACATTGTGAAAATGACTATACTACCCAAAGCAATCTACAGATTCAATGCAATCCCTATCAAACCACCAATGGCATTTTTCACAGAACTAGAACAAAAAATTTCACAATTTGTATGGAAACACAAAAGACCCCGAATAGCCAAAGCAATCTTGAGAAAGAAAAATGGAGCTGGAGGAATCAGGCTCCTGACTTCAGACTATACTACAAAGCTACAGTAATCAAGACAGTATGGTACTGGCACAAAAACAGAAATAGATATCAATGGAACAGGATAGAAAGCCCAGAGATAAACCCACACACATATTGTCACCTTTTCTTTGATAAAGGAGGCAAGAGTATACAATGGAGAAAAGACAGCCTCTTCAATAAGTGGCACTGGGAAAACTGGACAGCTACATGTAAAAGAATGAAATTAGAGCACTCCCTAACACCATACACAAAAATAAACTGAAAATGGATTAAAGATCTAAGTGTAAGGGCAGACACTATAAAACTCTTAGAGGAAAACATGGGCAGAACAGCCAGCCCAGGCATAGCTTGCGTTGTTTTTAAAGCTCACCTTAAAATGCTTCCTTCAGAGCCTGTACTTCTAGAAGAAATGACAAAGTTGTCATCATAGCTGGAAGAAAACTGGATCCATTTACAGTCACTCTTCAATCAAAGCATGTGTGTTTTAAATTACATTAAAAGTGCTTTGTTGTAAAAATAAACTTAGGTGACTAAATAAAGACTTTTATAATAAAGAGGTTGAGTTTAACTTATAACCTTGTTTTCCAAGTTTCAATGTGAAAAGAAAATAAATGCCAGCACTACCAATTAGTTAGTCATTCTCCACTTTAAATGCTAAATACTTTCTTGAAATAAAATTATACCTATTTTTTGTTTTAAAGGCATAAAGAATATTCTCAAATGATTTATTTTCTGAGTCTCTTCACATCAGTTACTTGGATATGACTTCTTTTGAATCGTCATCACCAAGCTCGTGTTTTTTGAATATTTGTAACATATGAGGTGCACTGGGTGTTTCACGTAGAATACTGCTGAACTAAACTGAAGAAAAACCAATACATAAAATAGTTATAAAAATGCCTTCATGTTATGAGGTAAAAAGGCATGTTTCCTCCCTTGGTGGCCTTTGATGAAAACATAGTTAGAGCCGGAAGTTGTGTCAGACAGTGCAGCCCTCTTGCAATGCAGAAGAGGAAGCTGCTGAGGTCTGCTCAGGATCTCGAGGACAGATGTAGATTTTCTAACACTGGCCTAGTTAGTCCTCTCTCCATTGTAGCCTTTCTAAAGGAACTTATTCTTTTATTCTTTTATATGAGAGGCGCTTTCACAAGGCAACTTGCTATAGGAGGCAGTTGCTAAGATAGGTGAGGGAAGTTCCAAATTCCGCTGAAGATACCCTTCAAACGTTTTTCTTCCCCACTGATGACTTTTTCATTTGGGAAGAAACTGCTGACTATACTTTTCTGCCATAACCATTGTGAAGCCAGATAGCTCTGGAATTTTTTTTTTCCTCATCATCATTGTTTTTGTGGTTCAAGATTTCAATATGTGAATTAAAAATAAGCAATCCTCAAAAGCACACTGTTCTAAACACTTGTTAGTACACTCAAAAGTAGTGTCGGGGGACTTCCCTGGTGGCGCAGTGGTTAAGAATCCGCCTGCCAATGCAGGAGACACGGGTTCGAGCCCTGGTCCGGGAAGATCTCACATGCGCGGAGCAACTAAGCCCGTGAGCCACAACTGCTGAGCCTTCGCTCTTGAACCCATGAGCCACAATTACTGAAGCCTGCACGCCTAGAGCCCGTGCTCTGCAACAAGAGAAGCCACTGCAATGAGAAGCCCACGCACTGCAACGAGGAGTAGCCCCCACTTGCTGCAATTAGAGAAAGCCCGCACGCAGCAACGAAGACCCAATGCAAAGTAGGGCTTCCCTGGTGGTGCAGTGGTTGGGAGTCCACCTGCTAATGCAGGGGACGCAGGTTCGAGCCCTGGTCTGGGAGGATCCCACATGCCGCAGAGCACTGGGCACGTGCACCACGGCTGCCGAGCCTGCGTGTCACAACTACTGAAGCCCGCACACCCGGAGCCCATGCTCTGCAACAAGAGAAGCCCGCACACAGCAGCGAAGACCCAACGCAGCCAAAAATAAATAAATTTATTTTAAAAAAGAGGTGCTCAATAAATATTTTTTTTAAAAAGTAGTGTCATTCATAAAATTCAGTTGGTTGCGTTTGAATGCCAATACCATTCTAATTAGGATGTAGCTTTACAGAATAATCTTAAGAAGGAATAGTCCTCACAAGCAGTTGATCAACGAGAACTTTAACTATCAAAGTGTTTTTGTTTAATGGTGAAAGGTGGAATTAGTAAACTGCTGAAGAAATAAGCCAATCTGGTTTTGTACTTTGTTCTTTTAGAAATGTATATAAACTTAATAAAGCCATTGACTTAAATGTTAACAATGACTTAGGTTCTAACTTTAAAAACTGTATTCCCCCTTGCCCCAAATACTATATTCTAAAGATATGGCAAAATTTCAGTATACAATTATGTACTTTGTGAAGATTGTAAATATCTAAAACAATAAGAGTTCTAAACTGAAAGTGTATTGTTGTGACAAATCTTGAACTGAGCTTTCTCTTTCAGGAGAGAATACAGGAGTTGAGTGTATTGTTTTTATTGGAGATAGTTTTAGACAGTATTAAAGCATCATTTCAACAGGTTAAAAAAAAAATGCAACACAGTTTCAGCCAAGGAAGTTTTGCAATGAAAACAACATGCTACAACCATATGACTCAGCGATTCTACTCCTAGGTAGAGTACCCAAAGGGACTGAAAAGAGCTATTCAAAGAAAAACCTGTACACTGATATTCATAGCAATACTATTCAAAATAGTGCTATTCACAATAGCCAAAATGTCCATCAACAGATGAATGGATAAACAAAAGTGATGTATTCATACAATGGAATATTGTTCAACCATAAAAGGAATGAAGTGCTGATACAGGCTACAACATAGATGAACTTTGAAAACATTATGCTGAATGAAAGAAGCCAGGCACCATACGTATTGTATGGTTCCATTTTCATGAAATATCCAGAAGAGGAGAATCCTTAGAGACAGAAAGCAGTTTAGTGATTGGGAGGAAATAGGGATATAGGGGAAGGGAGAGTAACTCAGTGGGTATGGGGTTTCTGTTTGGGGTGATGAAATGTTTTGTAACTAGATAGAGGTAATGGTTGTACAACACTGTGAATGTACTAAATGCCACTGAATTGTTCATTTTTAAAAAGTTTAAAATATGAGTTTTATGTTATGTGAGTTTTACCTCAATAAAAAATACAAATTAAAAAATAAATTTTACCAGTACTTGAAGACTGTAAAATATTCCAGTGAATATTTTGGTGAACCCTATCAAGACGTCTACATTCTTTTGGTTAAAATATAACCTAGCATCAAAGCACTATCATTTGTTTCAACTGCTCTTTGTATTTACTAAAAAGACAGCAAAGATTAAAAAAAAAACTCCCAGAGGGATATAAATACTCAGCTACTGATAAGATTTCTTTGAACACTGTAATAATCTAGTGTGATGAACTGTGCCCCAGTGGTCTATGGAATAATGAATGCAAAAGATATCTTGGGTGAAAAGAGAGTCTGAATTATGCAACATACATTTAAAAAGCATTCTTTGTATTTTCTTGAGTCTTGAAATTGCTTAGTCATTTAGGAATAACGATGGGTGGCTCATACTGTGGATTGCTTTTCTCAACATCCATTTCAGTCCTCTTATCTTACAAAGCCTGGGAAGCTTTGAAACAACTACATTTCCAAGATTTCCTTGCAGCTAGGATTCTCTTCACCTAGTATAGGTGCTTTGGGTTCCACCAATCAGATGCATTTTCAAGAATTTTTATTGGCAGAGAGGCAGAACGCATGCATCCATTTCGTAAGTGTGGTTCATGGAAGAGATGGTGTGACTTGAAGTCTAGAAGTTGTCCTGGCAGCTTCCTAATTTAGCAGGTGTTTTCCCAATTCAGTAGTTTGAGCAACAGTGATAACATATTCAGAGTCAGGATTGTTCTGGTTATCTATTGCTGTGTAATGAACCATCCCCAAACTTAGTGAATTAAAAAAACTACTTAATATTATTACTCATGCATTTACTGGGCTCAGGTAAGCAATTCTCCATTGGGGTCTCTCATGAAATTACATTTAGATGTTGGCTGGGCTGCAGTTATCTGAAGGCTCGACCCGGCTGGATGTCCAGGGGGCTCACTCACATGGCTGGCAGTTGATACTGGCTATTGGCTGGGAGTTCACCTGACAATGTTGACTGAAGCACCTACATGCAGCTTATGCAGCTTCTCCATGTTGCTCGGGATGCCCACAGCATGGCCTTTGGGCTTAGAGAAGGAGCACACAAGGGCAAGCATTCCAAAAAGCAGGAAGCCAAAGTCACCAGAAGCTAAGGGTTATGACAAGAACAGGCATAGCATCACTTCTACCACACTCTGTTGGTCAAATGATGTCACACAACCAATGCAGGTTCGTGAGGGTGAGAATACAGACTCCATCTCTTGATGAGGGAGTGGCAAACTCAATTGCAAAAGAGCATGTAGGATGGAAGATATTGTTTATGCCGTCCTTGGAAAACATAATTTGTTACAAGGGTAGAGTGGTTTGGAGGGCTAAAATTACTCTTTCTGCTTTTCTAGCCATCTTATAAGCACCCAATTCCTCGTGTGAAATCTCCTTCTGCTTGACTTAGCCAGAGTGGGATCTGTTGACTACAACTGGATCCTGACAATACTGGAGGGCAGGACTTCACGGTTCCCAGGCAAATGACATTCCAATGTATTACTCTGTATACAACTGAAATAGAGCAATGATGGTCTGAGGTTTGAGTGTGTGGAATTGGAAAGTCTTGATCTTGGCTCAGCCACTTACCAGTAAGTCATTTACCCTCACCAAGCCTCAAGTTCCCCATCTGGAAAATGGAAATGATGACGATAATAACATGGCACCTAACCACATATAATTACTGTGCAGATTAAATGAATCCAGGTGCAATACTGCCACAAAGCCTAGTCTGTGGAAAGGATGCTAGGCGAAGTTTGTTTTGGTTGTTTACTCAGCTCATACTGCCTCCCTGTCTTTGGGAATTGGTTTACCTGCAAACACAGTGAAGTTAAGTAGCTGGCCCAAAGGCACACTGCCAAGAGTAGGGAAGATAGGATACAAACCCACATAGTCTGGTTCCATAGTCTATGCTCCTAACTCTTAAGCCTTCTCTTAAACTGAAAATTGAAGTTGATTTCAAGTTAGCTAGGAAAGAAGCAGGTGCTGCAAATGGTGAGCATGCCATGAAAATGGGGACGGAGATGAGGGTAAGCAAAGGAGTATTTTAGAAGATGGAGAGAGCAAAGCTCTCAGCACATAGCAAAGCTCCAAAGAGGAACAGACGTCGGGGGCATTCAAGAAAATGAGAGAAGGCTAACATGGCAAGAGAACTTTCTCCCCTTGTTCACACTGTGGCCCACCTAGAAGATGATACTCTTTGTATGGGCCATTGGAGTAAGTGGATGAGCTCTTTGTGGCTGGAGGCACCGGCCCTGGGGTCTGTGGGTCTCAATCTTGGGCACACCTGTAATGTATTTGTAGGAAATCTGGTCCAGAATGTAGGGAGCAAGAGGAAAGTCAACCAGGAGACTGGTGTGGTGAGACAGACCCAGGACATGCACAACCTCATAGGCCATGAGAAAGACTTGAATGCTAGTTTGAGGGCGTTGGGAAGCCACTGAAGGATTTTAACTAGGGGGAAGGTGTAAGTCAATTTGCCTTGGGCCTTCAGGAGAACACTGATCACTGAGAAGAGAACAGATGGGAGAGCACGGTATAGAAGCAGGGAGCCAGTTAGGAGGCTGTTACAGTGGTCTTGGAGAAAGAAACGAGGACAACTGAGACCAAGATTGTGCCGGGGGAGGTGCAGACAAGCGTACGGGTTTGGGATATATTTCAGAGCTGGAACTACCTGGGCTAGAGATGAATTCAATATAAAAGGTGAAGGAGAAAGGATAATAATGTTGCCTCTCTCACATTGTTCTCAAGGGGGATTAAATTTGATTACATACAAGTTCTTCAAAAAGTTAAATATAGATTTACCATATGATCTAGCAATTCCTCTCCTAGATATATATCCAAAAGAATTGAAAGCAAGGATTCACACAAATACTTCTGTACCCATTTTCATAGCAGTGTTATTCACAATAGCCAAAATATGGAAACAAGCCAAATGTCTATCAATGGACAAATGGATAAACAAAATGTGTTATATTCATACCATAGAATATTATTCATCCATAAAAAGGAATGACGTACTGATACATGCTCCAACATGGATGAACCTTGAAAACATCATGCTAAGAGAAGTAATCCAGACACAAAGGGAAAAATATTGTATAATTCCACTTACATGAAGTACCAAAAGTAGGCAAATTCATAGAGACAAAGTAGAATAGAGGTTACCAGGAACTGGGGGTTGGGGGTGGAAAGGAATGAAGGGTTATTGTTTAACGGGTACGGAGTTTCTGTTTGGGACAATGAAGGGTTCTGAAAATAGATAGTGGTGATGGTTGTACAACATTGTGAATCTCCTCAATGCCACTGAATTGTACTCTTAAAATGGTTCAAATGGTGAATTTCATGTTATGTATATTTTACCACAAAAAAAAATTGATTATGTACATGGAGTGATTAGCACATACCTAGCCCACAGTTGTCTGGGCTCAATGAATGAAACTATTGTTTTCACAGGTCTGGCACATACTTGCCTTTTTCAGAGAGGAATCTCTCTCATTCCATAAGGCCGAGAACCTTGAACTTAGGAGTCTGTCTGCCCTGGAGCACTCTTCGACATCCTGAGTCCTTTCCCATCACACCTGGGTCTCCTGTGGACACTGTCCACATGGAACCCCAAGTCACAGTCTACTTAACAGGATGAGGTCCCTCCTCACTGGAACCAGCAAGAAGACATCCCAGGAAGGCCTCCCATCCCTCACCATCTTGCCCTTTTGGTCTTTCTAAGGCTACATCAATAAGCTGTAGAGGTGGGATAATTTCAGAGTGAAATTATTACAGAGAAGAGGAAAAGCTAAAGATCAGGGTATCTTAAGCTTTCCCTGGAGTCTCCAGTGGAAAGAACTCAAAACTTAAGTCCTTCACCAGGACAGGATCCACTCCTGTTGATCACCCACCCCCACATATACCTGGCTCTCCTGGCCTTTGGCTCACAAACCATCTCCCATACTGGCTTCTTCAAGTCTCTGAATCTCCGCCCACCAATGATTGGCCTTTATAGTGCCTCCGGTCTGAGTGATTCTCTCTGGAATAGTGCCCTAGTGATTAAGTGACACTTTTGTCATCCAAGTCTTATAGAAGAGCTGGGTCCCTTGAACAAGAGTGGACTTGGATCCTCTAGGTCTAATTTCCTTTACTATAAGCTCCCATGAGAGCTGCAGGGAAAGTGGTTCCTTTCTTTACTGACCCTGTTAGATTAAACACATGCTTACCTCTCAACACAGACTTTCATTTTCAGGTTCAGTACAGTTTAAACCATATGGAAAAAAGAAAATATTTCTTCAAATAATAGGGCATCTCATCCCTTTCTGGTGTCTTGAACCCTGAGCAAACTTATTTCTTACAGTATTATTACTGTTATTGCAACATAGGGAAAGGGAAGTTTATTCAGTAAGTGGTATTGTGCAACTGGACAATTCTTTGGAAGAAAAATAACTAGATTCATGCTTTATCTGAAACTCTCACACTAAAATCAATTCCAAATAGATTTAAGATTTGGGTATTAAAAGAGAGAGAGGAACTAAAGAAGGAATTTAAGCTTCCAAAAGGCAGGCAACCAGCAGTTGGTAGCCTCTCCTAATTCTCATCGGAACACCTACAAAGATACAACCATAGAGAGGGATAACTATCAATATTAAAAGATGAAGATTGATAAATAAATGTCAAATATAGTAGAAATTGAGTCCAATTTGATGGCAGGTGCAACTGGACTAGAATGGAGGGGTCCCTATTGTCTTCAGCTCATGCTAGAGACGCTCCCTGATAAAAAAAGGATGAAGAAGCTTGGGCTATTTCCCGCCATTTGTCTCTCACCCAGAGACCCAGGGACTCAGAAATCTGGGCAGCTGGCTTTCTAGAGCAGTGGAGAACGTTAGACACATACCAATCTCCAGATACCACCCCAGACTACATGAATCAGAATATTTAGGGGAGGCACTCAAGCATGGGTGTTTCTTTTAAAACTCCCAAGGTGGGACTTCCCTGTGGTGCAGTGGTTAAGAATCCGCCTGCTAACGCAGGGGACATGGGTTCGAGCTCTGGTCCGGGAAGATCCCACAGGTCGCAGAACAGCTAAGCCTGTGCGCCACAACTACAGAGCCTGCACTCTTGAGCCCATGAGCCACAACTACTGAGCCTGCGTGCCACAAATACTGAAGCCCACGCGCCTAGAGCCCATGCTCTACAACAAGAGAAGCCACCGCAATGAGAAGCCCATGCACCGCAACGAAGAGTAGCCCCCACTTGCCGCAAGTAGAGAAAGCCCACGCCGAGCAACGAAAACCCAACACAGCCCAAAAATAAATTAATTAATTTAAAAATAATAAATAAATAAATAAATACAACTCCCAAGGTGGTCTTAATGTGTAGCCAGATTGAGAAGCAGTCTTTTGCATATATTGCTCAGATACTATTCTATAGGGCAGGAAGGTAATCAAGAGATTCTGTCTCCCCCTTTTTGGCCAGTCTGGCTCTTTTGCGACATTTCTTTCCTTCCTTACAGTCTGGGATGCCCCTCTTCACTGTTTCTCCTCCTATCATTTTGATTTCACTTCTTTTGTTCTCAACATTACCTTCTTACTTCTGCCTGCCCCTTAAATATTGGTCTTCCTAGAGCTTGGTATCTTGAAATATCCTCCTAAACTGGAAATTTCATTCAATTCTGAGACTTCAGCTGCCACATATGGACTGAAGACTTCAATTTTTATACAGTAGGGTGAACACTTTCACCTTCATAACCCTCTTCCTGGAGTATATACCCTCCCACTGATGGAGCCCTACCCAACCCAAGCCAGGATAACTGCAGAGGTCTTGAGGAGGTGGGGGAAAGACAGTGAGACTTTTTTTTTTAAATAGTGGCACAGAAGTTATGTTAAAAAGTAGTCTTGTAGAAGCCCCACTAGCCTAGACCATTCATCCCCTCTCTCAGTAGTAAGAACATAATGATGGACCAGATGCCAAGAGAAAGAAGTTAGATGCTGGGACAAGTCAGGAGAAAGAAGAAAATTAGAAGTGCATGGAGGAGACCTCTCTTCTGCCCATTAAACATGAACTTGAACAAGCTAATGGTGGCTGAAAAGGGAAAAGAAAGCAATTTTGGACCATCTCTCAATTCTCTATATGTGTGACTGTCTAATGATAAAATTTTTCCAATAATGAACTGTATCATTTTCACAAGCAATAACATCTGCCTCTCTGTACCAAGCTTCTAACTCCCTCCTGATGACCCAACGGTCATAGGTACCTCAAACATAATATCTAAAATTAATCCCTCCTCCTCTCCTTTGCCCCAATCTGCTCCTCTCCTGTGCCATCTCTGTGAATGGAGCTACCATTTCTCTACCTGATATGGGTTAAATTGTGTCCCCCTCCCCCCAAATCCATATGTTGAAGTCCTAACCCTAGTACCTCATATGTGACCTTGTTTGGAAATAGGATCATTGCAGATATAAATAGTTGACTTAAGATGAGGTCATTAGAGTGGATCCGAATCCAATATGACCAGTGTCCTTATAAAAAGGGGAAATTTGGGCACAGAGACATGCACACGGGGAGAACACCATGTGAATATAAAGGCAAAGATCAGGTGATGCTTTTACAAGCCAGGGAAAGCCAAAGGTTGCTAGCAAACCACCAGAAACAAAGTGAGAGGCATGGAACACATTCCCTCTGCAATGCCCAGAAGGAACGAACCTTGCTGACACCTTGATCTTGGACTTGCAGCCTTCAGAACTCTAAGACAATGAATTTCTGTTGTTTAAGCCAACCAATTTGTGGTACCTTATTACAGCAGCACATGCCACCCAACAAAGTATATAGCATATATGTATACGGCGTATGCCACCCAACAGACTTTCACCCTCCATCTCTCATCCAATGTCCTATGGCTAAATACCATCCAGTTATTCTCCAAAATGTCTCCTAAATTCAGCTACTACTGTTTCCATTGCCTCTGTAGATATTTTGGGTAATTGGGTAATTATGTTAGAAGAAGATAGAAAACTAAATCCGCCAAATGGAGCCAGGACAGGCCGAAGCTGGTGTAAGAGAGAGGGTTTAGGATTCAAAGCGGTTGTAGACATGGTGGGGCTAGCAAGCAGAGGGGGAGAGCGCACGTAGCTGTGGGTAAGATAAACACCAACTTAACTGGTTGGAAAATGCTGAGACCACAGAGCCTACGTCAAATGTCAAAGAGGTGGGGCTGGCTAGAGGCCAGGGCTCCCCTGGCTCTGTCCCCTCAGTGACTTTGGGGCTGGGCTTTCTCCTGAGTTGCACACTGGGTGGTGAGTGGAGGTCTCAGGGGTACCTTTGCTACTGGGTCTCCCTCTGCCCGGATGCTGGTGCATATTCCTGAGGCTCCAGCTCCTTTTCCAACTGCCAACCAAACAGGCAGCTTTGCTGACAAGCACCCAGGTTCCAGTCCAAGGGGTGTGAACCAAGGCGGGCACTTGGCATCCCCCAGCACTAGCTCCAGCTCTGCCAGGAAACAGGAGGCTTCACTGTAGCTCCTGGAGTCGTATTCTACACTTTAGGATCAAGCAGTGAAGGACCTGGAATACGACACTCCTTGGACCCCGAAAGGACTCTGAGAAGCCGTGCTTGTCCTTCTCTCTGTCCCCTGCTCCGCCCCTCACTCCCTGCCCATCAATTTCTCACTTTCATTCGCTCCCTGCCCCCTTCCTCCTCCTGCTGCCCCCCCACCCCGTGCTCACTCTTCTCTCACCCCATTCATCCCCCGCGGCTATCACCTCCTTCCTCCATTCTTCATCCCCTCTTTGCATCCCTTCCTTTCCTCCTCCCCCTCCAACTTTTCCTTCTCCTTACCGCCCGCTCCCACCCTTCTCCTTCCCCCAATTTCTCGCTCTCCCTCCCTTGCTCTTCTCCTGATCGTTCCACCTTCCTCCTCACTTCTCTCTCCCCCCTCCTCTCCCTGAGCCCTACCACCTCCCCCCCAGCCCCGCCCATCAGTGTTTGCTTTGCTCCCGGATCCGGATCCAGATGAAGGGGTTGCCCTGCCCGTGCCCTGCCCTGCCCCACTTCTGGCAGCTGGGGTCTCCCTTCATGGCCAACGGCTCTGGGACTCAGGCCCCAGGGAAAGGGGCCTTGCTCAGCATCCAGCTCCTGCGAGCCCGGTATGAAGGCCTGAGACGGCGACAGAAGGCCCAGGCCCACGTGGTGGTGTTCCCGAAAGGTAGGGCTGGGCAGGTGCTGGGGGCAGAAGGCAAGGGCACGAGGGCCTGGCTGCGGGCAGAATGGGCGGCTGAGATGTGGGCAGCGCACGGCCAGGGCTCTGCTGGCCTCCTGGTGGGGAAGAGCAGGGAGGCGGGCTGGCCAGAGGCAGAGTCAGAACAGGGAGGCCAGTGCAGGGCCGTTCCGCTGGGGCCTCAAGCAGGCAGCTGGCAGGGAGCGCGCTGTTCCTGGCCTCTGCTCTTAGGTTCTGATCTTGCTCAACTGGTCTGCCTGGTGAGCCGGGCTTGGCCCCTCTGCCAGGCCAGGTGGGGAGATGGGAGCTGTGCTTCCTGGTTGGGTCTCACCCAGGCACCTCTTGTGAACCAGAGAAACTGGTTCCAGGGAGAGAGGACACGTGATGTTCCCGACAGCTTGGGCACGGGCCAGAGGAAACGCAGGGCTCAGGGACCCAGGAGGCACCCAGGCTCACCAAGCGAGCTCTGCACCCCCTCGAACAGCAGCTGGGGAGGGGCACTGAGACACAGAAGCCCCGCCTCCAGGGGAGAAGCCGCCTCCCTTTGGGAGCTCAGATTTATTCCAGGAGGAAGTTAGGAGCACAGGGCTCAGGAAGCAAGCGATTGTCAAATCCCAGCCCTTCATCCTCTAACCGGGAGGGCAAGTCAAGAGAGGTAGGAAGACCCCCTGAAAGGTCAAGGCTGTGCTCTGGGAATTTCTGTGGCTGTTTATACAGTTCAGGACTCACTGAGCAGCCCACCCCGCTCTAGGCAAGTCTGGGAAGGAATCAGGGGCCAGAGGGTCCTCACTGTCTGGGACAGGAAGGGCACTGCCTTGGGCTAAAGGCACCCATCTCTCACAACTTGGGCTGTTGCCAATGAGTGCGGTCCATTTGAACTGAACTGGTACAGCCAAATAGCCCCCTCTCTCTGCAGGGCAGAAGCTGGCAGTTTCCTAAAGCCCTATTCCATCCTCAAGGGTATTAATTCATTCAGTTACTCAGCAAGCATTAATTAACCTCGTATCAAATGAAAGCAGATTTAACACACCTGTGGTTCAGACTCACACATCCATGTGATGGGTATGCCCCCAAAGACACCTCAAACTCAGCATGCCACGTAGAATTCACCACCCCTGCCCATCCCTCCCCGCTGCCCCTTTCTCCTGCATCCTATAACTCAAACCTCCCTCCTCCGTTGTCACCACATGATGAGTTACGTCATGGACATGAGTTACATCATGAGCTACAACAGGTTAATGCAAGGGGGAGTGCTCAGGCTCTGTTTCCCCAGGGAAGACTTCTCACCCACAGGCTCAGTCAGAATCTTTCAGGGCATTTCTAGCAGTTTGCAAGTCCACATTCTTGCTCTAACTGTGAGAAGTAGTGTGCTGTCTGATGGAGTGTTCCTGTACTTGGTCTCCAGAGAAGGGCCTGAACCTGAGTGCCAGCTCTGCCACTGACTTGCTCTGTGCAGCTTTGAACAAGTCATGTAAATTACTCTGTGACTCAGCTTCCTCCTCTTTCAGCTGGGAATAACGGTAGTCCCCAAAGTAGAGGGTTGCGGTGGGAACTAAATAAATTAACATGTATAAAGCTCCTTAGGGTTTTCTGTGCTAATTGGCTGAGGACCAGATCGTTATGTCACACGAGTGTGAGTTAGAAGCACACTTGAAGCACTTGGACTGGGCGTGAGGAATAAGGTGGTTCTCCAGGGAGAAATCAGAGCAAGATTACAAAAATGAGGTGACAGTGATGCTGGGGGAGGGGGAAAAAAAGCAATTTTGCCTGCACATTAGCAACAGGCTGGATGGTGGTACCATTCACTGACATAGAGAATATAGGAGAAAAAGATTTCTGATTACAAAGAGATGAATTTGTTTGTGAATATGCTGCATTTGAGGGAGTTGTCTGTAAAATTTCCAACCAGCCTGGATCTCAGCAGAGAAATGTGGGCTGGAGATATAGATTTGGGGTCATCAATATATTGGTAGTAGTTGAAGCCATGGGCATGGATAAAATTGTGGAGGACCAATGTGTAAATTGATAAGAGGCTGGGATGACAATTAGAGTTCTACAATACTCAAATATTGAAGGGACAAGCAGAGGAAAAGAAGTCAGGGAAGATAGCAGTCAAAATGGCAGCAGATGAATATTAGCCCGAAAAGGGAAATTCACACATGCTGAATCTTGGATGAACTACATGAACCCTGAGGACATAATGCTAAGTGAAATAAGCCAGTCACAAAAAGACAAGTGCTGTAATGATCTCCTCATATGAGGTACCTGGAGTAGTCAAGTTCACAGAGACAGAAAGTAGAATGGTGGTTGCCAGGGTGGGGGAGATGAAGAGTTGTTGTTTAATGGGTATAGTGTCAGTCTGGGAAAGATGAAAAAGTTCTGGAGATCGGTTGCACAACAATGTGAATGGACTTAACACTATTGAACTGTGCACTTCAAAATGGCTAAGATGGTAAATTGTGTGTGTCTTACCACAGTTCATTCTTCTTAAGTGATAGGAGAAAACCAGATGATATTAATGCCATGAAGCCAAGCAAGTAGAGGGAATTTAGGGATCCTCTGTGTCCAGCATAGCAGAGACTCAGGAAGACTGAGTGGCCATTGACATTGGCTCCCACTAAAACTAGATTTCAGGGTCTTAAGACACTGGGTTGTATCTGGAAGGGCAGGTACTCTGGGAGCTGATTAATGGAAGGAAGCCCTCTGGAATTAGCTTTCTTCATCCTTAGTGTTATGGAATGTATTTAGGTTCTAGAAATGCAGTGGCAGGTGTTCTGGATTCGTAGCACTAGAGTTCAAGGGCTTCCTTCTGGCTTTATTCCTTCAACACCATCTCTCCGCTCACACCATGTACTCTGTCACCTAGATGCCTCCAGCAGGGACAAATGTCAGAATGCTCAAGGGAGCCTCACTGCATTTCAGAGGGAATTCCAGGCTGGCCACAGGTCTCCTTTCTATAGGAAAATGGCTTTCAGTCATTTCTCCAACCCTCAATGCCACCAAGAGTTGACAAGAAACTATCATGTTCCACAAGGTGGTAAAAAGATGTCCCTGAGAAGGAAGAAAGACATCGGTCTGCCTTCTCATCCCTGAAGCCAGTTCAGGGAAGCAGTAGGTGCTGCAAACACGTTCCCAGAACAGTGGCTATGGTTCCGAAAGATAAAGACCAGCCCTCCAAGAGGAGGTGCCTCAAAACACAGTTCCCCTCTCCTCTGCCTTGGGTGCTAAACCCATTATCAGAATCCCACAACACAAAACCCTGTAAGTTAAGAATAACCCTTTGCACTGGCCAGTGTATGTGAATCACACATGTGGGTGAACACATATTGTGCCCTTGGTCCCCGTTATTCTTTTAGTCTGAAATGCGAGTTCCCTAGTTCTTCCTAGGGTTCACTCCCTCACTGCAGTCAAAAACTGAAGTCTCCTATTAAATCCTATCACACTCGAATGTTTTTTTCCGTAGCATTGATTACCACCAGAAACTTTATTATAGTATGTTTATTTGCTTATTCTTTTCTACTCCACTAGACCACATCATGAAGAGGTAGATTTTGTCTCAGTGTTCATTACTGTATTCCCAAGACCTAGAATAAATAATGCCTGGCACATTATAAGGGCCTAATAAATATTTGTTGAATAAATGAATAATTGTGCATGAATGTGTGTGTGTGTGTGTGTGTGTATGTGTGTGTGTGTGTTAGAGAGAGATAATGCAGTGAATTGGGTATCTGGCCTCATTGATGTATTTGGCATGGCCTTCCTTCAGCTTGAAAGCTCTGAGACCCCCAAAATGAGAGCCACCCATGTACTTTGCAGTGGTGACCCTGCTGGTGCCTTGCTTTCTCAGGAGGGAACATGCCTGCTCCTGCTGAGGCCATGGTCAGTGCTGTTTGGATTAACAAGGAGAGAAGGCATTCACTGCCCCTAGAAGAGGCGGATCCTGAGGCAGAGGAGATGTTGGAGGAGGCTGACGGAGGCTGTCTCCAGGCCCCCGAGTCTCCATGGCACACGCACCTAGAGATGCACCGCTCGGTCCAAACCTTCCACCAGGAAACCAGTCATCAAGTAAAGTACAAGGACAAGTTCATGGGGTCTGAGCAAAGGCTCCCAGGCTTGTTTGAAGACACTCAGATGACTCAGCAAGGAACGACGATCCCAGAGGCAGCCCAGCATGAATGTCAAGGGGGCAATACCCAAACAAAGTCAGTGGGATCTGGCTTAAACATTGGCACTCAGGACCCTCCTTCCATAAAGAAGCCACACAGGTCTGGAAAACCAGCTCACTATCCATTTCCCCAGAGGAAAACTCCCAGGATCTCCCAGGCGGCCCGGAACCTGGGCTTATATGGCCCAGCCTGAAGCTTTCTACTCAAAGGTCTCAACCTTGAGGCCATCTATGGCCTCACCTAAGAACTTAGGAGGCAGAGGCACAGCTAGGGCCTCTACCTCGAGCAGAACTGGACTACATCAATCGTCGGGGCTGTGGGACATGAATTTTGCAGTAGGCACGTAGTCTTGTCCCTCAAAAAAAAAAAAAAAGAGAGAGAGTGCCCAGACCAGACTGCTCACAGCTCAGGATGAAAGAGTGCTGTCTGATCAGTGCAGCCCCATTCTGCTTATATAAGAAGACATTGCTATGGACATCGACTCAGTCCTTAGAACTAGAGAATTTTGAAACATAAAACAGAGACCCTAGCCAGTGGATGCCTTTGCAGTGCCCTAGAGTCGACAGGCGTGGGCAATCTTGTTTTCAGTAACTTCTGAGGATTTCTCACATGTTCTGGAGAAGAGGGGCTCTGAGAATTTCCCTTTTCTGGTCGCTATGCCTGGAGGCCAGCTCACTTACAAGTCTCTACATTCATTGGTAGTGACCACACCATTTTAGCTTGAGCCTCCCAAAGTATGGTCACCCTGGGTAAAAAGGGTCAAAACAATGCCACCTACTGTTCTGTGTGTATAAGTGTCTTTAGGAAGGGTTGGTCATCTCTCCCCTCTCATTGAAACTGCACATTCCAGTCTCATTATAGATTTATTTCCTTTCATCCTTCTCTCTCCGTCCTTTCCTTCCTTCCTTCCTCCCTCCCTCCCTTCCTTTTTTCCTATTTGCTCTCTTCTTCCCTTCTTCAATCTCTCTCTCTCTCTCCCCAAATTAAACACTGCCCATCATTGAAGATATATAGTAATAGAAGCCTGAAAGAAGAAGATAAAGAAATGTTCCTGCTTGGAAAGTATGTGTTCCTCAAAAATTGCTCCCTTTTCAGCCAAATTTGAATCATTCAGATCCTTCCTGGTATATTTTTAACCAAAGACAAAGTGAAGCAGGTATTACTTGGGTGGTGGGGAAGAAATTATCTTACCTGGTTAATGTTTAACTTTAATAAACACACCTAAAGTGACTTTTCCTCATGCCAGATTCTCTCTCTGTAAAGTTTTACCCACATCTTCCTTTTGTCCCCATGGTGATCCAGTCTTGCCCACCCACATTGAGAGATGTTACCTAGGAGTGTCATTTCCTGCCAAAATATGTATGTGCCTTCTCCTTGGGCCACCCCGAACTTCCCTCCAATTTGGGGATTCATTGTGATTCCTTTTGTGAATAATTAACAAGAGCTAGTTGTTAATTTTTTTTAATAGTCTAATGAAAAACAAGGAAATTTTCTGAAAAAACTTTTCCTTTGCTTTTGTTTTAAAGAGGCTTCCCACAAGTAACTCCTCTTTCTACAGTGTATCAATCAGGATAGGCTATGTTTTGCTGAGTGACAAACAACTCCCAAACCTCACACAGAAGCTTTTTTTTCCCCCACTCATGAAAATTCCACTGTGGATTTGGGCAAACTTCCAGGGCAGCTCTCCTACATTATTACTAACAATTCAAGCTGCTTCAGTCTTGTGGCACCACCACATCAATACTGGTTTCCCTAATCACTGTAGCAGAAGAAAGTGCATTAAAAGTCACATACTGGCTCTCAAATCACTTTGCTTATGTTTCATTGTCCAAAGCAAGTAACACGGGCATATCTCCACTTCAAGGGTATGAGGAAGTGCATTCATTTCATGTGCCCACAAGGAGAGAAGGAATGGAAATATGGATGAGCAGAACTAATGGCTAACACAGGTAGAGAGGGGCCAGGTCATAGTACAATATTAGATTTTATTCTGAATACAATAAGTAGCAATTAAGGGATTTACATATGAGACCAAAATGATTGGATTTGCAGTTTAACCAGATGACTCTGGTTGTTCTATGGAGAATGAGTGGATGGTCATATTAAGAGGCAATGTCAGGGGAAATTACGGCCAGGGGAAGTTCAGTGGGAAAGATGTTGTTAGCTCAAGCAAGAGTGGAAGCAGAATGGTGCTTTGTGAACACCTAGAGGGGTGGGATAGGGAGGGAGGGAGGGAGACACAAGAGGGAGGAGATATGGGGATATATGTATATGTATAGCTGATTCACTTTGTTATAAAACAGAAACGCACACACCACTGCAAAGCAATTATACTCCAATAAAGATGTTTTTTTAAAAAAAAAGAATGGGAACAGAAGAAGGGGAAAAAAGTAGATACATTTGATATATGTATACTTTGGAGATAGAAACAATACGATTTACTGAAGGAAAATTACAAGTTCAGTTTGAAGGATACTGAGTTTGAGGTGCTCAGAGACACATCAATAAAGATATCAAATAGGCAAGTGGATAAATGAGACTAGAGTTCTGGGCTAGACATAAGAATTGAAGTGTCATGAGTATGTAGAGGTACTTAGAATGAGAAAGGATGGATTCACCTATGCAGAGAGTAGAGAGAAGACTGGGTCCAGAATGAGTCCTGAAAACTCCCTATTTACTTAGTTGAAAAATCTCTAAGGATTTTTCTAATCCTTACTCAGAAGAGGTGGGGTCAGGGAGGAGGAGACAGTGAGGGACACTGAAGAGGAGTGACCAGGAGAGAAGGGGAGCCCGGGATGTGGAGTCTCAGACCTCAGAGGCAAGAGACAGTGCAAGACTTTGCCCAGGTCACTCCCCTAACTGCAAACCTTCTACAAATCCCCATTTTCTAGAGTCCACATTCTTCTGTCTGGAGGTGCTTTTCCTGAAGCACTGGTTTAAGAGGCCAGAGTCCAAAAGGCAATGCCGGATATGGGAAAACTTTTCAGCCAAGGGCAGGCCAGTTCAAGTCAGAGCCAACTCACAGCTACCAAGGCTGAGAGTGTCTTTGCCCCAGAGGCATGGCCTTCTCCTGGGATGGGGTCATTCTCGTGCCTGGGGTGGAGCTGAGGATTAAGTGTTCCCTGTGGTAGAGCTTGAAGGGAGAGGGGCAAGAGGAAGGCTGGTTTTGAATCTTTCCACTCCCTTCCCACAAGGCTGCTTCTGCCAGGAGCATTAGACCAGAGCAATCTCTGTTTCTCAACCACACTCACATGCTTCTCCCAACCCACGGGTGGTCAAACCTGTGGGGCAAAGGGCTCAGATTATGTCTGGGCTGTCACGCCGCCCACTCTGATTTTGTCTCCCCTGACAGTCAGGACTGGAGCTAACCTTCTTTTCCCACACTCTCCCCAGGGTTGGCAGAAGAAGGTTTTCCTAAACTAGAGAATAACCAGATCACGTTGTAAATCCTGCCTCTGGCAGCTTACCTTAGGGTCACCCAGCCTTCCAGCCCACAGTGAAGACTCGCCCACAGGGCTGCCGTCTTGCTGGGCTTGGAGATAGGTGCATCTGGGCTCCAATCTCGGCACTGCCATTGGTAAACCTGACCTGAGCCGAGTTACTTAACTCTCAGAGCCACAGATTCCCCAGCTGTCAAATGAGGCGATAATAGCCCCTGGGGTGTGGGGCTGAGGAAGGGAAGATCCTGCTCATTAGCTGTCAATTCTTTTTTTTTTAATATTTATTTATTTGGCTGCACCGGGTCTTAGTTGTGGCACGCGGGACCTTTAATTGCGCATGTGGGCTCTTAGCTGCATCATGTGAATCTAGTTCCCTGACCAGGTTTGGAACCCGGGGCCTCCTGCGTTGGGAGCGAGGAGTCTTAACCACTGGACCACCAGGGAAGTCCCTGGCTGTCAATTCGAATCCATCCCTGCTAGGGGGCAGGCTCCCCTCATGCCAGCTCAGCCTGATTCCCTAACTTATCAGGTACTCCCCATCATTAAAGCTCTTTCATCCCAGTTCTTAAGACTTGAAACGACTCGAATTTAAAAGTGTCTCGCATATTCAAGTCAGATCCCACCAACCTCCCCACCCCCAAGCACAGCCTTGATTTATACCTTTAAGATTAGAGGAAGGGGGGCTTCCCTGGTGGCGCAATGGTTAAGAATCCACCTGCCAATGCAGGGGACACGGGTTCGAGCCCTGGTCTGGGAAGATCCCACATGCCTCAGAGCAACCAAGCCCGTGTGCTACAACTACTGAGCCTGCATGCCTAGAGCCTGTGCTCTGCAACAAGAGAAGCCACCGCAGTGAGAAGCCCGCGCACCACAACGAAGAGTAGCACCCGCTCGCCGCAACTAGAGAAAGCCAGCGCACAGCAACAAAGACCCAACACAGCCGGAAAAAAAAAAAAAAAAAAAAATTAGAGGGATGGGCGTGGTCTTCTTGCTCACACACCCCTCCCCCTTCTGTGCGGCACCCCCTTTTGGCTTTAGGCTAAAAGGACACAGAGAGCTTGTGTGGACTGGCTGTGGCGTAGTTTTGGTCTCTTTGGCCTTGACCGTTCACACTGACCTCGCTGAGGGTCTGCAGGCTCGGTGTGGACAGGCAGTGTCCCCCACGGGCTCCTGCAGATGAGAAACTCCACTGCAGTAGTTCCCTTTGCCTTGCGGGTCCCTTGTGAGAATGGTTATGCCTGGCTGTGCAGACAGCCGTCCCCCACAATTGCATCAGAGGCCCATCTCTCTTCGTCCGTAGCCACCGTCTCATCTGCCCTCTGCTGGCCCAACTTAGGCCTGTGGACAGCGACGGGGGTATTTTCTGCACCTGTGTGCCGTGATTACCCTTAACACCTTATCTTCCTGGTGGTTCTATACTGACATTTTCCCACTGAGGTCTCTCCTCGTCTCTTGGGGCAAGCCTACTTGCCAAGCAGTCATCCAACTGGGGGATAATGTGTTGCCCCGCCCCCTTTCTTGCAAATACTACCAACTTAAAAAGAAAACCTCTTTGACCTTCCTGCCTCTCCTTCTTGTGTTCACCTCGTGGATAGGGGAAGAGGGAATGGCCTCTATACAAATATTGAATGTCTTGTCAAAGATCAACAAAGCGGGACACTACTTAAAGTGGTAAGCACAGATTTTCATCACTAGCATACGACTGCAATAGGGAACTGAAAACTTCCATTTGTACAGAGGTGACTGTGTGTTTTAAAGGGAGAATGGGGGAGTAGGGAGGGAGGCAAGTAGGGACTCAGAAGTCAGGGAGATGAAAATTACAGAAAGTAGGAAAGGTGGGATTGGTCCATGTGAAACCCATCCGGGTTTGCTAACTGGTACCTATCAAAATTAGGTTCCTACCCTCCCACAGAGACTAGGAGACAGGGAGCCTATCTTCCTGGTGTTGGCTGGAACAAAAGAGTAAATTCTTTTGGCATTGTTGTGATTTCGCAGGCAGGCACTTTAAGGGGGGGCTTGGGTCATCCTGGGGATGCTGCCTTGACCTATTAGAAACCGTGTTCATGTTGGCTCTAGTCTTCTAGGTTGAGGGCTAGTCAGAGAGAAAGGACTCAGAGGAGCCTAGCTAGAGTTTGGTCAAGGAGAGAATATCAGTCCCAAGGGCAGCCTCCTGCCAGCCTCATATCCCTGAAGAAAAAGGGTCATGCCCATCCCGTCAAAATAGCATCTGCCTCCCAGCCATCTCCAGCTTCTCAAATGTGGGCGGACATCAGAATCGCCTGGAGGGCTTGTTAAACCACTGATGGCTGATCCCCATCCCCTCAGTTTCCCACTCAGCAGTTGTGAAGGGGCGGGGCAAGAATGTGCATTTCTAACGGGGTCCCGGGTGATGCCGATGCTGCTGGTCCGGGGAACACACTTTGAGAACCACTGCTCTTGGGACTGTGGCTGACCTACGGACCCGGCAGTTCTTAAAACGTGGGGTTCTTTGTGCCTCTGGTTTTCAGCTGTGGGTTACTGACACCATTTGGGGGAAAAGAAGGACTCCATGGGCACCGCACCTCTCCTATTGTAGTAGCTATTCAATAATCTACAACCCCCGTCCCTACCTCACCTCCGGGCTGTACTAGACTGAGGGGGGCTGTAGGCAGAGACAGGAGACTATCACCATCCTCACTGTGTCTCAGCTAAGTGAGAGGGCTCTGCTTCTGCTTTTCAGTAGGAAATTAATCTTACAGTAGATCCACAGGGGGGAGGGAGAATTCCCCTCCAGAAGCTGAGCTGTCGATTGGGTGCAAAGAAATACCAAAATCCCCAGCCACTTTTTAATCCAGAACTTCCCAGTATCTGGATTCCAGACAAATGCAGGAAATACGGCATCCTGCCCGAGGGTCCCTCCGGGCCCCCTCCATAAGCATTCAGGCTCCTCGGAAGGCGCCTCCAGCGCTCCTGCTGCACCTGCTGACCCCAGTTTAAGCCACTGGCTAGGAAGAGGGCTTCTTCCATGGTCCCTTGCTCTCCAATCAATTAGGGCTTTGTTAGCACCTCTGTGTGTATATGGAGAGGGGCTCCGCCACCGTGGCCGATTAAGGAGGTTGGTAGAGGGAAGGGCGCTAAGAGTCTAGTTCCTCCCCTCCTTCTGGAGCTAGAGTCAAGTTCTGCCTCTGAATGTCACACCAATCCACCATGTGACAAACAGTGCCTCACAGGGGCATTGCCATGACCACTACACCTAAGATGTCTGGTCTTTTTGACCTTATATATTATTTTGAAAAAAAAATTTTTTTAACTTGGTTTTCTTGGGTTTTGAGAGAGGCATCTGAAAATTCTTTTGGCTTCTGGACAAATTAGAAATATTTTCTGGTGGTACCTCTAGGATTAGGTCCTTCCTGAGGGAAGATCCTTCTTCTTTGGGGTGACTGTCCTATTTAAGAACTCTGCATCTCAACTTGTGAGTGGGGTACCCCAGATTGAAGGCCAACACAGTTCTAACATGGTTATATAACTTGCTCAAGGTGACACAGCTAGCAAATTGCAAAAGGAGAAGCAAACTCAGGCAGCCACACTCCAGAGCCACACTCTAAACTCTTAACTCCTATTCAGTTAAACAAGGAAGCCATTAGTCGGAGCTGGCTCTAATGCCTGGTTGGCCTGCGGTAGCAAACCAAAATCTATGCCCATCAATGCCTCAAGGTTACAGAATGAAAGCTAAGGGCAACCAATCACAAGCAGCCAACTAGGCTTTAAGCTATAGCCAATTTCCTTACTTTGCTTTGGAGTCTTCCCTTTAAAAGTCTCTCCCCAGCTCCTGTTGATGGAGTGTTCCTAACCATTTCCGGTTTGGTGCAGCTTGATTGGAATCGATTTTTGCTCAAATAAACGAAGGCACATTAAACATTTTAAGAGTTTATCTTTTAACACTACTATGTTAAACCACCTCCTTCTGACTCCTTCCCCTTCACTTATTTCTGTAAGCATCATAGCTGGGAAATCCCCTTCCAGGGCTGATGGTGAAACTGGTGCTTCCATCTGGAAGCCAGAGAGAACTGTTTGACTTTTTCTAAATACTCTTCCTAAAACTAACCTTTCCCCAGCCTTTGAGGCATTGGTTATCCCTACTCTGCAAAAACAGCCCTTTAGGTCACTTCCTTATTGTTGAGAAATATCCAGTTCACCACCTTCAATTTTTCCGTCTGCATATAAGTTCCTAAAGTCTTTTACCGGCTGCAGTTGTGTTTGTCCCACAGCTAATGAATAATACGCTTCCTAGAAGCAGTGTTCAAGGGACTGAACTTTTAATATTATGTCTTGGCCTTGGATTTGCGGCAATTACATTGTTTTCCCCTCAACTTCCATCCAGAAAGATGATACACCCACTACATATTAGTAATCCTTTTGTCTCTCCTTTGTCTGTTCACTGATGAATCCACCCCCTGAATTCCCAAGTCCAGGACGATAATCAAGACTTGACAGCATGTCAACCCCTTTGTCCTGGCCGAGAAATATTGTGTTGGCCAAAAAGGTTCGTTTGGGTTTTTCTATAAGATGTTACAGAAAACCCAAACTTTTTTTGGCCAACCCAATAGATGCAGGAAAAAGCTGGTGGTGGCAAAACTGCATCTTCTGACAGCCCAAACTCCAAGTGTTTGTAAGATGAGCCTAAGCCAGCCCTCAAAATCAATATCAAGTCCAGATCCAGGTTAGCAAATTTCCCAGGGCAGGAGCTGCTCCCCATCCTAAGAAATGCAGGTACTTTTGTGGTTGGCGGGTCCTGAGTGGCAACCAAAAAAAAAAAAAAAAAAAAAATGCAGGAGCCTGCAAATAAGAAAAGGGTTTATATAGGGTCTTAAGAATTGCAGTTTGGGAGACTGATTCGGGTAACCCCAAAAGAGTGTTTCAAGGTAGAGAAAGAGGCAGGGGCTTATAAAGACCAAAAGCCACGAGGTTGTTAAAAGTTGCCTGGCAACACATGAAAAGATGCCCAACATTGCTAATTATTAGAAAAATGCAAATCTAAACTACAATGAGGTACCACCTCACACTGGTCAGAATGGATATCATTTAAAAGTCTACAAATAACAAATGCTGGAGAGGGTGTGGAGAAAACGGAACCCTCCTACACTGTTTGTGGGAATGTAAATTGGTGCAGCCACTATGGAAAACAGTATGGAGGTTCCTCAGAAAACTAAAAATAGAATTACCATACAATCCAGCAATCCCACTTCTGGGCATATATCTGGAGAAAACCATAATTTGAAAAGATACATGCAACACAATGTTCATAGCAGCAGTATTCACAATAGCCAAGACATGGAAGCAACCTAAATGTCCATCGACAGGTGAATGGATAAAGATGTGGTACATATATACAATGGAATACTACTCAGCCATAAAAAAGAATGAAGTAATGTCATTTGCAGCAACATGGATGGACTTAGAGATTATCATACCAAGTCAGACAAAGACAAATACCATATGATATCACTTATACGTGGCATCTAAAACATGACACAAATGAACCTATCTATGAAACAGAAACTCACAGACATAGAGAACAGATGTGTGGTTGCTAAGGGGTGTGGGTGTGGGTGTGGGAGGGAAGGACTAGGAGTTTGGGATTAGCAGATGCAAACTGGTATATATAGAATGGATAAACAACAAGGTCCTACTGTATAGCACAGGGAACTATATTCAATATCCTGTGATAAGCCATAATGGAAAAGAATGTAAAAAATAATTTATACCTATGTATAACAATCACTTTACTGTACAGCAGAAACTAACACAACATTGTAAATCAACTATACATCCAAAAAAAAAAAAAAGTTGCCCGGTGAGAATTGTGATTGACTCTGACGCAAGTCAGAAAATATTTGTCCGTAAGGAATCACAAGTTGTTTTAGGGTAGGAGTCCTATAAGTAGATAGACTGTCAGGAGTTATTTTAGGGTAAGGGTCTGATATGTACTCTGAGTTTCTGGCAGGTGTTTTGGATAACTTCATCAGGTCAAAAGGTCAGATTCCATACAGGCTGAGCCATGCAACGGTCACCCACCTTTCATGGCCTCCCAGCTCCATCTTACAGAGCGCTCTTAGCAATACCGACCCCATTTTTATTTTCTTTTTGCATGAGAGAGCCCGACCTCACTCCCTCCCCAGCCATGGGTTCCTGCCCCTGCCTCAGACTCCACCTGCCAGATTCTCCAAAGCCTGGCTCTCCTCTAAAGGGGCTGCCCACAACATGTGTGGCCACACTCACAACCTGAGGTCTGAGGGAGATGGCCCACCAAATCCCAGGCTCCTCTCTGCTGACCCCTACCGCAGCCTGGCAAGATCCATGGGAAGACCCCTGACCAGCCGACTGCCAAGGAGGTGCATGCCAAGGGCATGCCCAGTCCCCAAAGGGTGTGTGCACCAAGGAGCCTCAAGTGCCAAACCCCACTGAGTTGGACCTTCCATGAGCTGCGAGGCCCCTTTGGGCCCTCTAGCCTGAGGCTCATGCCAAGGTCGGCCCTGTTCTCCAAGACAGTCTTCCCAGCCCTGACTGCACAAGAGAATCATCAGGAAGCTTGGAGAAGATTCCATTAAATTACAATCTCTGGAGTAGGGCCTGAGCATTGGTATTCTATATTTTGCTTTTTGATCAAGGCATAAAATATGAAAAGTATGGGAAGTGCACTAATCTTGTATTTATTTTCATGTATATATATGCTTATTTTCAGATATAGATATACACACACTTATATAATGTAGACCGATAATACATTTCCAGCATTCTAGAAAGTTCACTTTAGCCTCTTCCCAGCAATTACCACAATTTACTTTTTCTTAGCCCTACTTCTTTCCATTTTTTGCCATTGTGCATAAAGCTACTAACATTATTTTTACAGGTCCTTTGGTGGACATTTGTTTTCATTTCTTTGTTCATTTCCTGCCCTCTTTTTTTTTTACATTTGCCTGTCTAGGTAGGTGGGCTTGTCTTGAGGATGACCTTGAAAGCTTCCTCTGAATATGTGAGGTCAGCGTTCAGACCCACTGCCTTAGGGCCACTCAGACTGCAAATGGGAGGCACTGACTAAGTTGCTCAAGGGGCAGAGTCTTCTCAGAGGCCGAGCACAGCGGCGCCCATCAGCATCTCCATGGCCTTTCTCCTTTGGGTCCCACTGTTGTTCTACCTGACTTTCCAAGGACAGGGAGCAGGGCCGGGGCACAGTCCTCTGTAAGAGGCAGCCGATGCCTATTTGAATCTCACCAGCTCTGCGGGTGGAAAGATGAGGAATGATCTGGTCTCTTGGAAAAAGAAAGTTGACCAGAAGGGCCGCGGTTTCTCTTAACATGCAGGCTCAACTGTATCCTCTTGTGGCGTAGAGTTACGGGGAAAGAGAAACCCTTGAACTTCCTCGCTAGGAGCTAGCCGCCTGCCTTTCATTGTACCTGAACCAGAAACACTCGTCACCTCCTGTTGGAAGGCTCTCTGCTCAGGATTCTTCTAGAGAAGAACTAGATACCATAGCGGATGAGGGCATGCTCAGGGATTACAGTGAGGAACGCTTGCAAGGCAAGGGGCTGTGATAGTTTGGGCAAGAAGTTCCTATATTACTCAGCCATCAAAAAGAATGAAATAATGCCATTTGCAGCAACATGGATGGACCTAGAGATTATTACACTAAGTGAAGTAAGTCAAAGAGAGAGACAAATATCATATGATATCACTTATATGTGGAATCTAAAAAATGATACAAATGAACTTATTTACAAGACATAAACAGACTCGCAGACATAGAAAACAAACTTATGGTTACCAAAGGGGAAAGGGGGGGGAGGCATAAATTAGGAGTCTGGGATTAACAGATACACACCACTGTATATAGAATAAACAACAGGGACCTACTGTATAGCACAGGGAACTATATCCAATACCTTGTAATAACCTATAATGGAAAAGAATCTGAAAGAGAATATATAGATACGAATCACTTCGCTGTACACCTGAAACTAACACAAAATTGTGTCAACTATACTTCAAGAAAAAAAGTTGTTTTTTTTTTAAAAGATTTTTTTAAGCATTAAAAAAAAAGAGAAAGAAGTTCCTGAAAACCCTTACTGTGGTATTTAGCCAGAGGTGAGGAGGGAGGGCAAAAAGTTATTTTCAGAGTGTTTTTCGAGACACTTGAAACAAATTTCAGAATGACTAGTTTCAGAGTGGTTTGGGGTCGCCAGTGGCAGCCCAGCCAGTCTCCTCTAATCTAGCTCCGCGGTTCCAGAGCGTGTTCTGTGTATCAGCAGCATCGGTGTCACCTGGGAATGTGTCAGAAACGCAACTTCCCCGGCCCCGCCCTTCCCCACTGACTCAGGGAGTCTGCGGGTGAGGCCAGCAGTCTGTTATAGTGAGCCCTCCAGGTGATTCTGATGCAGGCTCAGGTGAGAGACCCACTAGTCATGATACAGGGAGTCCCCTGCCTCCATGTGTGATCGGTATGGATGGCTCACGCTTGGTAGATTTCCTCTTGTAGATTTTTTTTTTAAGCAAAAATTATCCCTATTAGTGTCCTAAGTATGTGCACAGAGATGTGGAGAATTGCTCACTGGTTCTGGAGAGACTATGCCATTTTGACAAGTTCACTTAGTAACTTTCAGCCCCACTCTCCTATTCTGGTCGAAAGAATGGCAGTCCCGTTAGCCTCTGCTGAACAGGGCAAGGGGCGACGGGGAAGAACCGTTGCCCCCCACAAGCCCCATAGGAAGCGCCTAGAGCCCCCCACCCCTGCGTTACAAGAGCCCCCGGGCTGATGGCTGTGAGATCCTGCAGTGTGTTCCCTTGCTGAGTCGAGGCTGGTGTGGTGTGATTAGCAAGCAAGCAGTTACAGAGAGAGCACACCTTTTCCAGGCTCTGAACGCCTCCCGCAAGCCAGAGTTACAGGAAAGTCACGTGCTTTGTTCTTAAAAGGAACGTTAAGTAACAACATTGAAACGCATTGAACCGCGCGACTCATGGGAAACTGTCACACACAACTTTATGTTTGCCTTCCGCAGCCATGGATGAAATTTATGGCTGGGCCTGTTTCTGTTCTGATCCCTCAGAGAAATGGAAAGCGCTCCTGGCCATTCTATGTCACAAAACACTGAATACACCCGCTCCGGTGTAATTTACAAAACAAACAAAAAGCCTGACTTCGTTCAAAGGTAACACTTCTTCCTCCGCAGCCCTGGGCTGGATGTCCACAGCGGGAGCGGGTGGGAAGCTCCTTGAGCTGCTCTCCCATCTGGGGCTCTAGCTCCTGTCCCAAAATTCCTTCGAGAGTGTCTGTCCTCTCCAGGGTTGGGAGTGGGCAGGGGCTGGGAGGGAGGGAGGTGAGGTAGGACCTTACCTGATTAATACTGTCACGAGACGGGGCAGAGACGGAATTAACCGCCGACACTTTCTCTTTCCTGGCTTTGGAGACTCACCTTCTCATCGCCGGGATCTTCCTCTGACCTGGAGAATGCATCTCTGCTCCAATGGTTGCTTAGGACCGGTCTGCAGCTCCTCGGCAGGCACGGGTAAACCTCCAGCTTCTTTCTGCCGTTTTCCCCTCCCCACTCCAGGCAGCCCTCGTGTACGGGATCCAAGAAAACCTCACGCCATCCCTCTTGAATGGGAGGCGCATCTCTGCTCCTGGGGAAACGGGGCACCGTGCTTTGTGCCCACAGTTCAGGAGGGAGGCCAAACTCACAAAACAACCTCTCTCTGCTGTGCTCTTAGGGAAGCTGCCTGCTATATAACCTGGAGCCCTTCATAGTTCTCAGGTGTGCTGCATCCCAGCTCCCGTTTCCCCCGCTCTCCAGAGAATGTTTAACAAGCTGTTTGAGGGCTCCTTTTAAATCCCTTTTCCCTCAGCTTAAGGAGAAGCAGTCTCCCCTACTCTCCCCTCTTCTAATCGCCAACTCCGGATGTGGGTATCGTTAAAAGTTAGGTATGAATACAATGGAATACTACTCAGTAATAAAAAAGAATGAAATAATGCCATTTGCAGCAACATGGATGGACCTAGAGATTATCATACTAAGTGCAGTAAGTCAAAGACAAATATCATATGATATAGTTTATATTTGGAATCTAAAAAAAAATGATACAAATGAACTTATCTACAAAACAGAAATAGACCCACAGACATAGAAAACAAACTTACAGTTACCAAAGGGGAAAGAGGGGGGAAGGAATAAATTAGGAGTTTGGGGTTAACATATACACACTACAATGTATAAAACAGATGATCAAAAAGGACCTACCGTATAGCACAGGGAACTATACTCAATATTTTGTAATAACCTATAAGGGAAAAGAATCTGAAAAAGACTATATGTATATATATATATATATATATATATATATATATATAGCTGAATCACTTTGCTGTACACCTGAAACTAACACAACATTGTAAATCAACTATACTTCAATCTTAAAAAAGGAAAAAAATGTTATGTATGAAGGTAAACATAGAATTACCATATGACCCTGCAATTCCAGTCCTAGGTGTGTGCCCAAAACAACTGAAAACAAACTCAAACAAGTACATGTACACACATGTTCAGAGCCGCACTATTCACAAAAGCCAAATGCTGGAAACAGTTCAAATGGCTACCAGTGGATGGATGGATAAACTAAATATGATCTATCCATACAATGTACTATTATTCAGCCTTAAAAAGGAAAGAAGTGCTGATTTATGCTACAGCATGGATGAACCTTGAAAACATTATGCTAAGTGAGAGAAGCCAGTCATAAAAGGTCACATATTATATGATTCCATTTATATGAAATGTCCAGAAGAGGCGAATCCATAGACCAGTGGTCACCAGGGGCTTGGGGAGAATGGGGAGTGACTGTTTAATGATTCTGGGGATGTTTCTGTTTGGGATGATGAAAATGTTTGGAACGAGCCAGAGGTGGTGGCTCTGGAGCACTGTGAGTGTCCCAAGTATCCTGACTTGTGCAATTTAAGATGGTTAATTTTATGTTATGTGAATTTCACCTCAATAAATTATTATTTTTCAAACTGTGTATGCTTGCCCAGCTAACCTTCTGGTTCCCCTTTGACTTCTCTGACTGCCTCCTCTGTCCCATACACATGGCTCTGTCCTGGGCACTCAGCCCTTTTCGCAGCTGCCTTCCTCCTCAGAGAGCTGGTCCATGGCGTCCCCTCTCACATCTGTACAGGTGGTTGAGTCCCTGTGAGAGATCCGGCCCTACTCACCTGAAACCCAAGACCTGTTTTAAATGGGCTCCTGGAATGATATACTTTAGTCTGAAATTGTATACTTTACTCTGAGAGTAGAATCCTCTCTACGCTTTTGCTTCCCAAACTTATTTTTCCTCCACTTTTGATGTAGGCTCAAGTGGACCTGGGCAAAGTCTATGAGTGATGGGACTTGAAAAGTTCTGACATTAGATAACTCGTACTTGCCTCCACCTGCCCAGTCCTCACTTTCCTCTGTCTGCCTGGAGCGGGCTTTGGGCTTTTACCTCTCACTTACAAGTAAAGAAGATCACCTGAATTCTTTTTGGTAACATTTACGAAACCCAGAGCGTTGCTGCTGAACCCTCCTCATTTCCCTTATAATGAGCCTTTGCCTTTCCAAGTCCCCGGACAGATTGCCAAGGACCAAGTGCACCTGGCAAGCAGGTGGTTTAGGTGCCATTAAGATTAGGAGCATGAAGGTGCATCAAGAAGCTATGTGTGGGGCTTCCCTGGTGGCGCAGTGGTTGAGAGTCTGCCTGCCAATGCAGGGGACACGGGTTCGGGCCCTGGTCTGGGAAGATCCCACATGCCGCGGAGCAACTAGGCCCGTGAGCCACAATTACTGAGCCTGCGCGTCTGGAGCCTGTGCTCCGCATTAGGAGAGGCCGCCATAGTGAGAGGCCCGCGCACCGCGATGAAGAGTGGCCCCCGCTCGCCACAACTGGAGAAAGCCCTCGCACAGAAATGAAGACCCAACACAGCCATAAATAAATAAATAAATAAAAATTTAAAAAAAAAAAAAAAAAAGAAGCTATGTGTGTTAATTGCACATTAATTACCTTAACTATTCTATTGCTGAAAGGACTCACAGTTCAATTTATATTCAGACCACCTTGTTAAAGGTCAAGGGCGCAATACAGCCACTACAGGAGAGAGAGATGCATCGGAAGGGGTCTGGCGCTCCCAGGCACAGGCTTCTTTGTCCTCCCAGAGCTGAGTGGTACAGGTCTCATGTCACCACCATCAGCATACAGGAAAAGCACCTGAGAACCAGAAGCCCCAAGTCTACTTGTGGTGGGGGTTTTTTATAGTGAGAGCTGGTCCTCTAAGCACATTCCAGATACATGGCCAGCCTTAAATGTCAAAAGCCCCCAGATTCCACCAATACCAGGTGCATATCATAAACCCAAGTATTATTACTAAGCGCTGCTGGCAGGCTAGGCTGGTCCATCCCTCCCTGAAACAACTCATGAACCTATGGGAAAAGAACATCACTTATCTTGAGTTAATGCATTCTACAGTGTCAGCTAAGGGTCACTGGCATGCTCCAGCAGCTCTGGAGATAAACATGAGGTCATTCCAGACTCGCTGAGATTAACCCAGACTAAACAACATGGCAGCCAGCAGAATCTTCTTCAGGTCAATCCGTATGGCTTGCAACCAAAGTCAGAGAAACCAGTACAAGTAGAAGCAGCTGCATGACCCTGAGAGGCTCCAAAAAGACCTCCTCAGCTGCCCTTGAGTGAGATGCAGGTCATGTGACTGAGGGATGTCTGAACACTATCAGCTTATTTATATCCGTGAGTGACTGTCCTTGTGGCTTCATAGCCCAGGCTAAACTCCCCGTTAGTCCCCATTAAGCATGCCAACTCTGCTCCTGTGATGTGCAGGATTTGTGGAACGTGGGCATTCAAGTGATATTTGGGTAGCAAGAGAAGACATGCATTATCCTTTATGCTAAGATACAGGGGCTATCTCGATCCATCCAGAGGACTTTTCAGGACAAATGGACAGTTCTATGTTCATCTGTCCCGATAACTATTCTTCTTCCCCCAGTTTGTGCAATTATAAATATGGGAAGAGATAAACCAGACGTGGACTGTGCAATGAGGGAAGATGTGCAAACTTAGTCAAGTTTTAACAGCTTATTCCTTTGGACTTATTGGGTGTGGTCACACTGGAGACGCTAAACTTACTGTTGTTTTTAGAATTATTTTTATTTATTTATTTTGGGGCTGTGTTGGGTTTTCGTTGCTGGGCGCAGGCTTTCTCTAGTTGCTACGAGCAGGGGCTACTCTTCGTTGCCGTGCACGAGCTTCTCATTGCGGTGGCCTCTCTTGTTGCAGAGCACAGGCTCTAGGCACGCGGGCTTCAGTAGTTGTGGTGCCCGGGCTTAGTTGCTCCTCGGCATGGAGGATCCTCCTGGACCAGGGCTCAAACCCATGTCCCCTGCGTTGGCAGGCAGAGTCCCAACCACTGTGCCACTAGGGAAGCCCCTAGAATTACTATTAATTAATCTCTAGAAGCTGGTCTGCTGTCTGTCCTAATTGATGCAGGGAAGCCACAGCTACTGAGGAGCCAGGGAATGGGCACACCTGGGTTTTCAGTAAATGGCTTTACTGCATCTGACCATTTCCTAAGGCTGGACCATACCCGTGACAACAGGTCCTGAGGGTGACAAGGAACAGGATGGGAAGAGTTTGACTCTAAAAGAGGCTTAAAACAAACTGCCCCCGGACTTCAAATGCTTCCCCCTTAGACTGTACTGTGAGAGAGGAATAAACTTCTATCTTCTTTTCAGCTGGTGAATTAATTATTGGGTCACTTTGTTGACATCTACCTGTACCCTACCCGATACAGAAACAGACACCTGGAATTGGGGTGATTCCATAAAATGTGTGAACAGTAAGAGCCAAGGAAAACAGATGCTTCAGGCTGGAGAGCTGGAGATTATTTCTAGGATGCTCCAGAGCATTTACATAACTCAGTAGGTATTTGTGATAACTCAGAGGGCAGACCACATGCCTATGTGCTCAGGGAAGCAGTTGGGAAGAGCCAAAATTGTAGGGTGTGTTGGCTTTTAGTGACAGTGGCTACTTTTAACAGAGACTGTCCACCTCCCACTCATATCCCCATACCTTTGCCACTTCAGCATACAAGCCCAATTTTCAACTGTCACAGTACCATCTCCCTCTTGATGCTGGTCTGTGCTAAAGATGGGCTCTACTAAGAGAAAGCAGAGCTGGCCCAGGACCACGACTGGAGGTTTGTTTGCTATTGAATCAAGTTGATGAGAAGGAAAGTTTGGGAGGTCAGAGTACAGGCTTGGGCGCAGAATCCTGCCTGGCTTTGAATCCTCCTCTCACCCCGATCATATCACCCAGAGCCAGTTATTCAAACACTCTGAGTGCGAGTTTCCCCATTTGTAAAATGGAGCTGATACTAATAGTAGGTGCCTCAAAGGAGTGTTGTTAAAAACTGAAGGAAATAATCCACGTCAAGTTCTCAGCACAGTGCCTGGTGCAGAGCTAGCCCTTAAGAACTATGGGCCATGCAGTTCCCTGCAAGATTAAACATAGAGCTACCACATGACCCAGAAATTCCACTCCTAGGTTGAAAGAGAATTGACAACATATGTCCACACAAAAGCTTGCCAATTCAAAGGTCTGTCAACCGATGAATGGATAAACAAAATATGGTATATCCATAAATTTGAATATCTTTCGGCAAAAATAAAGGAATGAAACACTAATGCATCCTACAAATGGAGGAATCTCAAAAATCTTATGCTAAGTGAAAGAAGCCACTTACAAAAGAAGACATATTGTATAATATCATTTATTTGAAATGTCCAGAACCGGCAAATCCATAGAGGCAGAAAGCAGAGTAGTCATTGCCTGGTACTGGGGAGTGGAGGAGTAGGGGAGGGCGAGGGATTGGGAGTGATGGCTAAAAGGGTACAATATTTATTTTGAGGGTGATGAAAGTATTCTAAAATTGGTTGTGGTGATGGTTGCACAACTCTTTAAACATAGTAAGAACCTTTGAATTGTACACTTTAAATGGGAGAACTTTATGGTATATAAATTACATCGTAATAAAACTGTTTAAATAAAAAAAAAACTATGGGCCATGAATGGAGGAAGCATGCAGGTGTATGCTGCCATCTGGTGGCAACCATCAGTTTTCCACTGAAGTGTAAGCGTAAATGAAGAGCCACATTTGACCTCCATGTCTAATTGTCCAAGTGGTGTTTTCATTGTGGGCTTTTTGGAGTAGCTATATGTAGGTCTCAACAGATTCCTGGCTTGTGTGAAGAGTGGGAAACCTCCTCCTGACCCCCTAGGAAGGTTCTTGGCTGGGGAAGCTGCTTTTACTTTAGAACCACTGCCACCTAGTGGCCACATTCCATACTTGCAGGCAAAGGTGAGCATCTTGAATGGAAAACATTGAAAACAGTGAGATGAACTCCACCTTCCCCGTGATCAATGAGGTGATTCTGTAGCCTTCGTGTTCATCTTGGGAAGTTCCTTCCTAAATGTCTCCTCGCAAGCTTCTAGCACCCTCTGACTCTCCACTGATGAGAGTCAGTCTTTCTGGCATTTACTAAACATCTTATCACTTGGATAGTTTTCTCTTGCCCAAAAGAATACAAGTATATGGGTTCCCCAGTGAGAAGGAAAATTAAAAGCATCTAAGACAGTACAGGTGACCACTGGGTGGCCCTATTTAGTAGGCAGATGTGGAAACATTACCTGACCTTGGAAGAGGTTTGTCCCCACAAGCCCAATGTTAAGGAAGAGCTCCCCCAATTCCAGCTGAAACCATCCTAACAAACCCCATTTTAATTTGTTCTCATATACACAGAGCGTGACACATAGTCGGCACTCAGTAAGTGTTTGCTGACTGAATGCAGGGCTTTAGAGGAAGTGAAGTCTGGAGGTGTGCGGGAGAGGAGTAAATAAGTACTAGGGATGTAACGTACAAATGATACATGGAATTAACACGCTAGGGATGTAACGTACAAATGATACATGGAATTAGCACGCTAGGGATATAACGTACAAATGATACATGGAATTAGCATGCTACAGATGTAACATACAAATGATACATGGAATTAACAAGCTAAGAGTAGCTCCTGAGTTCTCATCACAAGGAAAAAATAGTTTTTCTCTTTTATCTTGTATCTATAGGAGATGATGGATGTTCAGTAAACTTACTGTGATGATCATTTCACGATGTATGTAAGTCAAATCATTACGCTGTACACCTTAAACTTATACAGTGCTATATGTCAGTTATATCTCAATAACACTGGAAGAAAATAAAATTTAAAAATAAAGGGAGGAAACTCTGAGCACATCTATACCAACCATTCACCAAGCACTTTACACCTAACTTATTTAATTCTCATAGCAACTCCATAAGTCAGAAATCTGATCTAGAGAACGCAAATAATCAAATGTTCCACTGAAAGAGTGGTGCGCCCAAACCTGAGTCCCCTGCCTGATCCCAAAGGCTGAACGCTTGTCAGAGAGACACTCACACTAAAAATGGAATTGCTCAGAGATACTGGGAAATTGTCTGCAACACAAACTGTACTGTATCACACATTTGGTCTTCCCAGCATCTCTTCTTCCCCTTCCTCTGTCACAGACCCTGGCAACAGGAGTGGGCACATGACCTAGGCTGGGTTTTTTTTTTGTTTTTGTTTTTTGCTATCTAGGACTAATCACGATCATCAGAAGAGATGGTCAGAATCCTGTATCTCTGATGGCCATCTGCTGTGACAGGTTCGTAAGAGCCATTCCAAGCTAAGAAGTCTCTTATTAATTCGGCTCTAGCTCCACACTTCTAGGTCCTCCTGGGCATCTTCTAGTCACAGTAGTTTTGTTCTCCACCAATTATTAAATATTCAGGAATTCTGAGAAACGGTTGTTAAACTGTTGGTATCTTCAAAGCAGCCATCACAGGAATATTTACACCACGGAAATTGACAAACACTTATCAGGACAAATGGGGGAAATGGTCATGGCTTCACCTGCCAGAAATAATTTTGTGGTGTGTTTGGCCTTTTGTCCACTCCGGCTCTTACTCCGTGTGCACCTGTTACAGGTTAGAGCACGCCTCTGGCACCCCCTTGTGGCTTTTTGTCCCTTACTTAACCTAAAAGGTTTACCATCTGGACATGCCATCAGCCTGAGCATGCAGGCTTCCTCGAGGGCAGAGAGCTAGAGTTCCACAGAAGTAACAACAAAGCCCCTTTGCAAAGCCCCTCCCTCAGTCACCAACACTGTGCTCTGTCTCCTGGGACCAATGAGATGGGTCAGTTCATCCCCTCAAGGACTTCTACTCATTTCACTTTGATGTTACCCCTAAGAGCTTTCTGAAGTGGGTCAGGTCGTGGAGCAAGTACATTCCTCCCCTAGTCTACCCCCTATTCTCAACTCTGGCTACACATTAGAAACACCTGAGGAGCTTCTAAAGCCAACCCATGTTCTGACCCCCTTTTAGGTAAAATGACCAGAATATCTAGGGGTGAGGTCCAAGCACCAATATCTTTAAAAAAACCCACCCTGGATGATCCTGATGTGCAGTGCAGCCAGGGTTCGGAACCACTGGACAGTGGATGCTCAAATCCTGCTCTGTATTAGAGTCCTCTGGGGTGCTTTTAATTTCTATTCATGCCTGAGCTCCAGCCCAGACCAATTGAATCCAAAACGTAAAGCTCTCCAGGTGATGCAGATGGAGTCAGAATTGAGAAGTGCTGCTCTAGACCAAATCAGAATGACCTCTCGCTTTGCATCTCATCTTAAATTATGCAACCACGTTATTCAAACAAATTTGCCACTGAGTCCTGACGTTGTTATCAGCCTACACGATAAGACCTTCTTCCGATACTCTAAAGGATCCTTCGATCTCACCCTGAAATTAAAGTCTGAACATATATACTTTCTTCTGAATCTGCTCAGCCCTGGTCAGAGGGTCCTCACTCAAGGGTCCGAGTGAAATCCTGGTCCTGCTTCACCAAGACCCGCAAAGTAGTGAGTTGCTGTGCTGGGCAAACACTGCCCCCAAGAAATATTCAAAACCAGCCCAAAACCACGTGTGACTGTATTTGCAGCTTATAAATCCTGCATCAATTCCCCCAGTTTTCAAACATAAGTGGTATGCCCAGACCCTATTCATTACTTACACTCCAGACCAGTGATTCTCAAAGCAAGGTCCTTTGGACCAGAAGCAGCATCTCCAGGAAACTAGTTAGAAAATTCTTGGGCTGTACCCCAGCCCTTCTGAATCAGAAACTCTGGGTATGGGTCCAATTCTGTGTTTAAGAAGCCCTCCAAGTGATGCAGGGGTCCTCTCAAAAGTTTGACAACAGCTCTCCTCAGAGGCAAATCACTGTTACTAGCTGAAGACCACGGCGGAGGCCGAGGCCGAGGTTGTCTAAATGAGAGGGCAGAGAAAAACCAGAGAAGGGGAAGAAAGATTTGTGATTTTACGTCTCTAGGGGACCAACAGATCCACTCCACTTATTGCAAGCCCACCACCTGTGGACTTGAAGCAAGTCATCTGGGTAAGTCTACCATCAAGATGAACTGACAGTGAGATTACTGCATCTTGGTGGAATTTAAAAAAAAAGTCTTTATCAGGCAAATGTTCTCTGAGAGAAGGCATCTGAACGCTTGGGTAACACTTAGAAATTGCTGGTGTGGTACCTCTAGGTATTTCCCGAGGCCCCATTCTTTGCCTTAATGTCATCTTGTACATTTCAAACCTTTTGAATTCTTCCCTTTAACTCCCCATTTGTTTTCTGTCCCCCAAGCAGCCCAATTCTGAATTTTGTGTGGGTTGTGTGCAGGGAGGGCCATAGTCACCACCCTCTTGTGACCCAAGGAGCCCATGATTAAAAGGACCAATGCTCCAAAGGAACCTCATTATTAGTCTCTTTGCCACCAATAAAACCAGGGGAGTTGATGTGGAATCTAAAAAAAAAAAAAGAATGATACAAATGAACTCATATACAAAACAGAAACAGACCCACAGACATAGAAAACATGGCTATGGTTACCACAGGGGAAAGGGGGGAGGGATAAATTAGGAGTTTGGGATTAACATATACACACGACTATATAGAAAATAAACAACAAGGACCTACTGTATAGCACAGGGAACGCTACTCAATATTTTGTAATAATCTATGAGGGAAAAGAATCTGAAAGAAATAGAAATTATGTATAACTGAATCACTTTGCTGTATACCTGAAACTAACACAACATTGTAAATCAACTATACTTCAATTAAAAAAAAAAAAGGAAATAAAAGAAAAACACCCCAGGGGAGTTGAACTAGGGGGTAGTGGCCACAGGCCCCCTCCGGCGCCCCACTGATACTTGACATCACAGAGCGAAAGGCCTGCATACCTGTCCTCTGCTCAGAGGTTAAGGCCTCACATTGGTGGGTTTTCAGGAAAAGCCTCCTCAGTAAGAATCACCCCTAAATTCTTTCTACTCTGACTACATCAGACCCTGCGTCCCGCTCTCCTGCGTTTACAAAGCCTGAGTGCCCACCAAATCTCAGTCCTTTGTATCCTGACTCACCTAGCGTTGCCTGATGTCCCCCAGGTGTTAGCAGTGACTGATGGAAAGAGGACCAGGACGCTGAATCCACAGCCAATCACAACTCTACTGCTCCTGGTTCCTGTGGGGCACCCCTAGGACAGCAAGCTTTCTTCCTGATTAGCTGGTGAGCTGGTGGCCAAATATTGGCCTGCATGACTCCTCTCATTCCTTTCAACCTGAGGCCGTGTGGCCTCCTTGCTTCCTTTCCCTGGACTCTTCTTCTGGTTCCTTGATTCCCTCATCCCTTTGTTTTTTGCTACAGCTTTCACTGTGGTAAGATTTACATACCATAAAACGTACTCATTCCCAAGTGTACAATTCAGTGATTTTCAGTAAATGTAAAGTTGTGCAACTGTCATCATAATTCAATTTTAGCACATTTTCATCACCCCATTTGCAGTCGCTTCTGGTTCCTTTTGGCAACAGGGATGCCTCGGTCATCTTCTCCCACCATCTCCTGGGAGAGCTGATCCCAAAGGAAAGAGCCCAGAGGGAGTTCATTCAAATAAAGAAACTTCTTTGCTGCTGCCACCAAAACCCAGCTCTCCCCCAAGATTTGAGCCCTTATCACGACCTTGGCCTCGGTCCATGAGAGCCCCTCCTCCTGGAGAGCATAGTGGGAGGAGGTCACCCAGACCCACACACATCATCAGATCTACTGGACCTTGTATGTGAAGTTGCCGATGTGCATTTTTACAGGAAGAGTGGGTAAGAGCAACACTTGAAGCAGAGTGCCCAGGTTCAAATGCAAGCGCTGCTGTTTACCAGCTCCATGGCAACCGTTTCCTGACATGTCAAATGGAAATCAAAACAGTACACCCCAGGGAATTCCCCGGCAGTCCAGTGGTTAGGACTCAGCGCTCTCACTGCCAGGGGCCCGGGTTCGATCCCTCGTTGCTGGACTAAGATCCCGCAAGCCACGTGGTGCAGCCAAAAAAATCCCAAACCCCCCCCCGCAAAAACCAAAAGAGTACACCCCATGGCGTTGTAAGAAATAGATTACATTTGTGGAAATCACGGCAAGTGCCTGTCACATTCTCAGTGCTTCATAAATGTTATCCGTTATTGTTAGAG
Source organism: Balaenoptera physalus (assembly GCF_965194825.1). Lineage (NCBI taxonomy): Eukaryota > Metazoa > Chordata > Mammalia > Artiodactyla > Balaenopteridae > Balaenoptera > Balaenoptera physalus. Next base: position 23,284,759 of record NC_138886.1, read on the forward strand.
TTTGATCCAGTTTTCAAAGGGGCCTGTCACCCCACCTCACCCCTTCCCATCAAAATTCAGAAGTCTCACCAGAGAGAGATTGGAAGATGATGCCACATGGAAGAACAGGAGAATACGGTTGGAAAGCCTGGGAGGTGTGGGGTGAGGGAAGATTGGAAGAAGTCCTGTAAGTGGGGAGAGATGGAGAAAGAGGCAGCTGGAAAGGAGACCCTAGGAAGAGAGACGGGCGAACGGGTGGTAAGGAAGAGCAGGAAACTGAAGGTCGGGGCGCAAGTTGAGATGTGGGACGGAGTGGAGCGGCTGGAGACTGCAGGGTTGGGGGGAGGAAGTGGAGCGAGGGCAGGAGAAGTCGGGGAGGAAGCTTTCTGATTCACCTGTGGTCTCAGATGCTCTGTAAAGTCCGAAATTCTCTATTCCTCAGAGGAGAGCCAAATACAGGTGCTGGGAATGGAATGAATAATAAAAATTAGAGCCTAAGAGCCACGTGCAAAGCTTGAGCTTTACTGTTTGTCCTACCGTTTGCCCCACCATCTCTTTGACCTTGGAGTCTACCTACCTCAAGAGGCATGTGTATCATTTCTGTGGGTCCTGTCGGAGTTTCCAGGTCTAGCCGCGGCAGCTGGAGACAACATGGCCAAAGGAGGCATTGGGCACAGCCTGTCAAAGGTCTGCCCCGCCAGCTAGTACTCTTTCTTGGTTCCAAATACGCAAGAAGCAGATGTCGCCCCATGGAATCAGAGGCGAGAGCGCTGGCATGCTACCCTTGGGCTGCTCGGTCCTCCAACCTCCCCCGACAGTCAAACAAGGGGCCCTCATTTATAAAAGCACAACACACACTGGATTTTAATGAGAAAATAATTGTATACTTGCATTGAATGCCTCACAATCACTATAAAACCGAAGCAGGATAATAACATTGAAGTGGTTAACATACACAGGAGAGCCAGATACAGAGTATCATTTTCAAACACAGTATTGCTGCTTTTTGCCCCCTCCTCCAAAAAAGAAAAAAAAAAAAGTCATTTGGGTAAAGAGCAACACAAAATCAAAATTGGCAGCTCACTCACTGAATGCTTAAAATTCAGGAAATTGGTTCTGTTACTACAACTGGATATAGTCACCATCTCTAAACACTTAGGCTATGTTTTTTCAATACATAGTTTAATTACATCCATTCTTTAGTTGGAAAAATGTTTAATGATTTGTCTTCTGAGACAAGAGTCAACACTGTCTTAGTGTTCCTTGTTATGCCTTGTGTGTGTGTGTGTGTGTGTGTTGTGTATATATGTGGACACTGATCTATATACTGCTTCTATGTCACTGTCTAGGGTGGGCGGCATGCATGGGTGTAAAGAGGCAAGGAAACTGCACGTGTCATTCACGTAGGACACAGCCCAGCCTCCTGCCACTGACAGACCCTGTTTCCATAATTTCTGGATGAGAAAGCCAAGGAATGTCAGTAATCAGTTCCAGAGGAAAGTGAACATCTATCAACACTGCGGAATGGAATACTTTCAGGAAAGCTTTTAACATCTGCAGAATCTAAACCTCTGTTCTAGCTGAGATTAACAAGCTTGTGTGCTATTTGGGGGCAGGGAAGAGCATCAGAGGCCAATTTTTGGACAAGCCTCTTCTTCTCGATGGATTAGGCGTGGATGACCTTCCGCCAGGGGTCTGCTGCATCTTCACAAAGTTAAAAGGGTTCATTTGGGATCCCAGAGCCTAGCACAGTGCTATGTACAAAGCCATGGCCCAATGTTTCTTAAATGAGTAAAAAACTCAAGAGCGCAGAGAAAATCTGGCTCTGCCAAGGGAACTTTAATTTACGTTTTAACAGGATGATACGTGAGTGGAACAAGGAAATGGGCAGCAGTCATCAGAAGGCAGCAGAAGGGAACAAGCAGATGATGGAGATGTAGGGGCCACAGTTAAAACGGTTTTGTGACTGTGAGAGAGTCACGGAAACGCTGCATTTGTTGCCTATCCAAAGTGCGAACCAAAGGATCCCGGCTCTATAACTCTACATAATAAGTGTGTCTGGGTCAATCAACTGCAGTCAAAGACCAACTTATCTGCCTCTAAAGCGATTCCAGGAATTGTGTGGCCTCCTAAGCCTTCTTTTCAGCTGCCCATTCTCTTCTCAAATGTAGTTTTAAGGTGGGTACACAGTTTCCTTCAAAACAGGACCAAAAACTTCAGGCAAGTCCTGAGGACTGTTTCCTCTTGTGAAAGATGGCGAGTTCATCTGTATCAAGTCTATGGTCACTACCAGATCCAGAGTCAGTCCAGAAATCATGAAGCATGTTTCACTTTTTGTGCAACCCACAGAACCATTCTGTTCTCCAGGCATCCTAGCAGCTCCTGCATCCCTGGGCCACACGATGCTGTTGACCCATCTGTTTTCATTCCCGTGCCCGTCTTGGGAACGCTGGAAATCCTCAGACAAAGCACCCTTCCTTCCTGGGTGCCCCCGTTTCACCTGTCAGGACTCCTCATCTCATTTTCCTGGGAATGTCTGTCTCCATGCCAGCCTCTCCCACCTGAAAATAAATTCCTAACGGCAGGGATCTTGTTTGTTTCACATCCCCAGCGTCTAGCACATTTTGTTGACTATTCGTTCAGAATGTTCAGGAGCATGAACCATGTAAGGATGGCGCCAATTATCCATCTGTAGGATTTGGCTTCAAATTGCAGGTTCCCTTGGCAGTTTCAAAGGATCCTTGTAAGTTATCAGAGAGTTCCGTTTTTTACTTTGTGTCCACCACCTGTTTATGAATAAACTTTCCCCTAACGTTGACACTAGTCTAATAAAAGAAGCAAAGATAATGTGCATGACATCTACATACAAATTTGGTGGAACTGCTACTTGTCAGAACAACACATTAGCGCTTATGACATAAAGACATAAAAACAAAAATGAATTTTAGTGAGGTCTGACTTACTTATTGCTTTTTTTAAAACCACAGTTTTAAAACAAAGGGGACGGAAAAAAAGAAGGCTGGTCAGTTTTTTTCTCATGGCCAGAACTGAAAAATTTCTCATCCAGAAATTGAGGGCATTCAATGATTGAATACCCTTATCATATTGCTTTAAATGACAGAAAGAGTAAAGCTGGCATCCTTTAGCGTATACTAAGCGTGAATACAAAGCATGAGAATAAATACGATACTTTCCTAAATGTCAAATTACAAAACTGCTCAAAACTTTGCCATTGTGACTCATGCAAATACCATGTTAGGTCAATTTAATATTACAAATACTGCAACAGCTCGGAGCCTCTATATCCTTTTCATAAAAAAGAAATTCTCACTCACTCCTGACGCTGGCAAACAGCTTTGGAGGAAATAAGTGAACACCCTTGTCCCATGATCATTCTGGAATTTTAATCCTCACACACACACATACACCCTTACTCATGAGCACACATGCGCTTTGCACACATACACAAAGGCATGTGTACACACACACACACGCACGCACACCACCTTTAGGATTTGTAGCTGAACCTAAGCCTGCACTTAAGTTTCTATTCTATATTTTTCTCTGTCTCATCCTGAAAAATACTGGTTGCTCAGAAAAAATAATATCTCTAACTTCCTTATTTTCCCACACTTTCTCCCTCCCTTCTTCTCTCTCTACCTTTCGTGAGCTTTCTTTACTGTTTCCTTCTGATTGATCCAAAATATCATTCTTCCTACTCCCCTGAAGGTCCACTTTACATATAAAATATAGTTATAAACACCTCTTTATTTCTCATCATCTACCTCTCTAAGGCAGAGTTCGCCCTTTTTTCAATTATTACCACTCTAAAAATACCCCTCCTCTCTTGAACCAAGCTGTTCAATGTGTATAAGTTTTATACATGGATATATTCCCCCATCCCATCATAAAAATAGTTGTTGCCCACTAAATATAGTTTTCATATAAAGAAACAGAATTGTGAAAATGTGTTCTCATAAACTGCAGCTCAGTCAATATCATAAGCAGACAAGATCCTAAAGCTAAAATAATCCATTTGGTTTGGCTTTCTCCCCCCTTCCTCAACCTCCTAATGCAGAACAGGTTGTGTTTGCAACATGAAGAAATCTTGTCTTCAAAATATGGATTGCAATCCTTAATTGCTCCCAATTCAAAACAATTAAACGGAAGAGGCATGGAACCATAGTTGCCTCTTCTGGGCAAATAGAGAGAGAAGCGTTATTTTATAGCTGCTGGAGTAAATGGGGTTAGTCCAACACCTCTGATGCTATGATGGGTGGAGACCGGTGCAGGCACAGGGAAATATCCTCTGCTGGGTGGATGGCACCAGCTCTGTGGCTTCTCCAAATGGCCACATTACCACTGTTTCCCTCATCACCCAGACAGGCTAGTCTTGGTTCTGCCTATAGCAACCATGTCAATTTGCTTGTAACTTCTTTGTCCTTTTGGATCAACTGTGGTCCAAACCCAGGGGATTCTTTGAGTTACAAAAAAAAAATCCTTTCTCTTTTGACTCCCGGGAGTTCGTGTTTGATGGGTGGACTTCTTTTTTCACTTGCTTTTTCATCATTGTACATTGCAACTTCTGGTCTGCATAAGGATTGCCGAGTTTGTTTGCACTTTAATAAATATTCTATTAAAATGCTTTGATGTGTTGATTTCTTGGTTTCTTGGGAACCCAAGCACCAAAGAAGCTTCCTGGGTGGAAGGAAGTTGATTATTCATTGTCCTCTTCCTCTTGGTTGGCATAGATCCCCGCCTCCCAGCGCAAGGCCAACGCGCTCTTTCTTCGATTAACCCGTGTGGCCTCAAGGACCTGAAGAGAGAGGGAAAAAAATTACGCAGAGTTCATGATTGTTCATTATGAACACAAACCAGCTTCTCTGTTTCCTTCCTCCTTTCCCTCTCTCAACAGCATCTAATGAGGGGGAAAGTGGTAAAGTGGTACGGCTGGGAGGTAGGAGAGATGTGAAAGTAAAGGTGGCGGGATGGGAGGTTCTGGGTAGCATTCACCTCAGAGCCAAAGTTCACTTGCTATTTGACCCATCGTTTTCAGTACAGAGAGATTTAATTTTCCTGAAGTGTTCTGCAAGTTTCGTTGAACTAGACCTGACTCTGCATCAAGTTTTTAGATAACGAAGTGCATCGCTCCATGCTATCGATCAGCGCAGTCTGATGGCAGTGATCTGTATCTGCGCTATCCAATATGGCAGCCACGAGCCACACATGGCTATTGAGCATTTGAAATATGGCTAGTGTGACTGAGAAACTAAATATCTGATTTTAATTAATTTTAATTTCAATAGCTTCATGGAAATAGTGACTACCATACTGGACAGCACAGCTATGTACAGTCTTGGTCTCTTCATAAACAAGCAGATGGGAAAGTAATTCCAAACAACTGAACCAGTGTGAATTCATTCCACCAAGCTTTGTGGACCTACATAAGCTGTGATCATATTTATACCACAAAAATCTACTTTGGTATAATTACGCTTGAAAGAGGAATTAAGTGAAAAGAAAAAGAGCTTCTCAGGCCACTAAAAAAATGGAATCTGAGCATTTTGATGTAACTTCAGGGCCACAGGTGCTAGTAAAGGAAGAGAAAGGTGACAACATCAAGGACAAATAGGCTCACCACCATTGGGCTGAGGCCACCCTCCCTCCGGCTCCCCAGAAGAGTCTGTGGACCCCAGGGGGGATCCTTCGCCAGTCTGCTCCAGCTTGAGTTTGGTCCAGATGACATCCAGATGAATGACATTTAGGTTGCCAACGCAGGAGAAATGGCTCAATTTCATGATACTGCACCGAAAGCAAGCTCCTGCATGCCAACCAGTTAAATGACTGTGGCATTAGCTTAGGATGTGCAGTTTCTGAATTTAAAGTCTAGCAGAGCCAACACTGGTTGGTTATCCAACTAATAGGTGATGAAGTCTTTGCTTATTCTGAGAACAATCATTCTGGCAAGGGACAGAGATGCTGGCAACTCCAGAGAAGCAAGGAGAGGCAGGTTTACAGGCAGTGATGGGAGTCCGGACATAAGCAAATTCTGGTCAGATTAAAGGTCTGGGCAGGGAGCGGGGCATCTCAACTTGCTTCTCTGCACCTCTGACAAATGCATGGACTTCCCAGAGCTGCAGCGTCTTTCCTCCAGGAAGGCTTCCCCAGTCCTCCTAGCAGGGACGGCTTTGACCGGATGTGTAGGACACAACTCAGTCATGTCTCCTGAAGGAATGTTCACCGGGAAGCACGTAAGCCATGCCCTAAAGTGTTGGTGTGTAAACATATCATGGTCACCTAGTCAACATCTAAGAATAAGAAATCAGTAGGAGGAAAGCACGTCTCCAAGTCTGGTAGAGTTAAACAGTGGAATCTTCTGGTCAAGGCCTGGTAACATGGTACTGGAAGGCAGTGAGGAACTGGAATTGCAAGTCCTGAGCTTTGTTTCCAGCTCTGTGCCTGGAACATATGCTGTCGTTCATGGCATCCTGAGTCTCAACTTCCTTTATCTGTAAAACGGACACAACACCTGCCCTATTTCACAGGCTCTCTCAGGAAGCAATGCAGCCTCTGAAGTCCAGGCAGGTCTAAGTTTAAATCCTAGTAACTATGTGACCTTGGGAAAGTTTATTACCCTGTGCCTCAGTTTCCTTATATGTAAAAAGGGAATAATAAAAACTACAGTACCGAGGTGGTCTGAGGAATAAATGAGGTGAAGAATTTACCAAAGTTTCCAGGGCATAGCAAATTCTTAAACAATAACTACGTATTTCTCTCATCATGTGAAAGGGCTTTAAAAGCAATCAAGTGGTATTCAAACATAAGACGTTTTGACAAGGAGCTCCACATTGTGTAAAACAGTCATATGTTTGCCTTGCAGACTGTACATACAAACTGAAAGGTTTACATAAGAGCTAAAAATAAATCTAAGGTTCTGAAAAAAATAGTCCCCATCAATTTCAGATGTCCCTTGTCTTGTATCTGGGCCCTATTTTAATTCTCAATCATCTTGAAAAAATTTAATTTACTCTGTTCTTTGGGAACCCATTTCAATCCATCTGTCCATCCATCTTATAGCCATTTATTGGGTTCCTACCAAGTGTCGGGCACAGTGCTTCATGTTCAGGATAGAACAGTTTCTTCCCTCCTCCAACTGACCTTTTGAAGATTCAAAAAGCCAAGCCCTCGGGGAAGGTATGTGAATGAGCATTTATTCCACAATTAATTCAGAGTACTGTGTGTGTGAGTGTGTGTGTGTGTGTGTGTGTAAAGCTCTAGCAAATCTAGAACTTTTGTTCTAGATTTCTACATATTAACTTTATTTCCTAAAGTCCACTCCTTTCCTTTCTGGGTTAAAAAAAAGCACTTGCCTCTGGGGCTCTGGTAATAGTAAACACTTGCATACCAGGTATCATGAACCAGCTACGGTTTTAATCCTCACTACTGTTCTATGGGATTCATACTATGCATTTCACATATGAAGAAGCTGAAGCACAGAGAGGTTTCAATAATCTGACTAACATCAGTTAGAAGGAGGAAGAGCTAACATCTGAACCTAGAACTCTGGGTGCAGAGTCGATGCTCTGGGCCAGCATGTTCCACGGCTGCTCAGTGGCTGGGGGGAGTATGGAGGAAGAAGCATCAGAAAGGGCAATAAACACTCTCCATAGGAATGGAGACAGAAAAACATTAAAAAAAAAAAAAAATAGGGCTTCCCCGGTGGCGCAGTGGTTGAGAATCTGCCTGCTAATGCAGGGGACACGGGTTCGAGCCCTGGTCTGGGAAGATCCCACATGCCGCAGAGCAACTAGGCCCATGAGCCACAACTACTGAGCCTGCGGAGCCTGTGCTCCGCAACGAAAGGCCACGATAGTGAGGCCCGTGCACCGCGATGAAGAGTGGCCCCCACTTGCCACAGCTAGAGGAAGCCCTCGCACAGAAACGAAGACCCAACACAGCCAAAAATAAATAAATAAATAAATAAATAAATAATTTAAAAAAAAGAAAAAAAAAATAGACCTGATTTAAGGTTTTATCGTTTTCACAAATTAATTCAGATTTAGGTCTGGTGGGAGAAAAAGAAAATCAATTCTCTTTGAACAATCCTCTAGTATTAATTTTTCTCTCCGATGCTTAGGGAATTCAAGTGAATCACTTCAGTTTGAGCAGCAATCAACCTAGATAATTTTATCCTGGGATATCAAACAAAAGACAGATATGTTAAATAATATTTATATTAATATTTTATCCCTCATATCTTCCACTGAAGGCAGACAGGGCCCAGTCTTATCTTCCTTGGATGTATTTGACCAGATTTTCTTCAATCTTATGTTGACTCCAAGGGGATGTGGGCTTAGGGTCTAATTCTTAAACCAGCATTTCCTCACTGAGAACCACAATTAGACACTGAGGAAGGTCCATGTAATGATATTTTCAATATTCATTTTACACTTTGTGAAACAAAACTACTGATAATCATCAGCTCACGTCTATAGTTAACCATAATTATTTTGCTAAATATGGAGATGTAAAATATATATTGTGCTATAGGTTAGCACAGCCAGGTTGAAGAGTAGTTTGCAATAGGTAGTGAATGTGAGGATGTGTAAGCCCTATAACCAGTACTTTTACCCCTAGATATATTTAGAGACTTTCTTCCATAGGTCACACAAAGAGCTGTGTAAAATAACATTCATTGACTCATTGTTTGTAATGGCAAAGAAAAGATACAACCTACATTTCCATCACTGGAAGAATGAATAAATAGATATGTATTCATTCAATGGAATACTATATATGGCAATTATAATGAGTGAACTAGAGCCATAAGTATCAATATGGACACATCTAAAAATGATGCAGACAGAATAAAGAGTACAGGATACTACAACATGATATATTTATAGAAAGTTCTAAAACATGCAAAACCATTAGATATAATTTATGTACATAGACATATGTAGTATAAGGATAAAAACATGCATGGAAACAATCAACACCAAACTCCAGAAAAATTCCCTCTCAAGAGAGAAAGAAATGGGAGCTGGGAGAAGTAACAAGAGGGCTTGAATGGTATTTGCAATATTAATTTCTTTTTAAAATATTAAGCAAATATTATGAAATGATAAGAATGCACAAAAGCTGGCTAGGGGGCTTTATTATTTTACTCTGCCATAGCCTTGACACATTGGAATGCCAGCCCCATGGCATCAGGGACATTGTTCAGGTGACTGCTGTCTCCTCAGAACCCAGAAAGTGCCCGATGTGTAGTAGGATCTCGATAAATTGTTAACCAGGTGAATGAATAAATGATTCTCTACAATTCTCTATATTTACAATAATTCTTTTAAAATAAAAATAATACAATGCTCTAGAAATAAAAAATATAAAAGCCAGTATGCTTTCTCATAGTATATAAATAAGTCAATATATATGTGGAAAAAATGGGAAAAATAAAAAATATTGTGCTTTTTCATAGCACAGGTTTGTGAAATCTGTGTAAAGGGAAGTTGTAGGGGAAAGGAGGAGGCTTGGGGGGAAATCCAATGCTTAAAGAAGCTTCCAAACCAAAAATACAGGTTTAAAGATGGAGGGGAGGGGGAACTGAGTTGGTTCACAGTAGGAATAAGTTACCCTAAAATGATGGCATGGAGCTCTCTGGGTTTGTGTTAAGGTAAACAAAGGACTGATCCGAACCGACAGCCCAGTCCTCTTGAGCTGCATGATTTTCTAACCAGACCAGAGTAGATTGGCTATCAGCGCCTGAAGAAACAAACAAACAAAAATCCAAATAGCCCACTGGTTGTACCCTCTAGTCCAAACATCTTCCAGATCCATGAGCAGGACAGAATCTTCTCCAACCCAGAGCACAGCACAGCAAAGCACAGCCGCGTGTACCACTGTTGCATGGACGCTAACATTTCAAAGCAATCACCCCATTCAGAAAAGGCAGGGAGAAAAACCCAGGAGGAAATGGCAAACCACGACAACATGCACCTGGGTCAGGCATGCAAGAAGACCAAGACAAACAAGTGGAAAAGTACCTCGGAAGTCACCTTGCAAGACAGTAACTTAGAGGTGTACTGGCAGAGAGGGAAAAACCAGGGTTAGTACATGGCAGAGACACACTCACAAAACACCCCCCAGCTGGGAACTGGCATCGCGCTGGTGAGGGGGGGAGGGGACACAAGAGGGGAAGTAACATCAGGAGACCAGGACACACCCACACCAAGACTTGCTTCATCTGATATTCGTTTATTTAAAAGTCTGTATCTTTTGCAGCAAGTAGATACCCTATTAATTCCTTCATAAAAATATCAGATAAGCCATACTTTGTTAATTCAAGATTTGTTGCTTCCATCTTCTGTGCTTTGAATTAACAAGATTCTTTCCGCCCGGGTTGTATGCAACCAGCTGCCCACCAGCAAGATCCTTAAGGGTCATTTTGGATTCGTTAGAATCTATTGCCATCTGTGGACAAACAGCCCTTGCCCTGCCTGTAGGCGTCTCTGAACCCCAAAGTAGTCTTGTAGCCTGTTGTCCCATGAAAAGAAGACCCTAACCACAGACAGGGGATGGTTTGAATGCGAGGTTTGCAGAGGCAGATTCTCTGAAGCTGATCTAAGGATGGCACTGCCAAGGGAGACCAAGCAGCCTCCCTCATCACTACCTTGGGGGTCCTAAGTAAGTTCCTGAAAGTGGAGTGATTAAGTAGGAACTAAAATTATCCTTTAGTTCCTATAAAGGAAACTAAAAGTCACTACAAGAAAAGCTCAGAGAAAATATGCCCCGGCTGTGGGTAATGAGTGAGAAGGACTGACTTTGGACAGCCTCCTCCAGAATAGTGGTCATGACCTTGCATTTACACTGAGCGACTTTAGAGGCACTGATTGGTTTCTGGCATGGTGACCACAGACTGGATAGGGGGATCACATGTCTGTGATCACTGACTGCTTCTTGGGTATTGCACTTAAAAATCACAGCTCTGTAATGATCAGACTGATGACCGGGGGCTGATAAATGTGGAGCGCTCCTCTCCTCTGCACCTTCCCAGGGCATGTGGGAGAACCCGAGAGAGCTGGGGGCACAAAGCATCACTGATGTTGGCTGAGCTTCCCATAGAGCCTGCGGTGGTGGGGGTGGGCACTGGAGCCAGACGGGCTTCCTCCATCCACCCGGTGAGACTTGGGCTAGAACTCCCAAAGGGTGTCCTGGTCTAGAAGGAAGTGTGTGCCAGGAATTCTTGGAAAAGCAGTGACTGCCAGCCCCCAGCTTGGACTTAACCCAGGAACCAAAGAGGCCTTCTTTTATTCCAAGACAGGCAGGGAAGGCTGAAAGCCCTCTCAGTAACTATTCTGGGGGTAAAAGAGAAAGAAAGAGAACACAGGAAAAACCCACCTAGATTCTGTGCGAGGAGGAAGGATGGGGCTCAATGTCCAGGAGGCTGTAATCTGGGCTCAGCCCAGCATCCCCTCAACTGAGAAAGGGAAAGCAAATCTACCAAACAAGTTCAAGAGCACCACTGACTCAAGAACTCATTGTCTTCTGAGGCTCAGGTCAGGTTGCGGGTGAAAACTGGCCAGAAAAACAGTGTTGCCTCAGTATCCTTCCTTTGCAAGGTACCAAGAAACCCTACAGGAAACTATGATTCATCAGGCCATTATGGGTTGCATGACTGACCAGAGATGGCAGCAGGCCCAGATAAGGGGACATTTCCACTTAAGATAACATTTCCAGATAAAAGAAACCTACACTGAGAGCAGGACGGTTGCATCTGGGTGGGCAGTGTGTGTGTTGCACAAAAACACCAGGCTGGGGGGATGGATGGGGTTGAAGCTCAGACCCCCGACTCCCCTCACCGACCGTGTAGCTGGTGCAGGACTGCATCCACACAGAGTTCTGAAAAAGGGTGCCTTTTGCTAATTCTCACAAAGGCCCTGTATAGGCTGGGAAACAGCCCAGGGTAAGGCGTGTGGGTGGAGGTTAGCAATCCTCCTGCCTCCAGGGTAGCCAAGGGGTCCCTTAAGAGGTAGAACCTGGCTCAGCCTGCAGCATGGAGACACTCATCAGTGACCACACCACACAGAACAAGGAAGCCAGCCCCGGCGGATGAAGACTGTCGCTACTCAAGGGTTATCCTGCTCGAGGCCTGAGCTGGGAACAAGGATGGCCGTTTGGGGGTAACCTTTTCAGAAAAGGGGCTTTTCTGGTTCCTTGTCATTGACTTTGTCACCAACTGCAAAAGGAAGCACAACATCCACAGCTGACTTCATATGACTACTATAGTGACTCCTGGGCAGATATTCCCAGAGAGAGATTCATGATTTAATGTTCCATCTTCCGTCATTCTCTGAGCCCTCACTTGGCTTTCAGCAGGAGAGAGGCCAGCTAAGAACGTGAAAAAAACCACTAAATACCGTGCGGTTGTCCCCACCCCACCTCCTGGCAGGGACCCCGTGAGCCAGAGGCCTCCCTCCTGTCCTGCAGGTGATATTTTATCGAGTGGGAAAGTGGAAGGGTCCTGAACTGGGGACAGGACTCCAGACACCATCACTGCTCTGGGGCGGCGGGATGCTGGACCTGTTCTGATGGTGAGGATCGGTTTTCTTTCCCAGACAGGTGGGTGAAAGCTACTCATGGAAACTGCGGGCACAGCTTCATTTGCCTTCCCTCTCTTTCTCCTTCTCTCCTTCACGCTCACTGACGTCATTGTACCCAGCGCATCACTATGCATACATCCCAATTACCCCACGTTGTTTTGAAGTCTACCTTCTCCTTGGGAAGTACAGCAAATAAGAATGCCTCTCATTCAATTCAGAAAGAGCTTGCTGCTTCCTATGGGTGAACACGTGGTTGGGTCCTGATCACGCGTGAGGGACTCATAAATGCTGCCAACTGACTTTTTGGAAGGACTATTGGCAGGTGGAAGTGCCGGGTGACACTGGACCCAGGTGGGCCAAGGGAGGTTCATAGGGGGTGGAGGATCTAAGAAGCCACAACTTGCCCTGAGGACAGTGTATGTGGATGAAGCCAGGAGAACAGAACTACCAGCTTCTGGAGCAGGGAAGCCAGTTACACAACTCAAGCTTCAAGCCATCCATGTGTTCCCTATGGCTATCCTTCTGCTACGAGAGACCATTAAAGAAGGGGCCACAGGTCAGCTAGGAAAAGAGATGAAGGCTTGTTTATTCCTAAAGGTAAACTTCAACATATTCTCCAGTGATTGATGACGACACAACAGAAAGATCCCCTGAATCAAAAGAACTAAGATAGGTTAACAGGCAGCTCTGAAATGAAGTCTCACTGATGAGCATATATTTGCTTTAGAAGCAACTGAAGTATGTTTTTTGGGGGCCTTTTGTTTTTTCCAGATTTGGGTCTCTTAAAAGAGGATATAGTGGGTTGGATAGATTTTTTTTTTCTGTTCCTAAGAATTTTCAACAGCAACAAACTTGGTTCTCTTGTAATATCCACAACAGTGCAGAACACTTGGCCTTGAATTTGAGATCTGGGGATATTAACAGCTTGATTAGTTTAGTAGGTTTCTTTCTTACCCGACATGTTAATTTACTTGAGAAAAACAGAGACAGGAGGCTCTCACTTCACTGTGTAAGTGAAGGGCAACCAGTATGTTAAAAGGCTGATTCCAAGCAGCTTCCTTCATGAAAAGGGGAAATCCAACCTAGTTGACGTTCGCCAGGTGGCTTCCTGAGTGTCAGTTGGTCAGCCTCTGCCTAGGAAATGAGTGACTTCACTTCTGGGTATGGTGTTTTCCCCTAACACCTGCACTTCAACACAAAAGGCATGCACAAGAGATATAGAGAGTGTGCTTCCAAATCACTCAGCTGGGTCACAGGCAACGTGGTCCATTGGTTCTTCCCCATCTACACATCCCAGCTAACTTTCACCAAAGCTGCTGATGTATGGTGTGGAATCATTGAAGAAAAGCCCCTTATAGCCCTAAGCTTCAAGGTGGTCACAGACTCCAGAAAATACCTAAAAAGGGCTGAAAAAAAGAGCCAGATAAAGTGACTTCGTGGACAGAAAAGGTCGTACAGGCTCAGAGAAGGAGCCCCAGCAGTTGAAACCTCAGCAGCAGCCATCAAGGGCCAGGCCCATCGCACTGTACAATACAGGGAACAGCCCAGAAATATTCCAGCCCAACAGAGGAGCTGGGCCAGTGTTCCAAGCAATTTAGGTACAAACCTAAGTGAGAGGAGGCTGAGACACACCAAGTGGGTCATTCAGCTGCCATAGGCGTGTTTGCTTGCTTTCTTTACCACTAAGTGTTCAGTATCTGGCTTCAACTCCAGAAAACCTTTAACTCAGCCAACTTGGATATGAGAAGCAGTGAATCAGCACGGAATTCCTACTGTGAGCCCCATCGCGTTCAAGTTTAAGGTGAACAAATAATTTAGCATCCAAACTGGGGCACTTTTAAGAGGGAAAGGAGATGCTATTAATAATTATGCCAGGACAACAGGTATAAACCAGGACTGTCCTGGGTCAACTGGGGAGTATCCTCAACCGACCCAAGCTATTTGGGGGGAGGAGGTAGTTACCCCAAACAATGCTAATGGATTCCAAGGAGGTTGGCACGGACCCCTGAGGCTGATCCCCAGGCTCCTGGCTGTGCAGGCTGTGGGCAGCACTGGCTCTTAAGCCGCTTACCGGAGAAAGAAACCACACAGCAGATGACTTCCTTTGTGGTTGGTGGGAATGTCATGTGCAAAGTTCTCAGGGCTGAGGGTAGCAGGGTAACTATGCGGTTTTAACTGTCATTTTAAGTGGCTCTCTCCTGCCAGACCGTACACACCGGCTTGGTAACAGCCCAAAACATACTTAGTCTTCCAAGCACTGAGTACCATTTATAGGGATCGCCCAGAGCAGACATTGAAGGAATAGCATCGTCATAGTTCTCTAGAGAAATAACACCTCTACAGAACAGGCGAGCGATGGCTGAGATCAGCTCCCCGGTGCCTGCGGGTGATTTCAGGGAGCTTGTGTCGTTCTTCCCGCATTGCCCCTGCGCAGTGTCTTTCTACGTACACACCCCACACCTCACGCACTAGCCGTAGCAGTAGACTCAAACTAGAACTTGGCAGCAAAAAGACCCACTCTTTGCATGATCAAAGTTTTTGGGAACAAGGCAAAACCCCCAACCCAACTGCAGGCATGTTAAACCACACGTTTGAAAATTGGTGCTGGAACCACAGTGCTGGCCAGACAACCGCACACACATCCATGCCTGAACCGGAGTACCGTACGCCGTACTGAAGTTCACCCTTGGACACGGGAAAGAGGAAATGAGGAGAAACTTACACTACTATCATCCATTCTCTCGCGCCTTTTAGATTTGTGTGTCTCATAGTCTTCCATGAGGGTCTGCATCAGATTCTTGGGCCGCTGTGATCCGGCAGCCTCTTCGGGGGCTAAGTCAGGCTGCAAGCTGGGACCTTCAGGTGTGGGGGATGGAGGAGGTTGGACTTTCTCTATTTTCCCTGAAACAACACGAAGAGAACACCCTTTCTAAGCTTGTCTGGTCACGACTGCTTTCGAAAAGAAGAGAAGAACGCTGGCAAAAAAGCAACCTCTGACATACCGAGTGGTACCAGAATGATGGTTAAGTGCAGGTCATTTTATTACAGGGATCAATGTGCTTAAGGATTAATGTCACAAACCCATCCAACAAAGACCTCAAGGAAACCGGTTTTAAAGTCAGTCAGACCAAAGAGGGCTCTCAGGCATTTTGCAGATATATGCCAGACAGACAGACAAACAGACAGACAGACAGATGCTGGCTCCAGTTGTTTTGGGGACAAGTATTCTATCACAGATCATACAATCAGACTGTCAGAGGTGGCGGTGCCTTTGAACCTTAAAGACCCATTTCTTACAGATAAGGAAAACTTAGGCTCGGCAAAGGGAAGGCTGTGCTGGGCCACCAGGAGCTGGCGATGGTATCCAGGTCTCCTGGTTTCCTTCCCAGGCTCTTTCTTCTCTATCAGAGGTCGCCAATGGTCAGATGACCAGCCCGGGTTTTTTGTATGGACAACACATGTTGTAAAACCTCTGAATGAGAACTAAGCTGTTCTTCCCAGGTCACTCCAGTCTTACATTGGCCAGCTTCATTCTTTACCTTACCTGCCACGGTCCTGAAAGCATTTAGGTTTGAGATCCCAGATCTTAAGGAAGGAATGCCAACAACAGCAGCTTCAACGTTGTAGAAAAGGGGTGCGTCAGACTTGAGAAAGGTGAGGTTTTAGTTTTTGAGATGCCATACAGGTATTCTCAGGATGAGGCGATAGGGTCCACAGTCATGGTGGTGTGGTGATGCCAGGCACTGTCACTAAGACCACCTGCATCCCACCCTCTTGGGAAATGCCTTCTGGCCCATGAAGGAGTGGGTTATATTGCCAGAGCCCCAAACGCACCTCTGAGAAGTACCTTCAGGTGCAACAGTCATGATTTTTCCAACTATGCCCCTTGTGGGAGACACAGCTAGGGTCTGCGAACAAGGAATGTGGAGAAAACACACAAAATAAATGGATATTTCAAGCACAAAAGTTCAGAAACCGCCAGGCGAGGTTAAAGACCTGTTTGACCTCCTCCAGACCCAAGATGAAGGCAACTCATCTTTCTTTGCCTCACTCCCCCCCAGACGGCCTGATGGAGCTGGAATCACAAGTGAAGCCTGGGGTCCATGTCTCTGTGTGGGTGGCTATAGGACTTTACTGGGCATAGCTCCTTTGATGGGAGCTGGGAAGCCCCCTGGAGTTCAGGAAGCCTGAGTTTTAATTTCTGCTCTTCCTCATGAACCAGCTATGAGGTTGGCTGTAGACAATCATGTAATGTTCCCCCTTTAATCTTGAGCTGATCACTTAAGTTCTCGAAGTTTCAACTTCCTTAGCTAGAAAATGAGAATTTGGGGAGAAGTTGTCTTGGAAGTCCATTCTAACTCAAACATTTTGCTATTCTATCAAATACATTTGGCAAGAAGATCAACCTTTATTGATTAAAAAAAAAAGTATATGGCCAGCACATCTGGCAATTAGGTGGGGAAGTGGTTTTTAATACACAGACACTACATCTGTAGACCCACCATTACATTAGTTAACTTAGTGAAAGTCATTGCTTTGACCTCAATTACCCAGATCATTGATAAAAAGTCTTTCGATATTAACAGTAAGGTTACAAATATTTTAAGGTCTTCAATCTTCAAATTCTCTAGAAACGGTTTCTATTTTTTATTATGGAAATTAGGGAATGCTATCATGACACCTATGGACCCATCAACTATATTAAACATTTATCAAGATTTTACCACCCTTGCTCCATCTATCCTGCCTGCCTGCCTTCCTCCCACCCTCCTGTACTAAAATATTTAAAGCAATCTCAGACCTCAGGCAATATTACCCCTGAATACGTAGTATGTATCTCTAAAAATTCTGATTGACTTTTATTTTTAACTTTTATTTATTTATTTATTTGTTGGCTGCGTTGGGTCTTCATTGCTGCACATGGGCTTTCTCTAGTTGCGGTGAGCAGGGGCTACTCTTCGTTGAGGTGTGCTTGGGCTTCTCAATGCGGTGGCTTCTCGTTGCGGAGCAGGGGCTCTAGAGCACAGGCTCAGTAGTTGCGGCACACGGGCTTAGTTGCTCCGCGGCATGTGGGATCTTCCCGGACCAGGGCTCGAACCCGTGTCCCCTGAATTGGCAGGTGGATTCTTAAGCACTGCCCCACCAGGGAAGTCCCTGGTTGACTTTTAAAATGAAGCTTTGAGAAACAACACAGCAGCGGTGAGCATGCAGTTCTAGAGCCAGCCTGCTTGGGTTTGAGTTCATTAGTTAGCAGCCAAATACCCTTGGGGCAAGTTACTTGCCTTTTTTTTTGAAGTTTTTCTATCTCAGTTTCCTAATCTGTAAAATTGGTATGTTGATAGAAGTACCTACCTCATACGGTTGGTACAAGAACTAAATTAATATTTATAAAGTTAATATTTAGAATGGCAAGCATCCAATGAGTCTAGCTAGTATTTATTTGGAATCTCAAAGAATAATATGTCTACGAAGTAAGAATGAGCAATTTCATGGGAAATTCTGCATAAAATTTTCACAACTCTTCTAAGACTAGAAATAGATACCACATGACCAGGTTGGTCACTTTCTAACTGACCTCTCAAGTGTCCAAATCATCTCCCACTAGCCAATCCTCCAGCATTAAAACTTCTAGAAAGCATAGTCCATATTCACTGCCTCTAACTTCACCCTTTCACATATACCACCCCTGCCTCATAATACTTTGTTTATACTTCTGGGAAAGCCTTTTTCACATATTGACTGTATCAATCTGGTTGTTTAAGCTTTTCTTCTCAATAAAGCTGTAAAGTCACCTGAAGATAGGGACCATTTCAATCGGCTATGAATCCCCCTAACTCATTTGAATGTAAACTCCATTAGAGCAGGACCTTGTCTGTCCTGGTCAATGCTGAATCCCACAAGGCAGGAGCTCATGGCTGTTGAATGAACCAGCAAGTCCATTATGAAATATACAGAGCAGCCACGTATTAAATGCTTGTGGATTGGGACAGAATTCCCAATACAGAATCTGAGGAAAGTGTTTAAACGTCTTCACCAAAGCACATGAAATAAAACAATCTTGGTCTACAGAACCACAGACGCGATGGCTTTGGAGTAATAACAAACACATTTATATGGCATTTCATTGATAGGCTTCAAGTCATTTGATCCTTACAGCAACCCTGGGATGTAGTCAGGGTGAATGTCATGACATCTCTGAACAATTTAGACCACGGAGGCTCAGATGCTTAACATCAATCCAAATTACATGAGTTAGTAACAATCAGAGTTAGGTCTGGAGCCCAAATTGTGTTGACTGTTGCTAAATTATATAATTGGGTGTGTGCTGAAAGAGAATCGTAAAGAGGGTGAAAAGTTACTATAAAGAAGTGGACATTTCCTGCTCATTTCTTAGTATGCCAGCAAAATGAAACCCATCCCCAGAGCAAGTTTTGCCGGTTACAGCCACTAGAGGTCACATGAGTAGCAGGAACCAAAGACTAGCTTAGCGGGTCTGGAGCAGTGTCTTCCGAAGAGAAGGTGGCTGAGAGGTCTTGGAAAGAACAGAAGGGTTCAGATAACCATGGCCACATCAGAGCCTCAGGAGAAGCTGTCACAGGTCTCCAGAGGAAGGGAGCCCCAACCCCAGACTTCTGGTCTGGTTGACATCTGGGGAAGTCGGCTTGGCTGGGCTTCTCTACTGTGATCTCCAAGCATCCTGCCTTCAGTATGGTTCCCACCATGACTGGAATTCTCACGCCATCTTAGTAATCACACAGGCCATCAAAAAGCTGGAGAGGGACCTAGCTTGCAGCCTAATTAAGTTTTCCCTTTGATTAGGATGGTGAAAAAACTTCTCGTGCTCTTCCGCCAGTAATAGACACTGCAGACACCACCACTGTTTGGGCCTTGGGGATCATGACATAAATGTGATGCTAAGCTTGGGAAGTCTGTCTCATCCTTTATGGCCTTGGAAGTCACCTTGAAATTCCTTGGCCCCGAGGACAAATCTCATTAGAATCCCCAAACAGTGATGGTTATCTTTGGTGTTCATTGGCGTGCATCCAGCACTTCCCCAGTACCCCCAGGTTCCATTCCCACTTGTCCCATCAAAACTTGTTCTCATATAAGTCTATTCACCTGGTGAATGACTGAATAGTTGACGGTAGCTGAAAGTGGCCTCTATTTTCAATGATAAACATCCTGCTATCTAGTTTCTCACCTGGGCTGAACACTCTACAAAATAGCTCTCTTGAAGGACCCCAGAAACAACATGTACAGTAAGTGTCATGCAGACCTCAAGGCAGACCTGTGTTGGTCTTGGCCAAGGGCTGGTCCCTGACATTTACAGGGCAGGGAGCAGGGGCAATGTGAGCTTAACTGACATAGGAACCAACAGAAGAAAGCTAGACTGAATTCAAAGTGGAGGGTAGAAAACATTCTCGAGTTTACTTCATACATATGATTTTGTCCAAACTATTCCATCTAGAGTAATTTTAGACTTAAGCATTTAAAGGTGTTTGAGGATAAGCAGCTTCACTTGGCTGGGATGATTCCAAAGCCGTGTTTCTAAAATCACGTCCGATTACCTTAGCTTTGTAAGATACTGCTCAATGCTGCAAACGGTCAAAAAGTCATTGGTCAAATAAGTTTGAGAAACACTCGACTAAAGAAAGTTTTAATGATAAAACGAGATAGATTTCCTTACCAGGGGACTTCTCTAAGGTTTTAGTGCTGATATGATTGTGAATCTCTAGTTTAGGAATGGGGGTGCAGCATTTCTCAAATTTATTTAACCACAGAACCTCATTTCATAGAATCCCTATTAATATCTTGAGGAAAACTGTTTGGAAGATACTACTCTCTAGTGTATACTAGTTAACCACTAACTACTAATTTATGGGCACAAGTTCAACTAATAAGTATGGGCACAAAGCTTATGTACAAGAACTTTCACCATTGTTCGTTTGTTTGCTTATAATTACATATGTGGAAACAACAAAGGCATCTGACTATAGGAGAATGGTTAAATTAGTTATGGCTTATTCAGATGATGGAGTATTATTTAGCCATTATAAGTCATGTTCTAGTCTCTCAAATTTAGTGGAATAGTTATGGACATGGGAAAATATTCAAAATACATTAAGAGAAAAAGCAGGTTACAAAAGCAGAAATATTGCAGGGGTTTAGGAGTGCAGGCTCCAGAGTTGGACTGCTTGGGTTCAAATCCTAACTCACTATTTATTAGCTGCGTAAAAGAAAACAAAAGTGCACACATGACACATGGTAGAACTTAGTCAGGATAAGATGAACAGTCTTGTGGTTAGCAGAATAATGGCTTCCACAAAGATGTCCAAACCCTAATCCCCCAAACCTGTGAATATTTACCTTACATGGCAAAAGGACTTTGAGGGTGTGATTAAGTTAAAGACTGTGAGATGGGAACACTATCCAAGATTATCCAGTTGGGCTTGATGTAATCACAAGGGTCCTCATAAAAGAGATGCAGGACGGTCAGAGAGAGAGACAGAGAGAGACAGAGAGAGAGAGAGAGATCTGAAGATACTATACTATTGGCTTTGGATATGGAGGAAGGGGCCACAAGCCAAGGAACGTAGATGGCCTCTAGAACTGGAAAAGGGAGGGAAATGGATTCTCCCCAAGAGCCTCTAGAAGAAACACAGCCCTGCCAATATCTTGATTTTAGCACAGAAGGACACTATTTTAGTCTGTTTGAACTGTCAAAACAAAATACCATGGGTTGGGTGGCTTAAACCACAGAAATTATTTTCTCACAGTTCTGAAGGCTGGAAGTGTGAGATCAGCATGGGTACCAGCATGGTCAGGTTCTGGTGAGAGCTTTCTTCCTATCATGCAGATGGCTACCTTCTTGCTGTGTCCACACATCACAGAGAGAGAACGAGGTCCCTAGTGCCTTTTCTTATAACGGCACTAATCCCATCATGAGGGCCCCACTCTCATGACCTCATCTAACTCTTACTATCTCCCAAAGGCCTCGTCTCCAAATACCATCACATTGGGGGTTAGGCATTCAACAACATACTGAATTTGGGAGGGGACACAATTCAGTCCATAGCTGACACATTTCAGATTTCTGACCTCGAGAACTATAAGATAATAAATTTGTGTTGTTTTAAGCCACTATATTTGTGGTGATTTGTTACAGCAGCAATAGGAAACTAATACACATGTAGACCCAATGTTATCTTCCAGGCACATGTGTGCATGAGAAAAACTAGGCAGGGAGTAGTTAGGATTATGAATCACTTCGCCTTTTATCTTTATTCTTTACTTTCCAAGTTTTTTTCTACAATAAGCATGAATTAATTTTAAATTATAAAACAAACCAGAATTTTTTTCTTTTAAGTATTACCACACATGCTAAGAAAAGCAGATAAAGCTGGGGCTTTAACCTTCATGGACCAGGCAGATCCGGAAGCCTTTCTGTCTCACCAGGCAGCACACACAGACCCAGGGGAGCTACTGAGTTGACACCTCCTGGGGCCTCAGAGAAGCACTGGTCACATTCACTGGTGACTCTCACAGGCAGACTAAGGAGAAGAGTGGGGGAAGCAGAATTTCACTCCAAATTAGTAAATGCTGTCTCCCATGATTAGTGGAAGAAAAAACTAGGAAACATGAATTTGTGTTTCCTGTTTGTTTATTATAAGTAGTTAAGCCACGCCTTGTCCAGAGAGAAAAAGCCACGCCTTGACTGCGTTTCTGGATTCTCCGAACAAGATGGATTTCCCTGTGCTGATGGGGGCAGAGAGAAGAACCCGCAATTCCTCCCACCCAAGGGAACTAGAGCGAGGGCTGCATGTCCTCAGTACACAGCTGCTGCCATCCATGACAGCACACACCCTCCCTCTATAAGAAGAGGACTAACTTCTAAAAAGCCAAGAGGGTGGATTCCCATAGTTAAGAAAATTATTTTGGTCAAACATTAGGATTTTGGTGATTATTATATTCTATACACATGGCGTCTGACGTCTTAAAAATCAAAGATCCTTTGTTTCTACATTTCTCAAAAGAAAAGAAAAAGCCATCACCCACTCTTATTTAAAAACCAAACCGGACAAAGACGCCCACCAGATAACATGCCTTGGCCCAAGCCTCCTTCAATGATCTCCTTTCTTCACGGAGCCTTGGGGTGAGCTTGCAAACATCTAAACGACTCACTCGCAGATCACCAGAAAGAAAGGAGCTCAGACTTGCATTTTAAATTCCATTTCCTCCCAGTACAAGGGAATATCCTGCCTGTCAGATCCGGAGTCCATGGGCTTGTATGGTTCCAGCTATGACCCACACACTAAGAGCTAGTTCCTGGTCCTTTCATCTCCTCCTTTGAAGGCCCCAGGGGTGGGAGAATGCAATGATATGAATCTTCAGATTATAAGCCTAGCTCAGAAATGAGAAATACCCCTGCCTGGTGACACAAGTCTGAGAAACTTCCAAATATTATTACTTCAAGGTATGGTGGGATGTTGGATGAGTTGTCGATATTGGATCATTCCTCTGAACAGAACTGGAAAATGAAAACTGGAGAAGGAAAGAGTTTTGCATCTGCAGGGGAAGCATAGTTTAAGACTAAAAAAAGAAAAAAATTTAATTGAAACAGTAAGGATGAAACTCATGGTAAGTAGCAATTGCCCCGCCAAGATCTTTTGGTTAAACACATTTCTACCAACACAGTGAGCTTAGCTCTACGAACATTATCACCCCCTCCCCAAAAAAGAAAATATTTTCATGGTAATTTGTAATTTCACTGTCACCCAACATGCTTAATAATGGCCTTTGTTTTTTGAAATCACAGCTGACTCCTGAAAGCTAATTCTTGAACTCTGATTTTATATGAGAAACTTTAATTCTAAAGAAGTAACTATGAATAAATCTCAGCTAGGACTAGAAAGCAATTTTATAAAGCATGTTGTGTCATTTACATCAGGGTTCCAGTAGCTGCAGAAGAATAACTCATAAGTAACTCTGCTAAGGTTTTCTAGGTCTTTTCTTAGAACAAAAACTGCAATAACGGGACTTCCCTGGTGGTGCAGTGGTTAAGAATCTGCCTGCTAATGCAGGGGACATAGTTCTAGCCCTGGTCCGGGAAGATCCCACATGCTGCGGAGCAACTAAGCCCGTGTACCACAACTACTGAGCCTGTGCTCTACAGCCTGTGAGCCACAACTACTGAGCCCTTGTGCCACAACTACTGAAGCCCACGCGCCTAGAGCCCGTGCTCCGCAACAAAGAGACGCCACCGCAATGAGAAGCCCGTGCACCGCAAGGAAGAGTAGGCCCCGCTCGCCGCAACTAGAGAAAGCCCGTGCGCAGCAACAAAGACCCAATGCAGCCAAAAATAAATAAATTAATTTTTAAAAACCCTGCAATAACAACAACTCTTATTGGAAGCCTTTTGTGCACCAGGCACTGACTGTACTAACTTACTGATGAGGTTGGTACTATTTTATTCCCGTTTTACTGATGAAGAAACTGAGGTTTAGAGAGGTGAAGTAAGTTAGTTACACAGCTAACAAGCAGTGGTGTCAGGATTCGAACTTTAGATATGAATCCAGAAAAATGACTGTCACATTTAAGCAGATGTGTAATTCTCCTTGACCAGCTTTGGTATGAATTTATATTTGAGTAATGAGAAATAAAAGACAGAGAGACTGAGAATACCTGTGATGTCAGATGCATATAACTTTTGGGGAAACCTTTGAACTTTACATTCAAGGTCATGAGAAATAAAATACCATTACATGTAACATGAATGTGTTCTTTGGTGCTCTAATGGCCTGTCCTGCACCCTCTTCCCACCACCACCCCCAGTCCTCCACCCCGTAAGTAGTAAGTAGCTTATTTACAAAGATGAAGTGGCTCTGAAACACCAATCTCCCTAGGGAAGCTCACGGCAAGTTGCCATGGTTAGTAAGAGACTGTCATATCCTGCCCTAAACTCCAGCAGTCACGGGGGCCATCCTGCTCCCAGGCCTGGTTTAGATTAGCTCACATTTCTTACCAGGCGTAGAGCAGGGATCTTACAAGAATTAGGTCCTTTGATCATCTTTTCGTTCTCAGCTCAAGACTGCATGTTTCTTTGTATGTAGGTTCACACAGTTGAGCAGTTGAGTCTGAATTTTTGGAAGCAGCTCTCCTTAACTTGGAGCGTGGGGTAGCCAGGCATGGGTAAAGGGCAAGTAACAAGGCCACCATGTGATGTCCCCAGCAAAGCAAGGGACAACCCAGACACTGTGTGTACCAGAAGACCCAGCACAATCAGCAGTGACAGCAGAAGCTGTTACAAAACGGAATGGTAGGAAGTTTTGTTCTTCTCCAAAGTTCTACGTCCCAGAAGCCATGACCATAGGCTTGTCACAGAAGAAAGACCACGGTCTATATCTTCTCAGGAGTGAAGGTGATGGGTTTAACCATGACAGTTGCCCTTTTCAAACCATTGAAGGCAATGTCCAAAAAGAACTTTGAACTCTGTAACTTGAGAAGTTCTGACGTCACTGAACACCTTCAACCTTCACCCCTTGCCAAACCCTACTTCGACCTAAACTTTTCTTACCAATTCCTTCCCAAATGGCATGTGCTTTTAAAAATGAACATATTCACTGGGTTCAGATAAATAAAAATACAGGGAGTTTCTGATCCAAGGCAGAAGGAACAATTTTTTTTTTTTATAAATTTATTTATTTTATTTATTTATTTTTGACTGCGTTGGGTCTTCATTGCTGCACGCCGGCTCTCTCTAGTTGCGGTGAGCGGGGGCTACTCTTCGTTGCGGTGCGCGGGCTTCTCATTGCGGTGGCTTCTCTTGTTGCGGAGCACAGGCTCTAGGCGCGTAGGATTCAGTAGTTGTAGCTCACGGGCTCTAGAGCGCAGGCTCAGTAGTTGGGGGGCACGGGCTTAGTTGCTCCGTGGCATGTGGGATCTTCCCGGACCAGGGCTCGAACCCGTGTCCCCTGCAGTGGCAGGCGGATTCTTAACCACTGTGCCGCCAGGGAAGCCCCAGAAGGAACAATCTTAAAGAGCAAAGGAGAACAGCAAAGAGCAGACATGGTGTTCAATGACCACCAGTAAATGAATTTGGCCAGCGTTGGCCCTACTCCGCCTAACCTGGTCAGGTAGTGGAGTGAACACTTATCCCCGCACATCCTCGAATTAAGAAATGGATTCCTTGCTTGAGCTCCCAGTCCTTTCAAAGTTTTCAGGCAATGAGCCTGTCTGCAGAGTGAATGACTGAGCTTCCTCCTGGGGCATGAACTTTCAGAAAGAACTCACAAGAGCAGCCAGGCTAGATGGCTGACACGGACGACGCTAGTCCCTCGCCATCTGCCCAGATCTTTGGACAGCGTCAGCAATTTGACTGTTGTAATTTGGAGCACTGAAATTAAGTCCTGAAAGCACAGAGGAACCACTAAAACTAAGTTTTATCATAACTTATTTGGCAGCAAAACCCGAGGTGAACCAGCATGAGGTTCTCCTTGGTCTTTATTTATCCCACTTAATAGAACAAACTCTAAGTTTCACAGCAGAAATCGAATTTGATGACAGGTGCAGCCCCAGACTCCACTGGGTGTGTTCAATAATAGTACATGCATTGCATTGCTTTTCTAAATAATGGTATGGACACTTTATGGCCTTTCTAAAATCAGAAAAATGTGGAATATATCTGATCTCAAGAGTTTGGGTAATTTGGATTCTATCCCAGATAGCTGTTGGGAGGGTTACATGAGAAAATGAGAAATGAGAAAACTGTGTGTGAATTATAGTACTGGGCTTTAAGGTCTTGGTGAGTTGCAGCTACTGTGATTATACTTCGGTCACCAGAGAATGTTCAAGGAACTTGGCGGTATACATAATCATCTGTAGGATACTCCACGTTCAGCTTTAGAACCTTCACACAGCCAGCTGTGCCCCTATAAGATACACAATTTGTACCTGCCGGCAGGAAAGGGAAACACTGTACACTCCTGAAGAAGAGCTCTCTCTCACCTGGGCCTGGGAGGGAATCCTTCCGTCAGTCACCCACACCAAGGTCTTCTACTGTGGAGGACTGAGGGCATCTCAAGTGAGACTTGGCCTCATTCAGCTCTAATTCAGCATGGAACAAAGACCCCAAGCTCTGCTGCCTGAATATTGTGTTGATATAAACATTTTTTTTTCTAACTAAAGGAGTTTTCTTTGTGATATTGGGAGATAATGAAGGGAAAAGAAAAAAGACCCAGTCAATAAGTTTCATAATAATGTAATGAACATCACATGTGCAGTCAATTCAAACTGACAACAGAAGTCAAAACACCTTGGAAATCTTATTTTTATAAGATGTATAACTACCTTTCCACATATTAAAAGACCTAAACAGACAAGTTATGGGACTCAATATCCACATCTTTTCCTTGACCGCTCTCCAGAAGGTCCCACTGGGCAAATTGACTTGGTAAATCAACTCGACACCTGGCATGAAAATGCAAACTAGTTCCAAAACCTAAGCTAATCATCACCTAACTAGCTGGGTTTCTCCGGCCTGCCTAGAACTTGGAAGTGAAACCAGGATATCTAATAATAGACACAGGCACTAAAGAGAGAACTGTCTGCTGATACCCTTCCTATGAAAAGACGTTTTAACAGGTCTAAACTGTAACTTCGGTAAAATGTTTGGGTTTTCTTCCCAAACTCATTCCTCAAGGGCGTTTTACAGCAGTGCGTGGGTTACACCTTCAAATCAGGCTCGTGCACCTGCCTAAGTGCTTCCTTTATTCTCTACTTCTAAGTACCGTCCAGAGAAGGCCCACATGTGTTCCTTCTTGGGAGCATGGCCTCTCCCATAACCCAGGGCACTCGTCAAGATCGCGGCCGGCCTTTAGACGTACACAGAAAAAAAGCCGGTGGAATGGCCTCAGGAAAGCAGGAAGACTTTTAATTCATCAATTCGTGGATGAAGGCAGGACAGCTTGGAGATTTGTGGAGATAATTACCCCTTTGAAAATCCTTACTGGCTTCCCACTGACCACAGGATAAAGTCTAAAATCTAAAACCTTTGACATGATTTACATAGCTCTTCACTGCCTGGCTCCAGATCAACTTTCTTTTGTTTTGTTTTAAATCTCTTCCTTTAACCCACCCTAACTTTATTTAGGCACCTCAAACGTGCCAAGTTCTCTTCCTTTGGGGCCTCTGTAGGTGCCCTTCCTTCTAACTGGAACAATCTCCCCCACCCCCTGAACCCAACCCAACTCCTTCAATTCAAAGCTTAGATGATAGTTTCCCAAGAAAGGAACACTTTCCTTATCCCCCCCCAGTGAGGCGGTCTTCCTTGCTCTGTTCTTCCACAGGTCTCCACGCTTCTCTGTTATGAAATTGCCACCTTTGTTTGATGTTTCTGTTACTGAACTGTAAGTTCCCTGAGGGCGGGGACTTTATCTGCCTTGTTCACTTCTGTATGAACAAATGCCACACAAACCCTATTTAAGTGGACCTTCTTCTGTTAAAAGTCATGCAAGAACCAACAAGATTAAATTTCCATATAATTTTTCCTAATAATTGGTCTTTGAAAAGGATTACATCCTTTTAAAAACAGAAATCTCATCATCTTCCATCTCGAAAGGCAAGGGAACCAAAAGCAAAAACAAGTATCTTTTCAACACCTGGGAAATGGTTGGAAAACACTTCTCTTTCCTTATCACATCTTGGCTCTCAGTGGATTTTATTTGCCTTAAGATTTCAGGATTCCAACATGTCACCAGCATAATTTCTACCAGAGGAGATGTTAAAAATTATATTTTTCATCACCTAATATCAAATTGTCGTTCTGTGTCATGCAATGACCCAGCTGAGTCACCTCTACTGGCATGAAATGGGGAGTAGTACAGTAGGAACTCAGCAACATCTCCATTCACAAAACCAAAGTTGGAGCCAGCAGTTCTGAGCCTGGCCATGAAAGGCCCGGTTTGGCCGCTCAGAGTGATGTGTCAGCCTCCTTCCTGATCATGAACTTGGAAGCTGGCTGGCTAAGCATTACTCTAAACGTTTCCAGGCATGGATAGAAAAAAATTACCTTTTGCATTCAGCTTCTTTCAATCCAGGTTGTAATTCTGGGAAGCCCTGCCACCTACTTTCAATGTTCTAGAGGTAAATGTGAAGAAATGAGTTGCACACACGTTATCATGACTGTGGTCAATGTGACAACCAGACCCAAGCAGGGTGCAGACTTGCATGGATGAACTACCATCTTACTAAAGGAGCAGAAATCAAGCCTATGGGGATGGGATATGGGGGAGGAGATCAGCATTAGCATAGGAGGAAGTACGGGGGAAATCGGTACGGGGCTACTGGGATGCTGAAGGCAAACATTAGGACTCTGTCCTGTTTTAAGCCTGGCGGGAAGCCTGACGGACCACAGCAGGTCAGGGAACTAGAGGAAAGTGTTGAGATGTCTTAATTTTTGTTTGTGTGCTAGAAGTAAAGTATCGAGCAATATGGTAAGGTGTTTAATTAGAGATGGAGTGAAGAAAACTGAAAATACCACTGAGCATATGCACTGTAGAGAAGGTTCTATAATGAAATAATATAAAGGGAGGGCTAGGTAAGTGGAGCCAGCTGTAACTGATAAGAGAGCCATGGAATCTGCCTGCCATGTGAGCGGAAGTTGCTGAGATGCCAACAGAGACTTCCTCCACCAGTGAAGCTGCAGCTTCTTATGCAGGCCCTTTACAATCACTTACTTGTGAAGCAGGCTCCCCAGACTGGGCTTCAAGTGGTACTGAATTCAAGTGGTACCAAAACTTTTTTTAGGATACGATATAGAAAGCCCAGCTGGCATCTCTGTGCCAAGCCAGCCCACAACAAGACTTTAAAGTGAACTCGACAAGTAAGGATCTCTGGGAAAAGCCAACCAGTCACTGTTAAGCATAGACAAATAGCCTCTTCTGAAAGTTTTCTTTGCCTCAAACACTCAGCTGGCCATTGCTCCATGACCTGAAGGCATTAAAAAACATATCAAGAAAGTCACCATGCTATCCCTCTTCCTGCTCCCTTCCCTTTCCTTCCTGAATAATTTAGTCCAAAAGCTATTAGGTGGGGCTGAACAAGATGAGTGTCTGCAGGGAGGGTGGGAGGAACCCCAGTGGCCCAGAGTGGTGTGCTGGAGCCAGAGCAGGGTGGGAAGGGAGACAGGTGACCCAGCAAAGGATGTTGGAGCCCAAGCTGGGTGAAGAGGGTGTTGGTGACAGGAAACAGCAGTTGCCACCCAGAAAGTGACACTTGAACCCATGTTTGGTGAGGAAAATAGTAGATTGGTTCCATAAGGGGGGAGGGGTTTGATCAAATAATAAATATATTGGGATAATAGGAACCAGGTACCTTGTTGTCAAGGAGGAGGTTACAAATATGGAAAGAGAGAAAATGAACCCAGTGGTATTAGAGTAGAATTAATGGTATCAGGGTGAGCTCATGGTTTTCAAGATAGGTAGGTAGATAGATAGATTGATTAATCAATCAATTGATAGATAGATAGAATGTGTATATATTCTCTAATTCTGACCATTACGAGTGCCTGAGAGCAGTGCCTATCCAACAGCAATGAGCACATCAAACACTCAGACTTTGGTTTCTAAATACCACTCTCCACTAAAAGGAACCAGTGCTCTTTGTTGAAAAGGCTGATTTCAGGGTTAGGAAAGTATAAGATGAGATTGGAACATCTTGTGGCACCAGAAAGTAAAGATGTGCCCAAAGAAAAATGGGGACATGTCAAAAGGACACTGAAGTTAGCCTGAAAGGGCTCCTGTGAACTATATTTGAACAATTAAGGATAAAAATAACAATAGAAATGGATTATAACCCACTAAATATAATAGGAATCCATGAGACCATCTGTCATAGATAGATAGATAGATAGATAGATAGATAGATAGATAGGTAGATAGATAGATAGATTTAAAGTCTGAAGAGGAGTGGGATGAAGATTACATGGTACCAAAGCATCTCACCACAAAATATTTGTTAATTACAAAGGGAAAAAGTAACTATTGTACAGAAGCCCTCAGTCAAGCGATCAAAATTAGAATCATGTGAAAAAAGTTAACATCTGTCCCTGTAATGGGACAAACGGACACCATGTACTACCTGATTGGATGCTGTAAGAAGAATAAGCATCAGTTCTGTGGTATTCCTACCAAACATGCATAACCTGAACATAATCATGTGAAAACATCAGACAAACCCAAACTGAGGGACATTCTACAAAACTGGGGGTGATCAAGCATCATGTTGGCAATTTACTCTTAATTCAGAATAAAAAAGATATTTGTATTTAACTAGGGAGCTTTCCTTTAGCTTTGAGATTATTTCAAATTTAAAAGTTAATAATGGGAAGAGTTAACTTGTGTTATTATAGATTTGATGGAAGCCAAGTGTCAATGGGTTTAAGATCTGGATGGACCAAGATAAACGCCAGTAATTATATGTTAAGGCAACACTTCTTAAATTATCTCTAGTGAAGGAACAGTTTTTTCTGCCCAATCTATTATGGACCATCCATTAAAAAAATACAAAATCCCACACTTTCATTTGAGGACACTATCAAATTGCTCCAAGAGTTTTCAAATGCTTACTCCCTAGGTCTGTACTTAGCATGGATCAGGAATAGTCATGAACTAACTTGGACCACACCTTGAGCAGCTCTTCTCTTTGGTAGGATGTGTGGTTCCCCAAGTGCCATCATGTCCAAATGAGAAATAAAAATTACTCGTCACAATGTTATCCATAATAGTAGCAACAATAATTACCACTGTAATAAACATCAACCATCTATACAAAAAGTATTCAAGATAGGGACTGTCCAGGCAATGGGAGAAGATTAGAGGACTGTCTTTACATATAGTAACTCAACTTCTCCAAAAGGATCACAGGACACAAATAGATGAGACCACCTTGATTCCAAAGTAATTGCTTTATGGTGACTTAAAGAAAGACTTAAAGAAAGACAAATCCATAAAGATCAATTATACAGAAGGTGGACAAAAACATCTTCTACGGGTAGATCTGCAACACCAAGCCATAACTGTCATTGCTGGGAAGACACTCAGCATTCAGAAGGGGTTAGGAGAAGACATCCCCAAATCAGATAGGTTTGATTTAACTGCAGATACTGACATCAATACAGTCAACCCAAGGGCCGACTCTGGGTCTGTGCCACACATAGCTTCTCCCTCAGCCAAGAGAGAACAATAAAAGAGAACAATTCTCCACAGTAAACCAAGACCACAGCAGAAGGACAAGAAAGGAGCTATTACATCCTTTGGGAAATGGCAAACACCGTCTAGGCTCAGGGTTCTTCCAGAGGACACTCTGACACTCCCAAAGTGTGTCTCCGAACACTGAAATCCCCATTCCAGTGTCCCCCTGACACCGATTCCAGCCACACACAGAGGAGGGTCCACACATATACAACCCTGAAAGCTGGAATCAGCAACACCGATTTCTGCAGCATCTGTCTCTGGTCCGCGGCACTTCACTTACCTGGAGCAGTTTTGTAGCACGATGTTCGGGAGGGCAGTGATGGGGCATTCTTTGCCTTGGGGCTCTGGGTACTCTGCAAGACTTGTCTCTGCCTCTTCAGCTCCTCTTCCCTTTCTTGGGCTGCTCGGATCTCTTCTTCGATCATGGACAAAGTCCGCTGCTTCCTGGACCTCAGCTTGAAGGGCCCAACCATCACATCGGACTCTTGAGTGGCCAGGAGTGAGGCTGTGCTTCTCAACTCAGCTGCCTCTGAGTACTTGCTGAAGTAGCTCCCTTCCAGTCTGGTCTCCTCCATGTTTATCGGGCCACTGGTCTGCACTGCCGGCAGTGGCTGGGAGGGCCCCCTTTCCCTGAGCGCCCTGTCTTCAGTAGGCAGAATCTTTGGCAATACATCCCTTTTCTCTTGAACAGGGGAGGACACCTGAGGCGGTTCAAACATGCTCTGCGGCTTCTCTGAGCTGGAAGCCCCAGTTCCAGCTTCCTCCAGACTTGCTTGAGGTTCCTGCTGTTCTACTCCACCCTTGTTGGTTTCAGACACCGCTCTGTCCACTTGCTCGGCTATGGCTTGTTGAATGGCATTCTGCACCAGGAGACCAGCCTGATATTCCAAGGGGTCATCAACCGACGGAGAGTCTCCCAGCGTGGACGAAGGGGAATAAAAACCATGATCACTGAATGACTTGGAGACACCTTCTCCTCGGCCCTCTGAGGGGTTGTCAGTTTGGGGAGTCTGGGGCAGAGAAAAATCAGCCAGCAAATTTTCCTGGAGGGCATTGGTTGTCTCATTGGAGGCCCCACTGTCACTGATGTTGTCCATGCTGAAGTCATTGGACAGGGTCTCCAGGACGGTGGTATCCTGGGACCTCACCGACAGCTCATCCAAGCCAGAGTCAAGTTCCTCTTGAGTCAAAGAGACATTAACTGACCTTGAAAACTGATCCAAAATCCCAGGTTCGTCATCCTTGACCACGGTGAGGACAGCCCGGGCACTTGTAAACTCGCCGTCCTCTGCCCACAGTTTGGATAAGGGCCCGCGTTTGGAGGGCTCACTGTACGGCCCTTCCTTCCCCTGAGGAACAGTGCTGCCCTGGCCCCCTCCCCCAGAAGGCTGGCTCTCCAGGGCACAGTGGGCTTTCTGTCCCTTGGCTGCTGAGGAGTCTTCGGGAGGTCCCCCGACAGAAGCTGGTCTCGAGATGGTCAGTGTCTTGTCTGAGCTGACTGGCCCCAGAGGTCTGTAGAAGGGCTTGATGGAGAAGAGCCTGGGTGTACTCTGGCCCTTGGCCACCGTTTGCCTGGAATTCTCCATCAGCTGGAACTGTTTGCGAGCCGCGGAGAAGTCTATCTGCTCCGTGACGATGTCCTCCTTTGCGCTGTCAGTCGCGCTGGAACGTTCTGGAGAGGACGCAGGGGCCATGCAGGGCTGCGGTGAGGCCTGCTGCTGCCGTATCAGCAGCTGCTCTTGCTGCGCCCTCCTCTCCTTGCGCTCCTTGTACTTTTTGTGCGACTCCAGATGTTCCTCGTTCAGCTGCTCCTCAATGGTCTTCTCCTGCGGAGGGTTCCACCATTTGGCGGCGATGCCAGGATTCTTTTTCACGGCCTGACTCCGGATGAGTTCTCGCCTCTCCTTTTCCAGCTCCAGCATCTCTTCTGAAGGCCTCACTTTCCTGACGCAGTACTGTTCCTTCTCACTCTCGTCGTCCTCAAAGAGCTTGGAGGGCTTCTTGTCCTCGTGGAAGGCACGCAGCTCGAACTTGGCTTCCTTCTTCAGCGTGGTGAGCGTGAACTCTCCATCTCGGGAGGAACACCGCGAGCTGGTGGAGGAGCTGGGGCTCACGGGCACCTGCAGGCTGTTCCCCAGCAGGTCTCTGGGCTGGTCAGGGGGGTGGCCGTTGGCTCTTTCACCCTCTGCCATGGTGTCAGAGGTGCTCTGATGGAGCTCAAGGGGAGGGGGAGCCTGCCTGCCAGCCACTCTCTCGGTGGGTTCCGGCTGGACGGCCGTGTGGGCAGGTGGGCTTGGGCTGCCCACCAAGATGGCTGCTCCAGGCTCTGGGGAAGACGTGCCGTTGTAGGTTCCGTCCACAGCAGAATCGCAGCAGCTGGCCTCCAGCACCTCGTCTAGATATCGGATCTCTCTGGCCACATCATTATCCAGAGATTCATGGTGATCAGCGAGGAGGCCATTGTGGGGGGATGAGTAGAAAGGGGAGGGGTGGTCCACGGAATGTGGAGTCGAGGTGATTCCGGGAACACTCTTACATTCTGCAACAGAGACCTCAATTTCCATGTTTTTGTGATCTGGGGGAAGAGAGCTGGTGGCAGGCTCCAGGGGATTGCCACTACAGTTGTCTCTCTCGTTTTTTAGCCGGATATCATCCTCGGAAAGCTCGGGAGCCTTCTGGAAAAAAGAGAAAACAGAAGTCAGGGTTAGAGACCACATCGCTTATGGATATGAACTTCAGACATTAGCTGATAACTGGAAGGAAAATTGAAACCACAATGACAGGATCTTTTGAATAGAAGTTTCTCTTCTAAAAAATCCTTTATATATTCATTTTGTTGCAGTAATGGGTACCTAAACCTTCTCAATTTTACA
This sequence comes from Balaenoptera physalus, assembly GCF_965194825.1. NCBI lineage: Eukaryota > Metazoa > Chordata > Mammalia > Artiodactyla > Balaenopteridae > Balaenoptera > Balaenoptera physalus. Next base: position 23,319,460 of record NC_138886.1, read on the forward strand.
GATTCCATTTTGTTTACCTGGTGTCCAGAGAACTTTCAATAAATGCTAGTCCCATTTTTACATTTAAAATTAAATTAGGGGGACTTCCCTGGTGGTCCAGTGGGTAAGACTCCGCACTCCCAATGCAGGGAGCCTGGGTTCTATCCCTGCTTGGGGAACTAGATCACACACGCATGCCGCAACTAAGATGCCTGCATGCCGCAACTAAAGATCCCGCATGCCGCAACTAAACATGCCGCAACAAAGATCCCGAGTGCCGTGACTAAGACCCAGTGCAGCCTAAATAAATAATAAATAAATATTTTTTTTAAAAAGTAAATTAGGATTTGGATCATCTGATGCATTGCTCAAATAATTTCTAAAGTGGAAGAGATTATATAGCAATTGTATCAGAATTTTTCAAAAAATTCCATAGCAAATGTCTGCAGAAATGTAACAGAACTATTTGTATGTCCCCAACTATAAAAAGAAGGTCGTTTGGCAGGAACAAATCTTGAAAACATGATTCTCAGCCAGATGTAATGCAATTATTCTGTAGACAGGAAACTTTTTGAAAAATTTTTCCAAAATAAAATATTGGAAAACAGTAGATCTCTTCAACGGCGCCTTAAGAGCTTCAGTGCCACACTGCCATGGCTGTAATTGACCATGTGCATTATAAACACAGAACCAAAGCCACTGACCACACAGTTCTGTTGTCAAAACAATGCTCCTTGGTAAGGAGTGAAAAGCTAGTGGATGGTGGCCCCTCCCATGTAGTTCCTAAAATGCTTTGTATGTGACAGCTCCAATTTTGTGTTTAAATAAAAAAACTACACTTTCTTAATGTTTTTAAATGCATCATATTTTTCATCAGTTATCAATCCCATGTCACTTTATTTGGCATTAGTTAAGATTAATTTTCAAACTCTAGGATTTTTTTTTTTTTTTCATACCAAAGGACTCCGGTTTGTCTCAGATAATTCAGCGGTAGTTGTGAGCTTAATTTGAGTTCCCCTCAAGGATTTCACTAACACTTTTATCAGCTGTGTTTCAAGTCTCAGGTCTATAGGGTGCCTGGTATTATTGACTTAACACAATGCAAAATTGCAATACGGTATAATTTTCCTTTATTTAAATTTAAACATTGTTAAAGGCTTAGAACATAATATTAAAACACCACCTTAGGATGATTCTCAGGGGATTAACTGAAAAATCCTTTCAAGGAAAGTGAACAGTTATGGATTTGTTCATACTATCTAGAAAAATGTGGAAGTTCATGCAATGTGCTCTGCATTGCTGTCAGAATGTTGAAAAACTTTCATGGTCATCCATAAACTGGAAGGTTACCCATGAACTGGGGGTTTCCTTCACTGTGTTTCCCACATTCCTCTTTAGACTTAAAATCGATCAAGTAATATAAATTCCTTCCTTAGAAATAGGCAACAATAATGAATATTACTTCTTTGTCAGCACCTTCTGGTCTCAAAGGATCTTCCAGCCTTGATCTGGTCTTTGTCAAAGTCTGGTACTTACTATTTATAACCTCCACTATCTTTATTTTGTTTTTACTTCATTTTTGACCACTGTTAACTAGTGGCTCTTTTGTCTTTAGAATGAACTAAAGAGGCATGGCAAAAATGTTGCTACTGTCCTTTAAAAAAAGTTAACTAAACTTTCTTTTGGTAAGGAGATTCAGTAACTTCAGTAACTTCTATGTCATTCAAGAATTACAGGAAATTTGAATGCCTAAAACTTACTGGCTGCCATTCAGTCCTCAAGAAAACCTAGGTCAAAATTAGCCTACCCCATGGAAAGTTATTAATGGAATAAGCTGACCAACAAAAAGAGACACGGTATTGCTATGGTGAAGTCAGACTACTGAACCACCCCCCAACTGCCGGCCTCATTTGGCCAATGATTCTCTGCTAATATTCTTCATGGGAATAATAGAGCTTTCCTTCTATCTCCTTTGGCTCTTTTTTTGGGGGGGAGGGGGTGGAATAGGAAAATAGTAGGAAGCTGCTGAGATTGAAATATGGTTAAAAATCATTGCTCTACTGAAATGGAAAACACTTTACAATAGTTGACATGAGAGGAAAGAGGGCAATATAACGTTAAAAGATGCTAAAAGGCAAATAATTCTATAGATCATTTAGTCATTGATTCATTCATTAAAAATGCAGGAGGCTTGTTCTGTAGGGCATGGCGTAATTAACGGCAACAATAAATTCCAGGAGACAACACCCTTTTTCTTAACAAAAACTGGATTTCCCATACTTCCTAGGAAGCTTTAAGTCTATTTTGGGGTTTACTTAGTCTGGTCAGGTGAAGCGAGAAAAACTTGCCTATGTGAATGTCTTGCTGCTGATCACAGAGACTGGAGGAACTGAGCCTATCCACAGCGTCCCCGAGAACACTCTGTCAGCACTGTCCCTTTCTCCTGGATGCTTCACTGTCCCAGTGTTGGACGAGGGAGGAGCTGATGCCCTACGGCTTTTTTTTTTTTTTTTTAAGAACTGAAAAAACTGTATCAAATTTTTCCAAGGATACTTTCTGAACTAGCAACAACTGTCCCAATTCAAAAGTTTAAATATCTGAGAACAGCATTTGACAGTGCATTTTTGCAGTGTCAAGAAAACTAACTTTATCCTTGAGTCAGAAATGGAGTTGTGTCTGCGATGTGTCAAATATTTTAAAAATGCTAATTACAGGCAAAGTTTGGAGTCCCAGTGTAATCTGAGGTGATTCCTTTCCAATACCTTAAAAAAAAAAAAAATCTAGACACTGGAGAGTATAAACAGGAAAGAGGCTCTCCTTCCTGTTAGTTACGTGGGGCCCCAGTTCCTTTCCACTAATTCAGAAAATTGTTACTGAGACTCGGTTCCATGGATCTCAGGGAGCTGCAGCTCTAAACCCTAATCAGGGTACAAGTCCTTAAAGAGATAAACAACTCCGCATTGCTGATTTACAGTCCTGCCTCAGAGTTCCTGAGTTTTTGTAAAGTTAGGGAACAAGTATAACCAACGAGCAAATTCCTGAGTTCTGTCTCAGCAGGAAGAATTTACCTTTGTGCAGGATGGCCTGATGTGATCAAAGCTGCTGTAACTATACCAGGCGAATGAAAGTGGGCTGGGATCCCCACCGTGCGAGGATCTGGCAAGAGTCTGCGTTTGACGTCATTAAATGATGTCATGTTTAAACCAACAAATACTTATTGCTCCCTTTGAAGATAAGAAAGACCAGAATTTTCTCCGTGTTTCAGATAAGGTAAGCTTGATTCCAGATTCAGACAAAATGCACATTCATTAAATGGATTTTTAAGTCTTTTCTGAAATAAACTAGGCCCCAATGCAAAAAGCAGGAAGACATGAAAGAACCACCAAACTGGGTTTTCGAAGGTCAGAGAAAAACCAGGGTGCTAAGGGGCGGGTGGGAGATCCTTGGATGGCCCCAGCTAACCCTCCAGGTGGAGCCCTAACAATCTGGCACGTAATACCTGCCGGCCTCCTGGCTTCCCAGAATAGCTAACAGCTGGTCAGGATGTCTACCATTTACTTTAAAATACTCAAGCAGACACAATGTAAGATAGCTCTGTGTGTCTGAAATTAGTTTAAATTACATTCCAGGAGCAGACAGCCATCCTAATCCGGAGTATATACTCCAAGAGTGTTCAGCCAGGATCTAATCAGAAATCCCACCTTCCACAGGTGCCTGCCTTCCTCCCGGAGTTTAGCTCTAACTCCCCATCCTAATCCGGAGTATATACTCCAAGAGTGTTCAGCCAGGATCTAATCAGAAATCCCACCTTCCACAGGTGCCTGCCTTCCTCCCGGAGTTTAGCTCTAACTCCCAAGGGCCCCTGAGGCTTTTGCTAATTGGCATAATTAAGGTAAGAATAAAAGGTTCAGAGAACTCGAGAGACTTCCCAGGGTCCCCTGGCTAGTAAGTGGCACAGCCAGGACTTGAAGGCCAGTTCTTCCTAATTCTATCCCAGTATCTCAAAAGGTATTCTCGATGACTGGAAGCTTCCAGAACGACAAGGGAAGTCTTAAGAAGGTGGATGGATCTGAAGAGCATTTACTCGGCTTTCTGGCTGATGGTCTGCGCACTTCAATCTCCAGAAGTCACGTAAGATTCACAATTTGGCCTCAGAAGGCAAGGACCCCTTTGCCCTCCTTGTTCAGAATGGACAAGAGACGGACTCCCTGGAGACCTAGTTTCAGTTCCTACCCTCTGCGCTACCTGCAGGACCCCCCAGCTAGAAATGGAGGTGCTGGCCTCTGGCTCATTCTGGGAATTTGGCCTCAGAAGGGGGTCCTCTTCTTCCTCTGATGACACCCCAGAGGCAAAATACTAAATCTCACATCCCAGTCGTGGCAATGGACGAGGCTGCAACTCCTCCCCAGCACCAGAGTCAGCAGCACAGGTGGGATTCTAGAAGCCTGTTTGATTTGCCCAGAAAACACATGAGGGTCCTGACGCCTGCCCGGCTTAGGTCATGGACGGCAGTGTGCTCTGTCTTCCCCGGGTACCTGGGCCTGCAGCTGGGTGCACCAAGCATGGAAAGAACTTGAAGGAAATGCGTTTTCCTTAGCAGGTCTGGCTGGGCCCAGGGGGACTCCAGAAAGGTGTCCTTCGCTACAAGGTCAAGCGAGAAGCAGAAGCTTCTGCTCACTTCACGTGTCTGCTGTTTGCCTCTTCCCTACCTCCCTACCCTGCTCTTGACAATGTCTGTCACCAGCTTCCCAGTCTCCTAGCCTAAATGCACCGTGTGACCCAAATTATTCAAACATCAGGCGCCTGCTGCACGAGCAGGTTTCTCTGCTCTGAATAACCCAGATTACTTCCTACTAAAGCCACAATATTTAAATTAGAAATGTGTTTCCCTAGGTAGTAGGTGACCTGATCCTTTAATCCAGTTATTTTTAAGTTCCACCAAAAATACAAACTCATTCTTGGCCTAGGAACAGGGGCACAGCTCTGAAAGAAAACGTCCTTGTAGCTGTCAAACCAGAGGGCACCTCTGTTTTTCTTTCTTGTCCTCCCTCTCTTTCCTAAATCGAGTTTTTAGGGCACAACTGCTGTGTTCCACGGGCCACGCATGGCTGTCTCTAGGAAGGTTCGTGCAGGACTCTTTACTTTCTGGCTGAAATTTCCATCATGAAGGCAAATGGGAGGAGAGGGTGCAACCTGGCCGGGGGATAATGCTTAGACACCTGCAAGATGCCCGCACGGGTCTGCTGAATTTCACCAGCCTTGGAGGGACGGGGTAAAGCCACAGTCGGGAGGTCTGGGCGAGACGGACTCCCCAGACCAAGGGAACCCGAACCCGAGGAGTGTGGAAAAGGAGCACAGAGGCTGAAAAGGTCAAAGCGCATTCCTGCAAGGAGAGGCGTGTCCTGAGAACCTGTAGAGTGACAAAGCCCTGTGCCGGGGGCCATGGGAGGTCCCTAGGACTCTGGGGTGGTCCCCACACTGCAGCAAGGAACTTACAGCCTTGGAAGGAGAGAAGACAGAGTCACATAAAGATAGCATAGAGCACAGGCAGACAGACTGCTACAACAGTAACTGGAGAGAAATTTCCCAGCCTGTTGAGGGTGGCAGATGGTGTAGGCTGAAAAGACTGTATGAAGGCAGCTGGGAGCACCAGCGTTCCTCAGCAGCTGGCCTGTGGCTCCCCTCCCACCCCACCCCTACCAGAGAAGCCGCTGGGACTCTGAGTGGTCCCTTCCACCCACCCCTGCGAAGGCACAGAGAGTGGGAATGTCTGAGGATGGCTTGCTTCCTTTGTTGGGCTTCGGGCCTCTGGGCCAGGAAGTGGAGGGGAGTGACCCCAGTGATAACCTGGGCCACATTCCAGTCCCAGGCAGAATTTCCTTCCCACTCCCCAGCAGAGCTTCTTCCGGCCTGGAGAACCAAAGGCTGGTGTTGATCGTGGGAAGCCGGGAGGCGGGCCACTCCCCAAGGAGGCCAGAGACCCTTCCTGGTTGATGAGAGGCAGACCTAAAACCCCCAGCACTCTGGGGTAGTTAAAGCTAAAATTAGACCAGACGGGCTCAGGGATAATGACACGACCCTCAATAAAGGGGGTTAACACTAACAACATCTCTGGGGTTTCCTTCCTCCTGCCATGAAGCCATTACCACTAAATGTGACTCAGACGGTTCTAAAAAGAGCTTCCTGGGCTTCCCTGGTGGTGCAGTGGCTGGGAGTCCGCCTGCCAGTGAAGGGGAAAACGGGTTCGCGCCCTGGTCTGGGAGGGTCCCACATGCCACGGAGCAACTAAGCAACTAAGGAGTCATCAGAGTGGATGGAGCCCAGGCAGTAGTTGTGCGCAACTACTGAGCCTGCACTCTAGAGCCGGCGAGCCACAACTGCTGAGCCCGTGAGCCACGACTACTGAAGCCCGCGCACCTAGAGCCCGTGGCTCACACAAGAGAAGCCACCGCAATGAGAAGCCCGCGCACCGCAGTGAAGAGTAGCCCCCGCTCGCCTCAACTAGAGAGAGCCTGCGAGCAGCAACGAAGACCCAACGCAGCCAAAAATAAAATAAATTAAAAAAAAAGATTATTAAAAAAAAAAAGTTTAAAAAGAGCTTCCTGTTCTTCTTACAGGCCCAGCCCTTCTTTCTGAGAGCTTCTATGGCATTGGTCAACACAGCAATCACCCTCCTGCCATTCTCTCTGGCTTAGGCCTTAGGTACAGGCTTGCTGACGATGGGATGAAAACACTTCTGGAACCCCCTTCCACTGGAAACAAGGCTGGCCTATGTCTTGACTCACTCACGATCCTGGTGAAGAAGTGGTCCCTTTGTAACATAAGGGAGTCTCCCCAGCACCACAGCCTGCCCTATTAATAGCATCCGCTGAAAAGTCAGTGGCTCAGATGTGAGACTGCACGTGTGGAAATGTGAAGGTGTGGTTTGATGAACACATTTACAGCTTAGGCTCTCTCTGAAAGAAACTAAAGAGGGTGTGTGTGATGGAGGTGTGATGGGAGGAGGGTGTGTGTGATGGAGGTGTGATGTGAGGAGGCGAGGAAGGAAGCTGTTGCCTTTTCTGCAGCCACTGGTGAAAAGCTTGTTTCTTCAGTCACTTGGAGATCCATTCCCTACCAAAGGGATTGAGAACCACTGGGAGATTTCAGGGTTTCCCCTAGATGAGGAGAGATGCCTCATTTCAGCTCCAAGAAAGGCAAGTTTCACTTCTTCCTCGATGCAATACACCCCATGCTCTATCAAGGAGTCCTAAGATGCTCTTCCCACCAAAGGCCCTTTTCACTGTGAAGCTATTTTACAGGACAGTCCCCACCTCCAGAATAAACCAAGGTCAAGGCCACAGAGGGAACTCTGGCTCCCGCAGCCTGAAATTTCTGGGTAACTGATTCTGCTGAAAGCAAAAGCAAGCCTGGCTTCAGTTCTTTGTAACTTAGCTGTGTCCTTCTTGGTTTTAAAATAGTTCGGGATCTTGGATTCATGCCTGGACAACCAGTAATGGCAGAGAGCAAAAGCTGGGCTCCACCGTGGACCCAGGAAAAATCCACTATGTGGAGGCAGAGCCAGGAGAAAAGAGAAAACCGTGCCAGAGGCTTTTGAGATTAACTCTTTGCCCACAGATGAGTCTGTATTAGGAACAGAGCTGGCGAGCTTCTCTTCCTATGGCCCTGGGTCCCACAGGAGACAGGCACACACGTTCCCCCAGAAGCCCCAGGCCACTCCGTGAATGTGGCAAGTTCTACAACAAAGGCTTGTAGATTAACTACATACAAGGTGATAACAAGAAAACTTGTCACCAGAACAGCTACGTCACTTGGTCCTGCTGCGGAAAAGGACGGGGACACACACACACACACACACACACACACACACACACACACACACGCACCATCTTCAAAGCATTATCTGGCAAAGATGATGTGTGCATCTTTGCCTGCACTGTACGTGTGGTGGGGAGCTCCCGCTCTGCCCTTTAGCATGAAAGCTGGGAGTCTGACAAGATTAGCAAGAAGAGAAGCAAGTCTCCAGTCTGAGCCCAGCTGCCCACTCTCTCTCCAGCAGGAGAGGCGTCCACAGTGTAGCCCCGAAGTCCCCACTCTGAGTCCCTCCTCCACAAAGACTCTGGCCTCATAAGGGAACCCTCTCCTTCCAGATTAGAAAGCAAAGGACCATAAGCTAGGTCAGCAGACTCGGCTTACCCTGTCCGGAGTGCCCACTTCACATGTCCCCGGTCAGAACTGCCTCTTTTTCCAGGCAGTATCCTGCGCCCCAGCTCAAGCTGGACAAATTCCTTCTGAGCCTCCTGACAGAAGACTGTGAAGTCACAGCTGGCCCTCCTTTTGCTCCCTCAAAGGCCATTCACACAAAGAAGGACTTTAACCCCCTTCAAAGAGACCTGGCCCCTCCCCCTAGCTGGCCCGAGCCTGGAGGGCAGCAGCCGGCCAGCCAGAAGCAGCTCTCGTTAGCGCCTGGCGCCCAGGGCTGCATGGGCAGGTGGGAGCTTAGTGGTGCTGAGATGAACCAGTTAGGGCTGTCTTCTTGGAAAGTCAGAGATGGGCCTTGCACAGGCAGGGAATTAATATCCTGGTGATGCTAAAGGCAGCAAAAAAAAACTGACGGATCCCGAAGATCCAGTTAAATGGACTTTTTAGGACAGCTTCTATATGTGTGTGTAAAATAGGACAGCTTCTATATGTGTGTGTAAAATAATAAATGCTCACTGTAGAAAATTTGGAAAATAAGTTATTCATCCTCTCTCAACACATAGGAAAGTAGTTAATGGTTTACTGCATTCATGCAGTCTCCTTTTTGGAAATATGTATTTAATAGAGTTGAGACCACAGTATATGCAATTTGTAGCCAACTTTTGTTCACTTCACATTATCTCACAAGCACTTTTTATGTCCTTTAATGGTGGTGGTCAGATATATTTTCAATGGTTACATTGTGTCCCACGCTGAAGTGGGACAGAATTTGAAGACAGGGATGAGTGCTCTAATTTCAAGGAATCTCTGGGGGAAGTGGTTTTTCCTTTCTCAGGGCTAACTAGTATCTTCTGCCACAAAGAAAACAGACCCACATGGGCCCTGGGGAGACATAAATGCCACAAATATATCCCTCACTCTTTCGCCGTAGAATCAGACCCCCAGCACCACACACCAAGGCTCATGGCGTGTTAATGACTGGTTCCCCTCGCTGCCCCACGGTGGACGGGGCTCCACCCACCTGGTCCCCCGGAACTCTGGGTTGACCTGGAAAGTCTGGGGCATAATTTAGGATTTTGGCTGAATGGAAAGCCAATCAGAATTCCAGGGCCGTGCAGAACTCATTTCCTTCAGTAAGATTTTAGAAAGGACAAAGAACTGAGATTCACAGTAAACTGAATGGAAAGAGGAGGACAAATGCCAACCATGGTCCTGTGGGGCAATCTATTTGGGGTCAGTTTGGGACCAGTTTGTCCTGGTGAAGCAGGCGAGCAGCTCAAAGACAGTGGCAGCCCAGCATCGCAGACCCCCTGTGACTCTCCCGGAAACACAAGTCTGGGAAGGAGTCATCAGAGTGGATGGAGCCCAGGCAGGCTCTTTGGAAAAGGAAGTTAAATGTATACTATACAACTATTTACAACATCCAAGCGACATTTTTAATGAGCTGAAATTTATTTAGAAATATCCAGGAGTTTCTCAGTGACTGGGTGATACCAAGTCACCAAGGAGCGCTAAGGAAACTCTGAAGTTACTCCGCCCTTTGGAATAATCGGAATGTTCTGCTGTAGGGCCAAAGGCATTTCAAGATGCTACTTAAGGGTCTAAAGTAAAATGAGGAGGGGAAATCACACACCCAGGGTGGCATTGCTCTGCTCAGGAATGACAAAGTGAGCAGGGCCCTCCATGAAGAGGTGCTTTCAAGCCAAGAGGCAAGAGTGGTACCCAGGACCTGCTACATAATCACACCTGCCCCTCTGCCCCCATGACAAGGTGTGTAAAAACTTGTTTTAAATCTGCCCTGTTCGCAAAAGAGGAGATTGTATGTGCTCTTAAAGTACTATTATCTAAGCAATAGGCACACTTCTGACTGGAGTCTGAGGTGTCACGGTTTACTACACATATGCGCACACACACACCTATACGTACGTGCACATTGTTAGGAGGTGAGTTGGGTCCCCCCTATCCCAACTTCATAAGTTGAAGTCGTAACACACAGTACCTCAAAAGGTGACCCTGTTTGGAGATAAGGTCTCTGCAGAGGTAATCAAGTCAAGTGATGTCATATGGGTGGGTCCTAATCCAATGTGACTAATGTCCTTATAAAAAGAGGAGATTTAGACACAGAGGCGTACCTAGAAGGAACGTGAAAAGGCCGAGAGAGAAGTCAGGGGTCCGTCAGCCAAGAAGAGGGTCTGGAACGTCCCTTCCTACAGCCCTCGGACGGAGCCAACTCCACCGACGACACCTTGGTTTGACACGTCTCGTTTCCAAACCGTGCGACGACAAATTTCTGTTGCTTAAGCCACCCAATTTGTGGGACGCTGCCACGGCAGGCCTAGCAAACCAATGCACACGCTCACACGTACACACGGACACACACACGTGCACACACACATATGCATACTCATCACTCATATTCGTACGCACACGCCCCCCTCCCTCCGGCTGCAAAAATATGACGGAATTAGGAAAAACGCTCTGTGGCAAAGTCACAGTGACTTGCTCCAGAACAGTGGTTTATCCTCAGAGGCAGAGGGAGAAATTCAACTGGTAAGCTAGACGGAAGCTGCAAAAGCACGAACTGAGCCGCCCGCATTGGCTGGCGGTGGGGGGCGGGGGGGAGGTCTCCCTACGGGCAGGAGCAGAGCGGAATCCAGCAGCACCTACACGTCGAGGCTCCGCATCCATCCTCCTCCCTCTCGGCTCTGAGCTTGGGGTGGTTTTTCGGAGTTTACGAAAACAGCTGTGTACTGCCAGTTTAATTCTCTGGCTGCTGTAGCCTGATCTGCTTTAGTTTCTGAGGGTGCCTTGCACCGGGAGAAAGGAAGTCATTTGGAAACTTGCTTGGCTGGGAAGCAAAGTGCAGTTTGTGAGGACCTAGCAGCTGGGGTGGGAAGGTCATCAACGCTACTATGATCATCCCTCAGTGAAGGTCCACTGCCCGCCTCCTGGGGGCCAGTCTGGGTCACACACCTTCACATACCTTCTCTTTGTGCTCCTTTCACCAGCTGCAAGGTGGGGATTCTCACCCATTCCACCGAGGGGTGGGCCCCAGCCTAAGCAGCCTCCTCAGGGTCACACAGCTGGTCAGGAACAGAGGTCTGGCAGGAGGCCAGGAATCCCACCCACAGGGCAGGGCTCTGCCCCCGGAAGGCATCCTGGGCAGTTCAGGACAGAGCAGATCCAGGAAGTATGCGAAGGATCAAAAGGGAAAAATTAAAAAGCAAATGCCAGGCAGCAACAGACTGTCTGTGAAACCGTGTGCCTGCTTCTCCATGACCCTGGGAAGGCCAGGCTTTTTATTCTGGGTCTTAGTTTTCTGGTCTGTAAAATAAGAGAGCCAAAGTAGGTGAACCCCGCAAATGCACCTCCCTTCTGCTCCTGACCTCTGTCGTTCTGTGATGTTAGCATGAACCTTGGGCAGAGGTGAAGCCCAGGGTAGTTCTGAGGCTGGTAACGACGTGGGCAGAGTCGAGAAAAAGCCAGCCAGCAAATGGGGACAGCTGCTTCCTTTGAAACTGCTTGATACTTTTGCCAAGAGAGATTTCAAGGGTTCCGGGAAGGAACTCCACTCCGTCTTAGACATTCCCCTTGTCAGAACTTTATCTCTTTAGTTGAAGGAGTTTATTGTGCTAAATGGAGCCATCCCATGTATGTACCATTAGCGTGATAGAATGTTCCAAAATGGATCTGCTGAGATCACAAGGAACTAGATGCAAGCAGGCAAGGTGGAGGGACTGGCTTCAAAAATGGTCCTACCCAGCCCGCTGCCTGGACCTGTAAAGAGGGGAGGGGTGGGGTCAGCACAGGGTAGCTCCCTCTCCACGCTTCTCGGGGCCCAGGGAAGATGGAGGTTTGCAGCTTTTCAAACTGCTCCGAGACCTAACTCAAGGAACACACTGAAGGCAGCTTGGGCCTTGGCACCCCCAGAGGTCCTTTCTAAGTGACCATGATGGCCACTTCCTCCTCCCCAGGCTGCCCGCTCCCCCATTACCTTTCAGGTAGGTCCCTCCTCCAAGTCCCACCTCCAAAAGGCTCCACATCTTGGCATGGAGACAGGTCTTTAAAGCAATTTGTGCTTAGATGTGAACGTGATGGGAATATTGACAATTTAAAATGGGAGCTTGTTTACCTGAAAGGATCTCTAATTGGAGTGAAGTGTGGGAAACTAAGACATAACCAGCCCTTAATTTATTGAGGGAAAATGGATGAGAAGGGAAGAGAATAGTGACTTCCCTTAAAAGGCTGCAGGAAATCTAGACTCAGCAGCACCTCCCAGGTGCTTAGGACCCTGAGAGCCAAAGAGCAGGGATGGGAAGAACACACGAGGATGTTTGGACCACCCAGCTATGTCACACACCACGATCGCATTTATTCCTGTAAGAAACATGATTCTACAGAAAAAGAAATTGTTCACCAACTTCCAAGCCCTTCCCTTCCCATTGCACCCTGCAGTCTCCCAGTGTACCCTCTGCCTCTGATACTGCTAAAAAAAGAAGGCTTTAGAAGGGAGGAGAATCTGGAATTGTAATATATGGTATGCTTCATTCCAGAACCAGATGAAGCTGGTGGTGGTGACCTCGTAAGGGAAAGGGTCTGACTGCCAATACAGGGCCCCGATGCAGGGCCTGACACGCACCCCATTTCCGCTCTGAGTCTGTTGTGGGTCCCTCCATCAAGGATCATAGACTCAAAAGGTCCCTCTGCTTGCTACCTCAGACACTATACCCTTATCTTCTGCAGGAATATTGGTGCCATTATGGTGCTTCACGGACACAAAGCTTTAAGAAATGCACTGATTGCAATCTTGCCTAGAACAGTAAAAACCTGCCGGCAATGAAAATGTGTAGTCATAAAAATCAGCACCTGAAAACTGCAATTTGCTGAACTGATGGAATGTTATGCAACCTTTAGAAAGCATATTTTCAAAATTGCATGGCAACCTGGAATGATGCTATATTAATATATTGTGTATACAGGGGTACAGAGTTCTGGTTAAGAATGGGCTTTGGTATCCAACAGATCTGGACCTCTCCCTCTCTGTAAAAAGGATATAAAACTGCTACTACCTTAGCGAGCTGACGTGAAGTACAATGACCAGTAGGGGGATTTGTCCTACAGTAAAAGGACTCAGTGAATGGTGGCTAAAATAGAAATAAACAGAATATATTTGTAACTCATATCACAAAGGTTAATATTCATGATATATATAGAACTCTTACAAACCAGTAGGAAAAAGACCAACAAACCAAACACAAAAATGGACAAAAGACATGGAAAACAGTTGACACACACAAAATATATAAATAATTCTTAGACATACAAAAAGATTCCCAATCCCACCCATATAAAAGAAAAGCAAAACTAAATTATGAGATAAGTTTTCCACCAAGAAAATTAGTTATCAGAATGGGAGGAAAGAGGTACCCTCATCCAACTCCATGAAGTTGCATGGCAATTAGGCATATGTATCCAACTTTAAAATATGCAATGTCTTTGACCCAGTAATTCCACTTCCAAGAATTTATTCTCAGGTATAGTGGCATGTGTATAAAATGACCTATATCCAAAGGTCTCTAATGCCGCACTGCTTGCAATAATAAAAGACTACAAATAACCTATTAGGGGACTGGACTATTCATAAAATGGAATAGTATACGCAACCTTTAAGAGGATAGTACAGCTCCCAGCTCTATGAGAACTGGTACAGGACAATCTCAAAGATCTACTGCTAAGTGACATGTGGTACAGGACAGTATATAACACCATGCTACTTTAGTTGTTAACAAAAACAGAATGTGAATATATAGTCTTATATACATAATTTTTTATTAGTTTCTAGGTGTGTATAATGTATATATAATACATATTGTATATATGTGTGTGTATATGTGTGTATGTGTATGTGTATATATATATATATACACACACACACACATAATATCCATAGACTATGCCTGAAAGGATAAATGTGAAACTGATAAACAATGATTTTCTCTGGAATGGGGTGGACTGGACATATGAGGTAGTAAACTTCTCTTCACTGTGTTCCTTTCTACACCTTTTGAATTTTCAATCATGTGCATGTATTAACTTGTGAAAAAAAATTAAGTACATAAAAATGTAAAAAGTGAGATGGGCAAGAACTAAAAGGAAATATAGCACCATGAGAGATTAGAGAAGATTAAATCACTGTCTCAAAGCCAAGGATACCATTTGTACACATATTGTTTGGAAGAATCACGATAATATATTAACTGGTTAACCCTGGAGAATGGGGGAACTCAATGCTGAAGGCAGAATGAAAAGCTGACGTGGAACGTATAACTTTTATTTTATAAAGGCATGTATTACTGAGCATGTATTACTTTTATAATTGGAAAAGTAATCTTTGAAAGTAATCATGCATCAATAAATGTTACAAATTTGAGCTTTAAATACACAGACTTAAAAAAGACCATCTTGTCTACTTGTTAGGTATTGCAACACCTCTCAATCTCCAATTTCCGTCTCCATGGTGAGTAGGGAATCCTTTACTCAGCCATGATGGACAAGTGTTTCAAACATGACTTTCCCTCAAGGAAGTTGTGCTTTCTTGCTGTAATATAGCATACTTGTAGGAGCCGACCACGCTACACAATTGTGAGATGACACAATCTTCCTTTTTCATCAACGATATGTAATTGACTCACTGTTATAGATGAATATTTTCCTTCCATGAGCTGCCTATTCCCAGAAAAGTTGTGAAACACTCTGTGAGTAACCAAATTCCTCTTTGGGAGTCAAATGTCACAAAATTTCATGAACTATGTCACAGACAGGATATGTCATAGGAAAACCCCATTAAAACGTCTTCCAAGCTCTGATTAGTCAAGCAGAGAACAAGAATTGGAGGCTGACTTGATTTATTATTCTAAACAAGTCTTTTTTCCTTGTTTTTTGCTCCATTCAATTTAATTGTGCAGTGGAGTTAACCTAGATGCCTCCCCATCCACCTATAAGACAGACAGACAGGTGGACACATACACAAACAGGGACTCAGTGAATCTGAATCAATTTGTAATTCTAGTAGTATTTTAAAGCTTCGAGTCGAGTTTTAAAGACAGTATTTTGGGTTTGCTAAATCTAGTCCTCTGTAAGCAAAAGCACACATCTCATTGATGTTTAAATTGAGCGCTGGGAGGGTGGGGACGCATGATAACTCTGGGAGGCAATCCTAAGCCCTGGACCCGAGTGCCATTTCTGCCTTGGGATCCTCCCTACCCCACTCCCCGTCACCCAGTTCCCAGCCCTCAGGCCGGGCCTGAGCATCTGAGATCAGCACGAGGACTTAGCATGGAGCCAGGTCCTCTTACAGTTCACCCACCAAGCTCTTCTCTGCTCAAAGGCAAGAGGTGTGACACAGCAAGGCTTCGCTTCCCCAAGACAACACTCACAATTCTGAAGAAGAAAGGAAAACCCAACAATCAAAGGTTCTCTTTCCATGAAATACCTGGTGAGCTTGGAGAAAACTCAACGAAAGGATCTACCACTTACCAACAGGAAGGAGGTCTGATCCTATTGAATCAGTACCTATGGATTGCAAGGGAACCAGTGGAAGGCTCTAGAAGGTTTAGACTTCCATCCACACAACAGGTCTCATCATATCATGCATATCAGTGTCACTATGAACTGCCAGTCACTCTGAAAACTCACGAACAGCCTTTCTTAAATTTCTTCAAAAGCACAAAGTCCTATGTGAAGGCAGACTGTGCAGCAAACGGACCTCTGATCCAATTCACTCTGACTTGCTCGGGCAGGAAGAGAGGACCCCAGGTAAGTCCAGATGATTGCCCTGAGTGTCCTGCTCTGCCAGGACTAAGTGGAGATTCTGGATCAGGACATGCACTGGGGACACTGGCCTGATGAAGAGCAGGGCGCGGCGGGCAGCCAAGGAGCACTTAGAAAAGCTCAAGCCAGACCCACTCAAATCCTCTGACCCCACCTCATGCAGCAAACTGATGCCACTGACTACATGGGATTCTGAGCCTGGTTGCAGACAGCGTTGCATTTGTGGTTTAAACCAAGAGAAACTTGCCCTTGATACCGAGGACCTGACCCTGCCCTGGTTCTGATTCTGCTCTAGCCCTGTGCTTTAGCCAGAAACAGGGAGAGCACGTGATATGACCCCTCTCTTGCCCACAGCTCTGTGCTTTCCCAGTCTGGCCCCAGGCCAGCTCTGCTGGACCACAACTTTGGGCAGCCTGGATATGAGGGCAGCTAAGGGCCGGTCACCTGCTTCTGGCCACTGCTTTTGTGGCTCTGAATGCCAGGAAGGAACCTCTGCAAGGGGATGCATGGTAAACATCAGCCAGCAGTAAGACAGGCCACGGGGAGTCACGGAGGGTACTTGGCTTTGCACAAAGAAATGTGCTCCTTCCCTTTGCTTAATGCCAAGGGAACCCGACCACCACTTCAGGTCTCATTTCTGAGGAATCTCTCTGCTGGGTTGTGGAATCCCAGGAGCAAGCACTGTGGTTGAAAACCAACAAGTTATACTGATTATGGAAACAGGATAAAGTCTGAGAACCAGCAACAAAAAAAGAAGGGGGGGGCCACCATTCACTTGATAGCCTCTGTTCATCCTGTTTACCCTCCCGAGGCCCCCTTTGATCTAGTGGCTGACTGCTGCTCAGCAGTTTGCTGCCATGGTTTTTAGACCCTTATTTTATTCTCCATTTATTTATGAGTGGTAAGGTGATCCAATGGGAAGAACTTGAGTCTAGAGAAAAGAAGGTCAGGGTTTGAATCCTCTGGTGTCACAAAGTGACTGTGTGATGCTATGTAAGGGATTTTCTCCTCTCTGAAACTCAGGTCACTCATATGTTAAAGGGGTATAATAATTACTGTAGTGAGCTGAATAGTCTCGCCTCCAGAATTCACATCCACCGGGAACCTCAGAAGATGACCTTATCTGGAAATTGGGTCTTTGTAGATATAACTGTTAAGATGAGATCATATCGGATGAGGGTGAGCCCTCAGTCCAATGACAGGTGTGGTGTCCTGATAAGAAGAAAGGACACACAGAGATGTATACAAAGGAGAACTCCACGTGAAGACAGAGACGGAAATTGGAGTGATTCATCTACAAGCCAAGAAGTGCCAAGGATTGCTGGCAACACCAGAAGCTAGGAGGAGACATGAAACAGATTGTCCCTCAGAGCCTCCAGAAGGAATCAACCCCGCCATCCCTGATTTTGGACTTCTGGCCTCCTGAACCGTGAGAGAATAAATTTCTACTGTTTTAAGCCATTAAATTCATGGTAATTTGTGATAGCAGCAAAGGGAAACAAACACACCTCCCTTCTAAGGCTGTTATGAAGATTCCCTAAAAGACAACACGTGAAAGCAGCTGGTTTCCTGCCTGGGGCAGGGGAGACCCTCAACACAAGGCAGGTCATTCTTGCTCTGTCCTCTGGCAACAGGCCAGTAATAGGATTTTCAAGCTTTATCAAGTGGGTGGCCACATGGTATGTGCGCTTTTGAAAACTCATGGACAAACCGGGGAGAGCAAAGGGATACGTGTGGAATCAGGGCATCCCCAGGCTGCACGGCTGCAAGGCAGAAGCACACGTGGATGCTGGTGACCAATGAAGCCAGTTTGCAAAGACTGAAGCTGCAGAGTCCTGGAGCTGGCAATGCATATGCACCTGTCAAACAGGGGAAGGCACGTGGGGGCCCAGAGACCTCAGGGGTGGGCTGAGGTTGATGATCAAATGATCATAGCCCTATATTGAGCATTTATGATACGCCAGGCATGGGACTACGCAATTTGAATGCATAGTCAGATTTATTCCTCAAGACCCACCTAGGAGGCCAGGGCTCTTGACAGCTCTATTATACTGCTCAGAAAACTGAGACTCAGAGACTTTTTAGTGACTTGCACCAAGACATCCAGCAGTAAATGGTGAAGCTTCCTGTCTCAGGGCCTTTAACTACCATCTTGCCTCTTGTAGAAGCTGGAACAATTGGACTTATCGAACAAGAAATATTAGCTCCTTGGGGCTTCCCTGGTGGCGCAGTGGTTAAGAATCTGCATGCCAATGTGGGAGACATGGGTTCGAGCCCTGGTCCGGGAAGATCCCACATGCCGCGGAGCAACTAAGCCCATGTGCCACAACTACTGAGCCTGCACTCTAGAGCCCTCAAGCCACAACTACTGAGCCTGCGAGCCACAACTACTGAAGCCCGTGGTCCTAGAGCCTGTGCTCCACAACAAGAGAAGCCACCGCAATAAGAAGCCCACGCACCGCAACAAAGAGTAGCCCCCGCTCGCCACAACTAGAGAAAGGCCGCGCGCAGCACAACAAAGACCCAACGCAGCCAAAAATAAATAAATTAATAAATTAAAAAAAAAAAATCTTAAAAAAAAAAAAAGATTAGCCCCGAGATTCTTTTTCTACCTTACCACATACTCTAAATGAATCCTAGAACCTTCCCATGAGCCCTCTGCCTTAGCTGTGTGTCAGTTTCCTTTACAGGAAATAGAGATGGTATGGATGACAATGTCACAATTATTCATTGAACATTACAATGTCTAGGCATTCCACTATGCCCTCTATATACATTATCTCAATAGAGCCACACAGCAATACCTTGAAGTAGGGTATAATCCCTATTTTGCAGATAAAGACATTGAGGCTCAGAGCTTAAATAATTTGCCCAAGGACACAAAGCAAGTAAGTAACAGAGCTGAGATCTAAGCCCTGGCTTGTCAGCCTCTCCTAAGTCCACTATAAAGAAACAAATATTGACATCCTTTTTGCTTTCCGAAGATAGAGGATGTGCCACAGCTCACTGAATTTAAGAATTCACTTTGGGTTCTTAGGTATGTCTCAGATATAGCCTTTTTTTTAAATAATTTTTTATAAACTTATTTATTTATAAATGTATTTATTTATTTATTTTTGGCTGCATTGGGTCTTTGTTGCTGCGCGTGGGCTTTCTCTAGTTGTGGCGAGCGGGGGCTACTCTTCGTTGCGGTGCGCAGGCTTCTCATTGCGGTGGCTTCTCTTGTTGCGGAGACGGGCTCTAGGCACGCGGGCTTCAGTAGTTGTGGCACGCAGGCTCAGTAGTTGTGGCTCGCAGGCTCTAGAGCGCAGGCTCAGTAATTGTGGCACACGGGCTTAGTTGCTCCGCGGCGTGTGGGATCTTCCCAGACCAGGACTCGAACCCGTGTCCCCTGCATTGGCAGGTGGATTCTTAACCACTGGGCCACCAGGGAAGCCCCTCAGATATAGTCTTAACAAGCTGTGTCTACCCTCTGCCCCTACTTCAGATGCCTGGGCTTCTTCTCTAAAGGGTCAAGGTGAGTGACTTTCTCTTCAGCAGAGTGGTTGGAATTCTCTAGATAACGTCTGGCTACTCCCAAGAATGTCTCTTTGTCTTGTGCACAGTTTGGACAACAATAGCAGGGATCTGAGAGCAGCCAGTCCATTCCGGACATGGACCACCCCCCCTCCCCAAGCAAGCAGGGCAGAAGGTGGGGATCCAAGAACAGGAAATAACAGGGGCTGGGTTTGGGGTCGGGGGGAGGTTCAATGCGGAGGGAACACAACCAACAAACATCTCAAGCTGCGAGGCACTAGGAAGCTCCTGAACAAAAAGGTTGCCTTGAGCCAAGGTGTTGCTTTGTTGTATTCTAAAACACTCAATCTCCCATTTTTTCCCCTTAGTTTTTCTGAGCATATCCTATGCAAAGTGAAAAACTGTAACGCCAAGCCATGCTCCCGTGTTGGTGATTTCAGGCTGAACCTCAGAATCGGGGCAGGGGTTAAAACTCCTGTATCTCATCTTGGCAAGGCACGTGGCCATTAAGGGGACTGGGAAGGGAGAGGGGGCAAGGTTTTACTTGCAAAAACTGCTGTGGCACCAAGGGTTCCCCACCAAGTCAGCCTCCCTCAACGTCACCATGTAATGCTGAAATCCCTAAGTGAGCATATATTCCTTTCAGGAACCTGGTTGAGCCTGTGTTATGAAAAGCATTCTTTAAAATCACTTCTTGATTTCACTCTCTAATTCATGTTTAACAAATCATGTGTTAGGCCAATTAATTTCAGAGTTGGGATATGAACACAAAGGAATAACCTGAGAGAATATGAGATGTTTAAAACATTGAGCCCAGTTAGGTTCACACAGCCAGCTTGCCTTCCTCTTTGTAAGCCTGGATCCATCTTTGCAATATTTAAGGATTCAGGAATATAAATGCACCACAACAACCACTGCTGGGAACGGAGGTCCCAGGGGCCGAGGAAGTCAGGGGTGTGGTCCAGAAACATGTCCCCAGTCTGTGACCTGAACCCCACCCAATGGGTGCTCGAGATCAGGGGTGCCACTATGGTTTGCTCTGGGTCTCCCTTCCTCCACCAAAGCTCAGCACAACTAGGCCTTCAATAAATGTCGCCTGGACGATTTTCTAATAGACACTCACGAATCTGGAATTAAGGATCTGCCACCCTGCCCAAACTTGACCTACTTTCCTAAGTCTATCCCCTCGCTGGCCTCTCCTCCCTGGCCCTTCCCTCCCTCCCTCAGCTTCCCCCAAAGCCCAGGTCCAACCTGCTCCCCACTCCATCCCAAGTCTCCGGGTGAGAGAAACAGCCCAGCAGAATGAACTGCTCTGTCACATCTCCACATCCTTCTAGAGGACTTGCCCAGTCATTGCTGGAGCTCCCTGAGGGCAGGGCTCCCCTCACCTGAGCCTGTGAACCTCACTATCAGTCCGTGTCAATCAAGGGCTGTCAACACTGCCCTCAGAGGCTTTTGTGTTCCTGGGAGGGCTTTAACTACCTCAGCCTGAAACAAGACCTCTCAACCTCCAAGGTTTCTGGTGTTATAATAACATGCCACCCCACTGCTGAAAATTTTCCTCCAAATTACAGGCTTATCGCAAACCCTAAGTAGTATTGAAAAGTTGTAGTTTTTGACGTCTGTGAAAAATAAACTCCACACTAAAATTTTCTCCCAGCATTATAAACTCTGAAATCTGTCAATGCTTTAGTTCTCAAAAAAGAAAAAAAAAAGCAATCGGGGGCATATCTTTCATATACTTTTTTTTTATTGTGGTAAAATATATATAACATAAAAGTTGCCATTTTTTACCATTTTAAGGGTACAAGGCAGTGGCCGTTAATTACATTCACAATGTTGTGCAACC
The DNA here is from genome assembly GCF_965194825.1 of Balaenoptera physalus. Classification (NCBI taxonomy): domain Eukaryota; kingdom Metazoa; phylum Chordata; class Mammalia; order Artiodactyla; family Balaenopteridae; genus Balaenoptera; species Balaenoptera physalus. The sequence goes on from NC_138886.1 coordinate 23,340,836, forward strand.
ATCACCACAATCTATTTCTAAAATTTTTTCATCACCTCAAACAGAAACTCTGTACCCACTAAGCAATAGGGGGTATAATTTTTGAAACATTCTGTGAGGCTAAAGACGTTGGAAGCAGATTCTAGGTAGATGGATTATATCTTTGTAGCAAACATAGGGGAAAAAAGACTAGAAGAGACTAAAATAATTATTGATTGTATCAGGATAGTGGCGTGATTGCCCTATTTTACTTTCTAAATGTTTGATAATTAATTTTTTATAGCCCCTTTTTGGTCTCATAAGCATGCTAGAAAACTAAAGGCACAATGAAAAATAACAGTGAAATAGATTAATTTTATTCAATTGATACTTTCCTGAAAAGCTGTATGTAAATTAACACCAGAGTTTGTCAGAATTTGAAAGTATCTGGGGGAGGGAAAAAAAAAAAAGCCTTGTTTTGACTTGCAAATCCCAAGCACAGTTACAGATTTGCTTCATCTGCATTATGCTTAAATTCACAATATTGCTAATACTATTATAAAAATAGATGGTTCTGCTTCTATTTTGTAAAAAACAAAACAAAAAAGAAAACAAAAAGAAAAAGCCCTAGCAATTTAATGGTATCAGGACCAATTCTTGAAGGAATTAAAATGGTAACTTGTTTGGAAAGGAAAGTATGGTCACCTCTACCCCAGCCTCAGTGATCTAAGACCCAATTTCTAGAGTGACTTTAAAAACAAACCGAATAACTAGAATACTTTTGCACCTTTGTTATATAGGTGGAGATTGAGCCTTGGTGTAAGAATATATCCCAGACAGATAACGTCAATCAGTGGTTAACAACTCAGAGATAATCCCCTCTTTGAAAAGTCTGTTTTCAGTTGAACCTTCTAGTTGGGTTAATTGATGACTTATCTTCCATTAGCAGCACCATGCACATCAAAGCATTGTTTGGGGACAGAGCAAAGCAGACAGGAAGGAGGGGGGCTCTTTAACCCTCAGGGCTAATAGCTGGAATGGAATATTTCCTAACGGAGATAGCAGTTTGCAGCTTAATAAACTAGCCATTTGTTTGAGAACTGAATGGCAACCAATTTCTGGGCTGTTGATGGATGTCCAGGAGCACACATGCTTGTGCTCACACGCGCAAAGCAACACAAGCCTTTGTCCTCCCAACCTCTCAAATCCACTCCTGGCCGGCATTCTCCCCCTTCCCTAGCCTCCTACCTTGCCGCGCCTGTGACCAGCACAGCGGTCCTTGGCACACCTGCGCTGGGACAGAAACAGCACTGAGCACCTATCACCTCTCTCTGCGCAGTAACACCTTCTTCAGCACATGCCCACCAAGGGAGGCTTCTCTTCTCCCCACCTAAGAGAGGCTGCAGCCTTACACGTCCCCCAGCAATGACGTTAGCAGGAGCCTTGAGGCAGTTAGACGTGTGGTCCCTCCCCTTTAAGCCAGTACCTCCCTTCGCACTCCCAGAAGCTGCTTTTCTGGGTTAGAATCTTCTTCCTGCCAGCCACCTCTGGACCCAGCTCTCAGCACTTCTGGCCTCCTTTGTGGTCAACTCTCTCAGACCTTAGTCACGAAGTCTCATCATCTGGGGGTCAGAGCTGCGAGCCTGCTGAGACCCAGAGGATACCACCCGCATCTCCACCACAGAAAAAAACCAACCTGATGGACCTGAGGCTTTCTTCTTCAAAAGTTCTCAACCATGTTTGCCAAAGAAAGCACGCTCGTCAATGCAAAAATATGCAATGTAGCCACATGATGATTTCTAAAATCACTAAGGCTGTTGGTGTGACAAGTAGTAATTTGTGTATTTATATTGTGCATAAGAAGGGGAGGGAGTTTGAAAGAATCTGGAGAGGAAAATAAGAGCATTAGACTAGAGGGGGATATATATAAATAAAACAACCCGGACTACTTTGCTTCATCAAGCAGAACCTTCTCACAGCAATAAGCAAAAAGCTTTGGAATGAAAACCACATATATGATGTGCAAAGTTAATTAACTAGCTGAGGAATCTTTCAAGTCTAAAAGGATGCTTGTAATAAAGTTAGTTCCTCATGGATTTGCCTGCTGATAAATTTTATGTCCACCCACATGTTTTTAAAAAAAAAAAAGGGAGACCAACTCCCCTAGATTAACGAGCCGTGAAACACAGCAGTACTTAGGCATCTCATTAGCTCTGCTGGTCAGCACCAATCAACAGCAGGATATGATGAACAGGGGTCAAATCACAGGGGTTTTAAAACATGTTAATTTGTAGCCACCAAACGGACATTATTAAAAATTAACTCCTAATTATTTTTTTAATGACCTATACAGTATGTGTGGCTAAGAGTCCTTTAAAACAACTACCACCTATGTGGTTAATGTTAATAACAAAACCTCCCCAAAACTGTAGAAAAAGAAGCAGCTTTGGGCAAGTGCGTTGAAGTTAATTCAACTCCCATGTAGGAGCTACGAAGCAACCAAATTTTAAGTTGCAGTAGTATAAACATTTAGATGTTATAATGGAACCACGAGCATAGACTTTTGCTATTGCATGGGAACTACAATGCGAGCATTTACATCACACATTCATTCTGTGTGCCTTTTTCTGGTATAAGTAACCCAAGGGCTTTACTGCAAGCCAATCTCAAAAGAAACCACAGGATACATGCATTATTTAAGCTTCTGATTTACTATCCTTCAAGGTGAAGCTCTTCAGAAAACTAACCATTAAGAGGTATACAGACCCCTGCCTGAATTTACAGTGTAGAAGGAAGGGGTTCTAGCCTTGCTCCTTCCACCGTCTTTATTTCTCCTCCTGTAAAATGGGGATGCTGTGTAGGATGACACAGTACATCACTTAAGAGATAATATCGGGCTTCCCTGGTGGCGCAGTGGTTGAGAGTCCGCCTGCCAATGCAGGGGACACGGGTTCGAGCCCTGGTCTGGGAAGATCCCACGTGCCGCGGAGCAACTGGGCCCGTGAGCCACAACTACTGAGCCTGCGTGTCTGGAGCCTGTGCTCCGCAACGGGAGAGGCCGCGATAGTGAGAGGCCCGCGCACTGCAGTGAAGAGTGGCCCCCACTTGCCGCAACTGGAGAGGGCCCTCGCACAGAGACGAAGACCCAACACAGCCAAAAATAAATAAATAAATAAATAAATAAATAAATAAATAAATAAATAAATAAATAAAATTTTTTTAAAAAAAAAAGAGATAATATCACTAACTTGAGCAAGTTGATCAATCCGTCAACTAAGATCTCAATAGATATTAGAGAAATGCAAATCAAAACTACAAGGAGGTACCACCTCACACCGGTCAGAATGACCATCATTAAAAAGTCTACAAATAACAAATGCTGGAGAGGGTGTGGAGAAAACGGAACCCTCCTACACTGTTGGTGGGAATGTAAGTTGGTACAGCCACTATGGAAAACAGTATGGAGGTTCCTCAGAAAACTAAAAATAGAATTACCATATGATCCAGCAATCCCACTCCTGGGAATATATCGGACAAAACTATAATTCAAAAAGATACATGCACCCCTATGTTCATAGCAGCACTGTTCACAATAGTCAAAACATGGAAACAACCTAAATGTCCATCAACGGATGAATGGATTAAGAAGATGTGGTACATATATACAATGGAATACTACTCAGCCATAAAAAAGAACAAAATAATGCCATTTGCAGCAACATGGATGCAACTTGAAATTATCATACTAAGTGAAGTAAGTCAGACAGAGAAAGACAAATACCTTATGATAGCACTTATATGTGGAAGCTAAAATATGGCACAAATGAACCTATCTACAAAACAGAAACAGACTCACAGGCATAGAGAACAGACTTGTGGTTGCCAAGGGGACAGAGGGGAGGGAGAGGGATGGACTGGGAGTTCGGGGTTGGTAGATGCAAACTATTACATTTAGAATGGATAAACAACAAGTTCCTATTGTATAGCACAGGGAACTATATACCCAATATCCTGTGATAAACCATAATGGAAAAGAATATAAAAAAAGAATGTATATATGTGTATAACTGAGTCACTGCTGTACAGCAGAAACTAATACAACATTGTAAATCAACTATACTTGAATAAAAAATAAACAAACAAACAAATCTCAGTAGAGAGAAAGGGCCCAGATAGTCTCAGGACACATACCACATACCTGGTACCATTTCACACTTCTGAGGCACCAGGAAGATAGAATCAACACTCTGAAGATCTCAACAGCAGCATGAGATAGCTTGGAACTATGATTGCCATGTTTCACAGATAAATCCACAAAGGAGCATCATTCCAAGGTTTAAAACATTCTAACCAGGTACAAAAATCTCAAGGGAGTCCAAGTTATAAACATTACAACTGAACAGAAGAATCAGGTTTAGAAACTGGGTTTGTTCCACACCTGGGAGCCTCGGCCACTCTCTGTCTTGATTCTGCCTTCTTGGAATTCCTAAGCTGAGTCCACTCTGCTCATCCCAAATATTCAGGTCTAAGGCGTTTCCAGGCCATTGGAGCTGATAAACCAAGGCCTAACATCAGCTATGAAAACCAGCCTTCAGAACTTGATAAAATGAGGCCTCAGAAGTGTTGATGCTTATTTTTCAAGTCACTGGAACACAAGCAGATTAATTGTTAACTGTTTCTTCCGTGAGTGTTTACTAGGAACACAGAGATTGAAGATTCAAGAACTGCACTTAGAGGAGCTTCAAGTAAGGGACCGTTTGTGCTCTGGGAAGAATCTCAAACATTACCAGATCTGGACCTGTTTCAATTTAAATCTCAATTTGTTTGGGGCTAAACATCTGAAACCCAAACAAAAAGTCTGGACAGAATCCAGTTTGAGACTGAACTGAACTCAAGACATGACACCTTACTCTTAAAATAAAAAGAAAAAAAGGTAGAACTCTTGTAAATTTCCTAGGGTGCATTTAGATTACAGGCAAGGAGGAAAAAGGAGAACTGTGTCCAAGTGACAAACGCACAGGAACATGGGAGCTTCTGGGAGGCAATTCAAGAGGTTCTACTGATTCAGGATGGAGACCCTTGAGTAATCCTACAAGATGGCACGCCTTCAGATGTTTGAGGGATCATGACAGCCAGAAAGGAGAGGGGAACAGATGGATCTAAGTTCATGAGGCCGAAAGAGAAATCTGAGCAAGAAAGAGATAAAAAATTAAAAGTGGATCTTTTGCCAAAAAGGCAAATAATTTCTCTCAGTTCAAAGGGGCTCTGGGAACAAGGGCCCAGCTCTAACCCCAGAGGTCTTGGTTCCAGTGCATCTATAGATAGCAGACCAAATCTCAAATAAAAATAAACCCATTAGGGCAACTTACGTACACCACATGAATTCATAAGGGACATCTGCCCTCAAGATAAAAATTCAAGAAAAAGTGGAAAAATCAGCTAGAGGGAAAACTGCAAAGAAGATTCTTTGCAGCAGCCATACTCCAGGTTCTAATTCCTAAGCAGAATTTGCAAGAGGTGAAAGATCAAGGCTTTATCAAAAGCTGCATCTTTGGAATTTCGTCCTCCCCTCGAAGAGATATTTAAACTAAGAATGGTCTAGAAGTCTGGAAACTTGAAGTGAGAAGTGGCTAGCTCTCCTTTTACATTCTTTTCCATTATGATTTATCACAGGATATTGAATACAGTTCCTTGTGCTATACAGTAGGACCTTGTCGTTTATCTATTTTATACATAATAGTTTTGTATCTGCTAATCTTCAACTCCTAATTTGTCCCTCCGCTGCCCCCTTTCCTCTTTGGAAACCGTAAGTTTGTCTTCCACGTCTGTGAGTCTGTTTCTGTTTTGTAAATTAGTTCATTTGTATCATTTTTTTAGATATCATATAATTGATATCATATGGTATTTGTCTTTCTCTGTCTCACTGACTTCATTTAGTAGGATAATCTCTAGGTCCATCCATCTTGCTGCAAATGGGATTATTTCATTCCTTTTTATGGCTGAAGCTCTCTTTCTAAATTTAACACCACCATTAAGACATGAGAGCTGTTCACTTGCTTAGTGTCTCCCTGGTTGCAACTTGAGCACAGACTATCCAGTGGCTGTGAGCAGGAGATCTGGATACTGGGCTGGGCTTAGCTGCATCCATTCATTTGCTTTGGCAAGTGGGTACCTCCTGTGTCTCAGGCACTGGGCTGGGCACTGTGACACGTGGGGAGAACCAGGCATGGAGCTGACCTCTGGAAATTTATGGGAGTGGGAAAACAAGACGTTTTTCGATCACAAATACATGTGAAGTTGCACCCGTAATAAGTGCTTGGGAAGAAAGGCACTGGGTCCTTTGACACCCTCTAACGGGAATGTGAGCTAGTCAGGGAGGTCAGGGGAGGCTTCTGTGAAGAAGTGACAGTTGGGCTGCCATCTGAAAGCTGAGGAGTTAACTAAGCCACGGTGGGGAGAGAAGACTGTTCCAGGCTGGTGTGAAAGGCCCCGGGGTAGGGGCGAGAGAAGCAAGGGGACAAGACATGGCAGACAGCTTCGGTAGCTGGTGAAGGGTACCAGGACTGCCACCCCTAAGTATGCCCCTTTGGCATAGTATTATTTTGAGCTGAATGCAACTGTGAAGAAGTAGATGCAAGAAAAGCTCTCTGCCTTCCCCTTATTTGTCTAGAAGCATGACATAGATTCATAAAGGTGTCCCCCCTTCCTCTCTCTACCAGAAAGGACAGAAGGTAATCACCAGAGACAACTCCAGACCCTCATCAGCCCAGAGATGGCCCCAGGAGTCTACCTAACAATCCTCACTAAAACTAGCCTTATCTATCATTAGTCTCCCCATATATTTGCCTTCCCACAATCTGCCAACCCTAGAAGCTCAAAGTCCTTTTCCTTTGTCTTGTCACTTCTCTACAAAATTATTGTTCTTTGCTAAGATGCTACATAAATTCAAGTTCTAACCACCCCTTTGAGGTATTCATAACTGAGTACTCCTGTGTGTATGCACATGGAATGCATGCATTAAAAAACTTGTTTGCTTTTCTCTTGTTACTCTGTCTTTTCTCAGCCTAATTTGCAAGGCCCCAGCCAAGGAACCTAAGTTGGGTAGAGGAAAAAGGCCTGTTTTTCCCCTTCCCAACGTTGGGATGGAATAAAGTGGTCATGATGGAAAAGATGTCTGGAGAGGTGGATTGGCCAGACCATACAGGATTTGGGTCTTAATTTCAGGTGCCACTGAAAGGATAAATGCACGAAGGGTAGGAGTGGGGAATGACATACCATTTGCTTTGCCAGTCTCAGTTTTCTGTCCTGATAATGGCCTGCTTTCTGGCTAACGCCCAACAGAGCTAGGCGTCTGGTCAGGGAATGGAATCCCAGCCGTGGCCATGCTGTTCTGGGCTTCCTAGAGGCTGTGGTCCAAGGACTTTGGGATTTCAATTCAATAGCCCCATAAACCCAGTGAATTTGAAGCCAGGCCTGAAGTAATGTATTTACTGTTGAATGTCTGATCTTTTTTTCTTAACTTAATCTTTCTGATCCAGCCCTGGAGATAACACAAACAAAAAATATGTGATGCCAGTAACACCGGATGGCAAATTTACTCTCCGTTTGATCAAGTTTATACTCTAATACATAATAATAAATGTCTGTATTATTTCCAAACACACTGCATCTTCCTAACAGTTCAGTAAACATTGGCTAGATTACAGAAGTCAGCCTGATGCCTTTAGGCACTATCCTGCTAATAAGGATATTCCTGCTCTCAGATGGTGTTAGTTAGCAGCTGAGGCTGAAAGTGCCGACATGGAGCAAACTGCACTGCAGAGGTAGAAAGAGTGTGGGGTTCAGCATCAAACAAAAGTCTTTTGGATCCTGGTTCTGCACCAGCTTGCTGGAGGACGAGCCAGTGGACCTCTCTGAGCCTTGGTTTCCTTATCTGAAAATGGGATATGGCCCTTAGAGTGCTGTTGTATCAAAGGAGATCCTGTATCTCACATGCAGAGGGGGTGCCCCGCACACAGGGACTGCCACGGTGGTAGGAAGGGTGGTAGCAGGAGGAGTGACCTGGAGAAGCCAGCCACAGCTCCCTGTGGGCCACTGGCTCACCGGGCTGCCTAGTAAGTGGCTTGTACATTACATCCCAAAGGAAAGGGAACCATGAAAGGAAAATATTTCACACAGAGGACTTCCCAGCTTAACCTCTGCCTAAACCCTTTCATTCTCATCTTGAAATCATGCAAGCAGCTGCAGATGATTTCAGGCAGGCCTGCAGAAGCCAGCCATGTTCTCTCTCTGGGGAGGCCAGTGGGAATGATAACAGCAGCTGCCTGGGGTTTCATGTGGAGAGAGGCAGCAACCGTTCACATCCAAAAGCGGCCAAGTGCAAGTGTGGCTGCCTCAGTCTGCCTTGCCCTGGCCCATAACCTTGAAAGGCACTGGTAGATTTTTCTACTCCCGATTTATCTTTCAATCAGATCCAGAAAATGACAGTGAGAGACGATTCGCTCCAGCAAATATTCGAGATACAGTGAGATGGGGAGGAGACTCCATTTCTGCACAAAGAGCCTTGTCCCTTGGGGTGCTTAGGGAGTGGGGCGTCGGGTGCAGGACTGTGAACTTGCCGATAAGACTCCCAGGGGCAACCCTGCAACCTGCGTGCCTGGTTTTTACGATCTCTGCTTTAGCAAGGCGTGATCCCTAATTTGATAGGAAAGCCTGGAAAGCCACCTGGTCACATTAAGGACCTCAGCTGCAGGACAGAGGCTTGTAGGCTTTCAAAAGCTTCAACTCCTTTAAGATGTTCTTCATAACCTCTACTTCTATTTCTTCTATTCTAGATTTCGGGAAAAGGTCTGATAGAGCATCACTTCGACGTCAGGAGGCTTCATGACCTGGTTTCCGGGCAGAGTCTCCAGGCACTCGCCTCCCCAGAAGCTACCCTTGGCTCACTCAGCAGAGGCCTTCAGCCTCATGGAAAATTCTCAGACCAGAATCTTCAAGTCACCTGTGAGAATCCACTCCTTTTCTAGGCTGAGGAGGGCCTGGGCCAGACTCACGTATTCTGGTTGAGTGTCCAGTATAAGAACATTGCAGGAATCCTTACTTATTCAGAAGGATTTCTAAAAAAGCTCCTTGAGACAAATCCTAAAAACCATACCTCTTTTGCAAGAGTGCCCGGTGGCCTTCAAGGGGCCAGGGAGCGATGTGGGCTGTCTACATATCAGGGGCTAGGGAACATGGTCTTCTGCCTGTCTTTGGCACAAGGAGCTTCATATGTGGGACACAGGAAAAGAGTGAAAATTAAGGCCACCCATTTCCGATGGCCTTTCTCAGGCCGCCACCCCCGCCCATGTAAACAGAGGTTTTGAGGGGAAACACCCTATTATCTGAACCAAAACCTCAATCCGTTTCTTATTTAATGATTCTGCAGAATCTTATGATAAGCTGCCTCAGTTTCCTCCTTGTGACTGAGAAGAGACAGATCTAGAGACAAACACAGGAGCAAGTGGACAATTATTGGCTTCCTTCCGGATGGGCAGTGGGCTGCCGCACGGCCTTGTCCACCACCGTCTCATCTTTCCAAAATAGCAGCAAGGCAACCTCTGCCTCCCTCTGGGCCCAATGATACCGAGCCCGCTCTTTCAAACTTCAGCTTGCGTCAAGGTCAAATGTCTAACCCTACGAAAGTCAGATTTATAAAAGGCCTGAGGTTGTTGGTTGAAGGAAACTCAGTTCTTAGTACCTTTCTTGATAAAGTGCTTAAGATTAAAAAAAAAAAAAAAAAGCGTGCTTTGTGTGTTATTTGGATGATTCTCAGCTACCATCCCCTCCCCCTCCACTCTTTTCCTCCAGCTGTCTGCTTTCAGAGCTAAATTATATGCCTCAGAGGCTACAGTCCTAGAAAAAAAAAAGAGAAGGGAGAGGGGAAGGTGAAAGGTGTTTACAACTGGTTTTGCTCCTTCCCACAAGAAATGGAATTCAATTAAAAGCCCTCTCCATCACAAAAGTGCAAAATTACTACGCTTATCACTTGCCAAGTCAGAGCGGTTTCAGGGCAAACCTGATTTAGATGGGTAGCTCTAAGTGACAGGCCTATTTTACCATTTTTCATTTTTCAGATTTTGTTTTCTCAGGACTCCTGAACTGACTCATGCACAGCAAATGAGATTTCATAATAGACTCTGGGACAATTCCACCCCCTGGGGGCAAACCTATTCATTAAATGTGGGGTGAGGTAATGCTGCCCATCTGCTAGGGAAAGCTGGGTGCCCTCTAAGCCACTAAAGGAAAGAGTGCTTCAAGCCCATCCTGGGGAAATGGAGGGGTTGAAGGCTTGTACCTTCTTAGGTTTCCTTCCTCAAGATAGTTGCTCGGGACTCTCAGAAAAACATCTCATTCATAGCTGCCTGGAAACTTGAGCCATTTTTCCCTGAAAGTCATTTCACTAGTTCAGGGGAAGTGGCTTTCCCTTATCCTGAAAACCAGATGTCGGGAGAAGGAAGAAATCCCAGAACAAAGCATATGGCAGAAAAGGCAGGAGGCTGATGGGAGCCGAAGGCTGTGAGGCAATTCCGGATCTAAAATGGTTTCTATTACTATATAAATGGATTCTGCAGGAAAAAACAAAACCATTTTATTTCTAAAACACTCTTTTTCTTCTTATACATTAGTGGGGAAATCTCAAGAATGGGTAAAATTTTCTTCACCATGGGGACAAAATTTGTTATTAGTTTTTGGTAGTGGTGATAAGGGGGTTGATTTCTAAATGCTGTCCCTGTCTTGCAATAGGAAACATTCTCTTTTCTTTCTTCCTTCCTCCCTCCCTCCCTTCCTTCCTTCCTCTCTTTTTTCTCTTTCTTCCTTTCCTTCTTCTTCTTTTTTTTTTTTAAAGAAGGTCTAATTCTTAAATGTCAAAAATTGGTTATGAAAGCAATAGCTCACTGAAAAACCTAACTGAAAAGTCTCCATTCTATGTCCAGAGCTGGGGTGGGGAGAATTGTTGGCACCTTTTCCGTAGTGTATTTATATAGGAATTTATATTTGGCTGAAGTCTTGGAAAGCACAGAGGTGTGCAGCAGGTGAGGGGAATTGCTGGAAAGAGCTGGTGACTGTAGAGGGTCTAAGGTCACACTACTCTTCTTTCTTTTTTTTTAATGAAAGTATAATTGATTTACGATGTGTTAATTTCTGCTGTACAGCAAAGTGATTCAGATATACATATATATATATATATATATACATTTTTCAAAATATTCTTTTTTTCTTTCTTAACTGAAGGTCTGGTTCTGCATCCGGACAGAAATTCAGCTTCCAATCTGAATTGTGATCTTCATTTCATCCCTAACAGTTTGCAAAAGTGCTTGGCTTGTGTGCCAGGAACTTGAGCTCTAGAACCATCTCTCCCGCTCACCTTCAGCAAGTCACTGACCTGCTCAGTTTTAAAAGGCAGTGCCTGCATGTAATAGGTACTCAATTAATTTTTTTTTTATAACAGCTTCATTGAGATAATTCACATACCATAAAATTCACTCTTTTAAAGTCTACAATTCAGGGGGCTTTAGTATATTCACAGACTTATGCAACCATCACTACTACTCATTTTTTGATGAATGAATGAATCAGAAGTTTAAAGGTAACATGGTTTTAAGTGCCAGGCTGTATTCTGAGCACATTTTGTAAAATAATTTACCTAATCTCCCCAACCAATCTATGAAACTCATCCTATTATGACCCCCACTTTATAGTAAAGTCAACTGAGATCTGTGCCCAGGCAGTCCAGCTGCAGAGCCAGCATTCTTAACCAGTTTGAAAATTCTGTGATTCTATTAAAAGAGCCTGACATAGTGAAGTTCTTCATTTATTACATCATTAATGCTATAAATAAAAATAACAGCCTTTCTTTTCATGTCCATGACAAATTTGCTGTCCTGAACCAAAAAATGTCTCTTTCCCAAGAAGTAGCAGGAAGATGGCTAGACTGTACACCCCTTGATACAGGGATGCATCTGACTCGTTTTGAGGTCCCTAGCACCTGGCACTTAGTGGAATCTCAGTAAATGACTGACAGATAGGTAAAGAACTGTGCCTGCCATGCATTATACATGGACCACCTAGAAATCTCCATTTAGACTAGCCTGAAGGAAGAGCCAGGTGCCTATGGCAGGCTTAATAACTAGATCCAAATCACATCAGCCATCACCAGCTGGTGCCAGAGTCCCTTGGACCTGAAATTTGCATTAATGCTGCAGGGATTTTTTGTTTTGTTTTTGTGGGGTTTTTGGAGCAGTAAGGATGAATCAGTCTGGATAAACCAAGGAGAAAACACATCACCCTTCATACACAGAAGAAGCAGCATGAAACTGCCCAGCCCTCTCCATTCTAATTGAAAATCAGATTTGAGCATGTGATTTCAGACTCACAGGCTCACTGATTTGTGGGGCTTGTTTGAATAATGTTGTACATTTAAGCAGGCTGGGGGGAGGGGAAGACTCAGAGATGTGCTAGTTCAATGCCATGCCCAGCCCATGGTGGTCCTACTCCAGGAGCTCAATTCTCCTTCCTTCTAAGACTCTAACCTCCATCACTTTGCCATTGCTATGACCAAATGTTGTGATTCAGCCTTAGGAAAAAAGCAAAAGTCCTGATGCCAGTAAACAGCACAAAATGGGGAGGGGGCAATGGAGGGGAGGAATTTCAGTAATACATTTCCATGTTTAAAAAAAGGTTTTCTTCCCCCTCTCCCACTTGCTTTGCGAAGCTCCCCAAGAACAAAAGGCTATTCTTGTGGGTGACGGCTGGCCATATGTGATCTGCTTTCAGAGCTCAGGGTCCGTATGAAATCCCAGGGTTAAAAGGAAACTCAGCCGGAAGCCTGGGTGCCTAACGGGAGAGCTGACCCCTTTCTGTTTCTAAGGCAAGCCACCAACCCAAACACAGCAGCTGGAGTTAAAAGTAGCCCTCCCCGCAGGATTCTCCCCAATGACGGAACTCACAGCTAGCAAGACTGTGCAAAGAAAGACACTCAGCGTCCTCTAGGTCTGCAGTATTTCGTAACTAGGTTTCCATCTGCATCATCTATTCAGGATGACCCACTCAGACAATGTCCCCCATTTACATGGTTTTCAGTGAGGTCTCCAGGAAAATTTTCTGAGGCTTCCTGAGAGTCCCTTGCCCCTAGGCATAAGTTCCAGGGAAAAGGGGAGCTGCTACCTTACAATGATGCCTGGCACAAGAAGAAAAAAGCCAGCAGCCAGAACACAGAAGATTCACTATTTCTGTTCTCGGAATTGTTACTTTCTGATTTCTCTTCTTTCCCATTGATTTTCACCAATCCAGATCCCCACACATATGGTAGCGAAAAGTGTAATAGTCAGAAGTGAGGGTAACAATCAGCAGAAATCTTGGCCAGAAGTAGCTAAAGGATGTGGCCAGGCAAGATGTAAAACTGGTTACCCAAAAGGATTGAAAGGGAAGACCCAAACAGATATTTGTACATCAATGTTCATAGCAGCACTATTCAGAGTAGCCAAAAGGCAGAAAAATCCCAAGTGTCCATCAATGGGTGAATGGTGAAACAAAATGTGGTATACACACACACGAATATTATTCAGCCATGAAAAGTTATGAAATTCTAACACATGCTACAATATGGCAAATTTGAAAACATTATGCTATATGGAAGACGCCAGGCAAAAAAGAACAAATATTGTTTGATTCTGTTTGGGATGATGAAAAAGGTTTGGAAATAGATAGTGGCGATGGCTGCATAACATTGTGAGTGTACTTAATACTACTGAGTTTTGCACTTACAAGTGGTTTAAAATGATAAAAGTTTGTGTTTATATATTTTGCCACAATTTAAAAAAAATTAGACAGTAAGACTCTCAGAAGCCGAGATTCTGTCTTAGCCATCTTTGTATCTCCAGCACCTAGTACACTCCAGCTCAGAGGGGGCAACTTCACAGATGTCTGCCAAACTGACCACTTATGCAGTAGAATGGTTGTTAAGTTAATGCCATATCAGTTTACAATGCACACCCCACCAGGCATCCGATGCCTCAGAATCCAAACCAAATCTGAGTTATCATTCCAAGAATTCACAAAATGATCTCATCTGCAGAAGTAAAAATTCATCCAGCTTTATTTCTCCAAAAGGTTTATGTCCTTATAGATTTTATATAGAGTCAGATAGATTTTATTTCTTGTGCTACAGGAGCTGAACACTGGCATTATAACCTAGGTCATTAACAACAACATTAAAATGGCCCCAGACACACATCTATTTGGCACAAGAAGATAGAGACATCTCTCAATAAGACTTCAAAGTCATTACTACTTTATAGAAAATGTACAGATTTGGAAGGGGTCTTTGGAGTAATTTTCTCTGCAACCCTCAGCTAAAGCATAAGGATTAAATTTATTCAACACATTTAGTGAGCACCTAATCTATGCTAGGTGCCCACCATTCCGGGTTGTGTTCAGTGGATTTCTCAGATTCTAAATCTGTGAAAATCTATCTGAACAGCTTGTTCATTTCTAAATCATTCCTAACCAGAAGACCTATTACTTTAATAAAAAGTTCTGCTCACCAATTCCAATGTGTGTGTGTTTGGTGGGAGTAGGGAGGTCCCTCCACACACCACCCCCCGCCACCCCCCCCCCCCGGGCCACACACACCAACAAGCAGTTCTCGGACACCAGCTGGAAATCCTGCAGTTCAACTCAGTTCTGACACTATCTACCAGGAGACAGCATCAGATCCCACAGGTTAAAGACTCAGTCCTACAAGACTGCCCTTGCCCCATTTCAGATGCCAATTGCAAGCCCAGGTTGTTATCTGTGTTTTTGACCAATCAGCTACAGATTGGAGGTTCCCATGACCCCTGCCTTGGGCTCCATTAACTTGCCAAAGCAGCTCACAGAACTCAGGAAACCTGTTTACTCAGTAGGTTACTGGTTTATTATAAAAGGATATAACTCAGGAACAGGCAGATGGAAGGGATGCAAAGGGCAAGGTATGGGGAAAAAGCATGGCGCTTCCATGCGCTCTCCGAGTGAGCTACTCCCCCTAAATCTCCACGTGTTCACCAACCCAGAAACTCTGTGAACCCTGTCTTTTTGTTTTTTTATGGAGGCTTCATTACATATAAGTGTTGTCTTGATTTGTCTGACCCTCGATTCTCCTTAAAGAACTATTCCTTCTGCCACTACCTCCTTCTGCCCTATAGTCCAGGGGAGCTGATACCCCTTCAGTTCCAAGAGTGAGCATGTGACCCAAGCCCGGCCAATCAGAACACTGCACCTTCCCCACCACGCTCTCTCTCTCTCTGGAGCCATGATGGGTAAGAGAACCAATCACAGCCAATGAGACTCCATTCTGAGACTTTGGTTGGAACTGAAAGGAACTGAGAAAATGGGATAAAAGCCTAGAGCTGCTGTCATCTTGATACCGTAAGGCAAAGAGCCTACCAAGAATAGAGTCAACGCAGAGGAAAGCACAGCTGAATGGGGATGGAGGGACATTGATGATATCATCTGAACCCCTGGATTCCACCATGCCTGAAACCCATCCTTGTACTTTTCAGTGATCTGAGCTTTTAATCCCCTTCAGTTTAAGCTATGCAGTCCTTTGCTTCTAGCAGCGTTTCACTTCCCTTAAAAATCGCACAGAACTCAATTTACATTAAAAAAACCTAAACTGCAAAAGCATCAACTTTTTTCATTTTTAGTGTATTACTTTTACTAATTACAGTGATGATTATAAATTTCTTCAGTTATTTTTAATATATTGTGCAATACCTTATGCCATTCTAATCCGCTCATTATAATAGGAAGAAACAACTAATCAGATAGTGCAATTTTCCTATTTATAACTCTTTGAGGAAAGAATCAGCAAATGACACCTTGCTTCTAACATCTCACTCAATCCTAAGCCTGGAAAGTGTCAGACACTGCTGTGTTATTCGTTACAAAATGGTTTGGCTCCATCTTCAGAAGTAAGAGTAAACTCAATACCAAAACATGCAAATAGAAATTCGAAACAAAATATACTGAGATAACTGAACTGTTCTGTACCTTGCCTGCAACTGTATGCATTTGTCCAAATTCACAGAATTATATAGCAAAAAGAGTGAGTTTTACTGTGCGTAAATAAAAAGTGAATAAATCTTAAATGATATATATCAATATATCTCAACAACACAAAACTGTCTGGGATCAGAAAAGCAACAAAGATCACACACATTACTTTATAAATCAGCACACACAAATTTGAAAGAGTTCTGAAAATGAAGTCACCTCTTGAGTTAAGAGTATGTTTCTTAACAGTCTGTATTGATCACAGACAATACCTGATCTTTGTGAACTTGAAAAAGTTCAAGTGTGTAATCCACACTTCTTTTCTCTACTTCACTCTCGCTAGAGGTAATATAGACTATCTCCCTCCACTCTTTGACTTGGGCTAGGAGAAGCACACAAATACGAAAACTGCCCCCCAAGCCCTGCTGGGGACAGGATGCCGGGCCAGAAGTGGGTCAGGAGTTCCTATAATAGTTTTCAAACCCTAAGAAGGATATTCTTTAGCTCGACCCCCATGTTGACCTACCTTGCCAACAGGTTCAAGGTCAGTGGCAAACAATTTGATCAGATTTGAAATCAGGGCCTGTATAGCTTTCATGTATTTGCAGTTCATGGGCTGTATGCCTAGCTTTCTGACAATGCATCCACAATCATTACTAACTAGTTTAGAAATAATTATAGCATTAAATCACCAGGTAAAAAGCCCAGAGAACATTCCCACTTAAGCTGTGCCTCCCTGAGAAGAAAAGTGCTATATAAATGGAAGGTCCTAAGGTATTACGGTAATTATTAGGGAAAGAGAAATAATTTACAGCAAAATTGGAACTTGACACCGAAGAGCATTTTTGCAGACTTAGAGCTGTTCTGCTTTGGCTTTCTTACAGAAAAGTCACCCAGAGAAACACACCTTTAGCTATTTAGAACTTTCCAGTGTCTGAAACGTCAGGGATGTGCTTTTTCTTTCTGGACGACTACAGTGCCTTGAGTTCAGAAAGGTAAGTTTCCTAAAGAATAACAGGAAAAGTCCATTCATGAGTTTGAGGCACTAAAGGTGCACTAAAGTTCCCTGGGCGGCACCCGGCAGAACTCCAGAGTAAAAGGAAGCAACCCAGGAGACCTACTGTAAAGAGAGAGAAGAACATCCACGTGGCAATCATGATCTTGACTCTCCCTCAGTCACAACCTGATCTTGGGAAGCAGCTGCTCCTAAAGCTTCGCCCCAGGTTTCCCTGTCCTCGGTCAGATGTCCGACGTAAGGACACAGCCCTCTGCCAGGTCACCACGTTTCAGGTGAAGCGGGACGGAGCTGGCATCTTGTGCACACACGTACCTGGTGGACACTGCCGCAGACGAAGCACACACACTGCAATGTGAACCCGCCCGACTTCTCCGATTAAAAGGTACACTTTGGAACCATGTTAGAGCCTTCAAGGGCAAATGAAACAGGAGTCGAGTGTATTTATTTGTACACAGCTACTAATTATCGGATTACATTTTATCAGATCAATTATGATTCGACAAATGCTAGCTGTGAGTTGAATTCAAAGGTAATGGGATAACGGAGCCCTGGGGAGGCAGTGGGCAGTTCCTGTTTTGTTTTTTAAAGTTCTGATGACTTATTTTATAATAAACACCAGAAAGTGACCTTCAAGACGCTTTCCCTCCTGCAAAACCACTGGCTCTCCACAGTAAGGAGAGTCACTGGACACTGTGTTTACAGTAAAGACAAGTAACTCTATTGGTTCAGACAAAGGCACCTTTACAAAGAGAGGAAGAAAACCTGTTTAGCAAAGAGGCAGGTGCAAAAAGGGACAAGCCCTTCATGAAAAGTGATACGAAATGAAGTCAAGACACAGACGCTCCTGTTAATGGAAAAGGATTATAATTCTAGCCTCCTAAGGCACAGAGTCAAAATCCTACTTTTGCCGAGAACTGTTATTGGGTTGGCCAAAAAGTTCGTTCGGTTTTAAATAAAAATAAAAGACATTTTTCATTTTCACCAAGAATTTTATTGAACAATGTATTCACTAACTGAACAAACTTTTTGGCCAACCCAATATTAAGGAGAATTAAAACAAACAAAACAAACAAAAAAACTGTTGTCCTGTTTTTAAGAGATTTGGGGGAAAGACACAGGAAGCTATGTTCTTGGCCTCAGTTAGGATGGCTGGCTCCCTCCTTCTAAGGCCGAGGGGCAGCGCCATGACCTCACCCACTGGCCACTGGAGTCAACCAGTATATCTCTCCAAGTCATGACTTACTGGATCCATGCTGTATTCTTCAATACTGTAGAGGTCTTTTCTCAAGTGGTTTTTACATGCGTTGTATCATCTCTGGAGATCATTTTCATTCTACTTTTAAAAATTCTATCAGACAAATCTAGTCTTGACTTCAGCCCCAATTTCAGCAGGTGAAATTAAAAGAGGCAGTTCTTTGGAACAGATACACCTGCTCTTCTGCAATCTCATTTTCCCTTCTCCCCCGCTTTTCCCATCAGCCTAACCAATGCCCTCTCTCTGCCACTGCTCACGACACTCTGACCACAATGGCCCCTCCAACCCCAGTCTGTTCCTGCCCCATGGCCTTTGCTCCTGCTGTTCCCTCTCCCCTGAATGTTTTTTCTCTAGCTCAGCTCTGCCCAATAGAATGCTTCTGCGGTGATGGAAATGTGCTATATCCGCACTGTCCAATATGGTAGCCACCAGCCATACGCTGGCTACTGACTACTTGAAATGTGCCCGGTGTCATTGAGAAACTGATTTTTTAATGTCATTTCATTAATTTAAATGCCAATTTAAAGAGCTACAGGTGGCCAGTGGCCACCACATGAGACAGTGCCGCTACCGCTCTCCATTTGAGCAGCTTCTTTTCCGGATTCAGACCTCAGCCCAAAGGCCCTCCCCTGATCCCCACATCTAAGTTGCCTCCTCACCCCACACTCCCTTTTCTTCTCTTCTCAGCACTTACCACCACCTGAAATGACTCTGCCTGTGTTTGCTTTGTATTGTTTGCGTCCCTCCTTTAGAATGTAGGGTCGCTGAGGACAGAAACCTTGCCTCTCTAATTCACTGCTGCCTCTCCAGAACTACCCAGAACAGTGCCTGGCACAGAGCAGACACTCTAAATATCTGCTGAGTCCATCAATGAATGAACCAATGCACCTGGCCCAAGTGCTTCCTTGCTGGAATGGAAAAAAAAAAAGGAAATCCACCCAACCTGGCGAGTGAACTGTGAATTGCTTTGTCAGAACTTTGACCCATGGAACCACATTCCACAGCTCATCCAGAGCATGCAGCTGTGCATTCAGATGGTAAGGAGGTAAAGAAGCCTCCAACCAGGATCACAAGGCTGGAGACTTGGAGGCCATGGTCTTGGGATCCCCCAAGAACAGACATGAAGCTCCTCTCATGGAGGGGAAGAGTCACTTCTGAAGAAATGGCTGCAACCCTGAGGACCACACAATTAGTGCCAGGCCCCACGGGAATGAGCTGTGTCAGGTCCTGGACACAGGGCAGCGATCGAGACAGACAGGATACCCCACCCCGTGGGTGCTCACCTCCTCTGGAAGAGATGGGCACATCAGCACTACTAAGATGACGCATTACTTCTGAGACTCTGTGAGGGGGATTGTACCTGTGCTATGAAAGCACAGAAGGGGACACTTCACTCAGCATGCGGTAGTCAGGGAAAGCTTCCCGGAGGAAGAGCTGATTAACCTACATCTTGAAGGGGGATAGAGTTAGGGCTGCCATAGTGGTATGCGTTGGGGGTTAGAAGTGCCAAGTTGCCAGGGAATGGCTATTCCTGGCGGGAAGGAGAGCAAGAGCAAAGATACTTAGGCATGAAATGGCAAACTGTTCCCAGAGAACTGCCAGTACTTTGGTTTCACTGGTGTGTAAAGGGTGAGGTCTGGAGTGGCAAGAAATAAGCCTAGAGAAATGGGTGCAGGGTGAAATCATAGCTCATACAGGCCTTGAATGCCAAGGATTGGGGATTATATTCTTAGGGCAATGGGCAAGAGGCTTTAAGAAGAAGGATGACATGACTGTTTGCTCTTTAATGATCTTCATGATCCTAGAGATGTATTGGTGGTGAAGGAATTGGAAAGGAGCGCAACACTTGAGACAATTATACTATGTAGGACAGGGATGGAAAATACTGCCAGTGTGTCCAGAAGCCTGATGGTGTCAAGTGGGCTAGAAGTGATATGGCTGCCAAGACAGGCTGATGCAGTCACATCCTTTGGACTGATTTTACAATCTAATGCATGTGTGCGCACACACACACACACACACACACACACACACACACACACACACACCTGTGGGGTCATGAGCCCAATGCCCATGATCCAACAGTGATAATCCACCACAGCAAGAAATGCCATCTTGGAAGGTCAGGAAATGGTGGCCAAGTCACTCTCTGCAGCTTTTCAAGGGACTATCTCTAAGTGGGACTGGTCAAGCATGCTTGCTTCAGATGCAAATCCATCTATTTAGATAAATAAATCCATTTAGGTTTACGGATTTATCTTACTTAGAGCCAACTGGTATGCTAGGTGCTCTTACAAACATGATCTCCTTCAATAATCACAATAATAAACCATCTCTTAACAAGATTAAAGATCCTTTATACTGCCCACACAGCTGTAGTTTTCCTTTTTGATATTTTAAATTACTTTTAATCTTCATTAGATAAAAATGCACAGAGCATGCACATGGTTGTTAAAATCAAATGGCAATAGAAGGGTTAAAGTGTCAAAACTATTGTCCCACTTCCTCCCATTCCTTAGCCTCACACCACTTTCAACTCTTTATAGTTATTTCTTACGTTACCTGCCAAACTTCTTTTTTTTTAAAAAGCCAAACTTTTAAATAAGATGTTTGTCATGTTGCTTTTTATTTTTCAGTTTTAAATATTATCCATTGACTCCCCCTGTGCTTGTTCTCCCGATATTTTTATGTACTTCACAAATTTTGTTTTTGTATTTATTTATTTATTTATTTTTGGCTGCATCGGGTCTTAGTTGTGGCACGTGGGATCTTTTCGTTGCAGCGCACAGGCTCTTTGTTGCGGTGTGCGGGCTCCAGAGTGCGTGGGCTCAGTAGTTGCGGCACTTGGGCTTAGTTGCCCTGCAGCATGTGGGATCTTAGTTCCCTGACCAGGGATCGGACCCGAGTCCTCTGCATTGGAAAGTGGACTCTTAACCACTGGACCACCAGGGAAGTCCCTGTACTTCACAAATTCTGGTTAATTCTTCAGTCTTCACATTATTAGGATCATGTAAATTTTGTATACTGCTGACCTAAGAAGTACATTATAATTATATTTTCTTGTCTAATTTTATGGGTTTTTTGTCTAGAGTTAAGAAGTACCTCATTTTTCCCAATTCTTAGTTTTCTATGTTTATTACTAACTCTTCCCACAATTCTAGAAGGTCTGTAAAACCTCCCGATAGCATTTTCTAAATAGTTGCGTTGATCAGAAAATTTATCAGCTCCGCTGTGTCCCACAGCCGTTTGTCCTCCTGCCCCTGTCTTGCCTGGTTGATCACTAGACTTCACTTTGTGGGATCCCTTGTTTTCTGCATGCTGTCAACTTTTTTTATTTGCTCTCTCATTTTGCTGGAGCATATCCTCCAGTATCTTTCTTTTTCCTTTCCTCACATCTGCTTTAATTTTAATTACTATTTTATGAAGGTTATATAGGCACATAATTTAAAGTGCCTAAGAGTTCTATGGATTTTGTAGAACACAATCCCTTAACTCCATCCCCTCACTCCCCGCCCCTCCAATTCTTCCTCCCAAGAAGAAAGTACTTTAACCTCTTTTAGATAATTTTTAGTAACAATTTTATATTGTTTCTTTGCGATTTCTCAGTTGTTGGCACTATTTTTTGACTTCCCAATATGGAAAATGAGGATTTCATGATTTTTTTCTATGTCCTCACAACACAACTGCCCCTATCCTCACAATATAATTATACTAAAACTTTTAAAGATCAGTATTATCATGATTACATAACACTACTTTCAGGTAAGCCATGAGCCATGTGGTAAACTATGATGACTTTTCCGAATATCTTACTGTTTTCTCCAGTACTTTGCCCCCTTTACTCAGTATTTTATATATTTCTCACTAATTCAAGCCCTAAATTTTAACCATATCTTTAAATCTCTTCTCACGACACTGAAATGCATCAAATATCCTATTAATTCCACCTTGGGAAAGAAATCACTTCCTGAGCCTTCTGACACACTTTGGGAGCAGAGCTGGGATTTCCCACTGTCAGCACCTGGAAACTTCCTTTGCCTCTTCCATGCTGGATCTCCTATTTCCTGTATCACTTGTAGTTTTCTCTCCTGGTTTACTCTCTCATTTCAGTGAACAACCTCCCTCCAGTTGCTTCCTGAAAAACTTGTATGTCTGAAAATGTCATTGTTCTACCCTCATACTTGATTAAGAGTTTGGCTGGATAGAAAGTTCTAGCTTTAAAATCATTTTCCTCCAGACTATTGAGGGCATTGCTCGACTGCCTTCTAACTGCCAGTGTTGCTGTTGAGATGCCAAGACCCATTTTGATTCCTGATCTTTGCCTGTGATAAACTTTTTTTTTTTTTTTTTTGAACCCCTGGAAGCTTATAGGATCTTCTCTTTGCCACCAATGAATTTTTTAAAAAATAACATCTTTATTGGGATACAATTTGCATACCATACAATTCAGCCATTTACAGAGTTGTACAATCACCATCATAATCAGTTTCAGAATATTCTCATCACCCCCAAAACAAATGCATACTCATTAGCAGTCACTTTCCATTCCTCCCTTCTCTCTTCCTCCTCTCCCCTCCAGACCTAGACAACCAGTATGCCACCAATGAAATTTTAAAATAAAACTGGAAGACAGAAAGCAGACACATAAGTAGTAAAAAAAAACAAACAAAAAACACAAACCTCTTAGGACCTGAAAAAAACAGGATCCTAAGCTGTCACTGGAGAAGGCTGAGAGCCAACTGATTCATATGAAAGACTGCAAAGGACTCAGGAATGTTTAGACCATCTTGAAACAGATCAGTCCTCCTTACTTTAACCATACATCTCCTTCAACTTGGTGCCAAAAATTTTATTCCTATCGTCTCCTTTCCTGTTGTCCTTGTGCTTGCGGATTTATGCCTTTAAGAAAACTCCCTCAAGTGAAAGAAGCCAGCCACCAAAGGACAAGTACCTATGATTCCACTTACACGAGGGATTTGGAGTAGTCAAATCCACAGACAGAAAGGAGATGGTGGTTGCCAGGGGCTGGAGGAAGGGAGGAATGGGGAATCAGTATTTAATGGGTAGAGAGCTTCACTTTGAAGAGATGAAAAAGTTCTAGAGAAGGACGGTAGTGATGGTTGTATAACAATGAGAACGTACTTACTACTAAACTGTACACTTCAAAATGGTTAAAATGGTAAATTTGATGTTACACACATTTTACCACAATAAAGCAAAAACCCAATAAAACCTCCCTTTAAACCTCACTTTAATGAGGTTTTGTTTGGCTGGGAGCAAAAGAAGATGCATGTGTTCAATTCACTCTCTTTACACAGAAGTCTTTTGCAGATAAGATTGGTTTTTTTCCTTTAATTCCATTCTTTAGGCCAGATCAGTAGTTCTAAACCTTAGGATAACAGGACTTATTGTAAGGGCTACAGACACAAAACCATGTGTTTCTTCTATAGATTGTACTTCATGGGCGATTCCAGGGGTGACTTTTATTTGCCACACCAAGCCTCACCCTTTAGTACCGGACCATCCCATATTACCTTGGGCTATATTAACAAAAGTGTAAAACTAAGAGCCAGAGAAGTGACATTCTGGACTAGAACACAGGTTCCTTTCTTGACTCCACATATTAAGAAGGTTGAGGTTGGTGGTAAAGGGCTTTAACGATCAAATGAGATACAGGTGGAGGAATGGGGGCGTGATGGGGAAGGCTGGGTGGGGTGGGGTGGGGGCATGGTGTGAGTGTGAAAACATGTCTTCAAATCTCTAATATCTGAACGGCACAGGCTTGGTGAAACTCCCAACAATGATGAAGCACAGGAAGAGAAGCCAACGTGAGATTCCAGTTCGTATATACGGGAGAATTTTCTGTCACCTGGGCACTGTCCAAATACAGGCTGGAGTGCCACTGGAAAATCAGGCTCTAGTTGTTGGCAGAAAGACCACTTGGGACGGGGATGGTGGGGCTGGACTAGCTGACCTTTAAGAGCCCTTTCAGTCCTGGGATTGTCTGTGAAAATGCTCATGTCCACAGAACATAAGCCCAAACAGTAAACAAAATGCTGTGTCCCACCAAGCCAGGTGGTAAGTGTGGTGTGCTCTATTTTCAGAACATAATCCCCTAAGAAAAATAGGTTCCTAAGAAAAGGAATACACGATTACAGGCGACATACAAGCCACAATTCTAGTCCACCCCTGCCTTTCCAAAATTTCTCTTTTTAATGATGTGAATTTTCAAACGCAAACGACAGTAATTCTCCACGAAATGCTCTGGTGCAAGTTGTAAATTTTTCCCCCTGGAAAAAAATATCATTGGCTTCATTACTTTTCATCAAGAGGAAAACCTTCAACTTGAGCTAGTTTGGTTGACGTTCCAAAATAGACATCTTCTAGAAGGCTTTGGAAAATTAAGCAAATAGAGTGTCAGAAGAATCACCTTCTCTTATTTATTAAAAGGTACATAGTCTTTCTGCAGCACTCCCAAAGCAATTTCTGCAATGTTACCAGGTTGAAGCAGTACTTCTTTCTACTTACTGCATTCACTTTATTTTTTATTTATTTTTAAATTTTTGTCCTTTTTTAAAATTGAAGTACAGTTGATTTACAATGTGGTGTTAGGGGAATTCCCTGGCAGTCCAGAGGTTAGGACCCCGCACTCTCACTACAATGTCGTGTTAGTTTCAGGTATACAGCACAGTGATTCAGTGATATATATAAATATAAAACTTTTCAGATTCTTTTCCCTTATAGGTTATTATAAAATATTGAGTATAGTTCCTTGTGCTATACAGTAGGTTGCATTCACTTTATTTATTTTTAAAAATATTTATTTATTTATTTGGCTGTGCCGGGTCTTAGCTGCGACAGGCAGGATTTTTTTTTTTTTTTTTTTTTAGGGATTGAACCCAAGCCCCCTGCGGTGGAAGCGTGGAATCTTAGCCACTGGACCACCAGGAAAGTCCCGCTTGCATTCACTTTAAATATGTACCTTTCATTCCATCTCTGGAATGATACAAAATACTTTTAACACAAACCACAGATTCTTGAACTTTCTGTTTATTGGTTTCCTGAGCTCAAAACACTTTAAATATTCAGCTTATCCACTTCTTTCTAAATTACCAGTGGGCACAGCTTTTATAGACGGAGGGATCAGAAAAACGACCAGGGATGACGGTGCTCTAAGTACACGCTTCCCATGTCTAATCATAACCACTATGTGTGCTAAGCAGACAGGCTGCACTGTGCTTCCCCCCATCTCTTACCCTAGCTGACATCACACCTCAACGGTTTTGACTATCTAGAACTGTCAATATTCTTGGCAACTTCTATTGAATCTTCTCCTAGTGGCATAAAACACAGGGTTGAAAACTGATGGAATATATGACTTTTTTCTTCCCTCCCAAGTATCTTTCTTTTAGAAAAACAGAAGACACTGAAGACCTTGCCTGCCAGTTTGCCAGTGACTACCATTGGTCTCCCTTCTGGGATGCAGCCTTCAAATTACCTTCAAATCCCTCCTGGGATACAGCAGGTTAACAGTAGTGATGAATTACATGCTTATATCCCCAGGGTTACCTAGCACAGTGCCTTGCACGTGGTAGCTGCCAGAATGTTAGGTTCACAAAACTGAATGATGAAGAGAGGGAGAAGAAAGATACTTTTTTGAGACAGGGAACCTCAACCTTCCAACTCAAGTCTCTATCTCTCCCAGCTGGCAACAAGTACAGAGAGACAAGTGCACAGTGCAATGCCGTGCATCCCCTGGAATGGAACTGGGCGGTGCTGCCCCTTTCACTGGCTGGATCACAATGATTGTATCGAAGTCTTTTCCATACGATTCTTTGTGGAAAAACCAAGGGAAACCGATGATTAACCTAATATCTCAGCTTGAAGATTAAAATAAGCTACATACGGGAATTCCTTGGCAGTCCAGTGGTTAAGACTCCGCGCTTCCACTGCAGTGCGGCACGGGTTCCATCCCTGGTCGGGGACCTAAGATCCCGCAAGTCATGCGGCACAGCCAAAAAAAAAAGCTACATGTTTTCACTCCCTGCTGTACAACAGAAAGGTAAATTTGCTGCCTTTCAGATGAAAGGTTGACCACAGCCAAGAGATTCTGAGGGACTTCATCAAATTCTACAAATGGGAAATAATAGTTCTTGGCAGATTGATACAGAATAATCATTGAAGGCAACAAAGTACTGATCTGAAAAGAAAACATCTTTATTCAGCCAAGGCTGGACTGCCCAGGGCAACATTTCAAATTAACTACACAAATTTCCTAAAATTAGTTGTCATATGGGGTTGCTCTCATGGTCGAAGTACAACTAAATGTATTTTGGCCTGAGGGTCAAGAGGCCACCACTGCCATTTCCCACACCACGAGAAATATTCTTGGAGCAAAACCCCATGCGTATCCACAGGCTGGCTCTTATCTAGGTTACAAAGAGTAGTTGTTTAATTTGAAAGAACAAATGTGTCCTCAGACCTTATTTTTTAAATTATTTGAGTCAACAGTAGTCTAAAAGTACAAATGAGATATCTTTCTAATTAAAACAAAAACTGTCTAAATCCCCAAAGAGTTTTTATTAAAAATTACCCTCACTGCAAGAGAATGAAAATCAAATAAACTGATATATAATAAACACTAAGAATATCTGAAAAACTTTTTTTCATATACATTTGGGGATAAGAGCTCTTTTCCCAATATGCTTTTAATGTCATTTCAGAATGACATGCTACAAAAACAAAACGAAGTTGAAAATTCAAAGATGCTAAATAAACCACGATCTTTTTTAAAATATAGGAATATATAACTTTAGAAAAATTCTCCATAGGAAAATACAGACTGATAGAAGAAATTCTCATGTATTTGCAAGCAGTGACCAAGTACCTACTAAGTGCCAGGCCTAAGCTACTGGCGCATTTATCACTATGTCTAAGGATTCAAAAGAAGGTTCTTGAGTGGCCCACATAATGAAATGCACATGCTCCCCCATCAGATGTGCACCAACTGTCTAAATCAGGGTTTGATAAAAAACAGCCCATGCAGGAGCCAAATTTGGTTGCCACAGTTTCTTGTAAATACGGTTTTAGTGGAACACACCCACGCCCACTTATTTACATATTGTCTAAGGCAGTTTTCAAGTTCCAAAGGCAGAGCAGAGTAATTGCAACATGCACCATGCCGCCGGCAGAGCCTGAAATATTTACTGCCTGCTCT
This sequence comes from Balaenoptera physalus, assembly GCF_965194825.1. Taxonomy (NCBI): domain Eukaryota; kingdom Metazoa; phylum Chordata; class Mammalia; order Artiodactyla; family Balaenopteridae; genus Balaenoptera; species Balaenoptera physalus. Next base: position 23,368,358 of record NC_138886.1, read on the forward strand.
TTACCGAAATGTTTGCTGATGCCTGGTCTATATCAAGACATATCCTGGGGTTTATTTAACATTTGCCCAGATAGCTTTGGACTTCCAGGTACAGAGTTACGAAAGAGGCAGCGGATCTCAGGAACAAGAGCCCTGACCTATGAGTCAGAGAACAGGGATGAACGCCCACCCGGCCTCGCAGTGTACTGGCCACACAGCCTTGGCAGCTCACAGCTCCTCTCTGAACCTGGGTTTCCCATCTGTCAAAGGGAAGAACTAACACCTGCCTTACCAACCTCACAAGACGCAAAAGTGATTTTGCCACTGCAAAGCACAACCTCAAAGTGACTGGACGGTCACTATAATCATGAAAGCTCACACTGAATTTGGGTTTAGAATGTGCCACGTTAGGACTTTCTATGTGTTATCTCACCTAGTCCTCACAGCTACCCTATTAGATGGGTACCATTATGATCCCCCTTTTACAGATGAAAGAACCAAGGCTCAGAGAGGTTAAGGGATTTGCCCATTGTCACACAGCAAGTAAGTGGTAAGCTGAGACTCAAACCCAAGAGTCAGACTCCAGAGCTTATGCTGTTAACTACCAAGAGCACTGATTCCCCAAACTCTGACTCACTGAGAGCTCTCCACCAAATCTATCCACTTCATTGAACAAAGGCCTACTAGTATTGTTTCTGAGACAAGTGCTGTGCTTGGGCCTGGCACTGGAGGGGTAGTGTCTGTGTGACAGCCTCACTCACGTGCTGGATGTTAAAAATTGCCCATAAAATAAACATTAAAGCTTTACCTATATGGGTAGTAAAAGGAAGCCCCAAGCAAAGATACAGTAATCTTATCTCGATGGGTGCCAGGATCAATTTCAAATGAATAAACAACCCAGAACAATTGGCTTGCCTACACAACTCAGAGGCCGCTTTGGCAACTCCGTCTTCTCTACACTTCTAAACATGAAGTGTGCATAATTTGGGACCCTGCATTTTTACTTAACACAGCACATCTAACAAAAATATGAGAGAAAACTTAACAACATAAAATATATTCCATAGGTCTTTCTTTTAGATTCCTGGGTTTCAAAAACGGAGGTTCATTTGGCAACCTGTGAGATTTTATTACTGCCCTTTTCGCCCTTCTTAAAAGCAATTTAGAAATATGTTGTCATACCCAGGCCAATTTACCCAGCATTTTCATTTCCAGGATTTTTTTAGACAAAAATAATCAGGGATGCTTACAAAAACATAAGTATAAGGCTGTTCACTACAATATTATTTATAAAGGCAAACATCTGGAAACCACCTAACTGCCCAACATAAACCATTATCTAAATATATTTCAGTGGAATGTTTAGTAGCTATTATGACCATGTGTAGAAAACCGAGTAATCTACATGGAGGGACATTTCTTGTACTCTTCATAAACGTCAACATCAAGAAAAGGGCTGGGACTTCCCTGGTGGTGCAGCGGTTAAGCTGGGATAAAGTGAGAGAGTAGCACGGACATATATACACTACCAAATGTAAAATAGATAGCTAGTGGGAAGCAGCCGCATAGCACAGGGAGATCAGCTTGGTGCTTTGTGACCACCTAGGAGGGGTGGGATAGGGAGGGTGGGAGGCAGGCGCAAGAGGGAGGGGATATGGGGATATATGTGTATGTATAGCTGATTCACTTTGTTATAAAGCAGAAGCTAACACATCATTGTAAAGCAATTATACTCCAATAAAGATGTTAAAAAATTTAATTAATTAATTAAAAAAAAAAAGAATCCTCCTGCCAATGCAGGGGACACAGGTTGAATCCCTGGTCTGGTAAGATCCCACGTGCCGCAAAGCAACTAAGTCCATGTGCCACAACTACTGAGCCCACGAGCCACAACTACTGAAGCCCACATGCCTAGAGCCTGTGCTCTGCAACAAGAGAAGCCACTGCAATGAGAAGCCCACGCACTGCAATGAAGAATAGCCCCCGCTCACCACAACTAGAGAAAGCCTACGCACAGCAACAAAGACCCAAAGCAGCCAAAAAAAGAAAAGAAAAATTAAAAGAAAAAAAGAAAAGGGCTGAAGAATTTTTCCAGAAGAAAAGAGACTAAGGAGACATGACATCTAAATGATCCTGAATTGGATCCTGGTTTGGGGGTTAAAAAAATATTGCTATAAAGAGTATTTTGGAGAAAACTGGCAATATATGAAAATGGAGTTTATATTAGATATTAGTACTGTATCAATATCAAATTCCCTGAATTTTCAAACTTTACTATGACTATAAAATAACATAAAAGGGCATGATGTCTGCAACTTATTTTTAAATGGTTCAGAAAAAAGCTATATTAAAAATAATATCTAAATATATGTAATACATGTACATTATATATGTACATTCACATATACATGAATATGAAGAGAGAGAGGGAAAGCAACTATGAGAAATGTTAACAGTTGGCTAAAGCAACACAAAAATTCTTTGTACTATTCCTGCAACTCTTTTCTAAGTTGAAAATTATGTGAAAATGAAAAGCTTAAAAAATATCTGAAATTTGTTTACTGGGAAAATGCTTATGCTAAAATGAATAAAAACCTTAGGATACAAAACTAATGTTTTTTGGTATTTAATATTTTTTGAGTTTATAGAAAAAACTATATATTCAGCACGCTGTCTCAAGAATGGGGACAGTTTAAAAAATATATATTAGAAAGAAATAAGCCTAAATATTACCAGTGGCCTGTGGTTTCTGAGTGGTGAGATTCTATTTGAACTTTATTTTCTTTTTATTGTTTTTATACTTTGTGTATCTACAGTTTTTATAGTAGTATTTTCATAATCAGGAAAAATAAATATTATAGGTAAGTTATACACTTATATGAATCACATACACATCTGATTCAGTCTTCAAACACTTTTATGTAGTACTAGCTCAATACTTCATGTCAGAGGAATTTGAAGATAAGGTGTCTAAGCCCTAAACAGATTAATTAAATCCTGTTCACAGCAGCAATTTTACATTGGTAAATTTCACAACATATTTGAAATTACTTTCCACTCAAATCTCAGAAGAGCAGGGGCAGACTACAGGACTGGTGCATGAAAACACTGGCACTCCAAGCATCAGCTAGAATTTTCTCAAGATTGTCAAACTGACAGCAGAAATAACTGTCCCCGCATGAAAGAGTATATCCTTCTAATTCGTCTCTTATAATAACGTCTTTTACCTTAAAACCTTATTAGAATATGTGTGTATATAATTCTTTTCTAAACCATTGGAGTCAGTTGCAAATATAAGGTTCATTATTCCTAATACTTCAAAGTACATTTCCTAAAAATAAGGACCTTTTTTTACCTAGCCACAGTACAGCCTCCAAATCATGCAATTAACGCTGACAGAATACCACCATCTAAACTACAGACCCCATTCAAATTTCAACGGTTATCCCAATGATGTTCCTATCAAAAAATGGTTCAATCCAGGGTCCCATGTGGCATTTATTCTCATGTCTCTTTAGTCTCCTTCAATTTGGGGTACTTTCTTGGTCTTTCATAATCTTGATGCTTTAAAAAATTACAAACCAGTTATTTTGTTGAATGCTCTTCCATTTGGGGCTATCTGATATTTTCTCATGATTAGATCCAAGTTACGAGTTTTTGTAGGAATATCACAGAAGTGATGCTGTGTTTTTCTCTTGCTCATCTCATCAGATGGTGATCAATGTCAATTTGTCCAATTACTAATGGTGGTAGTTTTTAATTTGAGACTAGGGTGGTGTCTGCCAGGTTCCTCCACTGCAAATTTACTCTGTTCCCTCGGCAATTAATATGTATTTTGTGGAGAGATACATGAAGCTATATAAACATCCTGATGGAACAATAGAACAGTTAAAAGTTTATGCCAAGTAGCAATCAATTCAGCCTTCAGAAAAAAAACTAACACATCTTCATAATATATTTGCTAGTTACATTTAAGAAATATAGTACCCCCCAAATTTTTTTCAGAACCTGCACAGAGAAAATGACTTTTGGGTAGAATTTTCCATATAGAAGTGATGACGTTGGATGTAAACCCGAGTCCCTGGAGAAACTGAAAACTTAATATCATTTGCCCTCTAGTTACATCCTTAGAGCTGGCATCTAAAATACATTCTTTTTTTTTTTTTTAAAGAAATTCACGTTCTTTTATTTATTTATTTATTTATTTATTTATGACTGTGTTGAGTCTTCGTTTCTGTGCGAGGGCTTTCTCTAGTTGCGGCAAGTGGGGACCACTCTTCATCGCGGTGCGCGGGCCTCTCACTATCGCGGCCTCTCTTGTTGCGGAGCACAGGCTCCAGACACGCAGGCTCAGTAATTGTGGCTCACAGGCCCAGTTGCTCCGTGGCATGTGGGATCTTCCCAGACCAGGGCTCGAACCCGTGTCCCCTGCATTGGCAGGCAGATTCTCAACCACTGCGCCACCAGGGAAGCCCTAAAATACATTCTTTTATTTTTATAATTTTATTGAAGTATAGTTGATTTACAATGTTGTGTTAATTTCTGCTGTACCACAAAGTAACTCAGTTATACAGCCAGTTATATCAGCCCAGGCAAATACATTCTTTTTCATATTCTTTTCCATTATGGGTTATCACAGGATATCGAATATAGTTCCCTGTGCTATACAGTAGGACCTTGTTGTTTATCCATCCTATACATACTAGTTTTCATCTGCTAACCCCAAACTCCCAATCCTTCCCTCCCCCACCCGCCTCCCCCTTGGCAACCACAAGTCTGCTCTCAACATCTGTGAGTCTGTTTCTGTTTCGTAGATATGTTCATTTGTGTTGTATTTTAGATTCCACACATAAGTGATGTCACATGGTATTTGTCTTTCTGACTTAGTTTGCTTAGATTCCACATATAAGTGATATCATATGGTATTTGTCTTCCTCTGTCTGACTTAGTTCACTTAGTATGATAATCTCTAGGTCCATCCATGTAGCTGCAAATGGCATTATTTAATTCTTTTTTATGGCTGAGTAATATTCCATTGTATATCTGTACCACATCTTCTTTATTAAAATACATTCTTGACTCACATGAACTTTCTTGTTTGTTCTTTTAATAAAAGTCTTTTAACTGAGATAAAACAACAAGCTAGGCTAACCATGGCCCAAGTCTGTGGTTCACAAAAATAGGTCCTTGTAGAACATCTTATAAAAGCGTGTCAGCCGTGGCAATTCTCAGGCCAGGTCATGAGGCTTGCTTCAAATGCCCCAGTTGAGAAGTGTCCAGGAACTTCCATGGAAGAACAACCCTTAGTCTTTTTACTAAAGCATTTTTTCCCCCAAAGCTTTGTGTTAATCTGAAAACACAAGGCCAGCGATGACGCGTTCTTGCTCAGAACAGGGAATCTGTCCTGAAGATGGACTTGCAGATAGAAGCTTCAGGGCTTTACAAAAAGGCTCAGTCTGTGCTTGAAAATCTATGATGAGGTTATTCCAAGAGTAATGCAGAATCAATTGTAATTTTCCTTTCTAGTACCTGGCAAGCACAGTCGTAGAAACCTTTCTTAAGGCAATAATTAACAGTTTGGGTTTGTTGCTGTGTGAATTCTTGGGCCTAAAAATAAACAGTGACGCATTTCTACTCTTCCTCATTGTCTCAGATTTCCATTTTTTAATAATATGTTCTCTTTAGAGAATCACATTGAAGTTGACATGCAAAGTTAAGCAAGGAAGGAAGGAGGAATGCCAGCTGGGTGAGCCCAAGAAATAGGGTCATTTGGGGTGTCGACCAAGGTGGAACTGGGGCCGAACTCAAGAGACAGGGGAAATGAATTGAGTAGCCCACAAAGTGAGAGCAAGGTACAGGGAAAAAAGTCATTTAATTAGAGAGTAGTCTAAAAGCTGGCTGGTCTCCACGGTGGGTTATCTGGGCAGGCTGACTGCCTTTGTAGGGCAGGCATCACATGGATAGATCATGCCTCCTGGTGGTCCATATACCTCCAGAGCGTTTATGCTATATAAACACTGCTCCCTCAAAGAAGACATGACTCCTGCATGTAAGGATGCCTGTGTCCTAACTACAAATCTCTCTCAACCAATGTCTTCCCCATCCTCATCCCCATCCCTTCCTTCAAACCCTTAGTGCCATTCTCAGAACAGGGAGGACCCAGGACAAGTCATTTCTCTCAGGTCCACCTTCAGTTTTTCTTCCTTTTCCACAAATGACAACACAGGCAAATTCTATCACCTACATGATTCTAGAAAGATCCAAGCTTAGCAGCAGGCAGTTTTTGGAGACCTCTGATCAATCAGGGACTGCCCCATTCTGCTTGGCCACCTGCCAGGCAAGCCGTGGAGCTGGTCCAGAGTGAGTCCATCATCCCATCCATCCCAGCCTGGCTTCAGGGTATTTAGAGAGGCTACTTTTGCCCTCATGGTCCAAGCTCAGCATTCCTCCATCCTTCACACACAGGCAGAAAGCGCTGTGTTGCAGTGAGCCCCGCTTTAGCGCTGGCAACCTGGTCCATGGCTGGACATCCCATCCTGTTTCTCCTACATGCCACCCTGGCTGGTGGGTTACGATTTACGAGAAGCAAGAATTCACTTGGTAAATTCTCAGAGCATAAGCTAAGTGCCAGATCTTGAAAGGCTGCCGTGGAATCCTGCCCTTACAGAGGAGAAAAAGACAAAAGGAGGAAGCGTGGGAAGGGAGCCAAGGAGGAGTCACATGAAAGGTCAGGGAAGAATAAACGTGCCTCTTCCTTGTTATCCCCTCCGCCACTGCCCTCAAAAGCCCTCACTGGCCTTGGACCATTGCAAGCTCCTCCAAATCCATTCTCTAGTGGCCACCTGGGAAATCTAACTAAATGATAAAACTTTTTAAAAAGTTTGAATGTTACTACCTTAGATCTGCTTTCTTCATAGGGCATCTAAATGCACGGTACCTGATCCTTTCATATTTCATTACTGACAATCACTGCCACACTGGAGGTGGTGGAATTTATTCTTCCAACTTTCCCATTTCTTCTCTTTCCTGTTTTTAACCTAGATTGCAAGACTACTAAGTTGCCTAGTAATAAAACTATGTAGACAAGTAAAACAGACGACATAACATCTGCAGTTTTAATGAAACAAGATAAATCTTGAAAATGTGTGCAGAGTGATGTTACCACCAGGCATCTGAAGTTGCTGAGTGAGTTAAGTTTTACATGAATGTCAGCTTCCTTTTTCTTAATCGTTCAAAAGACAACAAACAAAAAGGCTTAGCCTGTCACTTTGGGGAGTAGAAAACTGGGTTGAAGTCTATGGAAAATGGTGAAGATTTAGGATTTTCTCATTATTTTCTTCTATTTCTTTCTCCCCTCTCCCCCCATCTCTGCCCATGTCAGTGGTTTGTTTTATAGCGAAACATGGTTAAATTTCTTTTACCAACAAGCTTAAGCGACACATTTCCCTGGATGTAGTGTTATACTGGTTCAGAGAAAATTTGAGAAGAAAAAATTTGAAAATCCAATAAAATGAAATAATAATATGAACTAATAATAACTCACCCCTCACTGTTTCCTTAACGCTCACTGTCTGCACTATCTATGAATATATAATGCCGAGAAAAACCATAAATAACCAAATTTTTTACTTAGAATGACCTTATAAATCTTGTATATTTATAAACTAGTCATATGAAGCCCAAGGCAAAACATTTAGGTAATTACACAGTGACGTCCAGAACACAGGAATCCCCAAAATCATCCTCAGGTTCTTATAACTCAATAATATTACTTCAGTCTAGGTGAATTTTATAGAGTTTTAGCTAAAATTTATCTGAAGAGAAACTATAACAGTGCTAAAAATCCTGAAAGGATATCCATTTTCTATGCATTAGTGAGGCAGGGCAGTTATTGTACAGAAAAGTTTCTAACCTAAAAATAACTGATCTTCAATGAAAGAAAACCTGAAGGAGGGGTTACAGAGGACCTGTCCCCAAGAGCAATGGAAGAAGGTTAACTGAGCCATGAACCGTCAAAGACATCAAAAGAATGATCACATCCTGAAGGGCCATGGGGGGAGGGCAGGCACTCAAGTAAGAAGCTTTCCAAAGTCAGAGATCACCTGTAAAATTTAAGAAAACGCAGAGCCATTTTGGTCTTCCTTGTTTCCTTGAGAAAAGAAAACAGACATTTGGGACCTCACTATAATATCCATAAAAATTCTATTGTATCCCCTATTATAACTTGAACAGTTACTATTTACTGAGCATATATCAGACTCTTTATATTTTAGGTTAAACTATACGACATTCCCAATACTTGACCATCTTAATCTATAAACACGGCGATTTCAGATGGATTCTACCTAATTCATTACCTCTAATTTCTAATTCTAACTTTGCAAGATGGGAATTATTACTCCCATTTGCAGATGAAGAAATAGATATAAGGAAGAAGAGTCACGTGCCCCGAGGTCATGCAAGTACCAGGAAGCACCAAGTTCTCACCCCGGGTCTCACAGACCCCAAAGCCAAGGGTCAGGAGCCTTTCTTTCAACAGTACAGCCCAGAGTCATCTGGGGTAGTTCAGGCAGCTAAAGGTGTATTTAGTGGAATACAGAGCTTTAATAATCACATGTAGTCTATTAAGTTTTTGAAATATATTTTATACCACTTGCCAGCTTATGTACCACCTTGACCAAATTACTTAATGGCACTTGTCTTAGTCTTCTGATCTGTAAAAATGAGAGGACTGAACTAGAGGACTGATTAGGTCCTTTTTCATTTCTTTAAATTTGAATAATAATCACAAATATAATACATTTTTAGTTTTTTAAAAAATGATTTTTAAAAAAATTATCATCACTCTTTGGAAGCTATCCAACCAATACAGGAAAGTTTAAAGTAGGAGGAGAAAGTCTTTCTAGACTTTCCTTTCTCCTCTAACTTTGGTGGTCTGTATCCACTGGAATTTTACCAGATCTAAGGGTGGGACTCTAAGCCATTCCCTTAGCTTCTTTGAGACTCAGTTTCTTGGTGTGCAATATGGGATAGGGTGATGTCAGCTCAGCCTCCTCTCAGGGGAAGATGAATGTATTAGAGTAGATGAAAGTGTTTCCACAACGGGTTGTGTGCAAGGTTTTAGTAAGGCTTTGCTGGAAGTCATGATCACATGCTTCCCTCCCTGGAATTTGCCAGGATATCCATCAGGGGGGAATGCCTGCCAACCCTCTTCCTCCCCAGGGTCTCCCCATTCATGACCAAGCAGCGTCCCTCAGTGAGTCAGGACAATAAAGGTTGGGCATCCCTGAGCTAATCAGATAACATTAGAAAAATGGAAAGAGCCACCAGATATGATTCAACCGGAATAAAAATACTTATAAGACCATCTCTGAATCATGTTCCCATCACTCCTGATAAATCAGACCAGGCGGAAACCGGTGAGTGTGAGGGGCCTCTAGGAGTCACTTAACTGCAGCTCTAGCTCTGCCTCACTTGTCTCCCCAAAGACACAGGTTCTGGAAGGCCGATGGACTATCTGGAAGCTGTCATTTCCTCAGTGCCTCCCAGTCATCCTATGGTTTTTGAGTTAAGTCAGTAAGAAAACTCACACATGTCATTTAATTTTGGAGCCGACAGAGACCCACCCACAGGATCATCTGGTAACTTACAGCCCAAGAACATACTTGATGAAAACAGCTGAAGAGTCTGTGCCAAGAATACTGAAGGGTTGAAATTGACCATGTTAATAAGCCACAAGAAAGATAAGCAGTGGAGAGTGTCATACAGAGTGAAGTAAGTCAGAAAGAGAAAAGCAAATATTGTATAATAACGCATATATGTGGAATCTAGAAAAATGGTATAGATGATCTTACTTGCAAAGCAGAAATGAAGACACAGATGTAGAGAACAAATATATGGATACCAAGGGGGAGACGGGTAGGGTGGGAGGAATGGACAACTGATGGGAACATACTGGGAATACAGAACAGGGAGCTCTACCTAATGCACTGCTGTAACCTAAACGGGAAGGAAGTCCAAAAGGGAGGGGATCTCTGTATGTGTGTGGCTGATTCATTTTGTTGTGCAGTGGAGGCTAACACAACATTGTAAAGCAACCATACGCCAATAAAAATTAATAAATAAATAAAATAAATTAAAAAAAAAAAAAAGAAAGATAGGCAGTGGACTTAACATACTAAAAATGCACCTGTCTCACAATCAAGGGATATTTTTCTTCTGTTCCTGGGACAAACAAATGTTTTAAAGTCAACTAAGAGGCAAACACAAATAATAATTAATATCCGTAGTTTTCAAAACACTTTTACATCCGTAGTTTTCAAAACACTTTTTACATGGCAACTTACTTGATCCTGAATGGTCGAGGAAGGGAAATTTACATTTATTAAAAATATATTACTGAGGGCTTCCCTGGTGATGCAGTGGTTAAGAATCCACCTGCAATGCAGGGGACACGGGTTCAAGCCCTGGTCCGGGAAGATCCCACATGCCGCGGAGCAACTAAGCCCGTGCGTCACAACTACTAGGCCTGCGCTCTAGAGCCCGCAAGCCACAGCTACTGAGCCTACATGCCACAACTACTGAAGCCCACGCACCTAGAGCCCGTGCTCTGCAACAAGAGAAGCCACCGCAATGAGAAGCCCGTGCACCGCAACGAAGAGCAGCCCCCGCTGGCTGCAGCTAGAAAAAGCCCGCGTGGAGCAATGAAGACCCAGTGCAGCCAAAAATAAATAAAGAAATTAATTAATTAAAAAATATATATATATTATTGAAAATATACCAGCCATTCTGGATTGGTTACTGCACAGCAACAACTAATCATAGGTACTATTAGCACATTTTGCAATTTACAAAACCAAGGCTTTGGGAGGTAGAATAACTTGATCAAGTCGTTCTGAACTCCCTAGTTCTACAGGATTCTTTCCCTACAACCTAGCCCTTTGATTTGATGAGTCTGTGGATTACTTGATGGCTTTCGAAAATATAACATTTTGCAAATTAGGTAGAGCTGACCCTGAAAAATGTCAACTTCCTTCCTACATTATGCTCTTGCTTCCGTACTGTAAGATCCCTCCTTGGTGGGCAGTTCTACACTCTGCCAACCAAGGGCTAATTATTTCTGGTACCCAGAAGTGAGAAAACCAAGAGAGGAGTTACTCTCCATCACTGGAGAGCTTCCCAGACCCACCACTGGAGCAGATGGAGTGGGGGGTTCCCATATCGCTTCACTATTAGTGTCAAGTGAGACCAAACCCACAACACTCCTCAGTAACTTAACTGCACCACCACCTAAAACCCTTATTTTCACGCTACTCAGCTGCCCTCTTTAAAGGGGGTTGGACAGAAGTCTGATCAGGAAAACAGGAAAAGAACAAAAATAGTCAAGTGAAGTCTGCTGGAGACTTTGTCCTATTTAACCAACCCATCATGAAAGTTTATTTGAGTAAAATATACGACCCCAAAGGATTACACACATTCCATGAAATACTATCTGCCCCACGTTCTGCTGATACTCAAAATTGTGGTATTACAGAAAAAAAAAAAAAAAGTTTGGAACATAAACAAATATGAATCTAAACCCAATCTGGGAAACTCTCACTTGCTAAATCCTCCCTTGCTAAAAGCCGCAGAAGTATTTCAACCACCACTACCTTATCATTCTCCAGAGATTTTGGCAAAAAGAAAAGTCTCCAAATTTAAATAGAGAAAAGAAATCTCCAAGATTGGTTTTCACTTTTGATGACAAATAGACAAATACATTTAAAGGCACCACAACATTCCTTTACCCACTCCAGCAGACTGAGTAATCGTCACCATAAGTACTTGATCAGAAAAGCTGATTGAAAGATACCACCAGAGTAATAGGGAAGATATAAAAAAAGAACTCCAAGAGGAGTGGAAGAAGCCTGGGCACCTTGAGTTAATCTAAGCAAAGCTCCCTAGTCTACAAACTAAAGGACAAACCATTCGGCTTTAACCAGCATCTGGGGGGAAACCTTCGTTAATACTACTAAAAAATACAAAGCGGTATGGCAAGGAAAGTTGAGACCTTGATATTTTTTCTCTCTCACAATATTAGCTTATAGCTTAGCAACAGCTAGGGTGGAGGAGGAGATTCCTGTGTTTGCACCCATTCCTCTCAAATGCCTTTATTATTATTATTATATATTTTTTTTAGAGAGAAATCTATTGTTGGGGCAAGGGAGACTCAGACTTTTTTTCTCCTGGGTAATAATGGATTCAATTGCCTTGAAGTCGGTGGACTCCTGGGTAGGAAATACCAAGCAGACAAACAGGAATAGGATAAAGTAATGCACCAGCCAGATGATGTGCCTTAGACCTACATTCTAGAATGCCTTAGGGCACCCTTGAATAGAAAAATATTTCATTCAGCAAAACTATCAATTTAATTTTTAAAAGTTTTCTTAAGCATTACTAGAAAAAATGAGTCTTTCCATCTTTGAGATTAAAATAATCTAAATATGAAATTTTTAATTGAGAGAACAGCCACAATAGCACTATCTACATAGGCAATGTTATCAGACCTATGTTACCGAGAGATGGAACCCGGCCTCCCCCTCTCCCTAAGGGGCCCAGAGTTAGGGAAAGCTAATTCCCTCATCAGTTAGATAAAGGTTATCTACTAACGGTCATTCCCTTCCTCATTTTATATCCTCCCATGGATAAGAAAGCCAGGCCATATTCACTTTTATTATCAATTATCTGATAAAAACAGCTTATTCTTACTGAATAATCTGAGAATCTCCAAAATCGATTACCATGCAAACTACCATAATCTTAAAGGGAGATGAAGAGGAAAGACAGATATTTGTGAAATTGTGGCAAATGCAGATACCAATGTTTATAGTCAGATTAAGAGAACAAGAACAATATATTAAAGAGAACTGACTGGCATTTAGTGGTAATAGGTTGCTTCCTCTGTATGTTACTCTTGAATGCTAACCACATGCCAGGCTCTCTGTTAAACTCTTTATCAATGTTTTCTCATTTAATCCTCCCAACAACTCTATGGGGAAAGTACTATTATCCCCATTCTACAGACTGAAGGAAACTGAAGCTTAGAAAGATTCAATAATTCCCCCAAAGTGACATGGATACTAAAGACAAAGCCAGGATTGGGGCTCGGGCTACCTACCTCTGGAATCCACACTATAGAGTGTACTCTCTCTAAGCCATGCATTTTGCAAATCCACATCCTCCTGTGACATGTCCTGACAGATGTCTCATAATATACGATGATTTACTGTGATTTAGTTTTTCCTGTATTAGTACTTTGGCACTTGCTAGAGAAGTGAACTCCTTGAAAGTAGGGACTGGGGAATTCTTTGCATCTCTGGAGGACTTCACAGATGGATCATGCCTCTCAACAACAAGGGTGGGACAAATGGTGGAAGCAGCCCAAGGGTCCATCGATGGATGATGGATAAACAAAATATGGTATAGACATACTCTGGAATATAATTCACCAATATTAAAAAAGATGGAAATCCTAACAGCAGCTAAAACATGGGGGAACCTTGAGGACATTATGCTAAGTGAAATAGCCAGTCACAAAAGGAGAGATACTATGTAATTCCACTTAGATGAGTTACCTAGAGTAGCCAAACTAAGAGAGACCGGAAGTAGACAGTGGTTACCAGGGGCTAGAAAGGGAGAGGGGAAGGGGGAGTTGGTATTTAATGGGTAAAGGGTTTCAATTTTGCAAGACGAAAAGTTCCGTGGACGGATGGATGGTGATGGTATCACAACAATGTGAATGTACTTAACGTAACTGAAAATGGTCAAGATGGTCAATTTTATGTTATGTGTATTTTACCACAATTAAAATGAAAAACAAGCAAGCAAGGGGAAGAACTAGCAGTGCCATCACAGAAATGTCCCAGCATGCTTGTCAGGGCCGGCAGGCAGAAGGGGTCCTGCTGTCATGGGTGTCAGGGAGCTGGCCCTCTACCTGGAAGTCACCCTGCTGGGGTGACACCAAAGCCCACAGAGGGGAAGAGCCATCCAGGGCTGCCCCCACTGTGTTTCCACAGCCTCGCAACCCCCAGGTCACTCTCATGCCCTTTCTGACAGCCGGGGAAGCATGAGAAGACAGCAAACTCTAAGAAAGTGTGTCTTTGAGACCTCGACAGGCACCTCTTCCTGTTTCAGAGGTTGGGCCCCTGCAGGGCCCAGATATGCAGTGCCCTGGATGCCAGAAGACAAGTCCAGGCATCCATCATTTCCCTTATCATGGAGCTACAGTGGGGAAAAAAAAGCGAGGAGAGGTAGTTTCCACCTTGGAAATATGACAAACCAGAATTAATTTGCAAGGGAAACAATACTGAGAAATGTGACAACTCGGGATTCCTTTGATGACAGAGGTGTGGTAATTATGGAGCTGCCCTCATCCCAGGGCCAGAGAGCAGCCTAGACAGTAGGAAAAGACAGCTCAACACATGTTCTCCTCTTCGAATCAGTCCTGTGGCCTCCAGTGAGGGTACCATGAACCACGCAGGCCCATCTCGCTGAGTGTTCTTCAAGGCAATGGACCACTTGAACCTCGAACACTTTCTGAGGCCACTTTACCACTGGGTGTTCGGGGTCCACTGTCTTCAAGACCAAGGCTGGGTTCAGAGGTCAGACAAGACCAGCGCTTCCCTTGAAGGAAGTGAACACACCCACCAATGGAGGATTCAAATCTACTGCTCTCCTTTAGCTTTCAAAAGATAGTTTTTCATGAACTTTTTTTTTTTTTGATGGTGATGTTTATTTTCTATTTCTGTCATTTGGATTTACCTTTTGACTGTTTTTAATAAAAGTCAATATTGGTACAAATGAAATAAAATTTCTGTGTGGACGACTATGCTTTATCATGGTAAAATATACAAACATAAAATTCAGCATTTTAACCATTTTCAAGGGTACAGTTCAGGGGCATTAAGTATACTCACATTGTCTGCTACCATCACCACCATCCATCCAGAGAACTCTTTTCATTTTGCAAAACTGAAACTGTACCCATTTAACACTAACTCCCCATTCCTCCCTCCCCCCAGCCCCTGGCAACCACCACTCTAGTCCATGAATATTACTGAGATCTTAATAATGTCTTCTCCTTTTACGTTCTCTCCTCCTTCCTCCCCCTTAGGCAGGCAGGCAGCCAGCAGGATGCTTGCTTTGGAGATCTGATGTCAAGGAGTCAAGCTTCTTCCTAGCTTTTGTAAAAATCTAAGCTATAGACAAGATTATGCAAGGCATTCTAGAAAGCGTCCTTCCATCCTCTACCTCTGGGTGTTTTACTCTGTTCCCTGGAAGCTCCTAGTAGAGCTGGCAAGACTTCAGAGAGGAGAGACTCCAGGCTCCAGGTTCCCAGATTTGCCAAGGATTCCCGGGCTCCATCCCATGCCTGTGTGGAACAGCCGAGAGCCTCAAACTTGCCCATGTGGACAGAAACAGTCAAAGCAATATAGACACGTGACTGGAAATCACAACTAAAACTGGTGTCGAGACGTGTCTAGATGGCCCTTTTCCTAAAACCTTAGACCTTGGATGCAATCATAAGGTGGGCGTTTTCCCAAAATAACTGAGGTTAAATTTTCTGTAAGCTGGACAGATGGAAGGCTTGGAGACAAAATTAAGTTAATTTACATAAGTTATAAAATGCTATGTTTTTTGCAAGCCTTTGCTTATGGACTGAGATTCATACCCTCAACCGCAGTAGGAGAGCGCAAGTTTAGTTTGTCTTAAGTACAAAGAAGGCAGAATAAGGATGGTAAAGATTAAGAGACTGTGTATAAAAGCCAGAATACAAGGATTCAAATTCTGACTGTGCCACTAGATATATGCCCTTGTCTTAAACCACTGTGCTCAGTTTTTTCATCTGTAACAAAAATTTATAATACTGGTATCTTCCCAACAGGAGGACGTTATGAGGGTTAAAGATGGCGATACATATGTGGCACTTGGAAGAGGGCCTGATTTTCAATAAATATTCATTATCAGAAGCATCTTAAATCCCCTTTAATCTCCCAGTATCTGCACTTATGGAAGATTCAACTCACTGAAGAAATATGAAAATCTGAGCTTTTTCAAAATTACGCTCTTTTGAAAGACGCTTCTTCCCAATTTGTGTATGAAAATGGGCCCATGTTAAAGGTTCAAGGTTTTATTCAATTGTACACATATTGAATTATGTCTTCCTCTGTTCATGTAAACTCTGCCCTTGGTTTGGAGCCATTCTTCATAAAGCCCCAGTAATTGTTACTCTGTATGTGTCCAAGGATTTGCAGTAGTCAGTTGTGTAATGATTCTTACTAGCATTCTTCCAGGCCAATTTTGAAAGGCATAATTTGTGGCCAAAAGAATTTAGTGGATTTTTCAAAAGATGGCGTACATTATCAAGCCCAAGAGGACCCTTGAGGCGTTCATGAGATGTGACAACACACTTAGAGGGTGTGGGCTGAAGACAGGAGGGGTACCTCGGGGGACAAAGTCATCTAAGCTTTTCTTCCTCTCATTTATTTATTTATTTATTTATTTTGGCCGCACTGCGAGGCATGTGGGATCTTAGTTCCCCGACCAGGGATTGAACCTGCGCCCCCTGCAGTGGAAGTGCAGAGTTTTAACCACTGGACCACCAGGAAAGTCCTCTTCCTCTCATTTATACACCTTTAGGACTGATATTAAAGACAAAATTGTTTCTAATACTGATTTCCCAACTATTTTCTCAAAACAATTACTAGGCATCAGTTACCAGATGTCAAATCTCCCCCTTTTTGTGACATAACCAATAATCCTCCGTAGCAATTGATCTCCTGTTCTCTGATTTCCACTATTCCCCAGAACTCCCCATTGCCCAATTTAAAGCCCTCTGGAGCAGATCAGCTGGTCTGCTGGAAAAACACAGGCTTCCCAGTGCTGGGAAGATTCATTCCACTCTGGCCAGAAGCCCAGCACTCCAGCTTCATCTGCCCTGGCCTCTGGCTCCAAATGCTGGAGCTGGGCGTTCTGTGTAGCTTGCCGTCACTCTCCAAGGCGTCCCCTTTCATTTGCAAAGGATCATGAGAGTTATGAAAAGAAGGTACACAGAAGTTGCTAAGAGATTTTCTTCTCCTTGGGATGTCTCGGTGATAAATCCAAAACTTGTTGAGAACAATCTACTTCAATGACAATGTTCATTTAAAAGTATAGGAAAATGATCGTTATAATATCAACAGTGAAAGAAAGTTGGAAAACACACTAGAACCAAGAAAGAATTCTGTTTTCCAACTCTAGAGCTGGAGAAAAAGGAAGTTTTAATCAGAGTAGAACAAGAAAGTAGGTAGAGGTGTTTGTAGCCATTCTGAAGGAGATAAATGACAAGGGTTCTTTATCGGATAGAATTTCAGTTCAAAACTTTTCCCTCCCTTAATATACACTGGACATCCTGGTTTCACTTCCCAGTCGTGATTCAGGTTGATTTTCAGCTCACAAACGGAAGACAGAGAGAAAAGGAGGGAGGGAGGCAGAGGGGATGGAGGGGAGAGAGTTCCAGATGTTCTGGGCCAGAATCTAGAGAGAGAGAGAGAAGGGGCAGGGAGAGAGGAGAGGTGTTTGTCAGTGGAGGTGCTGGAATTAGAGGAGCTGAGTGAGAAAAAGGGGAGATGAGTAGATCCCAGGGGCAGGCAGGGAGGCAAGGTGGTAGGAAAGAGGCTTTGCTTCCCTTCACCAGTCTTGCGTTTATTCCCTTTCCTCCCCCAGCCTCCAGGTATCACAGCTGACCCAACACAGCTTGCTTGGAGGCTGAGAAATAGGACAGAGGCCTGGGCAAATTTGGGGAGTAAAACAAACAAAAGGTATTGTTGCCAGGCAGGACTGGACCGGGGGGTTGTGGGGGGGAGGGGGGGGAATGACCCCCAGTGGGGGGCACTCAGTACACGCTCAGAAACATTTTTGCAATATCCTGGGTACCAGAGCCAGACACTCTCATAACCCTAACGGAAATCTATCATGCTGCAATTTCAGCTCTTTTACTCTTTTCAAGTCCCAGTAAAGAGAATCACATTTGCATAGCAAAATGCAATCAGTATCATCTAAGTTACACTTGCTAGAGAGCTGCACGCATCCGAAGCTATGGAAACATATCTACAGGATGTGAATCCCAGATATGGACGACTAGATCGGGGTTTCTCAGCATCAGCACTGTGGACATTCGGGGCAAGATAATTCTTTGTTGCGAGGGGAGGGGGGCATCCTGTGCATTTTAAGATGCTCAGCTGCATCCTGCTAGATTCTATTGATAGTTGCACCCATCCCCCCTCCCAGACAGACCAATCCCTCAAATCAGTCTGCCGATCTCGCAGTCCTGAGGTTTGGCTAGTCTTCTCCGTGGTATCTGCCAGACCTTCGCCCTCCAAGTCCGGGGTAGTAGAGCTTCTCACACCGTACTGTGCATACAAGTCCCTAGGGATTTTGTTACAAATGCAGATTCTGACTCAGCAGGTCTGGAATGGGGCTCAGGATTCTCTAGATTCAACAAAGCCCCTGGGTGATGGTGATGCTAATGTCGCTGGCCCTCAGACCACACTCTCAGCACCAGGGCCCTTTAGCACTGGTTTAGTAACAAGAGGGAAAACTGCGTAAGAAAACTGGCTGGCGTCGCACAGCTTGGCTTGTTACCTGGCAACCTCCCAGCGCCTCAGCATCCTCATTTGAAATATGGTGGTGATTGCGAGCATTAGGTAAGACACTGAAGATAAAGCAACCAATTTGGTGTCTGGCGCTCAGAAAATGTTAATTCCCTCCCCTTTTCCTCTTAGCTCCTCCCAGCACCAAGCCTAGAAACCTCAAGGTCAAGCCATCCCTGAGGATTACAGGAAATTCCCTAGAAGAAAAAACTCAATTCCATTCTGAGTGGTGGTTGGAGAAGGAGGGATTTCTTCCCTTTCCTTTCTTCTAGTTTATACTCTCTCTATTGCTTACACCATAACATCTGTCATCCTTTGGAGGCTGTGAATTGTTTTGGTAATGAAGCATATGATGAAAAGAATATTTTAAAACAATGTACACATTGTGATTTCATGCAAAAGCAATGCCTCCCACTCTCCGGGTCCACCTCCATGCTGCATTTAACACTGATTTAAACTCTTCTCAAAAGGAAAAATGATCTCAAACAGGAATAATCGCAAGGGCTTTGGGTCGGATCTC
Source organism: Balaenoptera physalus (assembly GCF_965194825.1). NCBI lineage: Eukaryota > Metazoa > Chordata > Mammalia > Artiodactyla > Balaenopteridae > Balaenoptera > Balaenoptera physalus. The sequence goes on from NC_138886.1 coordinate 23,387,525, forward strand.
AATTTCCAAAACAGTTTCTTCATATTCCTCCCCAAATGCATGAATTCTACTCATCTGGAATTGTGTCCGGGGAGAATCCTTGCTATCCTTTGCAAGGATAAAATGTTCTAATGCAAAAATACTAATTTGCCAGGCTAAATATAGCCCTGGGACCACACAGTACATGACACATAGACCTTGATTTTAACACACATACAGAGAGAGCTTTTGAATTCAGGGTTGTGTAGTACTTGATTTTTCTAGAATATTAAGTAAGATGTATTCCTTTGGGAAAATCACTCTCTCCCCATCCCCACCCCCCCACGAAAAGTGCTCAACAATGGTGTCTTTCTCCATTTGTAGGCTGTATCCAAAAAAATGTATGTCAGGCATTGCTCCAAACAAAGTAAGTTTCTGCACGATTCCACTGTGCAAATGTCGTCATGAGAATAGAAGTCGAGACAGTCAGCTGCACTGGGAGAGGGGCAGCAAGCTGGCAGTTAATCGCCTACAGGAAAGTGTGGTTTGGCCTTCCTCCACCTTCACCCAGGTGCGGGGCTCACGCGGCCCTGGCAGAGCTCTGCATTCAAGGCTGGTCAGGCTGGGTGGGAAGAAAGGCATCTGAGGGTCGGGACTTCCCCCAGAGTCTGCAGGGCTGGTCTCTGCTGCGGGAAGCACTAGCTCAGTCCAAGGCCCACAGAATCATCACAAACACCCTGGGAAAAGCCATGGGGATGGCCGGGATGGGCACCTAAGGAACCCCTCTCTCTTCACAGAACCTGGAGTGGTGTGGGTACCAGTTCCACGCACACACTCTTCCTTCTAACCGACAAAAGACAATAACCCTGGAAGGTCTGGCAAAATTCTCCTCTAAACCTCACCAACCCAGGGCGCTCTAAGGCCTGTGGGGTAACGTCCAGTCCAGCACCCTTTGACAACCCAGGAAAAACTGCTCTAGTGTCACTGTTTATCCTTGCTCTGCACAGTAATAATCCTTTGCAAGGCTTCCTCACTAAAGCATACGCAGAGCAAGAAAAAACACCCTTGTGCAGTTCAAAGAGAGGTTAATAGTTCTGGACCGCCACTGATATACACTGACTCGACTGCTCGCCAATCATACGTAGCAGATAAGGACTCTGCGTGCTCCACAGGGCAGAACGTGCAAGTAGAATTCACAGACCTGTTGACAGAGCACCAGGACTGCCACCATCACCTGGTCTTGGCATCACCAGCAAAACCAGTTTAAAAGGCAGTATCCAGGCTCCTCCCACGTGGGTGATGCTGACAGCCTGTACCATATGGACACTGTCTGCCCCTCTATGGACACTGGGGTGATGCATCACATGTCCAGATAGGCTGCTCAAGTGAACAGGCCAATTCCCAGGAAACTGGGTCTTCATGCAGGGCTGAGGCCCTTAAACAGAGTACAGACACTGGAGAGTCACTGGCCCTGAGTTGGACAGTTCCCCCTCCGGAGACGTTCTGAGCGGGGACTTCCCTCCAGCAGACAGTGATTAAAAAGAAAACTTCACAGGGGCATCACAAACTGGGTTAGGTGCTGCAGTGTTCTGCTTTTTCAGCCATGCTGTTTGTGAATCCCCAACTGCTTTTTCTAACCGACTCACTTCCTTAAACGTACCGGCTCACCGTAATCCAGGGGTGGCACCGTGAATTTGGTGGCCAAGTTTGGACCAAGGGTGGAGGTTACCTTCTATATGTGTTTGTTAAAAAGAATGATTTGTAGCACTTAAGAATTAACTCAGGATAATGCTTCTGGTGTGCCCACCTCACCTGGCTGCTACATAATCATCCATCCAAGCAGCCAACTCTACTGCAAATCTGTGAGAAGTTCCATGATAAGACAAAAAGGACTGAATTCACTACGCTTCTCAGGCTCTTCTGAAAACCTTTTTTATTTTAACCCTCATGGCAAATCTTTACTTAATACATTCATCCATGTTCCTGCCTTATGACAGAGTAAACTCATGAAAGCTGGCAAAGAAGCTTGCAGTAGTTCGTGAAGGGGAATCCCAGTGACCCCCCCATCCTACTGCCGGTCACTGAGTGAGCTTAAAGCCCAGGATGAGGGTCCTGAAAATTTGGGTCCATTTTCCCATTGAGAAGCAATTTCTGACCTACTCGAAGCATCAGGAGAGAGCAAGTAAAGAAGACTGGAAGAAGCCTTGCTACAACAGTGCAAGTGTTCTGGGGTAAGGGGAAGAGAAGGATGTCAGCCAGATTCCCCAAGTCAAAAGGGGGCTGTGGGGTGGGCGTGGAGGTCAGGCCTGGAGAACCTCTGTGCCCAAAGCTTCTGGATCTGATCTGGTGTAAAGGATGAACAATTGATGTGCTACACAATTGCTGGAATTTTTAAAAATTAACTTTAAAAACTGTTTACTTATTTGCATCTGCCATAAAGATGAAAGATGTTGGTTAATTTAAGAAAACAAACAATTTGGGGAAGAATACATGTTCAAGGTGCTTCCATACCTATCTCATTTAAGTTTTGAAGTAGATAAGTTTTGGTATCCCCATTTTTAATTTTTATTTATTTATTTATTTATTATTTAAAAAAAATTTTTATTGGAGTATAGTTGATTTAAAGTGCTGCATTAGTTTCTGCTGTACAGCAAAGTGAATCAGCTATACATATACATATATCCACTTTTTTACATTCTTTTCCCATATAGGTCATTGCAGAGTATTGAGTAGAGTTCCCTGTGATATACAGTAGGTCTCTATTAGTTATCTATTTTATATATAGTAGTGTGTATAAAAAATATGGAACACTTCATGAATTTGCATGTCATCCTTGTGCAGGGGCCACGCTAATCTCTGTATCCCATTTTTTATAGATGAAGAAACTAAGACTCAGTTTATGTGACATGCTGTAGATCTTACAGAGAATTTGGCCAACACACTAATGAGTTCGGGCCCTGCCATGGCTCTGGATAACTGGGGTGTTAGTTATAGTATCTGTGTATTTGGCTCTGCTCACCCCCATCTGCTCCAATCAAGCATCCAACCGACCACAAAGTCCCTGAAAAGGGGGCTTCAGAGGACAGTGTCACCCCCACCAAATTCTACAGCTCTCTCCCCTTCCTTGGCATTCACACCATGACTCCCTCAACTCGGACATATATCCTCCCAAGACAAACAAACAAACAAACCCACTTGAGGGAAGCTCTATCATTTCATCCCCATCCCTATCCTCTTCCTGAATAAGGAAACACTCAGCATTCTACCTCCAAAGGGTACCTTTTCCAGTTGCAGGGCCCATGCAGTCTTTCTGAGACTCCAACCAAGAAAGGAACAAATGCCACTTACATGTTCCTTGATCCTACTCAAACGTGTCCCCCCAAGGCCTGGTAGCACTGGTGCTCCTAGATTTGAGAGAGAAGTACCAAAGGGAAAAAGAGGTGAATGGGCCCAAGGATGCTCTCAGCCCCTCTGCCCATGCTGTCTGTCCTCTTCTGCACCTCCTCAATCTCTGAATTCACTTCAAAAGGAAAAAAAGAACCTCTGGCTGAACCCTGGAGAAAGCGCATCCTGTTTTACTGTAGGAAGAAGGCAAGGTCTTGATTAACTCATTTTTCTGGCGCTCATCTTTCATCTTTCAGAGACTGGGGCAAAGAACAGAAATAACATTTATATCGGGATTTTAGTTTTCTCAAAAGCCAGCCTCCAGAGTCTGTACTGGACTAGGTTTGGCGATTACACTTCTACACTTCTAAAAATTACAATCTGTATCTACGCTAACATCACACTGAGACTACAAAATCCTGAACGGTCAATGGAAGGACAACAGTACATTCACCACAGTAAACTCACTAAGGCAAGAAGTAGTCAAGGAGGGGTAGTCATTTATTACATCTTAGAAACATCTTCATCAACAACAGTTGAAATAAATGTTTAATGTTAAGTTACTGAAATTATTAGAGCACTCCATTTCTTAAGTATTCTAATTAATCAAGTCCTACTTAAATCACACAAACATACTGTACAGTTTTCTTTTTGAGCCAAATACAGGTTTGTCCCACTATCTGAAAGTAGACCACTCCTATGAAACCTTTGGTAAGCTGAACTGGCATGGAGCAAAGAGTATTCCCGCTTCATGTTACAGCAGGCACTTCAATTTTACAAAAGACTACATTAGTTCGATAACATAACAGCTTTTTCCTAGAAGTGAAAATCTTTTTTGGATTTCTTTTGGTTAGCGAAATGTAGATCTTGAGTAAAAGCTAAGGGGCACTAATGTGAACTTTCAGAAAGTGGGGGAAACCTGTAGTGGATGTTCCTGTTACAGCACAGGTGATTTCAATTTTTCTATAATAATATGTTCCTGGAAAATGTGTTTGAAGGGCATATGTCCAAAACTTAACAGCAGTCATATATCCTTAGAAGGTGATTATCTAACAAAGATATTTCTCCCTCCCCCTCCCCCTCCCCCCACCCCCCCTACCCCCGTGATGGCTCATGGACGCACTGTCTCCCTCAGGCCCAAGCCACCCAATGTGCTGCTCCTGGATGAGGCTGGTGCTAGTGCAGGGCCCTGAAGCTTAAGCTTCTTTAGCATCACAGCAAATCTGCCTCCGGGTGTCAAGTTTGCACCGTACCAAAAAAAATGATGCAATCTTCTAGCAAAACTTACTAACATTGTTGAACCTGATAAGTATACTCATCAATTACTTGAAATTTCCAATAGCTTACACAGGATGCCTGACCAATAATCTAAGCAAATGGTGACTCAGGATCAAGGGACAGCCATTCCAGAGGCTAATTCATGAGAGATCATACCAGTGCTGAGAAATGTATAAAATTAAAAAATGAAACTGGTTTTCAGAAGTCAATTTTCAACATGCTCCTGTTTGAATCATTAAAATCCCTCAGCACAACCCCCGTCCAAATTCAACTGCATTTTTATTTGAAACATTTCTCATTTTCCTAGTATGTAGAGACTTGTGATGACAACCTTGATAGAAATCTAGGACATGGGTGTTTTAAGAGTCCACCAACTCTATAAAGACAGCAGAATCTAGCCAATAATTATAATAATTAATTAGAAAGTCCAGGGTGTTAGCATTTTAAAAGCAACAGTTAATATGCAATTTCTATATTAAAATACTGAAAGGTTTAGAAATAAAACAACCAGAGGATCATTTTCCCCTCACTTGACAACTGAATTAAGACAACCTCTTCCACTTTATCGGCCAGAGATCCTGAGCTAGTGAGCCACTTACGAAAGTGAAATAAATTCTGACAACACTACCCTGAACTCCGCAGGCAGGAAGCTGTTTCAACTGTCATGCCAGAACTATGAGATAATGGGTATTTCAAAATGTTTGTCCCATCTCAAAACCCAGTCTCACACTAGCATCTTGGCATCCCAGAAAGAAGTTGAAAATGAACTCTACTGCCAGAGAAGCATCTTAACACTTAACTGCCCAGTCTGTTAGGTAAGGGATCTGGAGACCCAAGATGTGTATTACTTTCGTTTCTTCTGGCTCATGACTAATTTTATTGGTGCAGCTCAAAATAACTGCAGGGCCTACAAGACCCATGGTGTGCCCACTCAAAGGAGAAGATGCCCTTTAAGCAAAGAGCCTATATCAAAACTGGAGAGGAGAGAGCCGGCATCGGACAGCCGTTTAGAAGTGCTTTAGGGCAAGTTTCAATTCTTAAAAGGCTTTATGTTTAAAGAAGCAATGAACTCCTTACTAAATATGCCTCATTTCTAGACCTGTTACTCTGAAATTTTATTGATCAAAGTTGAGGAAGCTGCCAGCAGGAAGAGAGTGTTTAATTAAATTGCGAACATTTCCAGGAAGAAAAGTGTGATGCTTAAATTAAACTCTCTTCAATTACAACAAAGCCAAGGAAACAAATCCCCTGGGATTACACTGGTGAGTGGTGGGTTTGTCCTAATTCAGCCTCCAGGTGCCAGTGACGGGTGATAAGAGGGAAGAGCGCTTCCTCTGAGAAGTTGTTTGCAGACTGAGGGATATACTATATACAGAGACGTGTGTGTGTGTGTGTGTGTGTGTGTGTGTGTGTGTGTGTGTGTGTGCTCTTTTCAAAGGTAAATATGTGTGTCTGTTGGGGGGGTGTTGGGGGGGGGGTTTAGGTGCTGCGCCTAAAACTGCTACAGGGAAGGGTAGACATCTGCCAAACCACTACTGCCCCACACGGGAAACCCGGTCTGGAGAAATAATCCACCATCTCTCTACACGAGTCACTTCCCTCCCAGAGGGGCCCTTCTGCGGATCAAGGCGAGATCCCCAATGCTGGCCGTCTCGCATCCGTCCAGGGAAACTCAGAAACCAGCTTGCGGGTTCCGCTCCCGCGGGTCCACCCTCCGCCTCGCTCCCCACCGCCTGCAGCCGCCGCTTCGCCTTCCGCCCTCACCGGCCACTAACCCCACCGCTCCCCGGCCCGCCTCGCCTCCCTCCGCGGCTCCCGGACAGCCCGCTCTCCCGGACCTCCGTTCAGTCCCCTGTTCTCCACTACGATTCTCTAGAATTTCTCAGGGCCGCCAGTATCTCCTAGCTCCTATCCGGGGAGGCGCGTCGCCTCCACCGCAATGCCAGAACACTTGCCCCAGCGCTCACCACCACGATCCGCGCCCTCGACTCCCCACAGGGTCCCCACAAAGGGGCCAAAGAGACCTACCCTCCGGCTTTATCCAGGATAAAACACCAGATCCTAATAGCTGGGGTCCCAGCCTCAGGCCGAACTTCCAGGCTCAGCTCGGACCCGGTTCCCCCTCCCTCCGCGCGCAGAAGGGCTTCTCCCTCCTCCTGCAGCGTCTCCCCGGACCCCATTCCAAAAGGTTCCAGCTGCCTGAGAACCCGGCCCTCCTCGGCCTCAGTCTCCCTGCAAAGCTCCTGATTTCTGAAAACGCCCCCAGTGCTACCATCAAAGGAGTCAGGACGCGCGCCTTCCTCTCCATCTGGAACCGCTGGCTCCATCCACCGCGGCTCCCAGGTCTGGAGAGGCGGCTACCGACCTTTGATTTTTCTCTGCTTTTCCTGTACAGCCCGACTCTGTGTGTGTTTGGCAGAGGGGGTGGGAGGGAGGTGGTATTCCTAAGTTTAGTTTTTAAAGCATATATAAGTGAGTAAGTATTGAATAAAGCAGCCAAAAGCTGGCCCTCCCCCAAACCTAGGAATTCAAAGCCACAGGGTCACAGCCCTTTCCAGCCAGGCCCCCGCCCCGCACACGCTCCACTAGGCAAGGACCATAAAAGCCCTTTAAAGTCCGCGGTGCATCAAAGGGCTCCCAAGAGACCAATCCTTCCCAAGCCACCCTCTCCCCGCGCCCGAGGCCCCAACACCAGGAGGGGGCCCCAGGGACTTGGTGTCCTGGGTCGCCGTGCCTGAGCTTGGACACCCACCTCTGGGCGCCGGACGGGGGCGCTGTCCTCGGCCTCCGATCTAGCGCGGCGCGGCCACTACCTCCTCCTCGAGGCGTCGGGGAGACTCCGCGGAAAGGCGTTCGGCAGGCCACGGCTGGGGCGAGCGCATCTGCCGAGAGCCGCGGCCGCTCTGCGCGCTGGAGCGCCGGGGAGCGCCGCCCGCCTGCTCCCGGAGCCCGCCCCTTCCCCGCCCCCTTCCCAGCGCCTGGGGCAAAGGTCTGCCCCTCCGCTTCCACATCCCCTCCCCAACCACTCACACCTTCTGTCTGTGGCTTTGGCGAAATCTTGGCACACACCGAGAAACCAAGAAATGAGTGAATGGATAGATTGGAGGGATGGAGGGATGGGGCAAGTGAAGCCGAGTATTTCCTAACCGGGGAGAGGGCTCTGTGTCTGGGTTACGTGGACCTGTGTTAGCGCACGTGTGGCCGTGTCGGCGTGCGTGCATCTGGACGTGTGCGTTGGTGTATACATACGTGCATATGAGTGTATATGGAAGTGTGTGGCTGCGTGTGCGCCCTCACAAGGCCGGCACCGCTGAGTTCCTATCCGAGGGGTCGAGTTCCCCATCCCTTACCGGCACCAAGACTGTGTCCGGGTAAGCAGGACCGCTGGGAGCCGGTGGGAGACGCGTCTTTGTGACGCGGACGGCGGCTCGGTGTGTTTTGGGCCTCTCCCTGATGTGGTCCAGAGGCTGAGGTGCGGACAGGGATGCTTCTGGTTCACTGGCTCGCCAGAGCCTTCATGCTGCCCTCCCTGTTGTGGCAGCTGGTGGCCTGGTGTCAGAGTGCGTGTGTTAACAAAGCCAGCGGTGGGGAAGGAGGCAGCTGATACACCGCGTGGGGCTGGATCCGGCGGGTGGCCAGCCATCCCCCACTCCCAAGCTGTCTGAAATTTCAGCTTGTAATCCCCTCCCCCACCATGAATATTTAAATAATGTTAATGACCCTCTGAAGACGGACCTTCTAGAAATCCTGAGAGGACACACACAGAAACACCTCACACAGAAAACAGTATTTTTAAAACCAAGGTGTTCTCTGCAGAGGAAATAGAATATAAACATGATATGTAGTCAGATTTCTTAAATTCAACTTTCCACTAGGCATGATCAAGGTTTTCATTTCCCAGTGGTTCTCCCTCCCCACCTCTGCAAGTCAGAGCCCCTTACTCCCCTAGTTCCATCCTCTGTTAGCCTACTTTTTTTCTGAACCGCGGGCCAAAATCCCGGGGTCCTCTTCTGAGAATCAATTCTGCCTGCCACACACGGCAGGGAAAGACAACTACCAGGGACCTTGATTTCCCATACAAGAAACGATAACATGGGGACCTGTCCAGAAAGTCTGTCCAGCTAAAGACATTAAAAATAGCATCAACCCCGGAAAAGGCTTCTTTACTGTCTGAAGGTTTATTCACACCATCACGGAAGGGGAGGTGGAGATGCAGTGAAGACTACAATGGAGACCTCAGCGGTTCTCCTCAGGGTTCCTGAAAATCTATAGGCTTCTTTTTCTTGGCATTTAGGAATTGTTTCACCAGCCTTTTTGCATGTTTGTCTCTTACACTATTGAATTTCAACAGAATTTACTGACCAGTGGCTGGAGATTACAGAGTTTTAGCCTCAGTCAATCCCTTTCTTTCCTTTTCTTTTCTTTTGTTTCTTCCTTTCCTCCTTCCTTCCTTCCTTTCTCTCTTTCTTTCAGCTCTTCATGGCACTAACCTGAGTTAAATATTTGGGTGCCCTACATTGTGCTCTATTTTTAACATTTTAATAGCATGTGAAAACTCACATTGAAATGAGCATGTTTGGGGACACTTATTTATTTATATGGACCATAGACTCTTCAGGGAAAAATTCTAAACTTACAGCAGAGGTGAGATTTTTATAAACAGTATTAGGGCAAGTGCATCATCACTCTTTCTTCCTATATTCCAGTCAAACATTTACCTGTCAAATTTGTTTCCTTATTAGAAATAGTACAGCAATTCTGAATTCTTTCCTAAAGCAATGTCAGTGTTAATATGACTGTAATATTATTTTTAAATATGAATTAATTAATGCTAATTTTCTGTTAATTTTAAAGTTCTGGCATATTCTACAGAAAACTATTGGGAATATTAATTTAGGAAAAGTACAAGTTCAATAGATATTAATTTACAAGAACATTTCCTTTTCTTTCATCTTATAAGATGTTAAAGAGGAAGCCATGATTAAGCTACACTTTTTTAAAATGAAAGGCTTGGTACATACCAGGGATCAGAAATATTTATTTAATTTGTTCAATGAAATCAATGCAAGGGTATGAACATCTGCATGTGAAAGTAAAAACTGTTTTAAATTAACATTTATTTTCCCCTAGGTCAGCGGTTCTCAACCAAGGGTGATTTGATGCTTCCCCCACCCCCACCCCCCGCCCACCCAGACATTTTGGCAATGTCTGAAGACATTTTTGATTGTCATAGTGTCATAATGGGGGTGGGGTGCTACTGACATCTAACGGTTAGAGGCCAGGGATGTTGCTAAATATCCTGAAGGGTATGGCACAGTCCCACAACAACAAAGGATCGTTGTATCCCAAATGTCAAGAGTGCTGACGTTGAGATATCTTGCCCTGGACCCAAAGCCAGGACTAAGGACCACAGATATCAGGACCATGTCTGCATTTATTAAAAATGCAAATTCCTGGGCTCCACCTTTACCTACTAAGTCAGAATCTCTGGGAGCAGGACCAGGGAAACTGTTTTAACAGCTCCTAGGTGATTCTTAAGAACATGAAAGTATAAGAAACACTGGAGGGCTTCCCTGGTGGCGCAGTGGTTAAGAATCCGCCTGCCAATGCAGGGGACACGGGTTTGAGCCCTGGTCCAGGAAGATCCCACATGCCGCGGAGCAACTAAGCCCGTGCGCCACAACTACTGAGCCTGCAAGCCACAACTCCTGAAGCCCAGGCACCTAGAGCCCGTGCTCCGCAACAAGAGAAGCCACTGCAGTGAGAAGCCCGCGAACCACAACAAAGAGTAGCCCCCCGCTCACCGCAACTAGAGAAAGCCCGCGCACAGCAACAAAGACCCAATGCAGCCAAAAATAAATAAATAAATAAAATAAATTAAAAAAAGAAACACTGGAGATGGGAAAGGCTGGCTTCTTACCCAGTGCATGCTTATGGGCTCATCACACTGTATGTGCCTTAACATGATAATGGTTATTAGAGCTGAGAATATTTTATGAAATATATACGCTCCTTGATCCATGTAAGAAGCACTTATGAAGCAAATAAAGGGCTACTGATTCTGTGAAGACAAACAAACATAGCTGGGATATGAAAATGTTAAACACTCCCTATACCATTTAGGACACAACACCTTCTATGGAAATGTTGCTTGGCAAGAGGGGAGGTCATGATTTTTTTTTCCCTATGGCCTAAGTGTACATTTTTGCTTATGTTGCCTGTGCCATGCTGCCTGCCCATTTTAAATGGTGCCCCTGAGCAAGAGTGGCCTCCAGGGGACACAAGAAATAGAATGTACTTACTAGAGAAACACCAGAAGTAAAGGTTGGGTTTCTGGGAAAGAAGTCAGCCTAGACACAGACTGACAGAGCCTCTTCTTGCTCCCCAAGCTTAGAGAAGAATAGAAGCTGAAAGAAAGACCCATGAGTTGCTCAGAGAGCTGATCTGAAAACCCAAAGAAGGGGCCAAGACTGGTCAATCATAAAGAATTTGCCATTTCTTCCTCCTGGCAAGGAGAAAGACCAAAAAGCATCAGCTGAGTATACTCCTCAAGTACTAAATGTGTCCTACAGAAAATAAAGGCTTGCTAGAAAAAAAGAGTAAGAATAAGATGGAAAAGCAAAGAAAACCAGCACTGAAAAGGCTGGCCCCCCTCAAACCAATAGCCGTAGTAGATCTGTTGGGCTTTCCCAGCAAGTACCAGGTAAAGTCATTGGAAAGTTAGGAACAATCCCAATCCCAAGGGCATCCCCATGGGACCAGATGCACCACTGCAAATCTAAAAGAAGAAACAAACAGGGGGAAATATTTGCAACATATATAACAACAGGTTACTATCTCTAATATGCAAAGAGTTCTTACAAATCAATATGAAAATTGAAGAAAATTACCAACTATCTAATTGAAAAAAAACAAACCAGTCATTTATAGATAAGTAAGTATAACTGGCCATTGAACTTAGGAAAAGATGCCAAAACTCTTTCTCATTAAAAAAAAAATGCAAGTGAAAATACTGGAATAATATATTTTGCCTATGATATCAGTAAATACATAAAATACAAATATTATCTATTATTGGTGAGAGAATGATGAAAATTAAGTATTGTACACTGTTGAAGGGAATATAAACTGATGTTAATAAATTGGTAAATTCATTAGACAATTTGGTGATATCTCTTAAAATTTTAAAAAATGCTTATACACTTGAATTTGCAATTCACTTTTGGAATTCAGAACCTTATAAGATCTGTGAGTCAGAAGAAGACTGAAGTGGTAGGGAGGAGTCAGTGAATAAGAAATTCCTGATCACAGAAGTGGCCAAAATAAAGAGACTATTTAATATAAACTTTTAAAATTGCTTGCTGTGTAATGTTGTGATGTAAGTACTTCTGGTAACCCCTAGACCTCTGATAACAGTATTTGTTCGGAGAACCAAAGGCAAGGGGCTAATATATGGCTTGGTGCAGACTGGATATCACGCAAGAAGGATGTGAGATTAAGAATTCAGACAAGATGGGAAACCAGAACAAGAAGCGACCAGGAGAACTAATTCCATCCCACCGGAGTTAACCACTTGAGTTAAAAATCCATAAAAAGAGTGGGGTGGGCACTGGACCACCTCTAACACTTTGTGGGTAAGGGTCCAAGTAATTTTAATTTAATGATTATAAAAGGAATAATTTTCCCCTGAAGGCTGTGGGACTTGGGATAGCCAGCCAACAAACTCCTAGGATGCACACAGATCTTTGGCTTATTTTCTAATTCTGATAGCGGTTTTACCCTATTCATCTGGATGTTTTGTTTGTTTATGGATTTCCCACTTAAGACATTTCTCCACTGATCTCTGATTCTTATAAAAGGGCAAAAATGTCATCTCTAGATAATTGTAAGCAATGATGCTTACATCCTTGGCTTTTCCATAGAAGAGATATTTCATCCATAGACTGTTTTAACCATCAACTTTCTGAATGAATGCACAACATATAAGACAGGATATGGACTGTTTGTTCTAACTTATAGTTGTTTTATCAAATTAAAAACACTCTTCTCAAAACCATCTCTTCTCTAGTGTCAAGTCTGGTTTCTGAGTGATGGTCAGCTCTTAAAACTTTGAATATCAGTGTTTCCCAAGCTAGCCCACATTGAGAGTAGCTGGAAAACTGGAAAAAAAAAAAAAATCAAAAAACAAAAAGCCTGGGTTAATTTCCCTAGCAGATCTGGGGCTCAGGAATCTGTATTTGTTCAAGCTTCTCACATGATTCTATGACACAGCCTGGTCTGGGACCCACTTGAGGTGGACACAATTATCTTTAGGCAGGGGAAGGAGAGAGCAAGTGAACACAGAGACAGGGATGGCTGTCACATGAGAACACTTGGCTCTTGGACCATGTTTACTCCCGTTCTTGGCCTAGTTTGTGGTTGCCTGCCTTTCCTTCATTTCCTCTCCAGGATCTCCAGCTTCCTGTGCCTGAGTAAGTTCCTTTCCAGCCTGTTCCACATATATTTCCTTTCCCTGCATCCTCACACTTGGCCTCTCCTTTGCCAAATCCTCTAACACAAGGAAATGGTGACCTGATGACATTCACCCCAATGCTTGAGACTCTTTTTTCAAAAGACTTTTAAAAACACTCCAAAGAAACATTCCAAAACCCAAGCAACTTTTGCCCATCTAACTGCTTTCATTTTGTCCCACATTATAGCTAGACTGTACCTTCTCTACATTGACAAAGGGACATTGTGCATCCAGATTGCCCCTTGTAATATACATTTAAAGGGTACCATTATAAAGTGCAAGTCATACAGTGTTCCAGACTAAAATCATCAATGAAATGCAGCAACATGGAAGCTGCTTGTTGGAAAGGATGCAGAAAAAAAGCTACATGTGCAGGGGAAAGGCAGGGTGGGGAAGGGAAAGAGAGCACAGACGACAGAGTCCCCCTGTGAGGGAAGCAAGAGGCACAGATGGCCACGTGGGACCACTGTGGGCCCCACCTTCCTCTTTACAGAGGCCGCAAAGCTAGTGTTAATGACAAGAATGTACTCATGTAATACTTTGGTAATTAACAACAAAGCCCGGAGGCTCAAGTTCTTTGTTTCCTGGCTGAGAATTTTATCTCATTCAACAACTGAAGCATTTAAAAAATCTAGTAAACACTCTGGAGTTCATGCCCTAATGGAGACGCAGCATAGAACAAGGTGCTTTTAAGGCACAGCACCACAAACACAAAGTCTGCTAAATACACTCGGAATGTACAGGAAGGGACACAGCGTGTTCACAGACACGACGATGGGAGCAGTGCCCCCAGTGCGGAAGGCAGTTTCTGTTGAGTAAATCCAGCGAATTTGCTTCTCATTAGCGATCCGTGTTTTATTTTATTTATTTATTTATTTTTGGCTGCACCACGAGGCTTGCGGGACCTTAGTTCCCCTGACCAGGGATGGAACCCGGGGCCTCATCAGTGAAAGCGCCGAGTCCTAACCACTGGACAGCCAGGGAATTCCCAGAGATCTGTGTTTTAAATACAAAACTACCTTTCTTTCTGGTGGTACTTAATTCCTTTTCAGTTTAGGTAGCATGAGAATGATTTTTTAGTTTTTAAAAAATGGGACCATAACATTTTCCCTGTCATGCTCAAGTGTTTTCCTCAGAACTCTTAATTACAGGCTGTTAATTTATGGAAAGAACCATAAGGATTTTCAGTACTATTAGGGGAAACTTGACATTTTAAACTTTAATAATTCTGATCATCGGAGAGGGGTGGCCTTTGCAGTAAGTAGTCTCTGACTTACTGGTCAAGTGTTTTAATATTGTGAACAACCCAACAAGACAATAGGCTTTTTCCTTCTACAATATTGAATATATTAAATTACTTATCCAGGCGTGAAGGTAAGTTCACTGAATATGATGGGGGAATACTCTGAAGGCAGTCTGAGTTTATCTACACAGAGTAAGCTAATTACTTACCTAAGTAACAATGAAGATTATAAAATGTTAAGACCATTTAGATATGGAGAATAATGACGGCTTCTTCTACAGCATATTAAAAGCTTCTGTTGGCGGGCTTCCCTGGTGGCGCAGTGGTTGAGAATCTGCCTGCCAATGCAGGGCACACGGGTTCGAGCCCTGCTCTGGGAAGATCCCACATGCCGCGGAGCAACTGGGCCCGTGAGCCACAACTACTGAGCCTGCGCGTCTGGAGCCTGTGCTCCACAAGAGAGGCCGCGATAGTGAGAGGCCCGCGCACCGCGATGAAGAGTGGCACCTGCTTGCCGCAACTGGAGAAAGCCCTCGCACAGAAATGAAGACCCAACACAGCCATAAATAAATAAATAAATAAAAAATTTTAAAAAAAAGCTTCTGTTGGGAGGGGACCATGACCTATGTAAAATCACTTTAGAAACCATAACAGCTTATGATAAAGTCAACTAAAGCATAAAAACCCACATGATCTGTGAAGAGCCTCCAACTCCTCAAGTAAAGGCCTTTGCCTTCTCTCCTGCTTCTTTTCCTTCTCCCTCTCCTCCTTTCTCTCGTCTTTTTTTTTTAATTGTTTTATTGGCGTATAGTTGATTTACAATGTTGTGTTAGTTTCTGCTGTACAACAAAGTGAATCAGCCACACGTATACATATATCCACTCTCATCTAGACTCCATTCCAACATAGGTCATTACAGAGCACCGAACAGAGTTCCCTGTATACAGTAAGTTCTTATTAGTTATATTTTATATATCGTAATGTGTATATGTCAATCCCAATCTCCCTCCTTTATCTTCTTTTCCCCTTCCTTCCTTCCTTCCTCCCTTCCCTCCCTCCCTGCTTTCCTTCCTCCCTTCCTTCCTAGTTCCTTTTCTATTTAGACCACAGCCTAGTAAATTTTAGGAGCAGGCACTGCAAACTCAAATACCTTCCAAAGCCAGACTATCAGAAATAGTTTGTGACTCCTGTGAAGGACTGCTAATTAATTTATAGACTGACCGAGATAAGATAGGCCAGCACGAAGAGAGAACTGTGTGTTTAGACAGATGGCTGCCACTGCTTCTGTTTTATATCAGGCATTTTCTTAACTTGCTTGGGATGAGTGAGGGCATATCCAAATGTCAGATAAATGAGAATTAGAGCTAGGAGGCACATTACGTCACCTCAGCCACGTTCCTCATTTTACAGTATAGCAAAGTGTCAGTGAAATCCAGGGTCTCTGGAGCTAAAGACCAGGGTTCGAATCCTGGTCTGTCATTTATTAGCTGTGTGATCTTGGGAAAGCTGCTCAGCGTCTCCATCTCTCTGAATCCTCACCTATAAAAGGCAGATCATGAGAACGTCTACCTGCAGTGTCACATCTACAATATGACTGTTGTGAGCGTAAAATGAGACCATCCATGTAAAGCTGTAAGCCCAAGGCCAGCTACAATGTTAGTTGTTATCAGTGAAAGCAACTGAATCCTAGAAGGGGGATGGGACTTACACAGAACCACCAGGCAAAATTGGGCCAAGGTCAGGACTCAGACTCAGGCCTGCTCACTCTTAGGTCAGGGCTAATTTCTTTGCTATAAGCTTGCTTTCTTTGGTATTTTTGTTATTTCTAAAGAAAACAATAAACAACAATTACATGGCACGATGAGTGAAAGCTCTGGTTAATTTGGTTTTAAGGCCAGAGTCATATCTATGACCCACCTCTGGCCAGACAAGTGCAGAAGCACTGGTTACCATCAGTATAGGCAGGATGGTTGTGCTGTCAGTATGGTTACGTGCCCACCATCTCTATCACAATATCCTAGAAATATTTCCCTCTCAGCCTTTTGCCTTGGAGTTTTGCTTTGAGTTCTGTTAAAGTCTCCAGCCCGTTCTCAATATTCTGGAATATTCTGCAGACAGAGGATGCTGCCACAGACCTGCATATCAGAGAGGGGAAGTGAAGCCTTCATGCTGACATGCGTGTGTGCTGTGGTTTGTGGCCACTCTCTGGAGGGGGTCCCTGCCAGGCACTGTATCCAGAGTGGTTGGTTCCCACAAGATGGGGGGACCATCTTACCCCAGGGCAGGGCCCTGCCAGGGAGAAATGAGCCCTCACTGCTCCCCTCCTCTTCCAGCCTTAGCTCTACCTTCTGCTTTCATTTTCTCTGGGTCGGTATCACTCAGTTGGCCCTGGATCCACCAGTTATTTTGCCATTCTAGTCACATTCTGCTCTTTACCTAGAAAGCCCTTCTTACCAGTCAAGGTCTATTTGACTCCCCTGCTTCAAGCCTGCCCCCAAGGCTGCTGTTTCCAGGGGCTCCATCCACAATCTTCTTCCCCCACTGCCATTATCCTGACCCTCCCCTTGACAGAGACACTCTATCTAGGGCAGCCTAGAGTCTTACCTTGGGTTCAGCATCTTCCCTTGAACACCCATCAAACACACATGCTCCAACCCAACTCCTTACTAGCCTCGCCTCACTCATCTGCCCTGTATTTCCTGACTCAAGGGTCCCACAATCCCCGTGGTCACTTGCCCTCTTCCTCACTGTGGTCAAGCTACTGTGACCCCTGTTACTGTCCCCACTGCCCTTTCACATCACAGATCACTCCTCCTTTCCCACCTGGCCTATTCAATGGCCTCTTAGCAGATCTCCCTGCCCTTGGTCTCTCCCCCATCCTGGCCATCTTTCACAATGCATCTGAGTTAGCGTCCCAAACCGGTCTCCAATGACTCCTCTTGCCAAGATGGACATTCCCTGTCAATCACTCATCCACTCAACAGACATTTATTAAGACTCTCCCATGTGTGAGGCCCCATTGTAGGTGCCAGGGATGTGGCAGCGAACAAAGCCAAGTGCTTTCTCTCATCCTCAAGCCCCTGGGCCTGGAGGTGGGATGGGTGTTCTTGCTCGTTACTGCTTCTTCCAGACTTCTGTCCTCCTTTCTCAGTAAAATCCCCCTCCCTCATCACCTGAAGATTTTAGCATCTGTCACTCTCTCCAACATTCTAAGTCTTAATGATTATAACACCCATGTGGATAAGTCTTTGAATATCCTGGCCTCTTAAGTTTTTTAAATTTTTAAAAATAACTATCATTGGGACTTCCCTGGTGGTCCAGTGGTTAAGACTCCAAGCTTCCACTGCCGGGGTCACGGGTTCGATCCCTGGTGGGGGAACTAAGATCCTGCATGCCGCGAGGTGCAGCCAAAAAAAACCATAAATAAATAAATAATAAATTTTAAAAAATAATTATTATTGTCTTCCTACTTCAGCCATCCAGTTCCATGGTCCCATCCTAGACCTTGTAATTACCAATAACCGTGCACCCTTCATAATCTCAGTTTCAAACATCCTATTCGCTAACCACCACTCTTTCCTTTTTTAAAATTAATTAATTAATTTATTTATTTATTTTTGGCTGCATTGGGTCTTCGTTGCTGCGCAGGGGCTTTCTCTAGTTGCGGCGAGCGGGAGCTACTCTTCCTTGCAGTGTGCGGGCTTCTCATTGCGGTGGCTTCTCTTGTTGCGGAGCATGGGATCTAGGCGTGTGGGCTTCAGTAGTTGTGGCTCGCAGGCTTAGTAGTTGTGGTGTACGGGCTTCGTTGCTCTGAGGCATGTGATATCTTCCCAGGCCAGGGCTCAAAACCATGTCCCTTGCATTGGCAGGCGGATTCTTAACCACTGCTCCACCAGGGAAGTCCCACACCCTTTCTACTACTATGCCAACTCCAATAATTCTCCAACTCCATGACCAGGGCTAATCCAATGATTCCATTAAGCATCACCGTTCCTCATCCCTCCTGGTCTCATTCTTTCTGTAGCTTAGATTCCATGGTCCATCCCTTGTGTATGCTCTCAACTCCTTTGTCTGTCTCTCCCTTTGCCATAGTCACCCTGTAATCAGTAACCCCAGATCAATCCAACTCTTTGTCCGTTCCACATCTGCATTCACACACTGACATGATTAGAGAAATACATACAGCCCCCTGGCCAGTTTCACTTTAAATTGATGACTGCTTCCTTTAGGTGGTGCCTGGAGATGCTATTTACATTTCCCCAGTCCATTCATTCCCCTACTCTTGCGATGACTAGGTACACCTTCTCCTTTTCCCTTATATACTTCTTGCTCCACGTCACTCTCATCTGATGTCCTGGCTTCCCATCTCACTAAGAAGAGGCAATGAGAAGATGGCCTTCCCTCTTGTAACTGTGAGCACATGCCCCTGACCCTAGCTAAGGCCATCTCCTCCATTTGCACTGGATCCCATCCCTTCTTACTCCTTCCAGGACATTACTCCCCCAACTGTAACCTCTCCTGCAACATAAATTTTCTCTCACCTCATAAGGTCTACCGTGATCTCTCCCACTTTAAAAACAAACAAACCAGAAAACCAAAAAAAAACTTCTCGCAACCCTACAGCCTTCTGCAGCTACCAACTCAATTTTCTATTCCCCCTTAGATCAAACATATTTAAAAGAGAGAGTTCTACTTATTGTCTCCATTTCCTGCCCCCATCACCCCCATTCTTTCTTTTGTCCTCATTGCCACACCGACAGAGCATTGGTCACAGTCAACATGACCTCTCCAGGCTGCCAAACCCAATGATCATTTCTCAGAACTCATCTTACTCGACCTTGCAGCAGGATTTGACACAGATGTTCGGTCACTCCTTTTTGAACTACTTCTTTCATTTGGCTTCCCAAATACTCCTCTCTCCTGGTTCCTCACGGACCTCACTAGCTATTCTTTCTTGGTCTCCTTTTTTTCCTCATCTTCCAAATCTTTAATATAGGCTGATCCAGGACTAGGGCCTCAACTCCTTCTTTCCTTCTATCCCTCTGTGATCTCATCCTGTCTTGTGGCTATGTACTGATGAGTCCCAGATTTCTATCTCAGCCTGCCCTCTGCCTGGAACTCCAGACTCACACCTGACCTCTCCACTTGGATGACTAGAAGGCATCTTAAACTTAACAAGTGCCCAGAAAATTCTTAATTTCCTCCCCAAATCTGCTCCTCCCACAGTCTTGCCCACCTGATTAAAGACAGACTCCATTCTTCTAGCCACAACCGTGTCACTCCCATCTGACAATATTCTGATTTATTTTTCTCCAAAGCCCTTATCATTGTCTTTCATATAATATACCTGCTTGTTTCTTTGTTTCTTGTCTATCTCCCCTTACTAAAAAGTAACCTACATGCATACAGGATTATAGTCTCTTTAGTTAATTTCTAGATGCCCATAGCTTGGCATAGAGTAGGTGCTAATTAAAATTTTTTGAATAAATGAAAAAAATGTGTTCATGGAGCTTACATCCTAATACAGTGTGAAGAATGGGGAAAGATGAAAAAAACCAGCAAGGGAGAAGAATGCCAGATAATATGAAATAAGATAACAGGATAGAAAATCAAAGGTCAATTGAATTAACCCATGTAGCTATTAGAAATATATTATTGTCAGGAGGTGTTAATTGTTATAAAGAAAAATAAGGCAGGGGAAAGGGATGACATTGATGGCACTGGGGAGTGGGTACTATTTTATACAGTACGGTCAAGAAGAGACTGCTTAATGAGGTGACATTTGAGCAGAGAACTGCAAAAAGGAGTGAGCCATGAGATATTGAAGGGAAAAGCATTTCAGCACAGGAAACAGCAGCTGTGGCAACACTGATCAACCATGTGTAGAGCAGCCAGGAGGCCTTCACAGCTGAGGAGGGGTAGATGAGGGGAGGGTGGCAGTGAGTGAGCTCAGAAAGGAAACAGGCCAGGCCAGGTCATGAGGACCCCACAAGCCTCGATAAGTATTTTGGATTCTTTTTTTCTTGAATAAGATGTGAAGCCACTCATTTATTTTAAGCAGATAAATGACTTAAGTTGTTTTAAAGATCACTGTGGCTGCTACTATATAAGGTCTGTACTACAGGTGGGAAAAGGAGTAGCCAGGAGACCACTTAGAAGCTATTGTTGTAATCCTGGCAAGAGGTGACAATAGCTTAAATTAGGATGGTCATGGTACAGCGGTGATAGTAATGGTGGAATCAGATTCTAGACATAATTGGAAGAAGGAGATGCACCAGGCACATGGCAGGAAGCATCGCACTTAGAAGACATTCAATACCTATTTATCAGATGCATGCGCATATACTTCTTATTCCCATTACAATAAAATGTTCTTTTTAAATTCAAAAAATTCCCATTTGATTATTTTTCTAAGAAATTTCTTTTCAACAAAATACCAACTCACCAAAACAGACTTCTGAAGTACATTGGGTAAAGTAGTTCCTGAACTTTAGGTAAAAATATTGTACTTTTGAAACACTATACAAACTAGATTGTCCCATAAGACGATTTCCAAGAGGAATTTAGTGTTTCATATGCAAGGACCACATTGACCCTTAAATTTCTAACATTTATCATGGGTGAGTTCAACTGGCCTTTCTTTTTTTTCTGCTATTATCTGTAGCATTCTTCTCCCTTTAACTCCTTCATTACAAAAATAGCTCTTTTTAGATACGTCACTTGCACAAAGAATGTGTGGCTTGAAAGTTATTGATTAGGAAAGCAGACTCCTATGCCTTTTCTTTGCTATGGATCTGAACTCCAAGGAAATGGCTGGTTGTGAAGTTAACTGGCTCAGCATCACCTGAGAAAAGGACAAGCATGTGTGGATCACAGGCGAGAGGTGGTCCGGTGTCATGGGTAGGAGGGTGTGCTCTGGGGGCCAAATCCGCATTCCTCCACTGATTCTGGGTGGGACCTTCCACAGGTGACTTTATCTCCCTGTGGCTGAGTTTCAGTTTCCTAGCCTTTAAAATGGAGACAATTACATAGTATCTATACCATGGGTTTGTGGTGAGCACTGGTTGAGTTAATGCTTACAGAGACCAAAGAACCCACCATTTAGATTCTCAGTAGATGGTAGCTTTTTGTTATTATTCATCTATGCTGGTCTGCTGCTCTGTAACAGCCCTGGGGCCAGTCCAAAGAGCCAGATCAGTCTTAGCTCAGAAGGGTTCTTGACTAATGCCTTCTCCTGGGGGATTATAGCTATTTAGCTATTTTCCTATCATTAATTTTTGTTATTGAAGTAGAGTTGATCTATAATGATTCAGGTATATAGCAAAGTGATTCAGTTATATATATATATATATATATATATATATAAAAATCTTTTTAAAAAGTCTTTTCCATTATAGGCTATTATGAGATATTGAGGGCTTCCCTGGTGGCTCAGTGGTTAAGAATCCGCCTGCCAATGCAGGGGACACGGGTTCGAGCCCTGGTCCGGGAAGATCCCACATGCCACAGAGCAGCTAAGCCCGTGCATCACAACTACTGAGCCTGCGCTCTAGAGCCCGCGAGCCACAACTACTGAAGCCCACGCGCCTAGAGCCCGTGCTCCGCAAAGAGAAGACCGCAATGAGAAGCCCACGCACTGCAACGAAGACTAGCCCCTGCTCACTGCAACTAGAGAAAAGCCCGAGTGCGGCAACAAAGACCCAACGCAGCCAAAAATAAAATAAATAAAAAATTTAAAAAGGTATTGAATATAGTTCCCTGTGCTATACAGTAGGTCCTTGTTGTTTATCTATTTTATATACAGTAGTGTGTATCTGTTAATTCCAGATTCCCAATTAATCCCTCCCCCCTTTCCACTTTGGTAACCATAAGTTTGTTTTCTGTGTCTGTGAATTTATTTCTGTTTTGTAAATAAGTTCATTTGTGTTATTTTTTTAGGTTCCACATATAAGCAATATCATATGTCTTTGTCAGTCCTGTCATTAAATTTTAATTAAAATAACTTCTCATTTATTAAAGAAATACTCATTGTATGGAAAGCAATAAACTGTGGGCTGTGGAATATTACAGACCTAGGACTGATTCCTGGCTCCACTCTTACAGATTTTGTGACCTTGGGAAAATCACCTTTACAGAGCATGGAACTCTTAAAGTAAACAAAACAAGGGTCCCTCTTTCACGGTGCAGTTAAGTGAGTGTTAAGTGAAATAACATAGTGTCTTACCCTTAGTGAATGCTGGGAAAAAGAAAGGGAGCGAATGCGGAGGGGAGGAATGAGGAAGGAATGAGGAAGGTAGTAAGGAAGGAAGGGAAGGAGGAAGGAAAAAGAGAAGAAGAGAGGGAAGAAGAGAAGAAACAAGGGTGAGAAAGAAGAAAATAGGAAGGGTGGGTCAAAGACTATTATAGGATAAGAAAGTTTGATAAAATCCATATGGAGGAAAAAGGTTTATTTTAATAAACTGTCAAATACTATGAAAAATGCTTAGAAACAGGATGCATATTTTTATTTGAAAAAGAAAAAGATTCTTTGCCTCTTTTGCAATGCCTTTTCTCTTAAGAGGGATTTTCCTATGTCACTCAATGGGATAAACTTGGAAATTTTTTTCATATTTGGGTTTTCTTCATATTTTCTTTGTAGGAACCAACATATATAAAACACATTAAGAATAATAAAAATAATAATTCTTACTGGATGAATGTTTGTCTATTTCTCAACTTAAGCTTTTCATTTTCAAAATTTCCAAAGGATTTATTGCCATAAATTTGAAAAATCACCCTCAGAATTTGAACGTGTTTAAATATAGTACCCCACAGGTAAGAACATGCAACATAACACTCAATAAGTTTTTTTTTTAACCTAAAAGTTAAGAAATGTTGTATAGGGCTTCCCTGGTGGCGCAGTGGTTGAGAATCTGCCTGCCAATGCAGGGGACACGGGTTCGAGCCCTGGTCTGGGAAGATCCCACATGCCGCGGAGCAACTACGCCCGTGAGCCACAACTACTGAGCCTGTGCGTCTGGAGCCTGTGCTCCGTAACAGGAGAGGCCGCGATAGTGAAAGGTCCGCGCACTGCGATGAAGAGTGGCCCCCACTTGCCGCAACTAGAGAAAGCCCTCGCACAGAAACGAAGACCCAACACAGCCAAAAATAAATAAATAAATAAATAAATTTAAAAAAAAAAGAAATGTTGTATAACAGAAATACACATATCTTAGGAAAAACTAAAAGAAGAAACTGCCCCAAGCTCAGGCATGGTAGGTATAGTGGTCTCCTAATAAATACTGCAGGACATCCGTAGGCTGAATTTCTCCAGATTCAAAGAAAGGTCTATTTATTCACTGTCGGCCCAGCTTCCCTTATTTATTGAAGAGCCAGTCTGTTTTTATCATATTCATGAATCACTGCAGTCGAATGATAATGAAATGTAATCAGAATGTTGATAGGATGTAAACCCAAGGGCAAGCCTGAAAAACAACCAAATCTCTGGGATGAAAATCTAATCTTATCCCACCAGGTAAACTGCAGTTTTGCATTTGAAGAACAAATGCAAACAGAACTACATAAAAGCTCTCTTATTGATCAGGGGCTGTGAGACCTACTTTATCTGTTTGCATAAGAGCATCACCATTTTGTTCTACCAGGGGAAGCAGCAGTTGTTAAGAACAAGGGCTGAAAAAAAAAAAAAAAGATCAAGGGCTGCCTGGTTAGATCTGGGCTCTGAGACTCTGCTGTGTGTTCTTGGACAAGTTACTTAGTGTCTCTGTACCTTTTCTTCTTCTGTAAGTTGGAGACAGTCATGGTACCCATCTCATAGGGTTGTGTAAGAATTAAATAATATAATACCCTAAGCAAGTGGGCAATGCCTGACACATGGAAAGTTCTCAATAAATGTTAGCTATTATTCTCATTCATTTTTCTAAACTGAAATTCACTAGAAAATTCATCATATTAGAGATCAAAACTCAGTCTCTGAGCATATGGAGAATATGATGACTGATCCATTACCTTACCTTCTAGCCCAGATCCCTTTGGGAGAGGGAGTGGGGATTGTGGCTACCGGTACCTTTTTCTTTTTAGAAATATACCTGATAATGTTGAGCTAAAATAAATGTCACATTTCCACTGTCTCATTTCTGAGGAAGAAGCAATTGTTGCAACAGTAATAAGCTCAAGTGACATCAAAACAGCCCAACTCCTGGTGTGTAAATCTCTCAGCACTTTGAAGCCTGTTCTCCTAACCAGTGGAGCAATCACCTTGCCTGAGCACATATTCTCCTTTTATATACAACTTACATGTGTGTCAGATTTTCTCTGTTAACTACTAGTTTTCACTGCTACAGAAAAAAGCAAGGAGGAAGGTCACTGAGGATGGGTAGAAGAAAGACACAGAAAAGGAAGGCACTGATAATTTATGAAGAGGAGTGCTAGATGCTCACTTAAACTATCTTAAGTGCTTGTATAATGAAGCAAGATCTTTCTGCCGATGAATCCAACAGATACTTCCGGAGGATTACGCTAAAGATTTATGAGACCTCTGTCATACCGGACTTGTTTCAGGACAAAGCCTTTTGGAAACAGCCACGTGAATAATCTGTTTTTCAGGAATAACTTGTGACCATTCCAAACCCTCCCAGACATTAAGGATAATTTATTCATAAATAAACTAGATGGGCAAACTCTCGCCTAATGGGAACCAGTTGGCAACCTTTCAAGAGCACCAAAGACCGATGGTTCCCGCTGGTGGGCTCTGCGTTTGGATTGCTTGCCTTAGTTTTATGAGAAGTCAGACTTTGGTAACTGCAAATACGCCCTGCTTCAAAGCTAATTAGATTGGGCAGATCATTCATAAGAAAACAGGCTTATCTGCAAAAGGGCTCTGACATACAGGACAGAGACTATTCTAGAGCTTTGTCATCATTAGTCGCTCCCACCCCTGGAATGCTAGAAATATGCATTGGAGGAAATGCACTGATGTACTCAGGAAATATTTGTGAATGTGTCAGAACTTTTGCTGGGAATATGTAGGCCAGTGTCATCTATTTCAGGAGGTGACCACCCAGAGAGAGGGGAATTTTACTAAGCCATAGACTAGGTAAAAGCACAAGAATATTTCATCAACATTTTAAAATTTGGGATGGTGAAGCTCTCTGCAGGAAATGAAATCACTGATCGATAGCCCAGCTAAAAATGAAAACCCTAGAATAGGCTTCAGAAAAATTATAACATGCCCAGATTGAGGAAAAGTTGTGTTTTTTGTTTTGTTTTGTTTTGTTTTAAGTCAAGAGAAACAAACAAACTGGGGGCAGAATTTCCCATGGTTTCACTTCATAGAGAAACCAGTGAGGTACAGATCTTGGCATGGGTCAGGTTTGGAAGGCTTTATTTCTAGGAAAAAAAAAAAGTGGATCAGGAGAGATCCATTGATAGGTTATTAGTTTATTGTATAAACTGAACGTGTATATCTGTCTGATTTAAAGCTTAATATAATGAACTTAATATAATATACGGTCATCCTGAAATGAATAAAGTCATAGTAAAGAAAGAAATACAAAACCACAAATAATCTCAGACCACAGCAATCAAATGCATTAAGCTGTTTCCTTTACCTCCTTTGCAATACCCCTCCCTGCCTAGGACTGCCAGACTTAGCAAATTAAAATATAGGATGGCCAGTTAAATTTAAATTTTGGTAACAAATAAACAATTTCTTAGTATGTCCCATGCAATATTTGGCACATACTGATACTAAAAAAATTACTTGTTGCTTATCTAAAATTCAAATCTAACTGGGTGTCCAGTGTTTCATCTGGCAAAACTACTTTTGCCCCATCCTAGGAGCTACTCTGCTTTAGCTGATAGTAAAATTAATTTGCATTCATCAACCCCTACGTAGAGAGGTTATAAAGTGTCTTTTCACCTGAGTTCCAACACTCACTCTGAGATCTTGGATAATTCATTTCACTTTGCTGAGCCCCAGTCACCACATCTGTAAAATGGGGTGAATAAGAGTTCCTCCTTTGCAGGGCCATTTTGAGGGCTATATGAAATGGTACATGTAAGGGCTGAGCACAGTACCCAGCTCATAGCAAATGCTCAATCAATATTAGCTATTATTGTCAGCAGGAGGACATGATGAATAAATAAAACAGCAGAGAAGAAGGTACCTGAGATCTTTCATTTGCCAGAATATTCCTTATCTATACATATATAATGAGAGTTATCAATTGTGACTTCATTTATTTGACCTTCACTTTATTTGACACATAGGGAGCAACACATAGGACTAACGATAACCAATACTGAAGCACCATATTATAGTGTACACCAGGGCCTTTCACATCTGATTCCTTGTAATAATACAAAATGCATATTAAAAAAAAATCAAGACAGTGATTCTGCAAGAGAAGGTATGGTGAACATTTAGCCAACAGTTAGTCCTGGAATTCCTCCTACCCCCCACTGTCATCCCCCTTTGAGATCCACCACTCTAAATAGTTTCAAGGACTAAAAAAGTCTGCCATAAAAGAGTTCCTTTGGCAAGGAAGCAAATTTAGAACAATCTTTATGTATGTACCCAATGTAGAAAGGACTTCTGGTCCCAAATGTGTCTTTTTGTCCAGAGCCTCTGCACAAACAATCCTCTATGTCGTCATCGGCAAGTACAAAGGACAACTGGTCAGCACCGCTGGCAACAGGAGGTCCTCAGCAGAACGGCTTTTTAAAGGCAGCTCGCAAAGAAAGCTGTAACCTGTGGCCTCTATTCACCACCGGAAGAGTCTAAATGCTTTTCCCCTTTTGTAACAGAGAACATCTGCCATTCCAGGAGAACGATCCCCCTCCCAGCAGTAAGTTGTACATACTGAGGCAACAACCTCTTTTTATGTGGCTCTCTCGTGTCCTTGGTTAGGAAATGTGCCC
The DNA here is from genome assembly GCF_965194825.1 of Balaenoptera physalus. Classification (NCBI taxonomy): domain Eukaryota; kingdom Metazoa; phylum Chordata; class Mammalia; order Artiodactyla; family Balaenopteridae; genus Balaenoptera; species Balaenoptera physalus. The sequence goes on from NC_138886.1 coordinate 23,414,818, forward strand.
CTTTCAAACGGTTTTGCAGCCAGAACCCCCAACTTGCCTAACTGGTACCCATCCTGCTTCTTGCCTAAGCACAACTGAAAAATATTGTACATGTGGTTAAATTAACTAAACAAGGAGGTCATTAGACAGAGGTGGCTCTACTGCCATGGAGACCCCCAACAGCAAACCAAAATTTAAGCTGTTATTGCCTCAAGGTTACAAAATCAAAACACTAAGGAGAAACAATACAAACGGCCAGTGAGGCTTTAAGTTACAGCCAATTGATTACTTGCCTTTCATTGCTTCCACCTTTTCTCTATAAAAGTCTCTCCCCAGCTCCTGTGGGCAGAGTGCTGCTAACCACTTCTGGTTTGGTGCTGCCTAATTTGAATGAGTTTTTGTTCAAATACACTCTTAAAATTCTTAGTATGGCTCAGTTTATCTTTTAACAATGTAAGTAAGTACAAGACTTCTTTCTGCGAAAAAATCCAAGGTGTGTACTAGAATGTTCTGTGCTCCTTTTTGCAAATACTTAGGTTTTAGTCTCTGTATATAAAACAAGAGGGTAAGGTAAAGACAGCATTTGGGACTTAGTTGGTATATTTGATGAAGATGGCAGCCAAATCACATTATTTCAGACCAAGAGATATTTCTTTTAACATGGATCTTTGTACTTTTAACACGGATTGATGTAGTTTTGTACAGTCATTAAATAAACACAATTCAAGAAAACAATGCAGATCCAAACAGGTGCAGTTGGTGGCTCCAGCTGAATAAAGGCAAGACACTTCCAGGATGTCAGCACTGGGCAGTTTACTCCTCAGAAGAAAGGACGCTCTGTGACCAGCAAATTCCTTTAAGATCTAGTATGTAGCAGCTTCCTAGGAACTTTATTTTGGAAATATAAAGTTCTTAAATGCATGTAAAATGACTGCCTTTCTAGCTTGCCCTGTCCAGAGGTTATTAAAATGCTAGGTTGAGGTTTAGCCATCTTACTTGCTTTCTACGCTTAATAGGATATATTTTAAATCCCCTTGAGAAGACAGCTAGATATTATTACATATAAACTGTGACACTGAAGTGGTTGCCAGGAGCTGAAGGGAGGAGGGGAATGGAGAGTTAGTATTTCATGGAGACAGAGTTACAGTTTGGGATAATGAAAAAGTCCTGGAGATGGATGGTGGTAATGGCTGTAGAACAATATAAATGACATAATGCTACTTAAAAATGGTTAAAAGTGTGATTTTTGTTATGTATATTTTACCACAATAAAAAATATAACACTGATAGGTTAATAACAATGATAAAAAAACAAAAAAGCTGAGATGTGAGGGGAAAATAATCAGACAGAAAAGAGAGAGAGAAAGAAAAGAAAGGGAAAGAAATGGAAAGAAAAGAGATTGATGAGACACTCCTACCCCATCCCAGGGCAGTGGTGGGGGGACGGCAGTGATCCTAAAGGGGAAAAGTGAACTGAGCCCCCTTCCCCCATCATCAAGAAGAGGGTCCCTCACTCAGAAAACATTGACTACACATCTGCAGTAAGAGAATAAAAGAACGTACCCTGTACCCTCTTGCACATAAAGGAAACCAAGCCATTGAAAAATTAACTGCATACAAATGACCAATAAACAGATGAAAAGATACTCAGCATCACTAGCCAACAGGGAAACGCACATCTAAAGCACAATGAAATGCCACTAGACACCCACTAGGATGGTTATAATCAAAACACAGACAATAGCAAGCATTGATAAGATGTGGAAAAATCAGAACCCTCATCCACTGCTGCTGGGAGTGTAACACGGTGCAGCTACTTTGGAAAACAATCTGACAGTTCTTCAAACAGTTAAACACAGATTTACCACATGACCCAGCAATTCCACTCCTAGGTTCATATCCACGACAAAAGAAAACATGCATCCACACAAAGACTTGTGCCTGAATATTCGTAACAGAATTATTCAGAATAGCCAAAAAGGGGAAACAACCTAAAAGTCCATCAACTTGTGAATGGACTAGAAAACAAAGCAAAACTCTGGTATATCCATGAAATGAAATACTACTCAGCATTAAAAGAAATGAAATACTAATACAGGCTACAACATGGATGGATCTCAAAAACACCATGCTAAGCAAAAGAAGCCAGACACAAAAGACCACACGTTGTATGATTCCATTTACATTAAATGTCCGTTAACAGGCAAACCTATAGAGACAGAAAGTAGTGCTTGGGATTGGGGGTGAAATGGAGACAAACTAATAGGACATAATAGGGATCTTATTGGGGTGATGAAAATGTTCTTAAACTGGATTATGGTGATGGTTGGTAAATTTACTAGAAATTATTGTACACTTAAATGTGTGAACTTTATATTATATAAATTATGTACCTCAATTATGTTTAGAAAAAAAAGATGGTGAAAAAAAGAACTGTGATTTAGAGGTTCTAACAAGTGAAAAACAAAACACGGAGGAAAGTAGCATAAGAATAGATAAACAGATATATGTATATCTATAGCTATAGCTGATTCACTTTGTTTCAGGGTGATGTAGGGGATGGATTCTCTTGCTGTGATGCAAACATGTAAAATAAAGATTCTATGACAAAAAAAAAGAATAGATAAACAACAGGATCTACTCTATAGCACAGGGAACTATACTCAATATCTTGTAATAACCTATAATGGAAGAGAATCTGAAAAAAACATATAGATATAGATACCCGAATCACTTTGCTGCACACGTGAAACTAACACAACACTGTAAATCAACTACATTTCAAAAAAAACAAAGTAAAAAGAAAAGAAAGCATAAAGAGAGGCACAAGAGACAGACCCTCCGGTGAGAACACAGGGAGTAAGTAGGTTTGAGGAAAGGCCAGTGGTCCCCCTTAACTGCAGTCTAGACAGACCCTGTCTTCATTTCTTCCTTCATGTATTTGTTCATGCAACAACAACTGACAATTGCACATGACAGGCTACACACTCGGTCAGGAGCTGGGATGCAGGTCCTCACAGAGACGACATTCCCGCAGGGGAGACCGGATCTCATGCAAGGACGCTGATGGTTATTTACGTGCCTGGCTCTGCAGGAGAAGCACTAGGGCCTTTGAGAGCACGTGACAATACTGGTCAGAAAGGCCTAATATTTGAGCCAAAGACTTGAGTATAAATAGGGGTTAGCTGGGCTGGGAGAGAGAGGAAGGAAGAGGAAGAGGAAGGAAGCCTTGAATAAAAGCCATGGGGTTTTAAAAGACATAGCACCTGCCTAAGACAATCTCTGTCTAGACTGCAGTTAAGGGGGATCACTGGTCTTTCCTCAAACCTACTTACTCCCTGTGTTCTCACATGAGGGTCTGTCTCTTGTGCCTCTCTCTTATGCTACTTTCTTTTCTTTTTCTTTTTTTTATAAATTTATTTATTTTTGGCTGCGTTGGGTCTTCGTTGCTTTGCGGCGAGCAGGGGCTACTCCTTGTTGCGGTGCGCGGGCTTCTCATTGCGGTGGCTTCTCTTGTGGAGCACAGGCTCTAGGCTCGCAGGCTTCAGTAGTTGTAGCTTGCAGGCTCTAGAGCGCAGGCTCAGTAGTTGTGGCGCACGGGCTTAGTTGCTCTGCAGCGTGTGGGATCTTCCCGGACCAGGGATCGAACCCGTGTCCCCCGCATTGTCAGGTGGATTCTTAACCACTGCACCACCAGGGAAGCCCTGGCTTGCCCTTTTTAAAAGATCATTCTGGTTACAAGTAGGCTGGGTGCAGAAGGCAAAAATAGGTCCAGAGACAGACATGATGGAAGATGGGACTAGAAATGAAATTGCAGTTCTGAGCCTTAGTCGGTGTGCAAAAGAAACGGAACCAAAGGGTTTTGAACAGGGAGTCCCCAAGTCCTTTCTCAGACCAGCTGGACAACCAGAGAGCCAAGGGCAGCGGTAGGGCTCCTGTGGCCATACCCCTTACTGCTTTAATGGTACGCTAGACAACATTTTCCCAAACTGACCCCAAAAATCACCAGCACTTGTTAAAAATGCTAATTCTCAAACCCAGATCTTCTGGATCTGAATTTTGAAAGGAGAAGCCTGGGAAGCTATATTTTTTTAAAATACTGCTGCAGACGATTCTCATGGTCACGCAAGTTTTAGAAAATATTGATCCATACTTTAAAAAAAAATCAATATCTAGACAAGCAGCAAAACAGATTAAAATATAATATAGAAGCTATCCCCAAATATGACTACCCTTTTCTTCTAGTGAATTGTGAGTCAGGCTGAAAAAGGTTAATGGTCCTTTCAAAACAAGAACAGGTAAAAACAACTTGTAAAGGCTGAGCATAGTATAATAAGAAAATAGTGATGGATGTGTGTAATATTGGCTTTCAGCCTCTATGGTATTGGCACTGTAGGTATATAATTCTTGGGTAGATCCGAGCATATTGGTTTCCTAGGGCTACTGTAACAAATTACCACAAACTCGGTGGCTTACAACAAAAAAAACTTATTCTCTCACAATTCTAGAGGCCAGAAATCCAAAATCAAGGTATTGGCAGGGCACTGCTTCCTCTGAAGTCTCTAGGGAAGAACACTTCCTTGCCTCTTCCAGCTTCTGGTGTTCTTTGGCTTGGGCTATATGGAACTCCAACCTCTGCCGCTGTCTCTTCTTGTGGCCTTCATCTCTGTGTTACCTCTTCTTCTGTCTCTTGTAAGGACATGTGTCATTGGACTTAGGTCCTACCTGGTTAATCCAGGATGATCTCACCTCAAGAATCTTAATTACATCTGCAAAGACCTCTTCTCCAAATAAGGTCATAGTCACAGGTACCAGGGTTTAGGACTTGGACGTATGGTTTTGCGGGGAAGGAAAGGATTCACAATTCAACATACTACATAGTGATTTTAAATTGTTGAGCAGGCCTACATGATACTGCTACCTGTATCAGTGTATTTAGAGGGTGTTTTTAACATAAATGCTCTTAGTTCAACATTCCTCAGAATGACAGAAGTTCATTTGTAAATGAATTCATTCATCTGAGTCATGTATATTTTTAGAAGCATGACTCTATCATTTCAAAATAAGACATGGTATTACAAAGCTACATATAGTAGACAAAACCATATTCAGACAACTGACATCACAAAAAAATGTGCCTTTTTCAGAAAGAAAATTTCTAAGCGTGAAGAAAGGTACATCTATCTCAAGAAGAGGAATAGGGAGGAAACCAAAGTATTTTAGTGGTTTCTGCTGATATTTCCCTTAGTAAATGTCAATGAATCAAGTTTTGTTTTGTTTTGTTTTGTTTTTAAAGAATGCCAAGGCAAGGTGGGTATTGATTGGGCTTTTTTTTTTTTTTTTAAAGTATTTGTTTATTTATTTATTTATGACTGTGTTTGGTCTTCGTGGGCTTTTTTTTTTTTTTAAAGTATTTGTTTATTTATTTATTTATGACTGTGTTTGGTCTTCGTTTCTGTGTGAGGGCTTTCTCTAATTGTGGCAAGTGGGGTCCACTCTTCATCGTGGTGCGCAGGCCTCTCACTATCGCGGCCTCTCTTGTTGCGGAGCACAGGCTCCAGACGCGCAGGCTCAGTAATTGTGGCTCACGGGCCCAGCTGCTCCGCGGCACGTGGGATCTTCCCAGACCAGGGCTCGAACCCGTGTCCCCTGCATTGGCAGGCAGATTCTCAACCACTGCGCCACCAGGGAAGCCCTGAACCAAGTTTTATTATAATTAATGTTTTAACAGAATATTTTGTTTTCCCAGGGCAAAAAACAGGAGTAGCTGATATTATAAGGATATATGAAGTAGCTATTAGAAACAGGAGTAGCTGTAGAGGCATGAATATATGATGAGGAATCTGTAGTTAATTTATGAACATCAGGCACTTATAGACACAGAAAAAAATAATACTTTAAGATAGACACAGGGCAGGATGGATACATAAAGCAGTGTGGGGTGGGAAATAGCATGGTACCAAAGGAAAAAAATTGATAATTGCTGCATAATTGGGAAACCTAACAGAAAAGATCTAAACAGAAGCGTTTCCCTAAATTACATCCACCTAGAGGTTTCAAAAATCATTTATTGAGAAGAGACTGGCATTAATAGAGTAACTTAATAATATTTGTAGGAATCTATTGGAGTAGTAAATATATTTGTATTTTGCTTAACTTTTTAAAGTATATAGTGTTCTTTCTTCTGAGTGGGTTCAGTTTTTATGAACTAAAAATCCTCTGTTCTTATAAAACATTCCCAGGTATTCAATAAAAGAAGACAGAAAGAGAGGTTGAGAATGACATCGAAATTGAATAGACCCAAATACAACTTTAGTCAAGGTCCTGGTGCCAAAGAGGACCACACTGATTAAATAGTAACCTTATAAAATGGGACTTAGGCAAAACTTGTTTGTATCAGAATACACCATTTGCTTTTATATAACAAACTCTGCAGGTACACTAGCAACACATCTCAGAAACTAATTCTTAAAATGATGACAGATCGCAAAATAGCACATCAAAATCCATCAAATTCTACTATCAGCATCCACCCCTCTCTATCCAACATGGCCAAAGATTTCTCAAACTTTGCAAGCTTTGCACGAATAGCCAGCAAAACACCAATACATCATTGCAATATATATCATTGTCTTGCAAATTCTGCTAACATAATTACAAGCAAACTTGCAGCACGGGATAATTATTATTTAGATTAGTTGACTCTTTTAACCAATCATGCTACTTTCCCATCTTATAATACATTTCACTGTGGTATGTTTCTTTGCTTTCTCTAACATCTTTAATACAGATAACACAAGTTCAGCCATCACATTACAAAGGAGAGCTTGAATAAATTCATCCTGTATATTCTTCTGTACAACCTCTACTAAAAAACCCAGGAGTGAAATCTCTCTAGTGATATCTCAATATAAAAAAGGACATTACTTTTTGTTTTTCCAAGAAAACTCCATAAGTGGCATTTATTTAAATTCTAATCATTCAAGCAAAAATGTTAGAAAGCCCTCCCACCCCCAGCCTTTGTTAAGTGAAACATAAACAGAATTCCAAGAGAGGAGGACCATTCCTTTGTGTCTATTCCAGTAATATAAGGGAAGTAGTTATGTCTGATATATTTTGCTACAGATTCCTTAATCTAGGCAATGATTACTAATTCATGCATTTAATTTGAACAGTGATAATTAGGTTGATTTCCAGATGACTCATTTTGTAAACCTTTGGCCATTAGCATTCCAGGCAGAGTGGGCCATGTGCTGCCTTCCTGCTGACATCAGTGGAAATCTTGAGTCAAGATCAAAGCTACTTTATGCCTCTCTGACCTTTCTTCACGATGCACAGTGGGGCCTGGGTTTCTCAGCTCAGAATTTTCATATTTGCTTCACTGTCCCCACAGGGTTACCACTTACAGACAATCTACATGTAGATATTCACTGAAGATCCTACAACCGGTCCATTGGAAATCACAAGTCTTGGATTCTAGTTTTCAGGTGGCTTCCTAATCCGGATCCCAAATTTCAGCAAATCTTATTCTGGTTGGCTCACTGAGGCTTCAGTGAATAGAGAGAGAACCCCAGTGGGGTGAGGGGCAGTGCTCATTTTGCCCCCAGAAATCTGCCATACACTCACTTTCCTCTAGAGGTACACTTTGAGAATCACACTAGAGAAAGGATGCCTTACCTTGACAGTCATGTCTGCGCTGGACGTGTCTGTGGCTTTCGAGGTTATCTCATCTCCTGTTAGCAGCACACTCTCCCACCCAACTCCTGAAAAAGAAAAATCAAAATGGTGCCATTTGAGCCAAGTGCGTTCAGCTGGTGTAGAGAGAGAGACTTCACTGTTTCGCAGCTTCCAAGCCCATGTGACTTGAAAGGAAACCAATGATTATCCATCGTTTAACTGCCTGGCAGTTACCAGGAGAGCTTCCTTTCAGAAGTGTGGTCAGTCAACACCTCTTGTTTTTATCTAATCTCCAAGTTTGGAGTCATTATCTAAATCCCGTATTTTATAAATAGTGCTATTCCTAGTCCAGAGTGGAGAAGAGGTTAAAATAAACTCCTCCAGAATCCAGGCCTCATACTGAGGTCTTATTTGGAGCTTAAAGTGACCCCCATAACACAGAAATCTGCACATCTGAATCTAATTCAACATCCAATAGAAATGACCCCAGATTATTCACTGTCCTAGATTCTACACAGCTGCTGGAAATAACTGAGAGTTTACACTCACTTTTAAAATCTATATATATTTCTCCCCAAGTCTTAATGCATGTTAGCTCCTTTTTTCTTAAGCTGTCAGACAGGCTCCAAGTGTGGACATCTGGCAAGATACAAGGTTTTGTTCTCTCCAACCTCAACAAAAGAGATCAGGGGCTGGTGTTTGGAAATACCCATGATCACAATACAGTAAAACTACACTAATTTAGATGCAATTATGTGTGTGAATGGAGGTGGAATGGTCTATAATAGTGAAATGTTTGAAGTAATGACAAGTATATTTTTAAAAAACAATATTGCAAGTAAAGTCATCTTCTTAAAAGCTAAGAAGGTAATACTTAGCAGAGTTTCTCAGGGTCCACTTTAATAAGCAGATACAAATTTTATAATTGGTATAATAACTGCCTACTGGGATATGAGCGCTCAGCTTAAAGTATTGAAAAGATCGTTTCCCTAAACAGACTAAAGCTGTGTAATATTAATTTACATTATTGATTTTCTTGAATAATTTTCTCTAAGGGTAACTTGAGGGCAATATTCATGCCAGACCTGTGTGTATCACCCAATTCCAAATTTCAACTGTCTAGCATTATGTTAAATGAGGACTGGCACATTTTCCTGTTTGCCACATAGTAAATATTTTAGGCTCTGAGGTCCGACCACTTCTGTTGCAGCTTCTCAAGCTGCCATTATAGAGAGAAAGCAGCCAAGATAACATAAAAACAAATGGACATAGCTGGGTTCCAATAAAACTTTATTTACAAAAACAGGTGCTGGGCTGTTTTGGCTCCTGAGACATGTTTTACCAGCCTCTGTGCTAAATCAAGAAACCAGAGATGTGTCCAGGAAAGATTGTGACACTTCAGCATTTTTCTAAGGATCAACTGGATAAATCGGGTGGTGAAACTATAACAATTGTTTGCAATTACATGACACTTTAAATAAACTAATATGAGATTAATTAAATGTTAATACATTAGCACTGGTTGCATTGCCTTGTTTTATATTCTGAATCCTTGAGAGTCTCATTTCACAGGAAATATGCACAATGGATTACTCAAGGTCCATGGGCTATAATTTATTGCAAAGTGCAAATAATTGTCTCTCACTGGGTTGTAAAAATTGGGTCAGAGAAGTTTGATGACTTGCCCTACAATTTCCTCTCAGGGAAGTTGTGGGCTTTGTCTTAAATGCACGTTTCTGGGAAAGAAATCTTTGCTCCCACATGAATAGATTATTTCCCAGACACATTTTGCATTTAACTAAAGCCCCTCCTGGTTTAAGCCACTGTTGGTGCCTGTTTGATCTGGCTGGCAGAGACACACAGATGTTGGGCATGATGGACAAATATATGATATTTAATTATGGAATAATTTGAATTATTGTTCAGCAAATATTCAGCCCCCTTCTCTCCCACTGTGGGAGAAACTGTCTTCCCTGTCCTACTGATGTTTGCTTTGACCAATGGGATTTTAGTGGATATCATGCAAGCAAAGGTTTGAAATGGGTTTGTGTGGTGATGTTTGCCCTCTTGCACTTCTGCTATAGCATGAGAAGGACATGTCCCAGTTGGCCTGCAAGGAAATGAGAGTCATGGGGAGCAGACTTGGACCCAATCCACACCTTGCAGCTAAGCCAAGTGTAGATCAGCCAACCCCTAGCCCAACTGCATATGCATGACAATAAAAGTGACTGAGTTTGGGGATGATTTGTCAAGCAACATTATTGTAACAATAGCTAATAGATGTAATCTATAATGAAAATCATAGATGAAAATCATTTTGGATAAAGTATTTCATTTTTAACTATGCAAATATAATTCCCTGTGTTGCATAAAATTCATTTACAAGTATTAATTCCCATCTCTCTCTATATATTATATCCCACTTTGGGAAGAATCTTTTCTCTGCTATAATCATTCCTTTCATAAGCAATACTATCTTTATGAAAGGATATATAGCCATAAGAAAGAGCTATGAGACATAAATATATATGTATTCTCAGAATTTTAGCCTGCAATCAAGAAACCACTTCAGGGGCTTCCCTGGTGGTGCAGCGGTTGAGAATCCGCCTGCCAACGCAGGGGACATGGGTTTGAGCCCTGGTCTGGGAAGATCCCACATGCCGCGGAGCAACTAAGCCCGTGAGCCACAATTACTGAGCCTGTGCTCCACAACAAGAGAGGCCGCGATAGTGAGAGGCCCGCGCACCGCGATGAAGAGTGGCCCCCGCTCGCCGCAACTAGAGAAAGCCCTCGCACAGAAACGAAGTCCCAACACAGCCAAAAATAAATAAATAAATTTATAAAAAAAAAAAAAAAAACCACTTCAGAATTCATGGCAAGAGTGAGAGAAAATGGATATAACATTTCAACTTAAAAATGTTATTAATCCTGATATTAAGTTGTGAGGACAGAAAAATGTTATTTTAAAAGAGAGAAGCAAAATTCCTTCCAGGTAGAAAGCTGTTTTTGGAGAACAAAGCAACTTTACGAGCCATTTGAGTATGAAAACGTGGAAGGAAAAGAAAAATGGAACAGGTCCATTTAGAAGAAGGAGAGTAGCTGAAAAATGCTGGAACAAGAGTTGGCAGTAAGAAATTCCCAGGGGGTGATAAAAAGGACTTTTGAGAACAGTGATGTTTTAAAAATCAATCTTAAATTATTCATCGTGCTGTGTCAGGATGTAATTCTCCCCTTACTCTCATACCTTCAGAGAAGATCTGTCTTACACCATTGTCTTCTATTGGTGTTGTTGACTGGAAATTAATAAGGTCCCACATTTGGACCTCAGAGTAGAGAGAAGAGAGCAGCCATCTGTACATGGGAGCTCCCTGCAAAAGTGGAGTCTGAGAAGGACATGATAATAAGACTCTTGGAGAGGGTACTAGACCCGCACACTACACCTGATAGGGCTACAGGTCAATTTTCTTTGATAACCAATGTACAAGAGATCCTCCCATTTTGCAGACTTGAAGATGCAAGATGACTGACATGTCTTTATTGAACGATGCTTAAACATGTAAAAAAGCCACTTCCATTTCCAAAATAGTGATTGCACCACACGTGGGTAGGGGGGTAGCTTAGATTGCTTGTTTGAGATTCCTTCAGTGCTAGGATTTTATCAACAACTTTCAATGTTGATTTTATCAACATATATATATATAATTTGATATATAATATAGAATATATATATTTCACATATATTTCTACCTACTGTACTTTCAAATAACCACTTTTATATCCCCCCTTCTCCCTTTGCTCAACCTCTTATTTATAAGTTTTTTGAGAAACTATATTTTATATTATTTCTACAATCCCTAGCAATACTACTACTATTTTAATTACATTTTTAAAAGACTGGGTCAAACCTTCAGGAAAAAATAACTTCTCTCTCCCAGAAGAAAATAAGTTTGCATTTCCCTGTAGTGGAAAAATTGAGACCCATCTACTTGTAGCTGAGGGATGCTTATGAATACTCCATCAGGGACAGTTTTATAAAGATCTTGCAGGAATAAATCAAATCCACCATGAACTTGTCACTGTTGCTTTTTATACACCTCCTTACTTAGCTGCACAGTCAGATAAATACATCCCTTGGCCCAAGCTTCCAGCTCCCTGGAGCCCATATCCCTGGGTCTCTGTTCCCAGGGCACACTCTGATGATTGGCTTGGCCACTCTCTCTATTGATTTCTGTTGGGAATAATATGTGTGCGGTTGACAGGGCAGTGCAAGCAAAAGGAAGGAGGCTGGGCTCAACCCTGGCTGGAGAAGCCAGGGGCATACCTGAGGACCAGCAGGGAGAGGGTTTGAGCTGGCAGCAGGTAGCCACGAGGTCTTGAGCAGAGTAAACTATCGGCAAAATGGTTCTGTGTGTTTGAACAAAGGGAGACAGGACTAGACTGAACAGTGGAGAGGGCGAACAAGCTAAGGAAGCTTGGTGGGGAAGCAACTGATGGCATCCCAGGAAACACTGGGTGACTTCCTTAGTTCTGATCCTGGCTAGTACTAAACATAAATAAAAATTAAGGGTCCAAGGCTTAGAGGGAGAGGGTAGAACTGCACGGGAGGGTGCTAGTTGTACCCAGACCCCCTGGAATCACCACGTGTCACGAGGTGAAAGCAGATTAAGAAAGAGAGGAAGACAAGTCAGCATGGACTCTTATGTGCAAGAGAATGGACCTTTGCTCTAGCCCATCTATCCACACAGATTCTAGATAGATCGTTGGACAAAGTGGGTGGCCGAGGTGGTCATTAGTGCTGTTCACCAAATGCTCCTGGTTCCTTCCTCTTGTGGACACATAACAGGATTTCATTTCCTGGCCTTCTTAGAGTTGGTGAGGTCATGTGACTAGCTCTGGCTGATGAGTGTGGGCAGCAGTAGCATTGATCACTTCCGGCCGGAGCATTTAACTGCTGATGCAGGACCCTCCAGAGTACCCTTCCCCTCCACCACGGTGAATGGCAATGTTCTAGACAGTGGTGATTCTACTGGCCTAAGGCCCAGCCGAGAGGGTAACACAAAGCACAGACACAGCCAGCCCACAATGGCCATGTAACATGAATGAGAACTAAACCTTTATTATGTTAAGCCAAAGGATTGGGGCTGTTTATTACAGCAGCATAACATAGCCCAGTCTTAGGAAAGGAAGGAGCCCTTCCAGACCCGCCATCCCCATCAACCTCCAGTTCCCATTACAGAGAGTTCATCGGACAAATCTGTATCTATCTTCTAAATAAATTCTACCATTTAAATACCGTCTCCTCAACCAGGTTCTAATTGCCCATACTTTCTACTTCCTTGGGGGCCACTCTCTGATTCCACTGTGCCCCAGTGCTTATTGCACAGGTCGGTTGCATCTCATGAACGATTTAGGTTCTAAAGACAAAAGGCACAAACCTGCATGATCAAAACTGCCCTTGAGATATTGCAGCTCTGTCATATCATGTGCTTATGGGAATCAAGATTCTCAGTGTAGAAAAAGATACAGATGTAATATAGAAAAAGTTCAGTAAAGCCATGTATATGAATTGGAAATACCAGAATAAACATGAGATGACTTATATTTAAAAATTAGGGACTTCCCTGGTGGGGCAGTGGTTAAGAATCCGCCTGCCAATATAGGGGACACGGGTTTGAGCCCTGGTCTGGGAAGATCCCACATGCCACGGAGCAACTAAGCCCATGCGCCATAACTACTGAACCTGTGCTCTAGAGCCCACGAGCCACAACTACTGAAGCCTGCGTGCCACAACTACTGAAGCCCGTGCGCCTAGTGCTCCGCAACAAGAGAAGCCACCACAATGAGAAGCCCGCATGCAGCAACGAAGACCCAACACAGCCACAAATGAATAAATAAATAATAAAAATAAAAATTAAATGTGTGTATGGATACATGTAAAAAACAAAAACAAAACTGCCCTTGGAAATTCCTTAAATCTCCCATACTGTCCAATTAGCACCGTACTTTAGAAAGCCCAACAGAACCACTTTTGTTCCAGCTTTGGAACAGACCATTTCTCCTGTTAAGTACCAGATGATGCTGTTGGCTTGTACAAAGGATCATGTTGTACAAAAAAATACAGATCTTGAAACTAGGATTTCTCTGTGTTTGAAGATGCTGAGAATATGAGAGATAGAAGGAGCTGAGGCTGACAGCAGGAACAGCAGATGAATACCTCCCTTGTCATCCTCCCACTGGGGTGTATGATCGAGAGTGCTTTTAGCCAAAGGTAATCAAAAGCCTATTTAGTAAAGGCTTAAACAACAGAGGATAGACTGGCTCATGTCACAAGAAGTCCCAAGGTAGTTTGGTACCAGAGGTGGTTAATTCAATGGCTCCATGGCCTCACGGCCTTAGTCTGACCTCTTTGCAATGCTCTTGCCTTTCCTCTGGGGTCCCAAGATGGACACAGTAGTTCCATGTGTCATGGAAACATCCAGAAGCACAAGAAGGGAGGAGTTAATATGCCTTCCACAAAAGCACCCTCTCCTCACACACCCAAGCCGACCCCCAAAGTCTCACTGGTCAGAAACAGAGCATAAGTCTATTCCTAACCCAATCATGGAAAAAGGGAATGGAATTATCTAAATTGGCTTGGAGCTAATTAATCAAGATTTACCCTCTGGGTCGGTGAGGGTCTCAGCCTTCTCTGAGCACATGGCCACCTGGAGGGTAAACAGAGGAACAAAACAAGATCTCGGCAGGCAAAAAAGGGGACAGGTTGATGGCTGTCAGACAAGCACCAGGAGGGTCTGTCACAAGAGGACGTGCACATAGACCGGAATAGCAGGCAGGATCCCCGACAGTTTTAAATTTTCTATTTTTCCTCTTCTTCTCATTATTTTAGGTAGAAATACACAGTCAAATTCATATAAGTTAAATACACAGATGATGCTGGGACTCAGCCCTGCCTTCCAGCGCCAGCTCCTTAGGGTGATGGTGTCTTAGCCCTAGAGTGATGTTTCCACCTCCCCCCTCCGCTGTGAACTCAGCCTTGATCATTAGCCCCGCTTTTTGGGCCTGAGCAGGGAAAGCCCGTAAGTGTGTCTGTCTGACGGCATTTGCTCGTCCGTGCTGCCTTAGAGGGCCCTTATCAACTAGCTTGTAAGCACCTGTGGGCAGGGAGTGGGCCTGATACCCGGTTAGTCTCCCCCAGTGGCTGTTAAATGAGCAGCGTTAGTTCGAGGCAGCCAGGTTCGAGGGGTAGGAGCTTCAGAGTGGGGCCTGGGTAAGAGCAGAGAGTGCTCAAAGGAGAAAAGAGAAACACAAAGGCGCTGGTAATGAGACAGGCTGGGACCTGGGACCCTTTACCAGAGTGCTTGCACCTGGACAGACGTCTCCTCCAGCAACAGAATACAAAGAAATGATAAGCAACGAAAAATAACTGCATGCATGTGCAGTTGGGGCAATTACGAACAATAAGATACATAAAGGCCACAAACCAACAGCCGTTTCTGAGGTGCCTGGAGCAAACACAGGGTACTGTGCATGATCCCTGCACACAGCACCACCAACGGGGTGGGCGGACCACCTAAGCCTTGCCTCCTGCCCAACCCACGGACCTGCCCCTGTTGTTACCCTATTTAAGGACCCAAGCACCTCCTCTCAGGGAGCGAGCAAAGGCACCTGTTTCTTGTTTTCGCTCCCTGGTGCAGCATGAGTCCCAATAAAGCCTTGCCTGCGATTCTCATCTGGCCTCTAATCAATTTCTATCGATGAAAGAGTCCAAGGGCCTGGGTTGGTAACAGTAAGAGTCCCACTTTTGAGCTGATTCACTCTAGATGCTGAAGAAACAGACTGTGACTGGTCCTTTCCCCCAGAGCCAGGCAAGACCTGGTGGTGGCTCTAGACACTTGCCATCAAACCACTGGAGGTGCAGTCACCGGACATAAAACATCTGGGTGGTGAGACCCTGTGTATCTTGAAGACGGGGCTGTCCCTTCACCGGCAACACCCCTATGCCCAACTCAGTCCTCAGTCAGCACAGTGAGGGCTGGCACATCATGGGGGCTCCTTAAATATTTCCCTAACTGAATTGGAGTTGGAAGGGGCCTTGAGGCTGCCTGTGCTTCTTTCTTTTTTTTTTTTTTAAAGCATTTGCCCCCAGAGGAGCTAGGGAGCTGAGCTTTGTAAATGTATTTATTTATTTATTTATGGCTGTGTCGGGTCTTCGTCTCTGTGCGAGGGCTTTCTCTAGTTGCGGCGAGCGGGGGCCACTCTTCATCGCGGTGCGCGGGCCTCTCACTGTCGCGGCCTCTCTTGTTGCGGAGCACAGGCTCCAGACGCGCAGGCTCAGTAGTTGTGGCTCACGGGCCCAGTTGCTCCGCGGCATGTGGGATCCTCCCAGACCAGGGCGCGAACCCGTGTCCCCTGCATTGGCAGGCAGACTCTCGACCACTGCGCCACCGGGGAAGCCGTGTGCTTCTTTCTTATCAGGACAGAAGGCTCTGTCATCTGATGAGTGCTCCTGAGCCTCCACATGGCCATTTCCTGGTCACCTTCCTCACCACTTCACAAGGTCATGCTGCTTGGGCAGCTGGAATGGACCATCTTAAGACGAGCTGAGCCACAAACAGGTTGGGGAGAAAAGATCCCAGATGATGCCCTACATAGCCTGGCTAAAGGTAAGAACAGAGGACACAGTGGAGGGACCGTGGCTGGGAGTGGACCTTTGGTTTACTGGCACCTTGGTGGAGATTCTCAGGTGCTTCCAACCTTCCTGCCCATCCTGGCTATTCTCTTCTTCATCACATCTCTGCCTCAGCCCTCATCGGTGCATTGACCTAGAAACAGCCACAGAACTACAAGGAAGTCTGGAGCCCAGGCTTTCATGTTTCAGTGAGAAAACCAAGGGCCTGAGATGCAAAAGCATGTGTCAAGGGCCCACAGAAAGTAGCTGCTAAGCTGGGTCTGACAGAGACAAGATTGTCTGATTTCCTAGACGAGGGTTCTTCCTGGCGCCCAAGTTATATCAACCCCATTTTACAGACAAAAGATAGACCCATTGTGAAAATTTCATTGATCACAATGAAAAGAAAGGGGTTAGGGCCTGGGTCCCCCTGCGTCTAAACTCTCTTCCTCATTCAAGTCTTGGAATTGAGACTTGGCCAGATACTTCTCTTCCTTTTAAGCGCCTTTCGCTCCTTTTGGGTTTGAAAAATCTCACTTTGTTCTTGGAGGAGTTCTCAGCATGGTGGTCATTAAAACCTAGCGGAATTTCAGAACAATGATTTGCCTCTAAACACTTGGCTTTGGGAAACCCCACCCAAGGACTAGCTGATGGGACTTGCTTCCTCTGGATGGGAAGCCCCACCCAGGCGCTTGGAGGGGTAGGGCAGGATGTGACCTCACCCCAGCTCACCCCACTCCAGGTGGTGGCTCATCCTTGCCTCTGAGCCCCAGCTTTCTCTTCCCTGGGACAGATGTAAAGACCAGGCCTTGGGGCCTCTAGAAGCAATGGTGGCAGGGGCATTTCTGCCTCTCTTGGCTCCTCTTCCTGAGGAGAGCTCATCGGGGAAAAAGAAAAGTCCATAATTTGGACGAGTTATTGGAAAAAACTCGAAATAATCCATTTCCTCAACCCTGAGGCCGTTGGACCCCCTCCCCCACCTACACTTCCCTGAATAAGGGAAGTTTGTCTGGGTGCCTCTCAGGGCAGATGTTTAGGGAGCTCAAAGATGCACAAAAATAACACCTCAACGTCTTGCCCAGTGTGCCCATGTCCTCTCCACTCCATTGCTCTCCCCACCAACATGGCCATGATAATACCCATCACGACAGCTAAACTGTACTGAGGATGTACGATGGATCAAGGACTAGCTCTTCATGGGTATCATCTCATTCGATCCTCATACAATACAGGTACATGAGGCAGGTACAATATTATCCCCACTTTACAGAGGAGAAAACTGAGGCTTAGAAAACTTCAAACTGAACTAGCAAGTGATGGAACCAAGATTTAATCCAAGCACTCTGACTTCAGAGGCTCTCTGCCTAACCAGTACAATTTACTGCCACCCAAAAGAGCTTACTACCATCCCAAAGATTGTATTTCTTTCGTTTTCAGAGATAGGGGGACAGGAAGCTTGAGGACATATTGAAAAAAACAAGATTTGCTGAGGGGAAGTTTTCTTCCTGGAGGTTCCCATTCAAGATGGTTTCCGAGCTCACAAAGAGCAGATCAAATAAAGGCTTTGTGGGGGGGGTCCCCGGAGAGATACAGAGCCACGGCTGGCACTGAACCCAACCCAGCGCAATTCAGCGAACGCTTACTAGGGCTTTATAGGGCCTCTCTGTGGCAGCAAGGATGGGGCAGTTCTCCTTTCACACAGGAAGAGCTCCAAGGCACAGTCCTGTGGGATCCCACGACAATCTAGCTCTGCAGAGGCCGACCTGCGCAGCAGAACCTTAGAAAGATGGATGAGGATTAAGACTATGAAAGCATATATTATGTAACCTTTGAAATTGGTTTTATTCATTCAGCATGGTCCTCTGGTGATTCATCCAGGTTGCTGTGTGTATCAATACTTTGTTGATTTTTATTGCTGAGTAGTATTCCAGAGTATAGACGTACCACAGTTTGTTCAATCATTCACCCATTAAAGGACATCTGGGTTGTTTCACGTTTTGGTTATTACAAATAAAACTATTATTAAAAAAAAAAAAAAGACTATGAAAGCACCTAGTACCTATGAGCTCCACCTTGGGTTTAGACACCCCACAAAAACCCTGCGACAAACTTTGGGTGCCCTCAGAGGCAAGCATGCAGAGAAGTGGAAACTTATAGCACCCTGGGCTGGAAAACAGTTTGCTGACTTTCTCCCTGTAAGCATGGGGTAGGAAGGAGTAACAACAACAACAACAATAATAATAGCAGCTATCATTTCTTAAGTTCTTGTTATGTGCTCTTCGTTGTGCTATATTTAACATATATTGTCTCAACAACAGTCAAAAACCCCACATGAAGTAGGCCCTATTTTTAATCTTCATTTTCTAGACAGCAAAAACGAAGCTTAGAGAAGTAAGTAATTTGCCCAAGAACACACAAATAAGGAGCAGATTTGGGATGTGGATAAAGCTCACGCTACATTAGGCTGTTGCTAATCACTTCTGCTCGCTAAGGTACCCACAATTAGAAGGCAAGAAGGAACACCCCTCTTGAGATTGAGACAATAGGTATACACACGTACCTGCCCGCTACAGGCATACACTTTTATGTACACACATGTACACTTCCACACACAGACACCTGTGTGCATGCTTGTGTGCGCACCTGCAGACCCACATAGGTACAAGTGCATCACCCATGCACACACCCATCATGGGTGTATCTGGGTGTGAAGCTGTAACAGCTTTTCAGCTACCATCTGCTGTACGCTCGGGAGTCTTGGACCTCCCTTTAAGAAGAAAAGAGCCTTTCTCGGTCACAGCATCTGAGAGTAGATGGGAAACTGGGTGTTTCACCTCCTGCTCGATTCTCCAAGGTGCATTTTAAGCATCCTTCTGTATATGAAGGGGGAGGCAGATTCCAAATGCACGAAAATGAGAGCAAAAAAGGATCACGGTTGTGTGGAAAATGAGTTTTAGAAGACCCTGGAGGCCCAAGCCAATTTTGAAAATGGTTTGTTTTGGCCTGCCCGAGCCAGTCCTCAGAAATTAAAGCCTTTTTAGGCAACCATGCTCCTTGCAGCAAACTCAAGGGTCCCTACTCAGAGGTTAGAGAACTAACAGCTTAAAGCCTGGTTTACTCTCAAGTGAATCTGCAGATATTACCGTTCGGGGGCTCCCCCTCCAAGTCCAGTAAAGGATTCTGTTATAGTCTGCACAGCATCCCAATTATTAGATTTGCCGGATTTTACCAGGCTGGAAAGATATTTGATATTTAGCCCCTAAACGTGTGACATAAAATTAAATAATTAAATAACACAACATTGTAAATCAACTATACTTCAATAAAATTAAAAAATAAATAAATAAAACTGGCAAGAGAGTGAAAAAAATTAAATAAAAATCCAAGCCACCATCTTGGATCCAGTTCCCATGCAAGGGAGATGCATTGACCTATTAATGATTAAAACAGCAGGTAGTGACATGGACATATTTAGGGTCGTTGGGCTCTTTGGAGGGTCAATCACCCAGCTGGCATGCTGTGACTTTCCCTCTCTTGGCTGTGAAAAGGGTGCCATGGACTGAAGGCACAGTGGACAGCGTGGCCCTTGGAGACATGAAGAGGCTGGGCTCTGCCACGCTTTCCCACCTGACGCCCCCTCTCCAGCCTCACTGCCACTGCACCAGGTCAGGCTTCCAGAGGTCTCCCAACTCAGATCTGTCTTCCGTATCATCACCACTATTATTTTTCAGAAATGTAACTGTGGTTCCATCCCTCCCAACCTTGACCTCCTTCCTTGCATTTCCACTCTGTGCCAGGCACTGGTGCTTGGGCTGGGGAGACCCAGATGGGAAGACCCAGTCCAGGCCCTCAGGAAGCTGGTGGTCTGGGAGGAGGTCTTCTCTGGGCAATGTGATTTCCAGCATCACTCTGTTCCCTCACTGTATGGGGCCTCCTCTGGCTGTGCGGCCAGGATGTTGTGTTTCCGCCCTGAGTTCTAGGCGCCCTGCCAGTGCCTCCTCTCTTTCCCTGGGGGCGGGGGTGGGGAGCTGTGGTGGTGTCAGGTGATCCCTGGGAGCTCACTCAGCCATTCAGAAAACCCACCTGAATCACGTAGAAGTATACAGGGGAGAATATTTTTAGAAAAGCCTCTGGAAAGTTCAGAGAAGTTCTTAGGGTCAACATCAGTCCAGAAGTTACAAATGGCGGCCCTTCTAGCTTGTAGGCATGCTTTGTCGAGTCTGCAAGGCTCTGTTGTTGCTTTAAATGATTTAGTTGCCAAGAGTTAAAATTCATGAGAATTTACATGAACATCCAAACAAATATCTAGTTTCTCTTGAAAAAAATGAGTAGATTTGGCAAAACTAGGCCCAGTAGCCACCACGCTACGTGGTAGCAACTGTCAAAATCTATGTATTGATAACTACCTTTATACATGAGATTTACCTGCTCTGAGGCCTCAGTCTCCACCACTCTCTACTGTTTTATTTGTGGGTTGACATCACTCACTAATGTTACCTGTCTGGCCCTTAATGGCATCTGAGTTTGCCATCCAATCTGGTTTAATTCCCACAGTGTCCCTCATGAGGAGGCTGAGAAAAGTTGGGAACTAATCCCATTTCAAATTCTTTTTTTTTTAAATTGATGTCTAGTTGATTTACAATGTTGTGTTAGTTTCAGGTATACAGCAAAGTGATTCAGTTACGCTCGGGAGTGCACGCACACACACACACACACACAGAGTTATTCTTTTTCAGATTATTTTCCGTTACAGGTTATTACAAGATTTTGAATATAGTTCCCTGTGCTACACAGTGGGTCCTTCAGATTTTTTTCGAAGAAGATTTTTTCGAAGTAGATTGAATTTAAACCATCAGTTGAAAAAACTGACTTGGCCAAAGCTGGTCAGTAACTTATTACTGAACTGTCAGGAGAACCACATGACCATGGCAAGTTATTGCAACGACTCTAAGCCTTAGTTCTCTTTACCTCACAGGGTTTTTTTTTCTTTTGTTATATTTTTTGTTGTTGTTGTTTTTTGGCTGCACAGCATGTGGGATCTTAGTTCCCCGACCAGGGATCAAACCCATGCTCCTTGCGTTGGAAGTGCGGAGTCCTAACCACTGGACCACCAGGGAATCCCCGAAACCTCATAGGGTTTTGCTGTGGATTAAATGAGCGAATACATGGAACTCCTCAGCTCAGTGCCAGGAAGAGAGCAAGCACGCAATATATGTTAGTTATTACTGTCATCGTTTTTATTCTGTGATGCCATAATGGCTTCCCTTTTAAATAAATGGTTTCTAGGAATATACAGCAGTGCAGATTGTGGCTAAGAAAAGTGTTGCCAGGAGACATAGCAGATACCCAGATCTAAATCAAGGCTTCCAAAGTCTTTATATGGCTGGGGTCATAATTATCACTCCTGCTGGCTTGCTCAGTTAACTTTATTTTTTCTACAAATACCAGTGATGATTTGGTCCCTTCCTTGCTCCCCAGATTATCATAGCTCTTAACTAGAAATTACTTTACCTACGTGGGAATTTCTGTAGAAATGGGAATTTAGCAGATCTGTGGGCCTGCAGGTGGGGAGTCGGCTAGTCTGGTGTTATGGGCTGAACTGTGTTCCCCCAAATTCACTATTTTGAAGCCCTAAACCCTAGTTCCTTAGAATGTGATTGTATTTGGAGTTAGGGTCTTTAAAGAGATTAAGTGAAAATGAGGCTGTCTGAGTGGGCCCTAATCCAATCTGACTGGCGTTCTTCTAAGAAGAGGGTATTTGGACACACAGAGAGGCACCATGGGCGCACACAGAGAAGACAGTCCCTGCAAGCCAAGCAGAGAGGTCTCAGAAGAAACCCAACCTGCTGACACCTTGATCTTGGACTTCTAGCTTCCAGAACTGTGAGAGAATACATTTCTGCTGTTTAGGCAGCCCTGGCAAATGAATCCACTTGGGTAACAGAGGGTCAGGGCACGAACCAGGAGAGCCCCTGATTCGCAGCTGATGGGTGTGGAGCAGTGGGCAACTCCCAGAACCGGGTCCACGGCAGGGCTTGGGATCAGTGAGGAGGAGCAAGACGTGTGATGAAGGATGGGGAAGCAGGAGGCGGTCAGGATGGATTCCAGAGACAGGGCCAAAGCCCTTGGCTAGGACGTCAGATGCTCTTAGCAGGCTGTTTGTGCATGTGTGTGTGTGAGGGGGGTGGGTTGTTTAAAGAGTTTGAGTCTGAACTGCCACAGGGCTGAATGTGCTAAAGGCAGAAGGAAGAGCTCTCAATTAATTTTTATATTGTTTTTTTTATAAGCCTGTGTTGTTTGCAATTCAAGAGTGCTTGTGTGGTTGGAAACAAACAAGCCTGATGTTTCTCAAGTTTAAAAACCCATTTGGGAGTTTGGCTTGATCCACTACAGAAGTCTGGAAGCTAAAACACAGATAACTGTTTGACCAGACTTTTGGGAGGCATCCATAACACTGCATCAGAGTATTTATATCCCGAAGTCTCCTTTCACTATCATGGGCAAATTTATCTACTGCTTTCCTGGACACAGATGCAAATTTTTAAAGTATCCACAACTCAAAATGACACAGGCTCACTCTGGTGATTTGATATACGGTGGGGACAAAATTATTAGTGTGAGTTCCTCCCTTCTCCCCTCCCCTCCGCTGCTACAAGGAATCCAGTGTTGGCTGGCTCCATTTCTCTTCCTTTCTTGCCCTTAAAGGAGAGATCAGTATTTGCCAGCTCAGTAGCTCAGCACTTATAATTCGGAATTGGGGAAATAAGTAGGAAGAGACAAGCTGGAGAGACATGAGGAAAAGGGAAAGGAAAACCAAAAGACAGATGTTAAGCTGCCTAGATTTTAGATAGGTAGGTAGATAGATAGATTAATAGATAGATGGAGGGATGAACAGATGGATAGGTAGATAGATAGATAGATGAATAGATAGACGGATGGATGGATGGATGGATAGATGGATGGACAGGTAAAATCTAGGCAGCTTAGCATGTCTTTTGGTTTTCCCTTCCCTTTTTTTCCTGCCTCTCCAGCTTGCCTCTTCCTACTTATTTTCCCAATATCTATCTATCTACCTATCTATCATCTTTCAAAAGATACCAGTGGTTTGAGGGAAGGAATGAAGGAATCATAGTGGACATTGTTGTTTTGTCCTCTCCAACACTGATTCCCTCTTATTATGTTAATAGCACCCCAATTTCCCTTTGGGGATGCTATCGTCCTCCATTCCTAGACAGTGTGACTCCGATGGGACTACCTCCATTCCTCAGCTTCCTTCTTCAGGAGGTGAGCAGAGTCCCGATGATGAGTTTAGGATGAGCATGTGACAAATGCAAGGGGACGGGGTTGGCCCAATGAGAGACAGCCCTGGGACTCCCCTTAGAATGCTGGAAAGGAGGACCTTTCCCAATGAGTTTGCTAAACTGCTAAGATTCAGCCTGGGGGTATGGGTGGCCATATATGGAAAAAGCTTTCCAGAAAACGAAGCCAGCAGAGAGGAAAGCAAAGCTGAGAAATGGAGTCCAAGTCAAAAGAATGACTCCTGGACTTTGTGATTTTTGAGAAAATAGAATCTTTTCTTGGAAACTACTTTGAAGTAGGATTCTGTCATGTATGACTCAAAGAGTGCTGACTAAAACAGAGACTCAGAGAGAAGCAGCTGCAGGGGACGGAAGAAGGGATCGCTACTGATGTTCTTCGAGAATTAAAAGTAAAGACTGGAATCCTTTTGAATGATATTTGGAAGCTGGACTGGGTCTCTGTGCATGTGACCTTTCACCAAGACCAGACCAAGGTGGTCCCCAGACTTAGTAGAGCCCTTTACGACAGGACTGGTAGAATTAGGAAATGCCAGGGTTGGAAGAAGATACTAGAAGCCATCTAGTCCTGTTCTCTATTCAGTGCTTAAATCTCCCTAAGCATCTTGAAAAACAAATTGCTCTGATTCTATTTGCACACTTCCAGGGATAAAGAACTTACTCCCACCGAGCTAGCTTGTTATGGGTTGGATTGTGTTCTCTCCAAAATATGTTGAAGTCCTAACCCCCAGCATGTCCCGATATGACCTTATATATGAAATAGGGCCTTTGAAGACATAACCAAGTTAGGTTGAGTCATTGGGCTGGGCCCTAATCCAATGTGACTGATGTCCTTACAAGAAAAGAGACGTGGGCTTACCTGGTGGCGCGGTGGTTAAGAACCCGCCTGCCAATGCAGGGGGCATGGGTTTGAGCCCTGGCCCGGGTTGATCCCACGTGCCGCAGAGCAACTAAGCCCGTGTGCCACAACTACTGAGCCTGTGCTCTAGAGCCCGCGAGCCACAACTACTGAGCCTGCGTGCCACAACTACTGAAGCCCTTGTGCCTAGAGCCTGTGCTCTGCAACAAGAGAGGCCACCGCAATGAGAAGCCCGTTCACTGCAACGAAAAGTAGCCTCCGCTCGCTGCAACTAGAGAAAAGCCCGCGCATAGCAACGAAGACCCAACACAGCCAAAATAAATAAATTAATTAATTAAATAAATTTTTAAAAAAAGAAAGAAAGAAAAGAGACAGAGACACAGAGAAGAAGGCCACGTGAAGATGGAGACAGAGACTAGAGTGATGCAGCCACAAACTGAGGAATGCCTGGGGCCACCAGAAGCTGGGAGAGGCCGGGAAGGATCTACCCCTAAAGACATCAGGGAGAGCAGAGCCTTGACAACACCTTGATTTTGGACTTCTAGCCTCCAGCACCATGAGAGAATACATTTCAACCCAGGAAAAAAACAGGGTTGTTTTAAGCCACCCAGTTTGTGGTATTTTGTTATAGCAGCCTTAGGAAACGAATACACAGCTCATTCCATTTTTAGCAAGTTTCGTGTCAGAATGTACTTCTTGATATCGAGCTAAAATTTAACTGTATGCAACTACTGGCCACAGTTCAGCCTCCTGGAGTCAAACACGTGTCTATTTTTTCCTCTACGAAACCAGGTATTCCAGGCTGCGATTAGGTCCCAACTGAGACGTCTCTTCATTTATGTTTCTAGGCCATTCACATCCTGGTGCCTCTCAGAGCCGGGTATGGGTGAACCTTCCAGTCATTTGCTGTTTTTCAGTGGTCACCACCTATGTGATTCAAGCCATCCTCAGTGTCGTCTTCGAGACGTGAGCTCAAAAGGCTTTGCGTTGGACTACAATCCCCTACTGGGGAAGCAGCTGCTACTTCTGAGAATCCTACAACGTGACACCTTTCCATCCATAATTTTAAATAAATATGGTGATGGTTAGCACTATAATGAAAAGCTGTTGGAGGAGAAAGCAAAATCATGAAACATAGAGAGAAGGTTATCAAAAGGCAGCATTTAAAATATATCCTGGCTTACAAAAAAAAAAGAATGAAATAATGCCATCTGCAGCAACATGGATGCACCTAGAGATTATCATACTAAGTGAAGTCAGTCAGACAGAGAAAGAGGAGTATCATATGATATCACGGAATATAAAAAAACGATACAAATAAACTTATTTACAAAACAGAAATAGACTCACAGACACAGAGAACAAATTTATGGTTACCGAAGGAAAAAGGGCGGGGAGGGGAGAGAAGAATAAATTAGGAGTTTCGGACTAACATATATACACTACTATGTATAAAATAGGTAAACAACAAGAACCTACTCTATAGCACAGGGAACTCTACTCAATATCTTGTAATAACCGATAATGGAAAAGAATATGAAAAAGAATAGCTATATACATGTATAACTGAATCACTTTGCTGTACACTTGAAACTAATACATTATAAATTAACTATACTTCAATTTAACACAATTTTTTTTTTAAATGCTGGCATTTTTCTCAGCCAGGGATGCAGGGATGTTTCCCTCGGAGGCCGGTACTCCCCCCTCCCCCACTGCAGTTAGAACGGTAGAGAAGGAGGAACTGCCCTCAGGTAGCCCGTACCCCTGGGTCTTAATCTAGAGGAAGTTCCCACTAGACAAGATAAAGGCCTACATTCATGGAAAACAGGTTACTCAGCCCTGAGAAGAAATTTGGAAAATAGAAAGCCTCTCAACATCATCTTATTTTTTTCTCCAAGAGTAAAAATATGACCGCAGAATTACAGGATTCTAGGCACCTGTTGATCACACATGAACAAAAAGGCAAGGTGTTCTGACAACTGGGCCAGTTTCTGGCAATGTCACTGACTCTATGTCTCTGACATAGTTCTGGCAATGTCCCACAGCCAAATGACGTGTAGCCTTGCTGACGCCTCTTGGGGTAAAGGGAAGCTGCCTTTGTCCTAATTCACCAGCTTTCTTTACTTTTGCTTTGATGGAGGGTTAAATTTGGAGGGTCATTTTAAAGGTAGCTCTTGCAGCTTGGACGACTAGAGATCTGAAGAGCTGGTTCTGGACTTTCCCCGTGGCCCATCTTTAGATCGGGGCCACTGCGGGGTCGCTTATGAAAAGTGCTTTAACAACACCACATAGAAAGAAGTCTGTGCACCGGGCCATCCACTGGTGGCCACACACAGAGGGGCAACCCGCTGCATCTGTGAATGAACTTCTTTCAGCCAAACCATAAGGAAACGAGGTCAGCAGCAGGGAGCACGAGGAGTTTGTTTCTCCCTGAATTCTTATACCATCCTGGTATAAGAAGAATTCAGGAAGTAACCAAATTTCCCCCCTTCGGTGCATGTGTAGGGAAACAATTCTTTTTTTTTTTTTTAAAGTTAGCTTCCCATTGTTTTTTTTTAAATAGTAATCTTTTATTTATTTATCTTTATATTTATTTTTGGCTGTGTTGGGTCTTCATTTCTGTGCAAGGGCTTTCTCTAGTTGCGGCAAGCGGGGGCCACCCTTCATCACGGTGTGCGGGCCTCTTCACTATCGCGGCCTCTCTTGTTGCGGAGCACAGGCTCCAGACGCGCAGGCTCAGTCGTTGTGGCTCACGGGCCTAGTTGCTCCGTGGCATGTGGGATCTTCCCAGACCAGGGCTCGAACCCGTGTCCCCTGCACTGGCAGGCAGACTCTCAACCACTGCGCCACCAGGGAAGCCCAGGGAAACAATTCTTAACGGAAGTGGCAGTTCAGCATTTAGATTAGGATGCGGATCTTTGGAGACAGATTAAAATATGATCTATGCACCCACATGGCCAGGGGTGAAGGAGGCAGCCAGCTCTGGCAACTTACAACTTAGATTGAACAAGAAAGGATGGACCGAGTCTAGCTAGGAGAAGCTTGCAGGGTTTCTCTGGGCCAACGTCCATACAGCAGCTGAGATTGGGGCAGGATAGAGCTCTCTGTCTCCTCATCTGTCATCTCTGATAGGAGTAAGCACCCCTGAGAAGCGTCTCTTACTTGAATAATGTATTGAAAATAACCTATTTCGAGTGGTAAATAGAGAAAAAGCTGTTGTTGTTTTGGTTAGGGTCTTCTGCTCTGAAGGATGTGAGTATTCAAGGCAAATGCAACTGCGGGCGCAGAATTACAAAGAGAGTAATGACATGAAACAAGACTTACTTGCCAGCTGGCCCACAAGGGAGAGGGACTTCTGAGTAGCACTGAGTGCAACTAGAGAGGAAAAGTGAGAAACTGACTGCAGCAACCCTCTGGGGTTGGAGAATATTTATGACAAGCTGCAGTAGATGGTCCCTGCTGCTTGCCTTTCCATCACTGTGGGCCAGGATGACAGGATGGCACGACTTGAGGTTTGGATAAAGGGAGAGTCCGCTAAGAGAGAGCCACCTGGCACTTTGCAAAGAGGTGTCCTTTTCGCTCCAGACTCATCTATCCTTCAATCCCAAAGTACCTAGCTTTGGCAATGAAACGCCCCCCAAACGCACTTCTTCATCCTTTTCTTTTTCCTATTTTTTCTTCTTCCTTTTTTTAAACTTTAACACCTTATAAGGAAGACTTCAGCAATATAGGGTTGCTTAGTAGATATGGTCTCTGACTCAAAAATCATATAGGGATCATGAGTGGTGGCAAATGCCCTTGAGCAATTACTATATAAAATGATTGGTACCATTTTTTTTTTATATTCCATATATATGTGTTAGCATACGGTATTTGTTTTTCTCTTTCTGACTTACTTCACTCTGTATGACAGACTCTAGGTCCATCCACCTCCCTACAAATAACTCAATTTCGCTCCTTTTTATGGCTTAGTAATATTCCATTGTATATATGTGCCACATCTTCTTTATCCATTCATCTGGCTGATTCACTTTGGAGTACAACAGAAACTAACACAGTATTGTGAAGCAATTATACTCCAATAAATATCTATTTTTAAAAAAAGGAAAAGAAAAAGAACGTCTAGAAATAAAAATACATAAAAAGAAAAAAAAATTGATTGGGTTGGGGTTTTCAAATTCAATAGACATGAAACACTGAAGAAAATGAAAACAGACCAACTCAACCTAGAGACTGCATATCCCTTGGTTATCATTCAAGAAACAGACATTAAAACTATATTTATTATATAACTACCTTTCAGATTTATGATAATAAGTGAAAGTGATAGAAACTTAGCTTTATCCAGGAATGAGCACACTTAGACTTTGCAGGTTGCTGCTGTAAAGTGGTATTCTAATCTAAAATACGCATAAGGGAAGTGTAACAGAAACTATCCTTCCCCTGTAGAACAGAGCACATCCGGTCTGGGTAAGCTGCTGTCCTCCACGTGGCCCTGTGTTTCACTAAATCAATCATAGACATCCTATGCTCCTTGCCAGTGACTGGTGTAGGAAAGGCACTTGCCAAAAAAATATGGAATGAACAATGAAACAGAAGCCTGATAGGGATCTTTGGGAACTATTTCCTTGCTCTTTAAAAGAGACACAGTTGAAAGAAACTTCCCTCTCTTCTTGCATTGAACACTGTCAGATGTATGAGGGCCGGTGATGCCTAGACTGTGGCAGCCATTTTGTGACCATGAGAACAGCAGGTAGATGACAGAGATGACCCCCTCAGGATGGAAGAACAGAAACATGGAAGTAAGCTGAGCCCTTGAGGATGTCATCGTGCTGTGAAATTAAATCACTCCAGGCAGCCCCACCACAGGAGTTCTTATTGTGGGCAATTATATTGTTTCCCTATTATTTAAGCCAACTGAGATAAAATTTTCTGTTACTTGCAGCAAAAGCACTCCAGGAAGCTATTAGATTGTTTGTATTCTTTGACATAATAATTCATTTTGGACAAGATATATCAAAGTTCTGACCAAAAGATTAAATATTTTTTATCCTAAGCTAGAAAATGCAGTGACACGTGTACATGAAAAATCACATTATGAAAAAGAAAAGCAGATATAAAAGGATACATGCACAATCCTAACAACATAAATATGCACATGGCTTCTACCAAAGATCAGAAGAAAATCCAACTTCATAGTGATAGCTTATCAGTAAATGTTCACTAGATTCTGTTTCTATAAATTATTACTCCAGTTGAAATCTTTATTTTAAAGTCTGTGAGAAAGGAGACTGCATCAGATCCCAAATAGGAACTTTTGCACAAAATAAATGGCAAAGAAAGGTCTATTAAGGAGGAGTGGCATGTGTTTTAGGAAATGTTTCTAGAACAAGTCATTCCATGTCAGTGATTTGGAGCTTTCTCCCTTGATGTAATTACCCATTAAAATAACCCAAATGTACGAAAGATCTTTTCAAAAAATGTCAAACACACAGACTTCAAAGAAGAGAAAGAGGAGGATTATAAAGCAGTGAGGAAAGAAGACTAAGGAAAAACAGTGTGGGAGACGGTCACCATCTCTTACACAATGAATTTCTGAAAATATGTCATAAGCACAGCCTGAGGTATGCTTTAATTGGCACAAACACAAGGGAAATAGAAAATCTAAGTCGGAGAGGTTGTCGCAGTGAGAAAACTGTCTGCATCTGCCTGAACAACAGAGAAAACGTTGGGTAGGGAAAAACCGGACATAAAGGAAACCTATCAAATTCATATCAGATGGAAAGGCTATTGGAATATTTTTGTAGTGGGCAGTTATAGAGCTTTATTTTTGGAATTCCTCTCTTAGGAACCACCACTGAAACTGAGTTCAGTTATTCATAGTACTGACAACTAAATTAAGACAGATCAGAAAATCAAGGCCAAGCAAATTACTGTCATATTGGGAAGTTCGCCATGAACTGCAGAAATATAATTCAAGAAAACACAAGTACATTTCATCGAATGCACTTCCCTCCCCCCTCCAGCCCCCCACAAGCTTTCACACAGCTTCCTGTCATTCAGTCTCTCAAACACTGACTCAAGGAACACATTATATCAAGGCCTTATTAAACATTAGCTTTCTTTTTATTTTGAACTGTACCT
The DNA here is from genome assembly GCF_965194825.1 of Balaenoptera physalus. Classification (NCBI taxonomy): domain Eukaryota; kingdom Metazoa; phylum Chordata; class Mammalia; order Artiodactyla; family Balaenopteridae; genus Balaenoptera; species Balaenoptera physalus. The sequence continues at coordinate 23,445,464 of NC_138886.1, forward strand.
TAAGATTATTTGTTTTCAGAGCTGGGTTTTGGTGCGGGGATCAGATTTCTTTTGAATTTGATGAGGTATTACCAGTTGAAGCCAGTTTAATGGGTAAAAGAAATGTCAGGTTGTGCAGTTAGAATAATAATAATAAAAAAAAACTCAGAGGGACTTCTCTGGTGGTCCAGTGGTTAAGAATCCACCTTCCAAAGCAGGGAACATGGGTTCAATCCCTGGTCGGGGAACTAAGATCCCACATGCCGCAGGGCAACTAAGCCCAGGTGCTGCAACTAGAGAGCTCATGCGCTCTGGAGCCCGCGTGCCGCAACTAAGACTCAACGCAGCCAAAAATAAATAAATAAATAAATAAAACTCAGAGAGTTTAAAAGACAATTAAGCATATTTTACATAGAGGAGAAAAAGCATACATACATTTCACCTCATTATAGATAGCAAATGTTTAGTGTAGGAATAGTCTACCGTTGTGCCTTGTTTTCTAAAAAGTTAATATACTAAATATCAAAGTTGCAAAGCATGCATTTTTTTAATTCTAAAAGGAGCCATCTGGCATTGTCTTTAAAAGGTCAGTTTTCTATGGAAATAGACCTTTGATTTGCCATAATTACATATATAAGGAGATTTTCAGGAATATATTTGTGACTTAAAGACCCAATTAAGAGACCGACATACTTCACTATACTAATTTCTTTTAGTCACCCCAAATAGTATGATTAAAAATAGAGGATTAGGGCTTCCCTGGTGGCGCAGTGGTTGAGAATCTGCCTGCTAATGCAGGGGACACGGGTTCGAGCCCTGGTCCGGGAAGATCTCACATGCTGCGGAGCAACTAGGCCCGTGAGCCACAACTACTGAGTCTGCGCGTCTGGAGCCTGTGCTCCGCAACAAGAGAGGCCGCGATAGTGAGAGGCCCGCGCACTGCGATGAAGAGTGGCCTCCGCTTGCCGCAACTAGAGAAAGCCCTCACAGAAACGAAGACCCAACACAGCCAAAAATAAACAAATAAATAAATTAATTAATAATAAAAAAATAGAGGATTAAGGATCTCAGAGTGAACAGAGAATTTAGCTCCAAAAAATGGTTAAGACTGACAAGAAGGATGAAGTCATATAAATACTAGATGCATTTTAGTATCCCATCAGAACTATTTCTTCTTAAATGATTCTTCACCTTGACACTGAAAAAAGATATAAATTAGGGTGATTAATGCAATAAATTCATATCTCAATACTCGTTTTCTGAATAAACAATTTCCTAGATGCCACCAGCCACTCTCACTCACAGTTTTAAACTGAAATATCTTGTGGAAGATACATCCAGAGAGCCTGGCCTCAGACCAAACCGTGAGTCTCCCAGTAACAAGGGTGTTTCCTGGTCTCTGACCGTCATACCACAGGGTTCTGATTGGTCCCTAGATGCATTGTAAGGCACAGGTGAGACCCGTAAGAAGATCAGAGCTCACAGCATGCGCTCAGCAAAATGGGCAGAGTTGGAAGTTGAAATAAAGGCATCCATACAATGGAATATTATGCAGGTGTGTGTGTGTGTGTGTGTGTGTAAATTCACATGTACTGACATGGAAAACTCTCCAGAATATGTTAAGTGAAAGAAAAAAAGGTGCAAAATACTGTATGTAGTATCATAGTTTTGGTGTAAAAAAAAGGGAAGGGAGTGGAAATATAGTTTTGAATTTTATTATATCTGCATATAGGAACACATTGATAAAAACCTACTAGAAGTGGCTCCTTTTTGGGGGTGACAGAGGAAGGAATAGGAAACATGCATTCAAAATAAGACATCCCAAGGGGTACCTTTGTATAATATTTTGATTTTGAATCACGTGAATTTTTCAGGTAGTAAAAAACAATTCATTCGATAAGAAATAAACTCAGCAACACTCTTCCCATATTGCAGTCTGGGGTGATAAATCGTTAAAATATTCTAAGCCTGATTTTCCTAGTTTGTAAGCTATTTCAAATGCTGTTTCATACATGGGTTACTTTGAGGGCCACTGAATTAGATTCAAGAATGTTCTCAGAATCAAAATGGCTGTTCCCTACTCACGCTGGCGCTGGCCTTGGGCATTTTAACAGCCACTTGCTTACGTGCCTGCTCTAACAGAATTGACTCTTAATAGATAATCAATTAAGGCAAAAGGACCTCACTGAAGCACAGCAAGACAGCTGTGAATATCTGCCACTGAGTGTAAAAAACAAATCCAGGCAGCCATGGAAGAACCTTCTAAGCTGCATTTACATCATTTGGATCTTGTATTTTGCCATCTTACTTTACATTTTGCGATGTTGGTTTCCATTTCTGAAAGTCACCCGAAATTTTTTGTGGAATTCGGGCATTAAGAAAATAAGAACAGACAGATGGAGCAAAGAGGAAGGGAGAGAAGGAAGGAGGGAGAAAAAGATGAGAAAACACGAATAGCAAGAAGAGTGAAAGAGGGGAGAGATGGCACAGAAAAAGAAGGGTCAGTAGAGGAGAATCGAGAGGGAAAGGGCTTCTATTTTGTATTATGTATTAACAAAAGCCAATTCATTCACCAGGTGTTCAGAACCATGAACATATTTTGTCAAAGGAACAAATTTAGGTTTCCAGGCTAGCCCACAAAAGCCTGTTGAACTTGAACGTGGCTAGCCTCAGAGCAGGGGTTTCGTAGAAGAGTGCCTACTCTCATCCACAGGAGAGATACTGTTTTCTCGTGCATTCCTGCGGGCTTGAAGCGTTGTAGGGATACTTTTGAAGTAGACAAGCCCATTTCTAGTTCTGTGCCTTTCTTCCATATCTTGCCTCCCCTTCCCTAGAATGAATGGGGTCTGGTTTCATTAGGCTTGAAAACCCTCATGGAGCCGATAGCCGACTGCTTCTTCCTTGTATAAAACCAAACCAAACCAAACCAAACCAAAACGGAACAAAACCAAACCAAAATCCCCTCCTCCATTCACCTTCCTTGTCTCAGTTAGATGTTAGGGAGAAGTTTGCTAAGTTACATTCGTGTATTAATGATTAATTAACCTGTTCAGAAGCATTTCTCCGATTGGAACATCTTTATGAAAGCTTTGTGGCTGGTGGGGCCAGGCAGGCAGTTCAGCCAGGCCTCGGCTGGTCCCATCTCCCCAGACCAGCTCCTGCCATTCAAGGCTGCTCTCCATCTGCCACTCCTCTGCCCTCGCCACCCTTCAAGCTCATCCCAGCAGCTTAGAGGCAAGTTCAGTTGTGGTTAATAACATCCATTTGCAACCTTCCACGACATCCTGCACTCACCAGTAAACAGTCAATAAATACTTGCTATTTGACTGGGTTCCAGGCACTTTTACTGCTTTACATTCAAAGTGGCTTTGAAAAGTAAGCAAAGATTAAATTCGTGAGAGTTTGGAAGTGAAGGCAGAACACCTGAGTTAGGATTGTGTTCTGGCCATTTACTGTGAGACCCTGCACAAGTCTACCTTCAGTTTCCTCGTTTGCAAATAAATAAAGATTTACTAAGTACCTACTCCATGCCTGGCACCCTTCTATGTACTTTATGTATACTGAAGTCTTCACTCTTTATAAAAAAGCTATGGGGTGGGATACGATGCTTATATTCCTTCTAGCTTCAGATCTAGGTTCTTAAAGACTATAACGCCCTGCCTGTCAAGTAAATGAAATAATGCTTGGGAAAGTGCCTTATACATTATAGAAATGGGTATAGATGCTACTGAAATGGCAGAGATGAAAGTAACGGACATGGGAGTCAGAAGCAGGTGCGACGGGGACATGAGCATGCGTGGTGAGGCCTTTCCACACTTTTAGGAGCAACCCAAGGATACCTGTTTCTCATCTCTGTCTTTCAAAGAGCAGCCTGCTCCCAGGGGAGGCCTTTGGTTGTCCAGACCTGTCTGAGACCCGGTGGGAGAGTTGAATTCAGGTGAGGAATGTATTCGGCGCACAGATCTAAACCATATTCCCTAATGAGCTTCACTAGGAAAAGCTCACTGTGCCTTATCTTTCAATCAATTCTGAATTTAAAGGGGACTTATGTCCTTAATTATCATTCCCCAAATGCAGCAGTATCACGGAAAACTGGCAAAATAAATGTTGTTCCTCTTGTACCCCTTTCCTTTACATGAAGAGTTGAGCTGGTTTGCCCATTATTTCCATTTGTGGGGATAGTTCACGTACTGCACCCTTGTTGTGTCCAAGCACATGCTGGGCATTGAGGAAACATAACAAAAGCAGTGACCAAAAGGAAGCTCCTGGGAAGACAGACACAGAGAATGGTAATGCCAGTGTGGAAAGCACAAAGATGGCACTAGACAACTTGAAACCTGGTTTGCTATATTTCTGCAAAAGTTGGCCGCGGGAGGGCTTCCCTGGTGGCGCAGTGGTTAAGAATCCGCCTGCCAGTGCAGGAGACACAGGTTCAAGCCCTGGTCCGGGAAGATCCCAGAGGCCGCGGAGCAACTAAGCCTGTGCGCCACAACTACTGAGCCTGTGCTCTACAGCCCGTGAGCCACAACTACTGAGCCTGTGTTCTAGAGCCTGCGAGCCACAACTACTGAAGCCTGCGCGCCTGGTGCCCGTGCTCCGCAACAAGAGAAGCCACCGCAAGGAGAAGCCCGCGCACCGCAATGAAGAGTGGCCCCCGCTCGCCGCAACTAGAGAAAGCCCGTGAGCAGCAAAGAAGACCCAACGCAGCCAAAAAAAAGAAAAGTTGTCTGGGGGAGCACTAGTGGCATTCCTATTGCAAGACAAGAAATGGGTGATGTGTATCCCCACACTGACACACAGAGCTCCTGAAGCCACAATGCCCCGCAGATTCTTCCATTGCCCTCATGGCCAGACTCTTAAAATAGGAGACCTGGGGCAGACAGGCACGTGCAGAAGATAGAAAGGGAAACAAGGAACACGATGACACCTGCCTCCTGTCCTCAGTTTCACCATCCACCAGCTCACCACCCAGAGAAACGGAGTCAAGTGTGTTCACAGCGACACAGTCAAATGGCTTGGGAGGATTTGCAGTGATTGCATTCTTTCTTTAAAAAGCTCTGGAAGCCACAGCTTTGGATAGCAAGGAGTCCCAGGGAGAATGCCAAGGAAGTCAAAGGGAAGGACGTGAAGGGATGGAAAAAGAATCTCTGCTCCAGGATCCAGAGTGAGCAAACAGAAGGCCACAGGGTGGATTAATCGTTTTCCATGAGATTCCCCTGCATGGAGGCTGAAAGACTTGGACCACAAAAGCCTGAGGTACTGGAGGAAGAACGTCCTCACACGGCATCGTAAGGAGGCTGGGGACAGCCACTAGCCAAGATACTGAGCTTTACAAACAGCTTTTCTTTCTTTCTTTTATTTTTTCTTTCCTTTCGGCCGTGCCCCATCGGCTTGTGGGATCTTAGTTCCCCAACCAGGGATTGAACCTGGGCCACGGCAGTGAAAATGTCAAGTCCTAACCACTGGACCACCAGGGAACTCCCCACAAACAGCTTTTCGAGTGACTGGCTGAGGGGGGATAAGGTTGAATGCCACCTTAAGTCATTCCAGTAAGTTCATTGTGTGCAGGCATGTTATTCAACACACGGTGGATGCTCAAAATTGGCTGGTGGCTGAAGAAATAAGCCCAGCCAGATGATCCCAGGTTTTCTCAATGCATTTGTGATGACCTCTGCAATGCCTCCTGCTGTGACCCACAGAACTTCCCGCCCAGCTTCGCCGACTTCCACGGCATGTCTGGGCCTGCTTTCTAGACTGTGAACTCTGGGAAGGCTGGGGCTTTCCTTATTTTCCTCTCTCAATCTGCTACAGCCGCCAACTCAGTGCCTGATATTGAGAAGGCGTGCACCCTTCCATCCACCCACTCACTTACCTGCGGGGTTTTATTTTTTTCCCAGTATCTCCTCCACTGATTTCTGGGAAATGCTTCTTCACTCATTCCAACATTATGGTTTGAGGGGGAATCTAACATCCTCTAAAACACCTGTCCCACCTCATCCCAGATGGGACATGGGTAGACATCCAAAATGGTCCAGGGATGGACAACTGTCCAAGCAGGGCCACTGAGTGCCCTTCCCAGAAGCCAGGAACTACGTCTCCTTGTCCTCGTTGTGAGGTGGGACTGAAAACAGAGGGCTGGAGAGTGAATGGCAGCCAGCTATGTGAAGAGAGCCTGCCTGAAAGGACGCTGCTGACACTCAGAAAGAAGCAGAGGCAGGGAATGCAGAGCAGAGGCCAGTGGCATTGGGAGCCCTCGAATGGGCACGCCTGCAGCCCAGCTGCACCCTCCCCCTTCCTGTGACCAGGCTCTGTGAGTGTGTAAGTGCCCAATTTTCCCAGACCATCTGTTCAGATTGGGTTTTGCCACTTGCCACCCCAAGACTCCTGACTAACACAGGGAAGGAATTACTATTTGGTATAATTAGGCCCCTGTGGAGCCTCAAGAACCACCCGTAAGCACGTGATCGTGTGCTCCTCCCCCTCACGCTGATGGTTGGAATCTGCATCAGTCCAAGAAACACATCAGACTTGCAACAGAGGTGGAGGGACACAGGGCTGCCTAATTCTGCAGAAGCACCAGCATGTGGGTAGAGGATTAAAGTTCATAGGAACAGAAAGCAATACTAAGAGCCTGGATAATTAAGAAGCTCGATGCAAGTACAAAAGAAAAGAAAGGTAAATGGAATAAAAAAAAAAGAGAGAGGTTGAAAGCTCATCAGTGGGTTGATTCTGATCTATGTACCAAGAAGGAAGAAACATTTTCTCCCAACTACCTAAGTGTTTGTGTTTCCCAGGGCAGCCTAGGACAGCAGCGCTATTTTACTGTTGCTGAAAGTCAATGTAGTGCAGCGGTTCTCAACGTCTGGTTCCAGGACCAGAGAAGCAGCATCACCAGGAACTTGTTAGAAATGCAGATGATCAGTTCAGCCTCGGACCTGGCAAATTAGATCACCTGGGGGTGAAGCCCAGCCATTTGTTTTAACGAGCTCTCCACGTGACTCTGATGCGCGATGAAGTTTGAGGAACACGGGCCAGTGTTTTGGCTAAGTGTGCAGCTCTGGTGCCAGGTTCTTAGGTTTTACAGGGCCCTGGAGCTGTGCATTGCGGTGTTCCCTGGGTTTACGGTCTGGCTCAGCCACTTACTACCCGTGCAGCCTCGGGCAAACTGCTTAACCTCTTTGAGTCTCAGATTCTACATGTGTAAAACAGAAATAAGAGTAGTAGCCACTAAATAGTTGATTTGAGGATTTCATGAGATAATATTCGTAAAGTAGGGCTCCCCTGGTGGTGCAGTGGTTTAGAATCCGCCTGCCAATGCAGGGGACACGGGTTCAAGCCCTGGTCCGGGAAGATCCCACATGCCGTGGAGCAACTAAGCCCGTGCACCACAACTACTGAGCCTGTGCTCTAAAGCCCGCGAGCCACAACTACTGAGCCCATGTGCCACAACTACTGAAGCCTGCGCGCCTAGAGCCCGTGCTCCGCAACAAGGGAAGCCACCGCAATGAGAAGCCTGCACACCGCAACGAAGAGTAGCCCCCCTCGCCGCAACTAGAGAAAGCCCGCACACAGCAACGAAGACCCAATGTAGCCAAAAATAAATAAATAAAATAAATTTATATTAAAAAAAAATTCATAAAGTACTTAGTTCAGTACCTAGCACATAGGATAAGCCATCCATAAATGTTGGTTATTTGTATTATTTTGCTGCTATTCTGATTGCAGGGCAGGGCCTGGGTGCAGGAAAGCCAGAGAGGACCCCTCCAGAGGGTTTGCTCTTCTAAAACACTCATTACCACCTGTATTTATTTTTTCTGTCTAGCAAACTCCTACTTATCCTTCAACACCCTGTTCAAGGTCACCTCCTCTGTGATGGCTTCCCAGAGCTCATACTTCCTTCCTCAGGGCATCCTTCCTCAAAGTCCTCAGGCTGCCTGGAGATGACCCCTGGCTCTTCCTCTTTCTAGCTGTTTGATCTTGGGAAAGCTTCTTTGCCTTTCTAAGCCTCAGTTTACTCATCTGGGGAATGGGATGAATTAATTGTATTTACCTATAGGATTGCCAGAGGGGATTAAATGAGGCAAAATGTGTAAAGGTACAACAGTGCCGGGCATACAGTAAATGCTCAATAACTGTTAGCTGTGTCTCCTGGTGCCTGTCCCTCTGTAGGTACAGGATGGATGAGGGAATGATGAGTGAGTGGATATGGGGCATGGCCAGGTCTAGGGTGAGGTGAGGGAGGGCTTGCCTCAGGTATAAAACTTCAGGGGACACAATACACTCAGTTCCAATAAAAGTTGGAATCGTTCCAATAAAAAAAGGTTTCAATAAAACTTTATTTACAAACACCGGCAGATGGTCCATGGCCATACTTTGCTAATTTTATTTTTTTCAAATATTGCATTAAAATATGATTTGTCTTGAGCACTGAGGCATAGGGCATGGGACACCAGGGTTGACTCTGCTCTTTCTCCCCTGGCGGACCCTGAAAACACAGGCCCTGCTAGAGAACCGCATCCAGCAACCAGCAATGTGGAGCTCTTCCTGCTTCCCCATCAGTCTCAAGGTCAGCAAAGAGGCTGGGGTGCACTTTCTGCTCCCTGCCCGTGGCCTGTGGCTGAGTCAGTCTGCTCAGAATGGGCTCCCTCCTAAACTCCAAGACAGAGTTTTTAAAGCGAGTATAAACTCAAAGCACATTGGCGTCCAGCTGCAGTTTTTAGATCAAATCAGAAGAGTATTTATACATATTCAAACACATATCCACATCCATCCACATCTCTATATAGGTTTGGCTTTGGTATGTTCTAAAATTTTCAAGGATGTACATGTCCATAACAAAGATGAAAACAGAGTCACCCCTTTCCAAAACACAAGTGTTCCCATTTCCGATGCCTTTCTCATCCCGAGGGGGACAGTCCGAGGCCGTGCCAGCTTTTTGTGGGGTGTTTTGCCTCATTAAGAAGCAGCCTGTTTCCTAGCACACATGCCATCTTTGCTAGAGGGGCAAAGGTTTACTACCTGATTGCTTGTGCTGACAGACACAGGCCTAATTCTGGGGTCCATGTTTCCGTACAGCGGCAGCTGTGAGAAGAAAGGGGTTTTTTCTTACAGTGATGGTACACTTTGCAAACCATGGCAGGGGATTTCTTTCCTTCTCCTTTTCATTAACGCGCCTTGAAAATGGAAGCCATTTACGGAAGTGAGAGCTGTGTGCTTTGGTTGCTTGGGCCAGGTAAACCACATGTGTCACTGTGCTGACTCAAAATGAGACCGAATCTGGGTTTCCCTTTCTGTCTCGGGCTGACTTTGAAGTCACCGGGTCTTTGTTCTTTGTGGCAAGCATGGTTCTGAGTGTGTCCATGGCGAGACAAAGCCCCCAGGAGAGGCTGATAGGGTTTGGATCAGACACGATCGCAGCATCCCGCCACACAGCCATTGCCTCGGCAAGGCCTGTTAGCAACACTTTGGGCACACTTCCATCGCTGTCGAGCTCCTGGGCGTGCCCTTCAGGGTTCTGAACCCGAAACTGTCCTTGGCACTCCTCTTGCCAGGCATGGCCTTGACAAGAGCCATGTCCCACAGTGCTCTAGCTCTCAGCTTCCGAACTGTCATCAGAGACGTGCATCCACCCTGGGTTCTCACTGTGCCCTGATCTCTCTCTTGGTTGCTTGGACCACTCGTGGCTTACATCCTTCTTGCTTGCCTCTCTCCTCCACTGGAATCTAGACCCCAGGAGGGCAGAAATAGCCTGTCTTGCACATCACCATGTTTCCAGTATCTGGCACAGTGCCAGGCACATAGCAGGTGCTTAATAAATGTTTATTGAATGACAACATCTTTATGAAAATGAGTCTTCAAGAAGCTTGCCCAGGCCAAGGCTGGTTACACACCACTGGAACCAGCTTCAAGTCAGGCAACCCTGTTCATTGCTGGCTTCATCCTGGGCAAGTTAGTTAGCCATACCAAGCCTTAATTTTCCACTTTGTAAAAATGGGGATAATAATAACTATCTCATAGAGTTATTGTGAGACTAAAATTAGATACACAGACCATATTTTATTTTGACAGACTATTATTATTCCCAATTATTTTCTGCTTTCCCAATAAGAGGATGATATGTCCCCACCTGTTACCAAGAGGCTTGGCAGTACTGCCCTATGGGAGGAATATACTTCCCTACCCTTTTGATGCAAAGCTTGGTCACATGATTTGCCTTGGCCAGTGGAATACAAGCTACACATGCCACATCCAAGCATGAACTTTAAGAGCTATTGATGGTTCTGTTATTTCTTTTTTCTTCTGTCATGAGAATAGCATGTGCTGTATGTATAGAGGCGGCTCCTTCTCCCTGGGTCCTGGCATGAAGATGCAGAGCTGCAGCCACCCCACATCCAATATGAAGCATAAGCAAGAAAGAAACCTCTGTTGGGGTTGTTTGTTACAACAGCATGATCTAGAGAAGAAGCTGACTCATACACAGTGCCTGGCACAAAGCAGGGGGTTAGTAAACCTCCGTGGGATAAACGAACACACTGGGATACCTCTACCAGATCAACTGCTCCAGCACTTTGGGTTTGTTTGGGTGTGACATTCAATCACTAGAATAAATTCAAGGTGGCATTTTGCGGCATAAAAGGAAAGTAGATTTTTTTTTTTTAATGGGATGCAAAGCTGACCCATTCTATTAGGGCACAGCAGTGCCTGCAACCTAGAAACCTCATCCAGAGTCTCCTTCATGGACTATTCATTCTAACTAACAGTAGTTTATATTTATTAAGTCTTTTTGCTGATGTTTATCAAGCCGTTCTTGGAGAGCAGTGTGCCAAGTCTGGTTTTACACCCTGTAAACATGTTACCTTGTTTAATCCTCACCGCTGTGCTGTGAGACACAGGAGTATAGGAAGGGCACGTGGTGCCTGCGGTGATGTAGTGTCTGCGAGCCTCCCCACAACACCTTTTGCCAGAATTTGCAACAATTAGCGTCTCTGTGGCACTCCCTAGACCGGCAGTGGTCACATGTCGCCTCTCAGCTTCCTCTTCACTATGCCCCTAGCAGGGGAGGTACTAACATTACCCACATCATACAGATGAGAAAACTGAGGCTTTGGAAAGTGAAAAACATGCCAAAGGTCATCCAGCCACGCAGCAACGGAGCTCGGAAAGCAGACGCACCTGCCTTCCGAGTACTAAGCCCTAGGCCGGGCCATGTCCTCTGTTCACCCGCAAACCACGGTCCCTTCTCCTAAGCTGGCACAGTCCTTCAGATGGGGGCCACTGTTGCTCCTACACCGTCAGCTTGTTCAAAAACTACCCAGAACTAAGAAGGAAAGAGAAACGTGGTGTTGGGACACTTGGCGTGGGTTTTGTTCCCTCTTCTGATCTACACCTACATTTGGCTGAAATGAAGCCTGCTGACCTCATGCTTGCAGGTGGGAACACACCAACGACTTCAACCCTGTGAAGATTTATTTATATGCCAGGCCATCCATTAAGCACTGATGCTATTCGGAGGTGCTCCAGACGTGGCCCTTTGTACTTAGAAAAGGAACAGGTGTGCAAACAATTTGCCAGCTCACAAGGCTTTCTGAAGAAGGAGTACAGCAGAGAGAATGATTAGATGCAGAGGAGAGATGAACTCTGGCTGAATATCAGGGGCGGCTTCAAGGAGTAGGGCGCGTGGAAGCCTGGCTTGGTAGAATAAGTGATCTTTCAACAGGCAAGCTGAGAAGGGCCTCTGGGAGGACCACCACGCTCAGGGTAGCACTGCTGGGGCAGGAAAGCACGTAGTGGATCCTTTGCCTAGAAACGCAGGTTGGAACTAGATTTGGAGTCTAAATCCCAGGCCAAGAAGATCTGATTTTACACTCTTTAAAAATGTATCTTGAGTCTAGTCTTAAACACCTTGCCTAGGAAGGGCTCACAATTCAAGTGTTTCTTGAATGTGTGGGGCTTTCAAGACAAAAGCCTCGAATGGCCTGAGGCTTGAAAACGCTATGGGCGCAAATCAGCACAGAGGACAAACAGACGTCCCCTTTCTGTAACGAAGAGTTAAGGATGGATACGCGTGACTGTCGGAAGCTCAGCATGGGTTAGAAGATTGATTCATTCACTGGACAGATACTTATTGAGCACCTACTGTGTGTGTGCCAGGCATGGTTCTAGGCATTTGGGAAATGGCAGAGAATAAAAATCCCTGCCCCCCTGAAGTTTTCATTTAAAGGGAACTTAAAAAAAAATTGTTTTTGAAGTATAGTTGATTTACAATGAAAAAAAAAATTATTTTTGAAGTATAGTTGATTTACAATGATTTACAATGTTGTGTCAGTTTCAGGTATGTAGCAAAATGATTCAGTTATATATATACAGGTAGGTATATATATATTCTTTTTCAGATTCTTTTCCATTATAGGTTATTACAAGATATTGAATACACTTCCCTGTGGTATACAGTAGGTCCTTGTTTATGGAGGGAACTTTTTAATAAGAGCAGGCATTACTATTTGCCAGGCATGACTCTGTGTAATCACCCACTTATTAACCCATCCAACAGCCCTATGAGATAGTACTGTTATCTGAATTGTCCAGATAGGTAACTGAGGCTCAGAGCTGCTAACTCCTCCTGGGTCAGGGCGGTCAGTGGCAGGGCCTGAGCACATGAGCCGGCAGGGTGAGCCAGAGGCTGGCTCCAGACCCCTGCACTGCCTGCCCGTCTGCAGTATAGGCAGTTGTAAAGGAGGCTGAATTTTAGTTTCTTGGCTCACTGGTGAATGGCTGTCCCTGCTTCCAGCTTCTACTATCACCCCTTAAAGAGTCTACTTTGACAAAGCTCCACATTTTTCAGAGTGAGGAGACCCTATTCCCCCTCCTAATCCCTCTAAGGCAGTGTTCCTCAAAGTGTGTGTGACCCACTAATTTCTGCCCGTCCACAGGTGGTTATCCCTCTGTGATGAGGTCAGTCTAGAAATGGAGAGAAGATATTTAGAAACTTCTAGCAGTTTGTTGAATCTAAGAAGAAACAAATTGGTACCTGTATTCTCACTGATATTTTTTCCCATTTCATTTTTCTAATAAAAATAATTTACAAAAGTATTGTTCTGGGATGAATTGGAACTTTAAAAAGAAGAAAATACAATCTGATCCATCACCACAGATGGTTAGAGAAGCATTGTTCTCGGGAGTTCAAGTTCTCAGGGCTGGGTGGATTGCATCCCCGAGAACAGAGAGACTCTATTGGAAGGTCCAGGAAACATCTGCGTGGGTGTTTCCTATGTGTCACCCTCCTTTCCAGTTCTAGCAGCTGGGTGGGTTTTGTGTTCTCGCTGGTGCAGAGGAGGGATTGTGGGAGAAGCTGCTTTTTGGTCAGTGGTCCTTCAGGTCTTTTGCAAAAGCCGAAATTCATGAAAGAAATTATACCAGGCCTGGGCGGGGCGGTGTAATTTCCTCCAGGAGCTGGAGCCAGAGGAGAGGTCAGTTTGGCCGCCGCTGCGGAGGGAGGAGAGATACAGGACAGGATACTGACGCTATGTGTATGCAGGGAAGCTGGATGCCGAGTCCAAGGGCTCCCAGCCTCTGCCACGGCTCTTGTCCCCCAGCGTGGCTCAGGAGCCGTGCACTTTAGCCCTAAAGGCATTGTGAAGGCTAGAGTACCACACAGAAGTGCGGACCAGGGATGGTGGGCCTATCCGCCGGTGAGCGTGGCACCTTGGCAGGAGTCTGGGTCCACGGGACTCCCAAGAATGCCTGGGATGGAATGCCTGCCAGGCCAGCAGCACTGGAATTCAGAGTCTACCGTAATTTGATTAAAAGAAAATAAGTGTTATTTCTTGCACAGGAGTTTGTGGGCTAATATTTCTACCTGCTACCCTTTGGGAAGGAATTTAGGAGTGGCGGTGACTGAGAAAGACACTGGCAGGTTAGGACGGGGGTGGGGCGTTAGGTGAGAGCAGGCGCAGGGGCTCAGATGTGGGAAAGCAGAGGGTGTGGAAGGAGCCACAGGCTGTCCTCTCTGGCCCAGACCACAGCGGTGGAGCTGCCCGGCCTTTGCAATTATTGTCCCTTCTGCCTGGAATAATTCTCAGCATGGCCGCTCTTCTAGTTTTTCAGGTGTCAGCTGAAAGGTCCCATCTTCACAGAGCTTTTCTGGGAGGTGTGTGTGTGTGTGTGTGTGTGTGTTCGTGCGTGTGCACATGTGTGTGTGTGTGTGTGTGTGTGTGTGTGTGTGTGTGTGTGTGTGTATGGTGGGGTGAGTGCAGGGAAGAACTGTCAGATCACAGGACCTTTCAACTTGCAGTCCTACCACTGTTCAGTTGCTTCTCTGTCATTGTCTTCTCTTAGCCCCTAATTCTGCAAGTGTCCTTCAGGCTCTGTCAAGCTCCAGAGTTTTGTAGCCAGGACAGGAATTGGGTCTAGAACCACTTTCTGAAAACCTGGGCATCTTGTTCCGTCTCTGGAGGAAATCCTGAGATTCCTCCCGTGAAGACAGATGGCCGGCCACAGACAGCCTTTCCTCCTGGGCATTTGAAAGTGAAACACAGCTCCCCGGAAGCCCCGGAGAATCACATCTGCACTCCCTGGGGCCTCCCTCCCCAATGGCTTTGCACTGGCTGATATCACACGCAATCCCAGGGTTCGGGGGATGGGGATGTGGGTAGGAGCAGGAGATGCTGAAGGCTGGATGCAGAATTGGAGGCTCCTCTTTCTGAAACCTGCACTGCCCACCGCAGCCAGGGCACTACCACACCTGCCAGTTTGGCTGAAAGACAGACATCTGTCTTGGCGGAGTCCTGATCGTTTCCTGTTGCCCATCTGGCTAGAAATCCCCAGAGAAAACCTTCCCCTCAGAGGTTTGGTCCCTTTGGCTCTCTTGAGGCTACAAACAGGAAGTGGAGAGAGCGGCTTAGAAAGGAGATAGCATGAGAATCAAAATAGCCACTGCTGATCTTCATTTTCTCCTGAAATTCCTGTTTCAGTTTCCATTTAGTGTAAGTCAAGAGGGAGGTTTCCCAGTAAATCCAGGCCTCCCACAGTCCCCTGGCCCCCGAAGCTTCAGCACAGACCACACCCCCAGGGCCACAGGGGTCCCTGAGTAGACAGAGGAGTCCCTCCCTCCTTGGGAGCAGTGCCCGAAGGGCCAATCCTGGGAAAGGTTTCCAGAATTCCAGACCTCAGATCCTAGGTCCTAACCCTTTTCCCTTTCCTTCATTCATTCATTCATTTGTTCATCCAGTAAATATCTATCGGGTCCTTTCTGGGTGCCAAGCACTGTGCTGGACCACTGCACTGGGACTAGTACAGAGAAAGGGGACAAGTCCCTGTTTTCAGGAAACTTAGAGTCAAGTGATGGAGACAGATACCCACATATCCACATGCCCTCCTGCCTGCTGCAGGAAGAGCCCCATTTGACCCACACATCACCTCAAACCCATGGATTTGAACACAACCATGTCAGCTTTCCTTGGGACACTGGTCCCCAGCTTTCTGTTCCTGCCAGAACTTCCTTAAGCAAGTCCCTGTGGAGATTTTAAGACATATCTGCAAATCCTTTGATATTTCTCCCTTGAAGACACAGAGCCTAATTGCCCTCCCCTATATATGGGCTAGCCCTTTTGATCCTTGTATATATATCATATTTTAATGTTTAGGCATCCAGTCATTTGGCCTAATCACTCAAGACAGTTATTGGTCGCCTGCACTATGTTCTGGGTCAGTGATGACTACATGCTCCTCTATCTGATGTGAAATGTGCCTACCCCTTCCCTGGATTTCTTGTTCAACCGCAAATAACCAACAATCATTGAGTTGCAGGCACTTTGCTGGGCTCATTCACCTACTCGATCACATTTACCTTTCAGATCTCCGAAGAAGAAAAACCTTTTACAAGACATAGAAACGGAGGCTCAAAGTAAAACAACATGCATGGGAGTTCCTGTCCAGTAAACGGCAGGGTTGGGATTGCAATCCTGGCATTTTAAATCTAAGACCAGCGCGGCCCTCAGGCACACAGCTTTCTTTTCATTTAAAAGTACATATTGGGTCACTTTTTCTCTCATTTCTGTTTTGTGAGAACATTTAAGATCTAGTCTCTGAGCAACTTTCAGGCATATCACTCTTCTTGGATTGCATACTATATATATTGATATGTAATATTTAAGTGTCATTTACTATAATCACCATGCTGTGTGTTAGAGCCCAACCTGCTTCTAATGAATAGAAAGTGGCGGAAGTGACGCTGGGTGACTTCGGAAGCTGGGCTAGGAAAGGTGACACAGCTGCCTGGCTCCCTCTCTGGGGACACTTGTTCTTGGAACCCAGCGGCTGGACTGTGAAGAGCCCCTTGTCACCTGGAGAGGCCACAGGTAATGTTCTGGCTGACAGCCCCAGCTGAGGTCCCAGGGCACGGCAGAACCAACTTTCAGACATGAGCGAGAGGGAGGTTCAAGGTGACTCGAGCCCCAGCTACCATCTGATGACCGCTCCATGAGATCCTGAGCGAGAACTGTACAGCTTAACTGTGCGAGACAATAGTAACAATAACAACCACAATAATAACAGTCATAATAAATACTTGTTTTAGTTTTAAGCTACTAGCTTTGGGTGATTTGTAATGCTGCAATGGATAACCAGAACAGTACTCTGTCCTGGAAATATTGGTGGACCTCGATTCCTCTACAGCCTTGCTGCTCACAGAGTGGCCGGTGGACCAGCTACATTGGACCACCTGGGAGCTTGTTAGAAATGCAGACCCCTGGGCCCCACCCCCTACCTCCTGAACCCAAACCTGCCTTTTAACAAGATGGCCAAATGTTTCACAGGCACGTGGACGTTTAAGCACGGCTCTGCAATATCTTTTTGTAAAAGACATTATTTTAAAGCAATGTTTTAAAAAATTCAAATACAAAAAATTATGTAACCAACCCCGACATACCTACCACCCAGATTTAACAGATAATAATAGTAAACATATATTTTGTACTGAACACTATTTTAATTACTTTAACTTAACCTTCATGACAGCCTTGTGAGAGAGATGCTACTAGATCATTCATTCCTATGTTGTAGATGAGGAAACCAAGGACAGAAAGATTAGGTGATTTACTCAAGGTCATACAACTCATAAGCAACAGAGCTGGTATCTGAATACAGGGGGCCTGGCTCCAGGGCTAAGCTATTTCTTTCTAGATATTGAACACTTTGCCACCTCCTCCCTATCCCCCTGTATCTTAAGTCTATCAAGTCTCCCTTGAAATGTGTCTCCAATTCATCCCTTCCTCTTTTGCATGGATGCCATCCTACTTTATCTAGGACTCCTGCAACACCACCCCATCCATTTTATACTTTGCCCCAGATTAATCTTTCTGTAAATACTGCTCCTGCCATCCTTCCTGCCCAAACATCTTCAGTGCCTTGGCTCTGCCTGGCGTCTAACCAGGCTGACTTGGACTCCAAAGCCCTTGAAACCCGGTCCCACCTCTAGTCACCAACAGAAAACAGAACAGAACACAACAGCACCACCCGGCCTCCATCACAACAGACCGACCTTCCAGGTTTGCTTAAACGTCTCCTCCTGCCTGGCTTTGTCTTTGCCTCCCTCCTCGCCTGGTCTCCTGGTCCTACAAACCCCATTTCAAATCACACCTCCTGGGCAAATTCTTCCTTGACTGCTTTTATAGTATGAACTCCCACCCCTGAAGTCAATCAACACTAAGTAGCATCTTAATATTTCCTTCTAGCTCTCTCTCTCTTCTTTTGGAGTATCTTCAATGACCAGGTACTGCATGAGGCATTTACTTTTTATTTGGCTACAACAGACACAACATAAAATGTATTATTTTAACCCTTTTAAGTATACAGTTCAGGGGCATTAAGAACATCCACAGTGGGGTGCAACCCTCTACACCCTATTCCTGTTTTCCCCTTAGCCCCGGGTAACCTCTACTCTACTTTCTGTCTCTATGAATTTGACCAGTCTAGGTACCTCATATAAGTGGAATCATACAGTATTTGTCCTTCTCTGTCTGGTTTATTTAACTTAGCATAATGTTTTCAATGTCCATCCACGTTGTAGCATGTGTCAGAATTTCATTTTTTATGCCTGAATAATATTCCATTGTATGAATATATCACACTTTGTTTATCCATTCACCTGTTGATGGATACTTGGGTTCTTTCCACCCTTGTCTAGGGATGGCTATTGGGAATAATGCTGCTCTGAACACTGGTGCACAAATATCTGTTCAAGTCTCTGCTTTCAATTCTTTGGTGCATGAAGCATTTACAGTTTTAGTCTCAAAACAAATCGGTGGTAGGGATTGTTCATTCCACTTCACAGATGAAGTAAATGAGGGTTCAGAGAAGTTAAGTCACTTGTTGAAGGCCACGTGTCTGGGGCTTAAATATGATTTTCCCGAGGATTCTGATTTCAATATGATTTTCCTGAGGATTTTGATTTCACTAACAAACACTTTTCCTAGAACAGATGAGGATCTAACTTAGTAAGGATTCTGTAAGTCAAGGTTCGATGTGTGATCTCTGTTAATGCTGGTGGTAGTGACAGTGGCCAGAAACAGGTAGAGAAATGACATCCCATGTCCATCAAAGGTGGGCTGGTAGACAGCGTCTCTTCCAACATGAATCTGGACTCTAAGCCTCTTGATGCATTAATTAGGCCCTGAACACACTCTTGCCTTGAAGAACTAAATCTGCAGCACCTGGGGAGACCTCTGTGGCCTGAGAGGTATTTGCCTAATTAGGAGGAGTTTGGCATATAGGGTTAAGGAATAGAAATAGCTACACAGTTTGCTTCCAGAACAAAGTTGTGCTCATATCCACAACCCCTGGATCTGAGCCAGCTCAGGTACAGTAAGATCTCAGTATAAGGGGGGCAGATGTTTCGGTGGTAGACAGGGGGACTAACCTTCTCAGTGTCACCAGGAATGAGCGGTTTCCTGGGATGCGAGGTTTCAGAACTAAAACCAAGAAAGTCCCAGGCAAACCAGGATAAGTTGGCCACCCTAACCTAAAGATCATAGGGGAAAAAAAAATTACTCTTGTATCTGTCCCTTCCTCTCTTATTTCCATTGGTGTAGACCTATAACCTCCTAGCTGGACCCTCCTCCTAGCAGTAACCCCTAGCTGGCCTTCCAGCCTCACTCTCTGTCTACAGTTGTCCATTTGGCAAACTGTGGCTCTGATTAAAAATCTTCAGTGTTTTTTCCCCATGAATTATTCAGAGCAAGGGCCATAACAACCAGATAGGTCAGGTCAATGAGGGACACAACCATAGTGTAAGACATTAGGAACTGGTGGAGATTGCAGCCAGGCTCACCCCAGACATTTCTGAGCCTGGGAGCAAGTATACAAACGGAGGACCACACACAATATGTCCCAATATTTAAAAGCTGGAAATCAAGTTCAAATTAAAGAAACTGCATTCTCTCCTCCTGAGTTGGCAAATACACTTCACAGTGACTCTGAAGGCCAAGTTCAAATTGTGTTCTTGGATTCCTAGGAGTCTTGAGACTTGGTGGTTCCCAGCGAGGTTCTCTGGCCTGTTACCCATATCTGTTCTCTTCTCTCTCCCGCCTCTGTCCTGCAACTCCAGGGGCCTTGCAGCCAATGCTGGATACCCCAGCCTGAACTTCAAAGCTCCATCCACACACACTGTACCCCCAACACAATCTGCTTTCCCTCTGTACACCCCTCAGCCATAGTAAAGAGGTCCATGGAAGTGAGCTTGGCCCATTTGGGCAGAGAATTCTGAGTCCTGACATCTGAAGCACAGCCTGGATCAGGGGAGGGGTACAGGCAATTTCCCTTGCCCCAGAGATGCCTCACCCCATGGAAAAGTGTGTGACCGGAGCAAGACCATGTTAAAGCCCAGGGCCCAGGACAGGGGCTCCTCTTGCTTGGGTCTAAGGTGGTACTGATCACGCCTCATCTAAAGGGGGCAGCTGACCTCAACTCCAGCTGATTCCTGCTTCCTGGGAATGTCCAGTGTTGGCTAGACCTTCTGCTTTTTCAAGAGAAGATAAATTGTGGAATTTCTTGGTTGTAAATTAAAATTAAAACCAAACCAAACAAAATACCCTTGTATGAGTCAATACAATAAAGGCCAAACAAAATACAGCCACAGGCCTGCCCTTGAACTCTCACTTGCAACTTCTTCCTTGAGAACACCCCGTCCCTCCACACACTGGCCTCAAGCCACTTCTTCCACTGCCTGTCCTCCGACCCTTTGGGTTTCTGTGTTCTACCAAATCAGAGGAGCAGACAGCCCCTGCTTCCCACCGCAGGCCTTTCGATCAAGGAGTTCCTTCTGCCTCGAATACCCTCCCCGGCTCTCACACTTGTGTACTGACAACCACACTCATTCTTCAAGGGCAAGTACAAACCCAACTCCTTCAAGACACCTGCCCTGATGACTCCTGAAATTCTGGACCAGGACACCAGAATGTGAATCCTGGCTCTGCAATTTTATGCAAGTCACAAGCGCTCTGAACCTCCTGTGTAAAATGGGGGGACATTTCTATCGACCTTGAAGAGCTACTTCTTGTGAAAGCTAAATAAGATAATACGTAGTAAATTCCTGGCAGTCCAGTGGTTAGGATTCGGTGCTTTCACTGCAGGGGCCCGGGTTGAGTCCCTGGTTGGGGGACTAGGATCCCACAAGCCGCATGGCACAGCCAAAAAAAAAAAATATATATATATATATAGCATGTGTTAAAACATTTAGTATAGTTCAGGGCATTTTATCAGTGCTCAGTAAATGCTAGAATAGGAAAGCAAATTTGAGTATCTGCAAACCTTTTTGTAAAGTACTAGACAATTTTTTAGGCTTCATGGGCCATATGGCTTCCTTCCCTTGTCAATATGTAAACATGTGGGCATAGCTAGCTGTGTTCCAATAAAACTTTATTTACAAAAAGGGGCAGAGGGCCGGATTTGCCCCAAGGGTCATAGTTCCTGACCCTGTTTCATACCATTCTTAGGGCTTGTTCTCTGCCTCTCAAAGCTGTGGTTACTACTCATACTAATAGCTAATGCTTTAATTCTGCCCGTGATTACCAGGCAGCGTCGAAAACACTCTACAAGAGATTTAACGCTCATCACCACTTTATGTATAAAGAAACAGAGGCACAAAGAAGTGGCAGGTGGACTTGAGAATCAGAACTCGGAGCCACTGTGCAGCATGGGTTCAGGCCTTGGGCAGCATCTACACCATCTTGTGTGAGTTTCTTGATTGTTGGTGGATGAATGTGCATCTGCAAAGGACTTTAAGCCACCCTCCTCCCTCTCGTGTGCTGTCAGTTGTAATTATAACTACTGAACACACCCAACGGTGAATCTCCTCCAGTGACAACTGTGAGCAGCAGGCAAATGGCACAAGCCAGGGACCAACGTCCTCTGCTGAGTCTCTAGTGGCTAATAAGTACTGGGTCTGAGAGTGTTCTGCTTTCTGTCTTTAATTCTTCCTCTTCATTGAGGGCCCATAGGAATATGGAACTAACTATAAATGGCAAAGAAAAAAAGGAAATGATTTTATGTGATGGCTGACTGTCCCACAGCGCTCTGACTGATCCTTCATATAAGTCTATCTGGGTAAAGGGCTCTTGCTGTGCCCTGAGCTCCGTGTCTACATCACTGTGTCTACATCACTGCCAAAGGATCAATGGAAGGAAAGGCCAGTCTCAGGTGTGGGGATGGCTGACCAAGCAGAGATGCCCGACTACATGCTGGAGGTATCACGGCCATAGGCTTTACCATCCAAACTGGAACACTACCAAGAATTAGGCTGGGAAAACACGTGCAAAGTGGGATGCATTGTCACTCTGGTCAGAGAAACCTTTCTAAGTGGCCACTGGTGAATGTTTCACGCCTGGGGAGTACTGCTCTGTCCTAGAAAGAAGAGCAACTGGCCCTCCCCTTTTCATTCTGGTCCATGATCTCAGCTATGACACCATGAAACATTCATCCATACCATGTATTTTATACTGTGCTATACGTAACTGGAGAAAATCAAGGAAGAACAGGCCTGGTTCCTGGGAGTATGTCTTGGTTACTGGTTCTAAAGAGTTAGTCTATAGTCCTTAGAGTTAAAATTGGCTCTTGTAATTTGACATACTACAGCGAGTTTACTATGGGTTTAATGCTTTGTTTGTAATGTAAGTTTCTGGTTGATTTTCACCTATGTGTTTCAAGGCATTTCCATACTACCTAAGCATGTCCATGTCTGAGTATGGACAGTGGGCATGTTGTGCACTGCACAACTCTAAGGGCACCATTCACACCATACTCTATGTGAATGGAGCCCTCTAGGATTATGCAGTGAGCAACCTGAACAATAGGACATTGGCCCTGCTGGGAAAGTCTAGTCCCATCTCCCATCAGCCAGAACTGGTGTACTTCAGCAGCCTAATCCTTACACAGCTGGACACGCTCAGGGTGATTTGGCTGTCTGCTGTCTGCTTGCCTAGTCACTGCTAAAAAGCACTAAGCCTCCACCCACCTAAATACCCTTGTCCTGTGAGGCACAGGAAAACTATTTTGTCTGTGCTCTGCTGTTAAACTTGCCTGGAATCTGCTGATAGAAGTTCAGTCTCTCCTCTTGCCTGACAAGAGAAGACCCATGGCTGTCAGCACAATACCAAGCCCCCTTTTTTCTGACAAGGGGGGAGAAACTAAAACGAAACCCCGACTCCCCCATTTTTTTTTAACAAGGACTCCTGCCCCATCCTTCCCACTGAGTCTCAGGAGCCAAGAGTTGGCATTAAATCTTGATTGTGTTTTCAACACATAGTCTGTAAGTCTGTGTCTCAGGATGAAATCAACGAATTTAGAGAGAAAAGATGCTGCTCCTGATCCATTTCTGGAACTAGAAAGTGAGTCTTTCGCTGCATGGATGCAGAAGGCCCAAGTAAAGGCTCAGCCACATATAAGGACAGTAGGAGTTCAGAGGACAGAGGAAGGCTGATAACAATGGGTCAGAGGCAGGTGCAGCGGGCAGAATGAGACAAAGGCACTCAGCTGGGCTGAGTTGGATGACTAAGACTTCCCAAAATGTGGGGAGGAAAGGGCCTACGCTAGGTGTGTCCAAAACAGCATGAGTAAAGCTGGGTGAATGTGGCCAGTGGAGGGTGGGCGTGGGCTCCTTAATTAAAAATGCGCATTTAATGTTAGGAATCAGGGGGACCTGAAGTCTGGTGAAGAAGGGAGATGCAGGAAAAGATGTTCCATTTTAGCAAACTTTGAATTTCAGAGAGAAGAGTTTGATCTTGATTCCGGAAGGAAAGAATAAAAAAGCAATTCTTGGGGCTTCCCTGGTGGCGCAGTGGTTGAGAATCTGCCTTCTAATGCAGGGGACACGGGTTCAAGCCCTGGTGTGGGAAGATCCTACATGCCGCGGAGCGGCTAGGCCCGTGAGCCACAACTACTGAGCCTGCGCGTCTGGAGCCTGTGCTCCGCAACAAGAGAGGCCGCGATGGTGAGAGGCCCGCGCACCGCGATGAAGAGTGGCCCCCGCTCACCGCAACTAGAGAAAGCCCTCGCACAGAAACGAAGACCCAACACACAGCCAAAAATAAATAAATAAACAAATGTGGGGTTTAAAAAAAAAAAAGAATGAATCTGGCCCTTTAAAAAAAAGAAAAGTTGGGGCTTCCCTGGTGGCGCAATGGTTGAGAATCTGCCTGCCAATGCAGGGGACACGGGTTCGAGCCCTGGTCTGGCAAAATCCCACATGCCGCGGAGCGACTAAGCCCGTGCGCCACAGCTACTGAGCCTGCGCGTCTGGAGCCCGTGCTCCGCAACAAGAGAGGCCGCGATAGTGAGAGGCCCGCGCACCGCGATGAAGAGCGGCCCCCGCTTGCCGCAACTAGAGAAAGCCCTCGTACAGAAACGAAGACCCAACACAGCCAAAAATAAATAAATAAATAAATTTAAAAAAAGAAAAAAGAAAAGCAATTCTGTTTTATTAAGTCGGGAGGGGGCTGGTCTTGGTGATGATGAATGCTTCTACGCTTGCAATGAAGGATTTCATCACCCAGCCGTGGCTTCAGAAAATAATCTGAGAATTCTCACTTCTCCTTCCAACGTTCAGAAAGAGGAATTTTCTCCTGAGACATGAAAAGACCTGAAACCAAACTATCCTCAGCCAAGCTTCAGACAACTAACCCCATTCAGCTGGAACTTCCATGACTAGCTTTTTATCTACTTCTTCTGACGTTCTTTGCATCAATATCAATATGCCCATGCTTAGTTAACTGTCCGTGGCATTCTGCAGAGCACAAAGGCTAAGTGCCTGGCCCAAAGACACAGAGCTATCAAGGAGCAGAACTGGTTTATTGATTTCAAGTCCCGTTACATTGGACACTCAGCTTTGGGGCAGAAGAGAAGGACTTAGGGAAGAAAAGCACTGTCATTCTGTTGCTCCATTCCTCAAGGTTCCTTTGGAGAAACCATCTAGAATAGATGGGCGGTGGTGCGTGTCTGCTACACTCACCTCCCAGGAGACTCTAGATGCATATTTACCAACCCTCCAGGATTCTCTGGGTCAGGAGAAAGTGGGGCACACAGATGTCAGGCATTAGCCCCTAATAAGGCCAGTCTGTATTTTTTAAAGAGGATCCAAATTCTGATTTTTAAGTCTTGGTGAGTCAGTTGTTCACCCACTGAATATCATACACAGGAAAATGGCCACTGGTTTTCCATTGGGCTTGGAAAGACCCCAGAGCAAGGCAGTGATGGGGGATTTGCCCAGGGACTCCTCAGGGCCAGGCCAGGGCCGCGGTGGATTGCTTATGTGTTGGCTTTTAAAGGCCAGGGATTTAAGGATCTTTTAGGAAAAACACTCCTCAGCTTGATGTATTTCTTTCTTTTCTTTTTTAACTGTAGAGAAATACCTTTGATATTGACATCCACGTAGTATGTCGCTCAGAATCATCTTAATGGTCATCTAGTAAAATTACTCATTTTATAGATGAGAAAGTTGGGGCCAGAAGAGGAAAAAGGACTTCTTCTAAGTCACACATGAATGACATACCTGGGACAGAGCCCAGGCCTGGGTCCCCTCACACTCCGAACGCCAATTCTATCATCTCATGTTTTTGTTGTTTTCAAAACAGATCCAAGAACTTAGAATTCAGTGGTTTGGTTGATAACGTAATATTGTGTTGTACATTTTACAAGCTGAATTGCTCAAACAAATGGGAGAAAGAGAAATAAACATTCAGAAATCTATGCTAGATTGAGTCCTCTAGTTTCATGTCATTTTTCTCTTGACTTATTCCTCTATTTCTTTTGCCTGCATTTTTTCCTACAAACTTCCTCAAATACTTTTCTTTTGTAATGGGAGAGAAAGGAGAAAGGAAAAGCAGAAAGAAAAGTCTTTAAAACATTCCTAATAGAAGCCCTACAAGGTAGGTATTATTCTCATTTTACAGAAGGGGAAACCGAGGCTTGTTGAATTGAAATAAATTGCCAAAGATTACCAAGCTGACCAATGACAGACTTGGGACTTGACTTTGATTCAGATACCAAAGCCTACATTTTTTTCTTGGTTTGCAGAGTTGAGACAAGGATTCCAACCTGGACCCCTCCTGCCTGCTCTGGGTCCTTCTGTGCTGCAGTTTCCAGCCCTAACTGCTCATGAGAATCACTTGGAGCCATTTAATAAATGCTCCAGGCCTCACCCATACCAATTCGATCAGGATCTCTGGGGTGGAGCCCTAGTAGAATTATATTTTTAAGAAAATGTTCCAGATTCTAATGTGCAGCAAGCAAGAAATGAGAACCAGACAGCATGGTGTTTCCTGGGAGAATTAATGAACTTTTTGAGAAGATCAACTCATCCTACAGGTGGGAGTGCACCTTGTGTCAAAAACAGGCTCATTCAGTAGAGAAGAAGAGAAAAGAGAAGAAAGAAGGGAAGAGGGAAGGGAAGGGTAGGGAAGGGATGGGAAAGGAAGGGAAAAGAAAAGTTGAGATTCCCTGAGTGGTTCTTTTTCCATTAAGTTCTGCTTATTCTCTAGTGCTGAGCCAGTTTTACAGCCTGCATTGACTAAATCCCCGACTCTACAAGAGTTAACCAAGAGCTCTGCTGAGCAGGAGTCAGCTTACTAGAGCTCAGAAGAGGTACTGAAGCTGAGGGCTGGAGTGCCTTACAGTAGAGGCAGCCATTGGGCCCCTGTGCTTGTCTACTGCATCACTTGGTCTACTGCATCACTTGTCTACTGCGTCACTTTCCTGCTCTATTTGGAAACTCACATCTGATTGTATAACTTTGCTCAAGTAAGGCAGACGGAGCCCAGTTAGATCTGATCCCCATCAGTGAAAAACTGCTTATGCCAAAGACAGCTCTAGCTGGAACAGATGTTACTTTTGTTTGCTTAAATGATGGAGATCTTTACTGGAGAGTTTTAAGTTTGCTGCTGATGTATTCAATTCATTCCTTATAAAAGGAATGGCTTGTTGGGCACCTGGTATAACAGAAAAAATCTGAAGTCACCCTGACCTGGGTTTGAATCCTAGCACTGTGTTTCTGCTCTTACTTCCTGTTGCTTTGAGCAAGTCACTTTGCATTTCTCATCCTAACTTCAAAATGAGGAGCTGGGATTTGTTAAGGGAATGCAATGAAGTAAGGCAGTGCTTCCAAAATTTTGGGGGTAGATGAACATGGCATTAAATAACACAGAACCACACAGTGAGAAAATTATTACTGTTTTGATCTTCTTCCATGCCATCTGATTATATCGAAGAGATGGGGGTATATTTTTGATAAGTCTCTAACCTGGCTATTCCTTCCTTTAACAATGAAAGAGTTGGTCTCAGGTAACTGAATGTATTACTAGGCAACTGTATGCAGCTGAAAATTAATAATTTGCTGATTTACATTTATTTCAACAGTTACTTCTATGGCATGTGCTGCCTGCGTAAGGTAGGGCAATAAAGTTACCTTTTAGGTCAAAGAAGTGGTTAGAAGAGTAAATGAGGGTCCACAGGTGGTACACACACAGGACAAAAATAATTAAGGTGATACCAAAAGTCTAAGTTTATGAAAAACTGAGTTAAAGTATGAGACAGAATCTCACATCAAGCCTCTGAGTAGGGTGAGGATTTAGTCAGTCTCCCAGAGAAAAAAGAAATGACTGAATTGGTCCTTGCACTCTGATTTGAAATAAGTTCTCTAAGAGACAGAATATGTAGACTCATATGAGTCTACATATTCTGATGGATGGACGATTCACACTGACTGTAGGATTTATGTCACCTCCAGGTTGTCCTCAGGTTGACCTAAGAACCCTGGCCTTAAAAGGGTAGGTCTGCTGCTCATATTTTCTATACTCAGTGACTTGGAAATAGAAAAAAAAAGTTGGAAAATACAATTATCATCTTAAATTCTTTTAGCCTTTAGTTAAAATTTTTTAAAAAAGAAAGAAAATACTAGATCACAGTGACTTTTGATGACAAGCCATGGGAGGAAAGATCCCTATTTCATCAGTTCTTTGAAATGTCAAACTTTCTGCTGATTATTATTCTTAGTAAGATAAGGAAGTGAACGTTAGAGAATATTACTATTCTGTGACCACATGACCTCAGGAGCCCGATAAGAGACTAAGGATTAGGAGGGAAAAGAAAATCACATTTAAATTTAAATACATACGGCCTTTGCCTCTTGTTATTTTTCCTAAGAAGGGATATGAAGCACCAGAACTAGTCAAGGGTTGACTACAAAAGTTTTTGTTTATTTTTCCAGGAATGCAACTTTCAACCATGAAACACGATGCCACAAAGTTCTTAAAACATGACATGGTTCACTTAACCTAAGAAATAGAGAGTAGCTGAATCTAAATACTCTAAATTGTTGTAAGAAATGAATTTTTTTCTCTTGAGTTGTAAATGAGCTCACCAGCCTTAGGATAATCTATCATTATAAAGTCACGTGAGTCTTTCTGCTAAAAAGCTCAAGCATCAAATTCTGCTATTGGCTTTCTGCTTATGGGCTGTTCAAAATTTTTAAATGCTTCCATCAGATTTAAGTCCAAATCCAGTGCAAAGCCTTATTCTTCCGAAGGAGTTCAGGAGACTTCATCTCTGGTTCCGGCTCTGCCATTATCTCGCTATGGGTAAGTCTCATCTTGGACCCAGCCATATAATGAGTAGATTATGGTAGATTAGGGGTAACCCACAAATGCCAACAGGTGCCAGGCAGGTAATATAAACAAAGGAAGCTGGCCAAGAGTAAGGTAATAGGAAATGGGGGTGAGGAGAGTGAGTAAGAGAGTATGACTCCCCCAAAGGGGGCAACCACCACCGGCTCCAGACACCTGTCAGCCAGGAAAACAGGCCCATTGTTGACAAAGCCTCTGAAATGTCAAGAGAAGCTGGAAATCCATCTTCTAAATGGCAGTGAATTAAAAATGATTTTAAAACATGATGCAGGCAAAACCAACATAACCACAGGCCAGATGCAGCCGGTGGATAACCACTTTGTGACTTCCGCATTAGATGATCCCTTTGAGCTCCTATAGCCTTAACTTCTAAATAGCAAATTTTGGCTTTTGTGTGATGCCCATATAGTGGAGGATTTGACACTGTTTGAGAAAAGCAGGAGAGGAGCTGGGTTGTTGGAGACACAGTGTGTTCTCCTGGTGGCTGCAGAAGGGTGACAGAGCCTAGATCAAGAGGCACTGGCACAGTGCCATAGAACACTGTTCCTCTTAGCTCTTATGACGGGGCAAAATAATAATCATAACCATATTAACAACAACAACAAAACCTCCTGTGCTTATTCCGGGATGGACACGCCACTCCTATACGAATGGGGAAGGAAAAACTGTCAGGCAGAACAACAGGACTCCAAATGAACAGATAAGAGAACAGATATGGGCGATTAGCCAGCCCTCTGCTTCCCCTTTGGGAAGGAAGTGCTGCAGAGACACCTCCCATCCTCCAGAGGGCAGTGTTATTACAGAGCGTTTGCTTGGGTAGATAAAGGTACAAAATAAGAACTGGTGCCATTTTGTCTTTTTTGAGCACAGATGGCTCTGTTATCCAAATCTTTCTGTATCCAGTCTCAGCTGCATCCCCATACCACTTTCATAACAAGAGCTTCTGTGTGGAAGAAAGTAAAGAGAGCTGAGCTTGAAACTTGTTCCCCAAGCCCCATCCCAATTTTTAGCTCTGCTATATTGAGCAAGGTACTTACTGTCTCCTTAACTCAGCTTCTTCATGTATGAAGGAGAATATTAGCAATGTCTACCTCATAGGGTTGATGTAATATTAAAGGAAATTCTACCTATCCAGGGGAAGTGCCTAGTTTTAAGTATGGAACTATGTTCCCTTTCAAAGTTCTTATTTTCTCATCTAAATTCCTCTGGTTATAATTAGGGTTTATCTGCTAATCTTTTGCCCTCCGTGATGGGAAATTACCCCTGGAATAGAATTATTAGATTGAACTATAGGGAACTGTCAATATTTAACATTACTGATTTACTAAATGGCGATTTCATATGGTTCGATATAATACAAAAGCAGTCACAAACCCAATGCAGGAAAAAGCAGCTTCCCTTTTATACTGGTTCTGAAACACAGCTGAACAGCTTATGTTTACATTTGGGAAAAGTAAGACCTTTAGTAGAGGAACAAACACTTTTTCATCACAAGTAAACTAACATTTGTTATCCACTTCCAGCTTACAGAGTGCTTTATATAAATATAATTTCCCTTAACTCACAACAACACTGGGGATGGATGTCAGCACACGGCTTTTCACACACTACTCGGAGTGTCACTGTGGGTATGCCCTAGAGTTGTGGGGTGTATAATGGTCTACCATGGTTCCAGTCTGCATGTCCACACACTAAAGAGTATTTCAATTAACAAAAAGAATAATGTCAAGAAAGCCCTGCCACTCGCTGTGTAGGATGGATCAGATAAGATGTAGTTCCACAAACACTAGGATGAAGTGCATAGATGCCCAGGAACCACCCAGGTTTCAAGTGCCCAGTACTTTTGACAAGGACAAGAGGTCCTTGCACTTCCTCAGCTTTCTATTGGTTGAAACTCTTGTTAATTTCAGCGTGGCAATCTGAGGCACCATTCAAGTTTCAATCTTGAGTTATCTTCCATGCATAAAGCCACCAGAAAAAAAAAAAAAATCTACTACAGAACCCAAACAGATGAGAACTCCCCAACTGATTTATTTCATATCCTCAAAGAAAACAACTGTGACAGTTCTGCAGGTGTCATCATACCTGCCCTTTGTTCATTCTCTCTTGCAATAACTTTTTAACGTTTCATTGAGTACCTACTATGTGCCAGGCTCTGTTTGAGGACAGGGGTCAGCAAACTACAAGCCTGAGGGCCAAATCTGGCCCCCACTCTGTTTCAGTAACTAAAGTTTATGGAACTTAGCTACAGTCATTCATTTACATGTTGTGTATGGCTGCCTTCTGGCAGAGCTGAGTAGCTGTGACAGAAATCATGTGACCCACAAAGCCAAAAATATTTACTCTCTGGCCATTGAGAGGAAAAGTTTGCTGACTCTATTTTAGAGAAAGAGGATACAGCATTAAAAAAGAGAAACAAAGTCCCCATGTGTCTTGAGAGGCTCCTGTTTAGAAGATCACACTGGATGAACTCTTACTACTTAAACTAAGGGGCTGACCGAGTTTGACCCGTGGGATCAAAGGCAATGCCACTGCTGAGGGCTTATAAGGAACAAGAAAAGGGATGACAGGCGTTGAGACAGATGTGCAAGAGGGGGTTAGAGAAAGGATTAGTTAATGTGGAAACCAGCTGGAACAGGCAGGCCACAGGGATTCCCACCGAGGGGCACCCAAACCTTTGGCTGGGTGAGGTGGCATATGTATCAGAATCACCTGGAGATATCAGTAAACATGCAGGCTACTGGGCCCCACTCAGGAATCTGAATTTGAGTTCCAGAGGTGTGGTCGAGCTTCCACATTCTTAGCGGGTGCCCCCAGGTGATGCTGAAGCAGGCTCAGGTTTGAAAAGCACTGGATTAGCGTTGAGTTTTAGTGAGCAGTCGGAGGTGCTCCCCACGAGGTCTGGCCTGAAGTCCACTCATGGCAGGTGAGAAGGGGAAAGAACCGGGGCACAGACACACAGAGGTAGATGCAGTGAAAAGGCAGTTTATTGTCTATTAATACCGTACAGAGGAACAGAGAGAAGCTACAAGTACAGCATCGGCTGTCGCTGGCAGTGTTATTTCTGAAGTCGGTTTTTGTTTTGCTTTTCATCTGAAGGAGACAGAACAGTCAAAGTACACTTCAGGTTACAAAGTACAGCAGCTATAGCCCAGCAAGTCTAATTCAGAGTAAGCACAACAGGCTCCCAACCCACCCCGCAACCAACCACCAAATGGATATATTTACAGTGATGTCACTCACCCCGAGTGAGCTGCTAAAGCCGAACATTCCAATCAACAACCTACATTCACTGAAAGCTGCATCAGACACAACATTTTCTGGAACCCCTGTATGATGTTGACTCTCTTAAGTCAGGAGTTTGAGAGGAGGAAAGAATGTTCCAGAACCCCACAAAGGATAGGACTCTTTCCACTTGCCAGAATGGGATATGACAGAATTGGGAGTTGGAGCCACACACAGACTAGTTGAGATCAGGCATTGCCCGGTGGTCTCTTTGTACATAAAGACTAGTTGCAAAACCAAGTGACTGGATGTCTGCCTGACCACCTCATCTCGAAACCAAGAGGTTCCCATAGTAACAAGAGGCCAGGGCACACGGCCTCTCCCTACCACCCTCAGGCAATTGCATGGTTCTTTCATTTCTGGAGTTGTTGCCATGACACTTCGGTTCACAGTTGGGCCTGAATTGGGCCTGCTGGAGGGACTCTGATGATGAAAAAACTAAAATGATGTGCCTGGGAACCAGAGAGGTTATTTTTCTTGAAATGGAGAGTGTGTGGAAGACCTTGCCTTGTTGGAAGAAGGCTCTTGGTCTTTTAGGGTAGTAGAAGAAGACCCCATCCTAGGAAAGGGTGCTGCTTGGGAGGACAGTCTAACAGGAATAGGGAGCAGATTCTTAGGTGTGACCTCTGACCTCTGGTCTCAGCCAGACAGATGAACAGGTGCCGGTGAAGATCTTCACGAACTCGAGTGTGACTGTGATGGGAACTCAATAATGTGGCAGAAAATTGAGGAAAAAAATCCAAGAACTCTAAAAATTCAGTTATCTCCTTTATGGATGGATAAGGATAATTCTTTCCAGTCTCTACTTAACTCTGAAAATAGGATGCAGCCTCATTGATATTTACAAGGTCAAGAACTCCTGGTAAGTTTTATACTGTTGGTTTATACATTTATGTATATTGTGTACATTATGTAGATGGCCAGATGATTCTGACTCACCGTTTCGCATGTGTTACTCAAATGTACCATAGTGAGTGGTCCCTTAACTTCAAATGTAGCAATTACTCCTTGAATATGTGAAAGAGTTGAACTTAGATAATTGCTGGGCTTAGCTTTCGTTTAAAACAGGTATCTCCTTCCAAAAGATCGTTCTATATTATTAAAGGTGTGGCTCAGAGAGCTATCAAGCCGTATAACAGGTTGTCTAATGACAGGTATAGATAGCTGGATCGTACAACCTAGGACTATTGATTGGGAAACACTGGATTTCATGCAGTGCTGGTGCCAGGGCAGGTCACGGGACCTCTGTTCATGCCCCCCAAGGTCTGGGCTAGTGCTACAGAACTCACCAGAAAGTTACCTTAATGGAATGGAGAAATAATCAATCAAGGGTGCTTTCAAACTCAAGCTTCATAATGCATCTAAATTTCATTACAAAAATATTTTTCCTTAAAAAAATACATAAATGTAAACTATTCCATTTCTATAATCACTCCCTACTCCCATCTATATCACGCCACTCGTCTTACACTAGAATGAATGGGCACACCCCTCAGGTAAGGCTCCATCACACCATTTGAGTCCATCTCTCTCGCTTTTTCAAGCTATGCCAATTGTGCTTAAAAATATGCTCCCAGACCCAGGTAGGGGGGTCCACAAGTTCACCTCCCTTACAGTGGGAAGGACTGCAGGAGGTCACACATTGCATGAAGCCCACCCCAGGAATGTCAGAGTGGGATAGTGCAGGCTCAGAAGGGAACACAAGGAAGTATTTGGTTGGTAAACATGCAGAGGCAATGCCCAAGCTCTGCCTACTTTATTCCACCTGGGCCAGACCTGCAAGGTTCTGCCTCAGGCTCCTGGGATGAAATTCACAGCTCTGAAGAGGGCTGGGTAGGGGTGGGGAAGAGAATGTTGTGTTCATACAGCTTTGGAATACAACCTGTGATTTTGAAAGGATAGAAAAGAACATAAACAGTGATGCTAAGGCAAACTTTCAAATGGCACATCAGAACTCTTTTTTCTTTTGTCATTCGTTTTGTTAACATCACAAGGCAGATACATTCTGTAAACATATATACCATACAGTACGTTAACCATAGGGGGGGAAAGAAAAAGCCACCCTGTCATTCTTTTCTTTCTGTATTTCTCTTCTTTTACTCCAGAAGGACTGCCTGAAGTCTAGAGGAAATTTTGTGGTTCATAAGATGTACTTTTCTTTTAATAAAAATGCAATGACTTGCAAAAAAATAGCCCCAGGTGACTAGTAAGAGGCAATATGGGGAGAAGATGAACCTGTAGAAACTTAGAAAATAGTCACAAAATATTAAAAAGTCATTAATTTCAGGAAACATTTTGTTTCCCTGCTTAGTAAAAGAGAGCACTGAAAAATTTTTACAAAAGTTAAGGCTGTCCAGATCTTTGATGCAGAAAGTTTGTGGTTCCCCAAAGATATATATTATATTTTCACATTGAAAGCAAGATTTTTTGTGCTACAGTTCAGACCTTTTTATTTTAGACTGGAGTGGAGAGGGGACGCAGAGGCCTATTTAAGTCATATAAAAATTAAGGGGTAGGGGATGAGGTTGGTCTAAGGATCCCCAGGGAAACTGCCCTTTGAAACTTTCAGGATGTAATCTTTATTCTAGCCTTTTCTACATTCAAATAATAAGTATTTTGGTTTTAAAATGGAGATTTTATCATGTGGTTTGCTGAAGCTATGAAAATAGAAACACATAACAGCACTGCGCTCCTCATAAGAGATGGATTTTTCTTTTTCCCTAGAAAACGCAGGGAAGTTTTCCTGATTAGACCAGAAGAGGTCTACACAATGAAGGCGAACTGGCAACAGGAATCCCAGATGCCATCTTGCGCATTACTTGGAGATGTTTTGCGATATATACCATCACTCCGTGTACCTGCTGGGTTGTACTATCCAATAGGACAAAAGATACCTTCTGGTTCTATCCTAATCAGTGGAGCTACATATACCTTGATTAATAAACTGAGGAGCTTCTAAAAGACTGCATATTTACACAGTTTCTGAAACTTATCTTAACTATGCTGAGAATTCATGGTTTCAATAATGAATGTACATGTTGTGAAAGTACAACATAAAACTGCTCTCGCCTTGGAATGGTTTTTGTTGTAAACAAAATAACATTGCAGGAGATGAGAATATTCCCACAAGGAATGGGCCCTTTGGTGGGTTAAACTCCACAAGTGGGTCTGGTGACAAACAGAGATGGCTGAGCTTCTAGATTTTAAGTAAGAACAAAAGAAATCCTCCGTGCATATTTTGTCTATGTTCGTCTGTGTTTTACATTGACAGAGTTAGTTTCTTAAAAAGGAAGAACTGGTTTAGTGGTTCAGTTTTTGCCTCTATCGCCATATTCCCGCCACCTCTTTTGCTACCCACTGGTTTATTGGCATTAAATAAATGGTGTTTGTCAAGGATGTTCTGTGGTCCCTTGAAATGATGTTCTGCAGGAAGTGGAAAGAAATCAGCTGTTTTCAGACTTGGCCTCAACATTTTGCTCCAGAGATGATATCGTAACTCTAGGAAATTATATAGAGATGATTTCCCCCTTTTATAAAAACTTGCCCCTAACCAAAATAAAAAGCCTCCTTGCATGTAGGAAAAACATTTATCACCAGAAAGTAAAATGGACTAGGTGGGAATCTGAAGCAGATAACACGTCATTAACATTTCAGAGAGTCAAATCAAATGAACTCTAGAATTTGAGTTTTCTGAAAGCCTTTGAATAATTTTAGGAAACCATGTTTGGGGTTTACCCAGAAAAGAATTCCCTAGCCCCTCGTCCTCTCTACTGCCAATATTGAGTGATGTCGCTGGACATTGTCAAATCACTTTTAGAGGCAAATAATTTTGCTTATATAAGGAAAATAATATAATTGTGGGTAAACGAGGCACAAGGTAAAAAAAGAAAACTCCTTAATATTGTCCTACTGCACATCAAAGAGAAAAAAAAAGTCAAGGGTATACAAGTCATCAAGATTTTTCAGGATATATAAGGTTTATTATCCTTTTAACTCTTTAAGGATCTTTAACTCCATGCCATTGAGAATCTGTTTTAAGCAAATGCAGTGACCCTCTTTTCCCTCTTTCTCCTCTTTCCATTTAAAGAGTTCTGAGTATATGATTTGAAAAGAAAGTCCAACTAACCATGAGCTCAAAAGTGATCATGGTTTTGCAGCTTTATTACTGATTCTCTAATTAGCCTGGTGATGTAAGTCAATACCCTGTATTTCTGAAGGGCGTGATACCATACATAATAAAGTGTTTACAGAGACAATGCCAGTACCAGCAGCAAAGGCAGAATCTTCACAATCACAACTCTGTTTATATTTTCACTATGAAGGGTAGTTCCTTTTCTCTGTAGATGGGATTATAGGTCTCATCCCGTAAAAGTACTGGCTGAAGCTGAACCTCCCACTGCAATAGGAAAATGAGGCAAGCTATACAAATACATACGCCATATTCAAACACACCTTCGTTTACTGTGGTCACACATCATTTTAATAAACGTAACACATCTTACTTGAAAAACCATTTAAATGATAAGCTTTACCAGTAAAAGTAGACAGAGAACTCTAATTCATATAATTTGCTAATCCCTATACTAATTATTGGTAAATGAGAGCGCATATTATCATTGGTCTTTTAAATCTCACGTGTGGTTTTGTAGTGAGAGGTAAAGACCATTTTCTTCATGAGAAACTAACTCACTGATGGAAGCGTAGGTCAGGGAATGATCTGTCCTGAAAGACTCTGGTTCCGTTTATCAAAAGTACGCCCAAGGCTAAATTCTATCATTCCACTCACTAACTGTGCTTTTAAAAACTCAAACTGAATAGTCTTCATCCCCAAATGAGTAAAAAAAGATAAGCTATGGGAAACTTTTAGATTGTTTCTTTCTAAATAAATTATTAAAATCAGAGATTGTCCAAAACATTGAAGCTGCTTTCTTTTTCTCTGTAAATAGGCTTCTCTGGCATGTCTTCTTCTTCTTTTTTTTTTAACCTTTAAATGAT
This sequence comes from Balaenoptera physalus, assembly GCF_965194825.1. Classification (NCBI taxonomy): domain Eukaryota; kingdom Metazoa; phylum Chordata; class Mammalia; order Artiodactyla; family Balaenopteridae; genus Balaenoptera; species Balaenoptera physalus. The sequence continues at coordinate 23,481,886 of NC_138886.1, forward strand.
GCTAAAATGACCATTTGCTGAGGAGCACGAAGCTGAAAGTTTATAGGCAGCAAAACCAGATATTATTTCTAGATAATAGAACAGTTTTATTCAAAAAAAGCTTCTTTGCTGAACCTGAGATTTAGAGATAATTCCCTCAGCTGTTCAAAACCAAGCCATGGATGGAATCATCTTAGAAAGTAGAACTTAGCTCGTTACTTTTTTCCTTCTTTAACTTTTTTTGGTTTATATACTGGTGATAAAACGACTTACTTTGTGCTCGTTAAAAATGTAATTATTTGGGAAAGATTAACTTTGAAAATTAAAAAATATTGGTTTTCCCCCTTTTAATTGGAATAAATATAATTTCAAGCTAAAAAATTAAAAATAATAATAGATTTAGCACTAAGATAGCTATTTAGGACAAATTGAGTTGGTTCTGTAATAAAATTCTCTCAAGGTCACCTTACTTTTCCCTCATCTACTTTCCACAGAAGTTAAACTTGATGTAGTACATCTTATCATATGTTTTTTGAAAGTAGGTTCTATGGAACGTAGATAATTTTGTGAATTATCTGCAACAATGCTATGAACATTCGGGCAAAAAACTAAAAAGATATCTCTGTTTTAAAATCAATTCAAATGTTACAGCTTTATTTCATTACTCTATTATTATTTTACTATATTGCTTCCCTTTGGTTTTATTATACCTGTGGCTCTTTGCTTTGGGGGAATGCTAAGAATTTAAAGAATTGTTCATTGTGTTCTAGATTAAAAACCATCCTTTGATGTTCTGGAATCTTCAGAAGTTGAAGAAACAATGCTTGAAGAAGCCCAGCTATGTGCCACTCACTCAATCAGTATTTGTGGAACGAATTAAAATACTTAAGGTGAGAAGATAGGTCCTTCTTCATCTTTTAAACATTTTTTACATTTTAGAGTTTAATTCTGTGGGGTGGGTAAACCTACGTGGTGATGGTACGCGAAACATTCTCTTTCTCATGGGGACACAAAGAAAGGAGTCCAGATGGAAGGCTCTGGAATCAATGGGGCGGGTGAGATGAAGAGTTAATTCAGGAACAGCACCGTCCACAATGGAGCGGAAGCATCAGAGCAACCACTGTAGGTCAGAAGGACTGTTTTAGAAATATGGTCACTACAGAGAAACTCCTCAAAATGACCCCTTCGTTGAAAACAGATGAACATGATCAGAAAATATCCGTGAAAAAGAAAACAATATAAAAATTTACACTCTTTTTTTTTTTAGAGAATAGAAGCAAGGCTCATGGGTTCGCCTAACTTTGGAGATCACTGCTGATGCTCAAAACAATGCTTGTTTCATGTCCTTAGAAAGTTAAAAATGGTGCTTCTTATATAAAGGGTCCATCAGTTAAGTCATAGAAAGAGAGACAGCTGCTGATGGGCAGGTTATGGAATCAGTCCCTACAATTCAGTTATGACAAGCACTGGGTTCTTTTCTTTTACATCAATTTCATTTGTTTTAACAGAAAGCCAGAGATATACAATACCGTAACCTGGAAGCTTATATAAGGCAGCAAAAAGCATCACCCTAGATTGGACAGACTAAGTAAGGTCTACTTTTGGCTACGCTAGCAACTGGCTAGAGCCCATAGCATTTTGCCACATGAGATATAAAAGCAAAGATCCACAGCGAGGGAGGCAAGTGACAAATCAATGACGTGGCGATGTGCGACTACGTGATAGGGACACACGACAAAATGAAACCCCCGATGCCCATGGATTCAATTCCAGTCAAGTGAATTAAGGCTACTAGATCACTGGCGGCTAGGAAGAGTCCATTCCGATCGAGCAGTAAGGAACCGATTCCCTCTTGAAGACACAAGGAAAGGTTTAGAGGAAAAGCAAGTTCTTGGAAAGAGTGAAGCACACACATGCATGTTGTCTCTGAGCTGAGGAAACTGGAGAAAAAAAAAACGAAAGGGAAAAAAATAAGAGGGATCAAAGCAATCCAACTGCAAGGCAAGGCAGGTGTTTGCTTCCAGTTCACAGTATCGCAGTTAGTGGTACAGGGAGGTCTACGTAAGTGGTGGAGAGCACAAAGGCTGCCCAGAAGAAAAGGGAAGAAAGAAGTGGTCACATGACAACACAGCATTGACAGCGCTTTTTCTTTTGGGTACCTGGGGCTGGCTCCGTGGCCAGGCTCTCTTCCTTCCCTTCGGGGGATGAGGGCTCTGTGGTATCTGAGACGGGTCTCCCGGACACCAGCTCAGCTGCGTTCCCATCAATAGTGGACACATCTGTCACCGTCTTCTCCCTCAGTGACTTCTCATCGTCTTCATCAATGAGGACCAACTCAGCCTTGATGGTTTCATCATAGCCTAGCACCTTCTTCGTCTCTTCTTCATCCTCGATATTTTGGTAGCCCATGAAAATCATGGTGACTGGCTGATCCAAGTTTGCCTCCGGCCCTTCAGTGCTGGGGGCTGGAGCCTGCTGCCCTGGGTTCCCGGAAGTATGATCTTTCCTAGACTTATGGACCATTTCTAACTTGGCTTCTTTGCAGAGCGTATGTTCCTTAGGGTGGCTGAGGTTCCCATCTGCAACCACAGTCCTTTCTGACACGTGCCCTCCTCTTAAGCTTGATTGTCCAGCCTTCTGAATAAGCTCTTCTACATCCTTTGAGCTTAATTTGTGCACTCCGTTTTCTACTATGGTGCCTCCTGAGTGCACCTCATACACTACTTTGGTACCATCATCAAAGACTTTGACTCCTCTCTGATGGACACCCTCTGGGCCAATGGTGGATGTAGAGAGAATCTTGGTCTCTCCTGTTTGTTTGTCTTTCTCCACATTAATTTCCATGGCGTACACAGCTTGAATGAAAACAAGAGAAAGGAAGTGCATGTTACAACAAAAAAAGCCAGTGAATGGTTAATTGCCAAACAGACAAAAAAAAAAGGTGCTGTGCCCTTTCTAGTCTAACTGCCAAGCATCTTGAGTGTTAGAGTGAGTGCAATGTGGACAGAGGTGGTTATATATGTGTTTTAACACAGCAGCTAAATGCACTGGGAAGACACATGTACAGAGTTACCATATCTCAATGGCACCCACACTTCCCAGGAAGATGAGCTAAAATAAGGCCACGAGCGACTGTTGAGATCCAGCGTGACACATTACAGGGAGGCTGACGACATGCAAGTTTACCTTGATCGTGAGCATACCTTAGGCTTATAGACAATTTTAAAGCCCTTGGTTAAGATGTAACCTAGTTCCAAAATCTTAAATCTCTTTTAAAAATTCTTTTACAGAGTATTCTACTGTTTTTTAGACATTTCCCTTTTCTGTAATGAAGATTACACAAAGGGTTTTGCAGGTCGCACATGGCCATCGTCTACTGTACTCTAAAAGAGGATATTTATAAAAATTGAAAGCTATGAAGGGAGTCAGATTATATGCTCTGTAAGCGTCAGTCACTTTGTTAGGTTTCTAAGATAAGAACTAGAAAAAGAACAGACCAGAGGTGGCGTCAACCCACGACACTGGAATTTGAGGACTATCCTCACAGAAAGCCTCTTTCTTCCCCCATGCACGCACCGCCAAGTCCTCGAGATTCTGCCCCATACTTCCCTCCCATCTGCCGCCTTCTTTCTGTGCTACTGCCACCACTCAATCTGAGACACTACTTCCTCTTCCCTAGATATCACAAGAGCTTCTTACCTGGTCTTCCCAGGTCCAATCTTGGCCTCTCCAACTCATCTCAAATCCTGCTGCTGGTCTGAGCTTCCTAAGAACCAGCTCTTTCCTGTCCTGTAGACTTACGTTGACACTCCATACTTTCAAATCTATTACCTCAGAGACTCCCTGTGAGGCACACGGCCTGGATGGGAGGAAACTGGGCCTCAGACCCACTGAGCCAACTGTCCCCAGACACCCTTGCCCTGAACGACCCACAGATACATCAAACTCTGCAGCTGCGAAACTGAATCCATCTTCTCTCAAAAAACTCCCCCGTAGTCTTGGTGTGAAGTAACACCAGCTCCGCTACCTAGTCTTTCAAGCGAGAAGCCTCAGAATCATACCTGATTTTTCCTTTTCTTCCTAATTACCCAGAGTCAAACAACTGCTGAGACTAATTCTATTTCAGATCCATCCCCATGCATCTCCTCACCACTACCTCTATCACTACTGCCTTAGACCAGGCCCTCTTCGGCACAATTACCTGTGTCTGATTTTTAACTGCTACTTCTGTCTTTTCATCGCCAGTGGGCCAAAGGCAGCTGAGGCCCTGTTTTGCATGGCCAGAGGAGCAAAGAATGGTCTTTACATCAAAAAAAAAAAAAAAAGTTAAAAAAAAAAAGGAAGGAAGGAAAGAACTTAAGAAAGAGAAAAGGAAAGAAAGAATTTAAGAAAGAGAAAAGGAAATAAAAAGATATGCAACAGAGACCATACGTGGTCCACAAAGTCTAAAATATTTATGATCTGGCCCTTTACAGAAAAAGTCAGCCGACCCCTGCTAGCCTAGGCTCCACCCTGCCCACAGAGCTACTTTACTTACAAACCCTCTGTTGGCTCCTGTGTCTGTAGAGGGTAAACACCAAACTCCTTAGCTTGGCATGTGATTACCTTTGGCATTTATCTGCAATCTTCCTTTCTTGTCTTGTCTTGTGGCCCCTCTCATCCCACATCCACTCAGGCCATAACAAAGTCCTCACTATTCCCAGGACATCCCCCCATGACTCCTCATCCCTGTCGCCTGCTGTCCCTCTGCCTAGACTGCCTTTTGTCCCTCCTCCACTGGCAGACCCTAGAGTCCTATGTCATACCTCTGCTCATCATGGCCGTTGAGTCCCTACCTCTTTCTGAAGAACTACAAGTGCCCCAACTGTGTTAAAAAGATCCAAACTATCTTTCCAATCACACATTTCATTGCTTCCTTTCCCTCTAGAGCAACCAAAAAACACCATCTCACACCTAACATTTCCTGCTTTTAAGATTCCCTTCTCTTGAAAAGTCCTTCTTTTGAGTTTCTTTATATCCAAATATGACTCATCCATCGATGCCCAGGTCAACAGCGCCCTCTTCCATGAGCTTTCTTTGATTGTCCCATCTCTAAGTCATCCCTCTCTTCTCAAGATTCTCTGAACACTTCTTCTAAACCTCTCTGAAGGCACTTAACACTTTCCACGCAGTAATATAATTATCTGTGGGAATGTTTTATTAGCTCCATAGATTCTTAGGATCCTTGAAGGCTAGTTTTTTGCCTGACATCTTTCTATGATTCCCCCTCCCTCCCAACACCTACCTTAGAACCTTTTGCAGAAAAGGTACCTGCTATACATACTTGTGAAACAGTTGCTACTAACTGAAAAGTCTAATTTGTTGTTTTAATCTAGTCACAAATACTTCATATGACACCAATGAAAAGGTACACACAGTGATTAATGTTTGTACTGGTTAAAAAAAATAGCAACGGTATTATTCCATCTGCTTGTGTAATAAGGTACAATCTGATCACGGTTAACACTTAACTAAAAAGATTTTGAAGCAAAATCTAATGCTCGATTTTTCATTGTGTCTGTTTTGAAAGTTTCACTTGCTCAGCACAAAGATCTTGAGTTTCCTTAAGTGACACAATGGGAGGCCAACCAATATTTGTCATAGAGGTACATGAGATCACACAATGACGGTGATATCAAGAGAGATATCTGTTTCTGTTATTTCCTGATTTTCCACAAAATGTGTTATCAAAGAAATAGAATAGGTATTTAAAATTTTGCATGGGCTCCAAAAGCCTGTTCTTTAAATATTACATTTATATTAAAAAGCACAATTTTGGGTTAAAATCTTATGTCCTATCACTATTAACACACTCATGGGACATATTTATAAATAAGAAAGGTAATAATGACTGTCAGTTATAGATACAACACCGCAAACATCCAGTAATATATGAACTAAATGATACAATGAGCTGCAATCAATACAGAGTATGGAAGAAAATATTTCTGTTTTTATATCCATATCTGATAGGATACAAATTATGAACATAGGAATCTTTAGGGATGTCCCTCTCTCTCTCTGCCCACCAATGAGAATGCTGTCATTTTTGGTCCAATTTTCCCTTTTCTGCCATCCTAATCCCCAACCTCATCTAGTCCTTGCCTGTTCCTAGAATCAGAGACTGGACTGAAAGGAGGGATGACGAGGAGAAAGTCTTTGCTAGAACGGTTAAGTAGATCCATACTATAAAGAGTTGAGAAAGAAGGAGCTGAATGGAAGAGACAGTGAAAGCTGTGCGGGAGGAGGATAGGGAAGGAACATTCTGTGGCCGTGGATGATACTTTGCAGAATTATATGTGGAGGGAAGTAAAGGGAACATAAGTGCTTCTGGGTGGAGATATGAATTGGATCCCTTTTAATATCCTTCAGGAAAAATAGGTAAAGAACAGAGTTTCTTTTTAGTGGGTTTTCTTTTTTTTGTCTGTGATTTTAAGCTGTATTTTTTTAAGTGTGACATGGCTCTGGAACTGAACCACAAGTGACATGGATTCGTTAGGGTTACAGATTAATATTTATATTTATATGTTATATACTGTTCTTTCAATATTTCTAGAATATGAGAGAACACTTTAAGACATTTTTATAATAAAAGAAACCTAGATATGTTATGCCATAAAAGACAACATTCGTTATTTATTTTTTTCCCCCAGATAAGATGTTGGGCTTCAAAGGAACCACAGATTTTTAGCAGGTTTCCTCAGGTTTGGTCTCACATACCTCGTCTGCCTTCACTCTCTTCTCTAGTAAGGGGGAGTCAGGCAAACACTTCGAGAAGCTCTGGTTTACACAAAGGCAATATTTTTGTTTGTTTCCAGATTTATTGAGATATTGTTGACATATAACATATGTAAGTTTAAGATGTACAATGTAATGATTCAATATACATATATACTGCAAAATGATTACCAAAATAAGGTTAGTTAACCCCTTCACCCCCTCACATAATTGCCATTTTTAGGGCTGATAACTTTAAAGTTCTACTCTCTTAAGACAATACTTAGACTTTATGGATACATATATGAGAATGTTATTAGACATTCCCGAAACCACACAGGAAGTGTGAACATTTATCTTAAATGTGTTGTTTATGAATAAGTATTTCTATTTTGCTTCAGTTCTCAGCCAATAATATCCCAAATGTGAACGAGGGTGGATATGAACCACTTATTTTCTTAGGAAAATAAGACTTACATTTTAAAGTCAACATTTTGTTTACGAGGCATGCACACAATTTTTAAAACTCTTCTGCTTTTTACTCCTGCCAAGTAGCGTATACCAAAGACCTCTCCTCTCCCTTATATCATGCCCTCGTCTCTAACCACAAAGAACACTTCTCGAATCTGCCCTTTTCTTTCCTCAAGGCTCCCCATGCCACAGGTACACAGTGATGAGGATTGTAAGGGCTTGTTATCTAAGCTCATCTTATTGAAAAAAAATGAGGAGGGTGGTACTGCTCAGGGGAGGAAACTTTCTGGGGAGCCCTTGAAAGAGATTTTGAAAAAGCCCCATGAACAAAAAGAAAAGTATTAGAGGAAGGACCAGGAGATAGAGAAAAAAGAAAGAAGAAAGTCCAATGGACATTGCAATGATGGGATGACTGAAATCTGGAAGTACGTCTTTATAAAATGATATATTTAATTATTGATTTCCAAATACTATACACTGATGACCATGAGGTTGGAGGACACACAACATGTTTGCTCTTCCTTCCAATAATCGGGTGAGAGAGCAGAGTAGTATCTCCATTTTGTTAATGAAGAATAAGAACCAAAGTGACCAGTTTCTGCAAAGGGATACAAATGGATGACTGCATTGGTGCTGTGACTCTGAGCTCTGTTTGGTTTTCTTGGTTCTTCTCCCCCACAGCTCTCTCACCAATAGAAGGGCCACCTTGAAGAAGCAGAGACACACTAACAGGGATCGATAATCCCAGTTTCTAGGTTCTGAAAAGACCCAGGTACCGGCAAGAGTGGGAGGCCCCCAGGGAAGATACCTGTTCACCGCAGGGCTCAGAGAGAGGGTCTGAGGAGCAGAGAATGGTTGATTCCGGGTCAAACCTACCGCCCTAGCTCTTCACACTCTCTTGTTCCCTGTCACCTTCAGCCTGGGCAAACAGAGAGCAGCTGTAAGGGCTCTAAGGAGCCCAGGGAAGAAGAAACAACAGCACCTGACACAAGTAAGGAGAGGGGGGCACCAACTGGCATGATTCCATTTCAGGATCGAGACAAGAGCACAAAAGACAGGACTCTGCGCTCCGTAAGGACAGAACCATTCAATCACTGTTAAATTTGTCAACCCAGGCTGCTCCCAGCTCACTTCCTTTGACTCACTGTGACCAGTGGGCAGAAGAATAAGGCTGAGGGTCCACGTGTAAAGTATAAAAAGTCACGCCCCGCTGTCATCAGTCCGTAAGATGGGAGGTGTCGGGGAAGGGAGAAAGATAGTAAGTCTGAATTCCTATTCAAGTCACATCCTAATTTGGGGCCTCATTTTTCCCATTTGTACAATGAAGAGTATCCAGCTTTTTTTTTTTTAATTGAAGTATAGTTGATTTACAATGTTGTGTTAGTTTCGGGTGAACAGCAAAGTCATTCAGTTATACAAATACATATATATACATATATACACATATATATGTGTGTGTGTATATATATATGTGTGTGTGTATATATATATATATATATATATGGTATCCAGCTTTGATATTCCATGGTGCCATTAAGAGCCTGTGTGGCTTGTGAGTCAGTGATGTGTCAAGTACTAGACGAGGGTGATAGACAGCCCGACCAGGACCACCACCCAGCAGTGAGATCACCCCAATATAATGATCATCAAGTAGCTGGCTTTATACATGGAATGTGGAAGAGAAACAATGCACATGCTTGGCTTACTGAATGAACATACATATGTACAGTCTTACCCCTCTGAGTATATGATTGTACATATACATTTACGTTCACTCCTTCTCTTGAGGTTGGAGATATAAAATTGGCATTGTGATGTCAATAACAACGAAAATGAGGACATTCATTCAGAGTGGATCCTCCCTCTCATCCCAGAGGGCAATCTCTAACTTCAAAAACCAGTAATCAAACATTTCTTCGAATCAACTGTTTTCCCAAGACACTGTGGTCTCAACAAAAATAAGTCAGCAAGGGCATGGCGCTGAAGGACAAAAAAGGCCAAAGCCAATTCTCATATCGACTTTGCTTCAGTCTTTTTGGTCAAGAAGAGCAGTTTTCAGCCTGAAAAGTGCCAGAAAGAAATTGCTAAGAGGTCGTTGAAACCCAGATGAGTAGAGAAGATTGGAAAATGATAAAGCACCCAGGGATACAAATGCTGTCAGTGCTTTCGGCCCTGGGCTCCAGTTCCCGTACCAATGAATTTGTCTCAAGGATTTTACATACCAGGAAAGGCGCTGGAGGCAGTGACTCAAAGTTCTCATTTTCAAAAATGAGAAGAAAGGAATTCCATAAACTACATAGAAACAGCTTGACATCATGGCTGGCTGAATTCTAGAGTTAATTTTCAAAGAGCAGAAGCTAGGCACATTCATCTCATTTTCTTTTTTCTTCAAGGTCTCTAGGCAGATTAGGCAAATGCCAGAGATACAGCATATCTGGATCATCAGAAAGTCCCTATGTCCTTAAGTTGTCAAGACAGAAACACGTGCCTTGAATATCAGGACAATTGCCAGAACCTGTCACTGGTTGAAGGGCCATGCCCCATAGGTGCCGAGTGAGGATTCCCAAGGGCCAGGAGATCCCTAACGGTGAGCTGCAGGCCTCTGACTTTGGTTCCAACTGTTCAATGTCTTTATCAGGGAAATGATGATAAATAATGCAAGTGTGCTTTTCAGATCTGAGATGATAATAAACTGAGAGGAAAAGTTAGTGTCTTCGGAGCCACAATCGCAAGCCGTAAAAATCCAGACAACAGAGAAGACAGTTTTCTCCTTTCAAAACGGTTAAACCCTTTATTCAAATGAAATCTGATGCAGAAATACAATATGGAAACACAGGCGCCGGGGAGCTGCTGTGCTTGAAATGGGAGAGAACACAAGGGACCTGACTGCCAAGTCCCCTCATCTCAACCCCTCCCCACCTTCTGGAGGCTCCTCAGTGACCCCAGGCCCCCCGACACTCCCGAGGGACACTTTAACAAGAAGAAATTTAATAGTCATATGAAATCTACCAAGCGCTGACAGGTGCATAGCTCCTCCTTACTTTTGCCTCTCGAGATTAGAAATAAAGGATTTTGTGTGTTCTTCTGCACGTGATAAGGCGAAGCGGTATGTGTGCAGCTGTGGGGAACAGACCGCTCGTTGCCACTGAAATGACTCTGGAGTGATGAGTCCACTGGACAAAGGAAAGGAGGCCCAGTAGTGGCACATGTCACGTACCTCTGAGGCTTTACCTTAGAGCCTGAAGCTGGAAGGCTGTGATGGCAACCAAGTGAGTCACATGGTCTGTGGCATCAAGCCCTGCTCTGTGGGCTGACCGGCTCAGCCCAGAGTGCACGCGCTCGGCAGCTCTGAGCCTGGTACTTCAGAGACAAAGCGGGGAGCGTTCAGAGAGGAGGGACAGGCATGGAAGAGGGTGTCAAAGCAACCTCATCACCTCAGGACCAGCTGAAGAGACCGGGGCTGTGGGTATTAAGGGGATGGAAAGTGAGGACCTGGGAAAGACAGGACGTGACCGCCATTTTCAACTACTTACAGGGAAATCAGAACTTAGGTTTGTTCTGAGGGGCTCCAGAGGGCAGGATAAGGACCAATGGGTAGAAGATGAAAGCAGCAGACTAATGACAGTTCCATCAGAGGAAGAACTTCCCAATTGTCAGAACCAATTATAGACAGAATGGGCCACCTGGAGGGAGACCCAGTCTCATGGTGGGTGACTGTGGGTTTCGAGGGCCTCTTTGCAGGGTTTCTATCCCCCGGATTCCATGCTTGAATGAGGGATTGGAATAGATGCTTCCTGAATCTGCAAAGCAATGATTCTAAATAAATTCCCATTTATACAGAATCTAAAACCTCCCAAACTCCAAACAATCAGATATTTGTCATAATACTGAGTAATGACCGGTGACATTTATTAAAATGGCCCTAAGATTGCGCAAATTTCCAAAAGGACGTTCCTAAAGCAAGATGGATTATATCTAGGAGAAAGAATTCCATTAATGGTGAGTGCCATTAATTTGCATGCCATTCATGCTCTGAGTAGTCACTGTTAGCCATAAGTGACAATTAATCTGGATGCTCTACTTCAAAAACAGCCTGGACAAAGCAGTTAACCACATCAAAGGCAATTCCTTTCAAGACTCTGCGTCTGTGTATTTCCACAATAGATACATTTATGCAAATTAGTTCTTACCTAATAAACAAAAGTACATGTAAGCTTATGTTTTAGAAGATTTTGAGCACATAAGACTTCTTTAAAAATGCCTTTGCTATTTGGATCTTTATGTTTTTACAGTATCTTTGAAGATGAAGGATACTAGCTTGTAATAGTATGTGTATTCTTATGCACACGGCACTACAATCCCAGCAACAGAACACTCTCGAACTTTACATTGCTTGTCTACGAATCCTTTCCATATCTCTTAAAAATTAGTCCCCACACGCTGCCCCTACCCCCCCTCCATGAGCCGATCCATTACTTGGGTCATATTGCATGTCCCGTGAGGTGCAGAAACATGTGGAAAGGGGCTGCAAAGCTGTTTACGCACAGCTATTGGGAACTACCAACACTCTAATAACAAGCAGGGAGGTATGTGACTTTTGAAGAGTTATTATCCCCAGTTGATCTCAGACGTGCATTTTGGAGCATTTAAAAGAATCCACAGCTTAATCACTGCCAATGGTTCCTTTGTAGCATGACTGTAGGCTGCAAGTTCTGGCTTATCCTTTAACTATACGGGGATCCGCTGACCTGGCCTGGGTTTGACCAGACACAATTTACAGTCCTCCCCAACACCCCCAACCCCAACTCTTGAACCCTGTGAGTCTGTATGTAAAAGTAACATGATGCTAAGATGTTTACAGAGACACTCGGTAGATACTGAAATTTAGCCAGTGCGCCTGACTATGTCAATACTTACTTGCCCTCTTATTTTACTTTTATGTTAAAATAAGGAGGGACTATTTGCTTCATAAAATATTCAGGTTGGCCTGTATAAAGGATTTCCTCTGACTTAACGGTCCATGATTATTCTGTCTTATAAAAGGTGTCCTTAGGTGACTTATTTTAAACATAAATTTACCTAGATTATGTAAAGCATAATCTGATGTTCAGATTCAAGTTCACCTACATCGTCACGAACTGTACAACCCTGGCAGTTCATTTTTCCATTCCACCCCGGCCCTCAGTGCAATTCTGTGAAGAGCAAAAAGATCGGTATAGAGATTTATTGTTCACGGCCATCCAGTTCTGATTTCTGAGGCACGCTCGCATTGAACAGAGGAAAGCAGAGCTCTCTATAGGCTTTACACTCACAAGTGTATTATTTTCTAAAATCCACAACTGTGAGAAACATTAGCAAGAAACATATACTCTTTAAGTTGCTCCTTTTATTTCCCAAATATACCACAGTAGTTGAGAAATAACTGCAGAAACGGGAAGACTTGAGAATATATATGTTCACAGCATACAAACAGCTCGATTCCCAAAGGATTCCAGCAACATACTCATACACTTTGAAAATACTTTCCCTCCAGCTTCCCGGCAGAGCTCATTTGATCTTGCACTATTCCAATATGGAAAATAAAAATCCCGGGAGGCAGAGCGCAAATGAACTTTAAGGATGAGGACAGCTATAAGGTCCACAAACACAAGACAGACTCTTCTGAAGTGGAAGAAAAGGGTTTCTGATTTTCTCAACACTCCCTCCCCTTTGGTCCTCAGACACCCAGCAGGGCCCAGTGCCTGCCCGGCGCGGCCACTGTAAATTCTACATCTGAAGCTGTGCTGAGGACAGGGTCCCCCTTATGTAAGGATATCTGGGCATCACTCATTACTAAAGCTCAGAGAAACGCAAGCCCCATGGTCAGTCCTGGCATCAAAACCAAATAGCTCCCCAGGACTTACCAGCTGCTCTGCTGGTTCCGTCCTGCCCAGGTGACGGTTGTGCTGTTCGTGAACAGGGGATTGGCAGGTCGGGGAGCTGGGAGGAAATGTGATTTACTGCATCTGGTAGCAGAGAACAGGGAATACAATTAGGCACAGTGTTGGGAGGCCCAATGGGTTCACTGCCGAGACAGCAGCTTGTCTGCCCTACATAATGGACCACAGAGGCGGCCACTGCAACAGAGGATCAGGGTAAACAAAGACCAGCATTTGCCCAGTGACTGGTATTCAGTAGAGTAGCTGAGGTAGGAGAGATCCTGGCCAGAGAGCTCAAGCCCCAGGACAGCTCTATGTATTAAAAGATTTCACCAGAAAGCTCTAGATTCTAAGAGTACAATGAGTTCAGGGGGCAAAAAAAAAAAAAAAAGAGAGATGGACTAGTGAGAGTCATTATAAATTTGGTGGAACTGGCCAAATGTGGGACCTCAAACTAGAAACGTGCTTTAAGCAGAACTGGAAAATAGATTTGGGGCTCTTTCCTTAAACTGGAAATATAGCTTTATGTGCCTGATTCATGCAGAAGACTAATTTTGTAGGCATTTAAAAAAAAATTCCAGAATTTATCCCACAATTTCAGTACTTCTGACTGGTGTTTCAGCTAGAAAATCCTGAGATTCCAAATAACAGCACCCAGTGAACTCACCATGAGCTCAGCTGCAAGAAATGAGGCCGTGCAACAGAGGAAGACCAGCTCTGCTTGGGAAAATACCTTGAAAGCCCATTTAGGGAGATGGAGGGCACAGAAGTCAACAGGCATGCCGAAGTATTAGGGGAGAGGCAGAAACCACTGATGTGAAACAAGGAGAAGAATCTGTATATCCCCCAGAGAGAAGTGGGAAAGTGAAGGAACATTCTAGAAAGCTGGGCTCTAGGTGATGTGATTCCTTCATTGTGTCACGGCCACATCCCAAAATCCTGGAATGTCAATCACTCGTCAATGATCACATTTACCTGCTTACCACATACCTCCACTGAATGGCCCATAGTCACCTCACGCTCAACATGTCCAAAATGGAACTCTCATCTTTGCTCATCTGCTGCTTCTCCTGTACAATGTACCTCAGCTCATTGGCACCATAATTCACCCAGGATCCTGGGTGGTGTCCTTAACTCCCCCTCCCAGTGGCCAGTTAGTCCCTAGCCTCTACCCACTTCCCACATCCGTCCTGTCCTGTGTATCCCCATCGATACCGCCTTAGTTCTGGCAGGTTTTTCTCTCTTAAATTTCATGCAGGAGAGGACCGCGAACAGACACCAGATTAGGATTAGTTCAGTTATATGCCGACTAGACCACTGCTGACTCACGTGTGTCTGAATAACCCAGAATATACTGACATTGGACCATCATGTTCTTAGGGTAAAGAACACACTCTGTGGGAGTGGATGGGGTGGAGTTTCTCTAAGAGAATGGGTTTGTCTATATCAACCCTTTGGGGAGACGGAACAGGAAGTCAGGAGTCAGCAGGCAGGCAGGCCCTGGGTTGGAGTGAGGCTCTGGTTACTGTCTCTCCCTGGGGCCTCATGTGTGCTGGAGTTGGGCCCTGGGTCGGGCAGACATGGTTGAAGGTCCTTCACTGCAAGGAAGGAAGATGGGCCTTTGAGATGATGGTGGGCTGGGAGATGGCCATGAAGCAGCCTGTAGGGACCCTCTGAAAGGGGCCTGGATTGGAGCCAGAGCCTCTGAGTGTGGCCACATGTCCAAAGTTGCCCATTATTCTCCATGTTAAGCTGCCCTGCCAGTATTCCTCAAGTTAGGTTGCAGCCTCAGCTCTCACTCTGGGGAGCTGTGGGAAGGGTCTGGGCCCCAAGGTAGCACAAGGCAGGACCAGAGAGAGCAGCAGCTGGGGGTAAGTGGGGCTTGAGGGGGTAGAGGGAGATTGCTAACAGTGGCCCATGGGAAGGAGGGAGCAGCAATGTGGGGTTAGAGAGACAGTTTAGGGGACAAGAGATGACCAGAGCAGATGTGCAGAACTTCTGAGCTTCCCTGAGGATTTCCAGAAATCCGTGGAATGGCAACCACAGTAAATCTGACTTCCTGCATTCAAATGAGATGGAGACTCAAGCCATTAAGACCAGATAAGACTCTGTGGACTGGTCACACGTGTCTGGTACATTCTATGCTACATATAGAATTTCCAGGACATCTCTGCATACTGAAAGTTTTAGCAGCTAGAAATAAAAGCCACTCACAGGTGGGGAATTCCGCATGTGATTCCTATTGCTTACGTTTCAGGCTCCCCCAGAGGCTGCTCCCTGCCAGATGTGAGTGGGTGATGGAGTTACCTTTGCCCAGTGGTCACTGGCTACAGGCTTGAGGACAGCAGCTCTTGTGGGGCTGGGGAGCCATGGCTTCTGCTAAGAGATAAGGGGGTGGCGAGGAGTGGGGCACGAGGAAAAGGACAGGGCAGCCCCTCAATATATCATTAAGTAGTAAACCCTAAGGTTCTGCAGCGCGGAGGGTGTCTGATAGACCAACACAAGGAATAAGAAACAGGGCCTCCAAAGCTTCCACAGGGAGATTTCTCCATGTGGCCTCAGTCAGTAAACTGCCCTCTTCCTGCCAAAGTCAGGGTGGTCTATCATGCTTCTTCCCACCAGCTGAGAAGGCAGAGAACAGTCACTTACAGAGCAGAGATGTAACATGAGTGCTTCTCATCAGTTCTGGCACTGCTAAAATCTTTATGAAGAACATAAATAGCCAAAGCTAGAGAAACAAAATTGATGAAAACCCTCCTGAAATCGTGATTTCCGGGCAACTGAAGACACACTGAGCTGTCCCAACAATTGGTATGAAGGTGTTTTTTTGTTTTCTGGGGTTTTTTTTACCACACCCTGTGGCATGCGGGATCTTAGTTCCCCAACCAGGGACCGAATCCATGCCCCCTGCAAAGGAATTGCAGAGTCTTAATCACTGGACTGCCAGGGAAGTCCCTGGTATGAGGGTTTTGATGTGAGAAAGGTCCCAGGCCACCCCCGACTGGGATGGGATGGAAATCTACAAAGGTCAGTCTCAAAACAGCAAGAATGAGATGGGCCCAGGACAGACATTTTCCTTTGCCAGTTCTGGCCAAGGGTTTCACACCAGCTCCTCGGTGGGTAAAGAACAGAGGTAGCTCTAGGTACATACCACATGCAATTTATACTTACACGAAACACTGTGCCTATTTAGGGCAGTAAAAACAACCCACCCAATCGATGAGGACTCTGCCATATAACAAGTGTGTATGTGGGGTGGGGAGGAAGTGAGGGGGGATCAGAATGTATGTTGCCAAGAAATTCGACTCCAGACTGGAATACATTGCTCTTGATTGCCAAGGCTACCATGTAGTCAAAAACCATTAGTGATCCAGCAGTCCAGTACCTTTGTTTTCTCTGAAAAGCACAGGGAGACATGCACAGGGTACCCGAAGAGCGGTCGTTACACATGCACACGCTAGCAGCCGACTCCTTGGCAACTCATTAAACTGGAGACGCTTCTGCTGATTATCTGCAGTATCTTGTACAGTTACATAATTTCAGTTGGGCCTGGATTCTGTAATCATCGTGTTTCAGAAGTTGGGTATTTGTCCTAAGCATCATTATTCTACAATCATTTTTTTTTGTTAGGTCTTAGTAACAACAATTGGTTGATTCTAAGAGGGTCTTGGCACTTGGAAATCAAAGAAAGAGAAAAGAATCAGACATCCCAAAGTCCCTGAACTGGATGTGCTTCATGATGAGTTTTTACCCTCAGACCACAGACTGGCCTATAAACAATGACTGCATTCTTGGAAGGACGTGCTCCCTCCTTCAAACTTTTCTTTGCCAGTAGATGTGGTGTAATGGAAAGGTCTCCCCAGACTTAGTTATAACCAGACATGGTAGGAATCATCATCCAGGGTGACAAGGCCATGGAAACTTTTCCCTGGCCACTTCTTGGGATCCCTGAGAATTTTGCATCCTTTTAAAAGCCTGAGCTCACCCATCGTGTCAAAAAGTGATGAAGGATGGAATCATGAGGGTGATTTTTCTCTGTAGGTTCCCTTCTCAGTCACAATCGTGTTTCTTACCATCTTTATGAACTACTTAGGTAAACAGACGAAAATAGTGGGAAGTACATAGCACAGGAGGAAATGAGAGAAGTTCAGGGTGAAAACAAAAAAGAGAGCAGTGAGAGTTTATAACATGGCTTCATGGATGCTTGTTAACAAGTCATAGACTACATGGGTCTCCATGGCCCGCACAGCTTTCCCTGGCACATGACATGCAGGCTCCATCCTTTCCCTAATTAGAGAGAGAAGTCTAGGAAAGGCCCTGGTTTGAGAGAAAAAGAAGTGAAAGCATAAAAAGTTGGTGTGCACGCTTCCGATATGTGGGTATCTGTGGGTCAGTGTCTGACACTGTGTTACTGATGATCATGTACACGGCCTCTGGGCAGCCCTAGCACGAGGGAAGCCCGCTATCCTTCCCATGCTGCCACCCTCAACTCCCCCAAAATAGGCAAGGCCACCTCTTCAGTCCATGCTCCACCCCCAAAGCACAGAACAAATGTCCTGATTTGGCCACACCCTAGAAAAGGTTCTAGAACGATCGAAAGTCCTCCTCCTGGAGTCCCTGCTTGCTCAACCCTGACTTGCCTCTGAGCATATGTGCTGGACACATAAATTTAATTTAATACCTTCCCAAAGATCACCCAAGGAGCCAAAATCCAGATCCTCTGCCTTTTACTTGCTGGAGGGGGGCGGGGAGAACCCAGACAAACCAGTTCTTTTGTTTGTTTTCTTTTTTGCTGAAGTTAGAATTATCGTTATTGCAAGGATCTTTGCTAATCCAGAAAAATGCATTATCCATCTCTGCATTTTAAAATCTTTAACCATATATTTCCAAAAGACACTGGGAAAACACTGATGCCAACACTTATTCTGGCTCCTGGTCATCTTCCTAGTTTAGAGGTTGACCTCATAAGAATCAGGTGAGCAGATGGTAAGCTGATCTTCCGACAAGTCCCGGCATTTTAAGACAGGTCTAGCTGAGGGCCAGAGTGAAAGAGGGAATCAAGTGGTTTTCAGGAGTTTGTAGCTGACGTCAGAGGAGCAAGGTGAAGGCTGAGAAGCACACAATCCCAAGTTCATCACATGGCCCCAGTGAAGGAGAGCGGAGGAGAGGGGAGGGGAGAGCAGAGGAAGGCCCACTCCTGCCAGGATGGGGGTCAGGAAGCCGGGGCCCTGCTCCCACCCTTCAGGTGCTCCTGGCCAACCATGCCCCACAGGGAGGGAGGTTCTGCCCAGCCCTGTTTCCCTGGAAGGCTGGAGAAACTGCAGTTTTCTGATTCAAAGTAAAACCAGAGGCCTTAGGAAGGTTTCCTAAACATCAGATGATGGGCTCCTGCCGTATACTGTAACCTGGAGACCTAACCACCAGCACCAGTGGCCCCATCCTACCAGGGAACTGGTCCTGAGGCTGGCACTCTTGGCTGAGCATATTTCAAGAGAGATCAAAGCAGTGAACCTTGGGGACCAAATGGGAAGGAGAAGAGCCAGGCCAATTGTATAAGCCTAGAAAGAGTTGGTCAAGAAGCAGTCCTTGAAGAGGAGAGGCAGAGGAGACTGCGGGCGTGGCCCTCCTGAGCACCTGCGAACAGCACCCCCCTTCTTTCTGATGCCCTTACAAACCAACACACCGCGTCTCCTGGTGAGCCTGTGCTAATGAAACCCACTAAGCTGATGCATGAAAATATTCAGGTGCAGATGGGGAGAGAGCGCTTACACTTACCTCCATCCGTACTGGAGAAGCTCTGTGGAAACAAAAGCAGGGCAGAGCGTCACTACACACGTGGGGAGATGACCCCTCACTCATTTAACCCATCTTTCTCCCCCAGAACTTGACTGTGGTGGGCAAACCCCATGCTTTCTTTCCTTCTGGGAAATTTGTTTGGGATCCTGAAATTTAAGGGAAAGGTTTACCCTTCCCACCTTATACCGAATTTCTCCTACAAGAGATATATTTCAATTATTCAGCAAACACCCTTGGTTGTGTTGGAGAAGTGATATCAGAAAATCCTATCTTAAAATGAATGTGATTAGCCTGCTTTCCTATCAACTGTTGGGTACCTGAGGAAACACGTGTTATAAAATGCAGGGAGGGTCCTGAGTTATTCAGAGCCTGCTGGCTTTATGGATTCTCCCTTTGCTACACAGCACCATCTGTTTTCACAGACAGGCATACCTCATTTTATTGGGCCTCAATATTGCATTTTTTTACAAATTGAAGGTTTTTGACAACCCCCAGTTAAGCAGATCTGTCAGCACCATTGTTCCAACAGCATTATTTTTAATTAAGGCATGCACATTTTTTTTACACATAATGCTATTGCATACTTAATAGACTATAGTATAGTATAAACATAATTTTTATATGCACTGGGAAACCAAAAAATTCATGACACTCACTTTATTGCAATATTTGATTAATTTCACTGGTCTGGAACGAAACCTGCAGTACCTCCAAGGCATGCCTGTACAGTAAAATTTCATGTTTCACTGACGCTTTGTTTTTGGAGTTCATGCCCATTTGATATGGTTTTGTCTTTGGCCTTTTTATAAAGGAAAGACTTAAAGCCACAGGGAGTCTGTTTAATCTGCTTCATAAGAATTGGTTTTAGAATTCTAGAGTCTAATGGGAGATGACTTTTCAGGCATGAGGCATAGAAAGGGTTTGGACCGTAGGGAGATGGGGTTAATTTCATGACTCTTGTCTGTGCTTCTGGTGGGCCAGGTGGACCCACCCCTGAAGACAGGCCCCCCTCAGCTTCAGAGATGGCACTGGTCCTCAAGCATCTGCCCCTCAGAGTGTGTGGCTTAGTCTTCTCATCAGTGCCAACTGGCCTTTTCTCCAATTGGCACCATTCTGCTAGTGCTTACTTCCTCAGGGATATAACTGAGAGAAATCACATTTGTTTCTTTCACCTTCTGAAAGTCCTTGAAGGATTTTTCTGTCTCCTTTAGTTTCTCTAGGATGATTTGCTCTTTGGCAGATATCTGGGACTCTTCACTTTCCAGTGCTTGTATTTCCTGTTCCAGCCTGGAAAACACACAAACAGAGGACAGGTTACTCTACTTTCCTGCCACCCCTGGACCAGAGAGCAGCTTCTTCCTGCTGGGTGACTTCCTGGCGGTCTGCATTTTACATGATGCTGTGGTACCCGGCCAAGGCTTTACCTCACAGAGCATCCTGTGTTTCCAGCTTTGCCACTGAGCAGACAGTGATCAAAGGAAACCAACCCAGAGGTGCTGCCACCAGGTCACTGCCGCCACTTTGCAGTTTGCTTTGGGGCCTCCCCTTCTCTTCACGTGTACATTCTTAACTCGGAGGTAGATGGTTTTACACAGCATAGGACACACTCTCTGCCGGAGAGCAGCTTCATATTCTCCTATCTCAGAATAACTGCTCTTCTGTCAGCTTGGCCAAGGGTGAAGAGCCAGTCTTGCTCAAAGGGAATATGTTGCCGAGAAATGGCTGATGGCCAGTACGCTTGGGAACCTGCTGTCACCTTCCTCAGTGGCCTAACCTCTACTACCAAGAAGACAGGAGATGGAAGGGACTGATACAACTGCCCCCACTCTTCTGAAACCTTCCTCAGTTTTTACAACCCACTTATCTATTTCCTGGAAAGGAAATTTCAGCACAGCCAGGAGACTCTGGGAATATTCCAGAACAGCAGCTACAGTGATGATTTGGGGGAAATCTTGGCAGCTCTATTCTTTCAATGAAATGATAGTAATAACCATTTAACTTTTCTTGAACACTAAACCTGTGCCAAGAGCTGAGCTAAGAATTCATGTAGATTATTGTATTTAACCTTCCCAATGACCCTATGACCCTATGAGTCGGGAATTCTCATTTTACAGATGAGATCATGAAGGCTTGGCCTGGTTAAGGAACTAGTTTGCTGGTGCACAGCCTTGAGGCTAGGGTTCAAGCCAGGAAGTGTAACTCTAGACCCTGCTCCTAACCGTTGTGCTAAACTCTAGCCACATGGGCTCTACAGTACTTCACATATGCCCTGCCTTGTTACACACTGAGTGTGCTGGTATACTGGGGTGGTGCTGGAATGCACCAGTGCCTTTGGGGGTTATGAAGGGACGGATGGTCCCCTGCCTACAGGACTCCAGATTGTTATGCTTCCAAATCGTTGGGTCTGAATTTATTCGTTCATTCATTCAGTTCTGCTTTTGGTCTCCTTCCCTCTGTCGGGCTGGAAGCTTTTCTGCAGAGTCTATGCCTGCCTCCCCCTCCTCCTCTTCCACCTTCTAATCTGCTGTTGGGAACTGGCTAGTGAGATCTTCTGAGGGGTAAGGAACACCAAGATATAGGCATGGAATTTTTGCACTGTATCCCTCAGAGGCCTTTTCTGTTTCCTTACTAGGCATCAGAAAAATGACCTCTGGATGGATAAGACTTTGCAGCAATTACTTTGGGTTATGAAGACAAACACTATGTGTAATGGTATCCCCTCCAAATGAACACAGCTTCAGATACACTGATCATTTCCCTCACAGTAAAAGTGGTAGTCCTTATGATGACAGTATCTAGCCTCCTAATACCTATATAGCCTCCACTCTTACCAATAAGTCTACTTCATTTTATGCTTTAGACAGAGCTACTCCTTATTTGTCCATTTGTGCCCCATGATTTTCCCTCCTTCAAGAAACCCATTTCTAAACCCTAACCATTTTTGAAGTCTTAACACAGATATCATCCACCCCATGAGGCTTTCACAGATTCACCACCAGGAAATAATAAGACCAGAGGTCTTATCAAGTCTACTATATGTTAGTGCAATGGTTCTCAACCAAGGTGCTTTTGTCCCCCAGGGCATATTTGGCAATGTCTGGAGATATTGTGGCTATCCATCACTCAAGGAGAGTACAGGTGGTGCTACTGGCATCTAGTGGGCAGCAATTGATAAACATCCTACAAAGCACAGGACACCCCCCACAATAAGGAATTATTTGCCCCCCCAAAATCAACATTGTCAAGGTTTAATAGTTCTAAACCCTGTGTTAGAGTAGACACACATTGTTAATTTCCCCTACTAGAGTATAAATTCATCATGGTGAGGGTACAAATGCTCAATACAAGTATGTTGAATGAATGAAAAAAGCGGAATCAAGTTGCAAAAAAGTCATAGCTCAGCCAAGATGAGATCTTCAGGATTTCTGAGACCCAGGTAATTCTTCAGCAAGCTTTGACTTGAGAGGCTGTGTGTGGGCTGAAATGCAAACAGAATCTAGAGGAGAGGGGCCAAGCAACACCAATATATAAACAAAGAGATATCAACCTTTGCTGTTCCAAATGTTCAGCAAACCTTTTACACACATCTGTGTAAATTACTTTGGGAGGGATCAAGGAAAGGAATATGAGCATGGAATAGGGACAACTCAGATGATCTATAAATGGAACTAATTCACTGGGTAGAGGAGCTCTGGGCTAGAGGTTTCCTGGAGAGATTGGATGATAGCACTGGCCAGGTGAATTCTGAACAGATTTCATCTGAATCTCAAAAAACCGAGTACCTCAGCAGACATCTAGGATGTGGGTAGATTCCATTATTCTACAACAAATTCCCTCCCTTCCCCCTTCACCTCCATGGGAAGAGTATATAGGTCCCCGACCCACTGATGTTGGGTCACATGATTTGCTTTGGCCTCATGGCGGGACGTACTTCCCTGCCCCTTTGAGTGCAGCCATGTGACCTGATTTAGCCAATGGGATGTTAGCAGACACGACACAAACAGAGGTTTGGAATGTGTTTGCCCCGTTGGGCTTGTCCTCTTGTGCCTCTGCTGGCACCAAGAGAACAGCTTCTCTGGGCAGCTGCTGTGCCTTCAGCCTGCGCCCCGGAAAGAACAGATGGGGAGTGGACAGGAGCCCAACCCAGAGTCAGAAGCCATGCCCAGTCAGACCTGCACCTTCAATTAGAGCCACTCAGCTAAGCCCAGCCTAGGTCAGCAAACACCCAGCCTACTCCTCACAGAAGTGTGATCAAGTACAAATGATTTTTGTTTTAAACCACTGAGTTTGAGAGTAGTTTGTCACAGAGCACTACTGTGACAACAGCTAACTGACGCAGTTCAAACATGTACCACAGTGTTCACTGCAGCCCTATTTACAACAGCCAGGACATGGAAGCGACCTACGTGTCCATCGACAGACGAATGGATAAAGAAGGTGTGGCACATATATACAGTGGAATATTAGCCATAAAAAGAAACGAAACTGAGTTATTTGTAGTGAGGTGGATGAACCTAGAGACTGTCATACAGAGTGAAGTAAGTCAGAAAGAGAAAAACAAATACCGTATGCTAACGCATACATATGGAATCTAAAAAAAAAAAAGGTTCTGAAGAACCTAGGGGCAGGACAGGAATAAAGACGCAGACATAGAGAATGGACTTGAGGACACAGGGAGGGCGAAGGGTAAGCTGGGACGAAGTGAGAGAGTGGCATGGACATATATACACTACCGAATGTAAAACAGACAGCTAGTGGGAAGCAGCCGCATAGCACAGGGAGATCAGCTCGGTGCTTTGTGACCACCTAGAGGGGTGGGAGACACAAGACGGAGGGGATATGGGGATATATGTATACGTATAGCTGATTCACTTTGCTATACAGCAGAAACTAACACAACACTGTAAAGCAATTATACTCCAATAAAGATGTTAATAAAATATACATATGTGTATGTTAGAGAGATATATATTATATATGTGTGTACTATATATATTATATCCTGATATATTTCCTATTAATATATATTATATCTACATAAATACATGTATATATGTATGTGTGCGTATATCCCAATAATACCTGAAGCTAAAAGATCAGAAAGACTATAACCTACCCTCTCCCCGTCTCCCCCAATCCCTAGAGAAATGAGGAGGGATACAGAGCACCCCTTCATGAGCGTTAAGTTCGAGAAAATAGGAAAATATCCGTGGTAGTTGTCTCTGGGTAATGAGCTATTGGGTGATTTTAATTTTCTTCTTTATAATTTTCAATATTTCCCCAATTAAAAAAAAAAAAAAACCTCATGTATTCCTTATCTAATCAGAATAAAAACAGTAAATCACTTTAAAAAAAATGCCTCCTCTGGCCTAGCGCTGAGAAGGCTGCCTTTCACAGGCTGTGGCACTGGAAAGGAGCCGGGGTCCCAGCTTCTCCTGGGTCGAGTGAGGGGTTAAAATGGGCACAATATCGATTTACATTCAATTCAACCAACACTGACAGAGCTTGTCTGGCTGGACTCAGAGTCAGGCACTACAAGGGATTGTGGAAAAAAGTTGGGTTAAAAATATCTGACTTAAAAAAAAAAAAAGGCTGACTCTAAGTAACTCACTTCTTCCGATGAAGCAGGCTCAAGTGATTAAGAATTCTCTGTGACCTGATGCCAACTGGCTGGCCCAATTGTGTCCACTGCCCAGGCCCTATGGGTTTCAGGGCTCTTGGCTATATAGATCAAGTGCTAAAGATTTGGGTCGTGATACTGTGTAACTGAGAAGGAACGGAGAGAGAGAGAGGAAAAAAAAGCAACAAAACTAGACTTTCACGATAACACCACCTGAGTTTCATCCAAAGGGAATGAACTCAGGAAATCGACAGCTTATATAAGTCTGAGTGAGTCAGATCCAAGCAGCAGCTTTCTCTACACATGCACATGTGGGCACCGGACGGCCCAGACTGACATCTTTTTCGTGGAAAACCTGAGTCCCAGGGCTGAGGAGCTTCCCAAGAAACCGAGTGTCATGGGGTTAATGAGAGTCATCCCAGTTGGGCTAGAAATGTCAATGTTTTCTAGTTTCATGACGGAAATCTAATGCAGTCTTCCCTGGAGGAGCCAAGGAGATACTGCCAAGCTAAAAATAAAGAATTGGCAGGAAGTGTAATTTACACTCAAGGTTAACCAAGGCTCTTTAGGCTGAGACAGGTGCACATAACAGCCTGACTGGCTTGCTCAGTTTCTCCTGAGCAAGAAGCAGACTCTAATAGACAGTAAAAAAAGGTGACACACTGCAGCTGTGCACGTTCAATTTACTGGAGATGAGGTTGCAATCCTGGCCAAATGGTCTCATAAAATCGACCTAACCCCAACAGACCTTCGTAATGGGAAAATACAAAGGACCTATGGCGCTATAAAGTGCATCGATCATTCTCTCATTTCAAAGTCCATGTATATATCCATCCATCAGGGACAGAGAGCTAAATCCGCCACGGTGTCTGCCCGGCCGAGCTCTTGGTAAAGTAATGAGAACAGCCAAGTAAACACATAAATTGCAAGAGAGCCCAAAAAGAGCTGGAGGAAAGAACAACGATTTGGAAAAGTGTCAGTTCCTCCGGGGACTCCAAGTTGCCTGCCCAAGATCTGTTCTCCCCTTCTCCCATGCTAACAGAATCCTTATTTTGTGGGGGATATGTGGCAATGTACCCAGCTGAAAATTTACACATCCAGCTTCCTTTGCATAGAAAGGTGGCCACAGGACAGTTCTGGCCAATGAGATGTATGTAAACATTGTTGGGTGAGACTTCTGGGAAAGCTGGCATACGCTCTCGGCCTTTCCCTTCTTCCTGCCTGGTACAGGGACCTGGTGCTCGAGAGATGTATTAGCTTCCAACTGCTGCTGTAACAAATGACCACAAACATAGTAGCTTACAACAATATCAACTTACTATATTACACTTCTGCGGGTCAGAAGTTTGACATGGGTGTCAACAGGCTATAATCAAGAGGTGGCTGAGTTGTGTTCCCTTCTGGAGGCTTTAGGGAGGAATTGTTTCCTTGCTTTTTCCAGCTCCCTGAGGCCACCCACAGTCCTTGCCTCACGGCCCCCTCCTCCATCGTCAAAGTCAGCAATGCTGTAGCTCTCTGACCATTCTTCCCCAGTCACATCTCCCTCTGACTCTCTTCTTCTGCCTCCTCTCCACTTTTAGGGATCCTTATGATTAGATTGAGCCCACCCACATAATCCAGGGTAATCTCCCTATGTTAAAGTCAGCTGTTTGGAGACCTTAATTCCGTCTATAACTTTAATTCCCCTGTGCCATGTAACCTAACCTACTCACAGGTTCTGAAGGTTAGGACGGAGACATCTCTGGGAGGGGGGGGTCCATTACTCTGCCTACCACAAGGCATATGATGCTGCAGGTGGAGTAGTCATCTTGTGTCCAGAGGGGCAAGAGTCCGCTAAGGACGGCTGAGTGTGCGGAAAGAGAGAAACTGCCTGGGTTCTAGTTAGCACCCTGGAGTGACTACACCAGCTCTGGACAGTTCGCTCCAGATTTCTTGCTGGGAGTTTAAGCCACTATTGTGATTACAGCTGAACGCAATTTCCAACAGATACAAAGTGGTGAGAAAAACTTGACTTGAGTAGGTGTTATGTTAGCCGGGCCTTGAAGGATGCCTTCATCGGGTGGAAAAGAGAAGAAAACGTGCCAGGCAGAGGAGACATCACAGACTGAGGCCCAGAATATACTACGTCCCTCCCTCACCCAGGAGCGTGTGGCCTTGCATGGCCTTTTCAATCACTGCACACTCTGCCCTCCAACGGACACAGCCCAGCAAGATGCCTCAGAGAGGCCCCCAATATTCCTGTCCCTCGTCCCCACTGCTCACTTTGTGCTCTCATTCTGCTGGGCCTGGACTGGCCCAGAAATACCTGGCCTTCCAGGCCCTGCTGGGACCCTACCTTCCCTCATCTGCAGTGGGAGAAAACAAGGCTCAAACAAAGAGAGACGAGAACAAGAGAGGCTGAGTGAGAGGGACCCTGGCCCACTGATTCTCTAGCTCCTGCTTCCCATGATTCTCTGCGGCACCTCTGCCCTTCTTACTTATAGGAGCCAATCAATGTTCCCTTCGCATGGCATCTCTCAGTAGAATCCAAAAGAGTACAGACTAGTACAAACTGGGTTTCCAACAGTCTTACTGTTTGGAAAAGGCTTTGCCTATAAACTCAGGTGTATTTCATTTTTTTCTTTCTCCATCAGTGATGGTTAGAATAATTGTTATGATATTAACAATTCTAATATTGTTTTTGTTATGCATATACAGCTTATATGTAACAACAGTAATAATGAGGAGAATTTTTGAGTGCTTACTATGTGCTAGGCACTGTTCTAAGTGCTTTACATGCATTATGATACTTAATCTTCACAATATCCTATGAAATAGGAATTCTTTCACTCCCATTACACAGATGAAGGACTGAGATACAGAAAGCTACTGACTTGCCCAGGGCCACAAAGATAATGGGGCCAGGATCTGGACCCTGGTACTGGAGAACTAGGACTCTTTGCCACTGCTTTCGACTACCTCCCTAGGACCAATTTCTCCTTTTCCCTCACTTCCTCAAGAATGCATAGCACAACACAATGGATTTTTCATGCTCACAGAACCACAGAAGGTCAGGCTGTAAGTGGAAGCCATTTAATCGCATTGATTTCCAAAAACATGAAGCCCCTGAACTGTTCTCCAACCAGCAGTTATCCTACCTCTGCTTGAAATCCTCTGCACACAGGGAATTCACCACCTCCCAAGGCAGCCCTTCCCTCTTGGAACAGTGCTCACCATCAGCACTGGTCAGTGAAAGCTAACCAGCTTTCACTCATGGTCTGAGTTCCATCCCTTGGAAGTGCAGAGGTCAAGTTTAGCAAACACCCTGACTTGTAGGCACTCCATTTGGGAAACGGGAAGACCCAAGGCAAATGGAACTTACTACTCAGTGGGGAGCATGGGTGGTACGAACTGGGGCCCAGAAGTGGGTGGGGGGCGGTGGGAAGAGTAGAAGAGGAAAGGGGAGAGTGACCAAGAGGAAGGGGGACATCTGGGCTTCTTCACGGAGCCAACTCAGCACCAACAAAAAGCTGAGGCAAGGGGAGCGGTAAAGGAACTTCACAAGATCCTGGGGACCCTAAGTACGTTTCTGAACAAGTCCTGAGCAAGACCAGTGTATTCCTCACAACGGACCCATTACAGCTTTCCTCACTGTCGAGGGACATGGGCCCAGGTCACACACATAAACTGTGAACCGGTCAACCATTGCCGCTCAGGCGACATGCATGAGAGTCTTAGTAAATACTCCCAGAATGAAAAGGAGATGCTGACAGACCGGCCCAAGGTGCTGAATTCAGGCCTGTTCTCTCCCCTAGAACTGCAATTTCACAGCTGAGCAGTCAGGTGGGGTGCCTGTCTGACCAACCTGCCAAAACAAGAACCTTAGGGAGAATGCTTGCTCCTGAGAAGATAGGAAAGCGGCCCGCCTCTTTATGCATCCAGCACAAGGCAAAATGTAAAAGAGGCTGTGAGTTGTTCACCAATTCCCATCCTCCCCTTCTTTCAGTGCGACGTAACCCCTAAAGTTAAGCTGGGCACAGGGCACACAGAATAATGTGCACACCCCCTAGCATCTTTTGTAACCATGGGTAGCATATGCTGGCCAAAGGGATGTAAGTCAAAGTGTTGTAGGGCAGCTTCTAGAACCTTGTGTAGCCCTTCCTTCTTTCAGCCCTTCCTTCATCCTTCTGCCTGAAACGCACAGATGTGCAGGTTAAGCCCTCACTGCCATCTTGGACTCTGAGAACAAAGATAGGAGAGGGCTAAGCTGGAAGAAGGCTGGGTCCCTGAGGGATTCCCAGCACACAGCCGCCAGACAGCTCTTGACTGCCTACCTGTGGATTTTTCCTGGAGGGAGAAATAAACATCTTGTTTAAGCCACTGTTACTGTGGGTCTCTGTTACTCGCATCCACCTTTAATCCTAAGTGATGCAAGACGTTTACCACGTATTGTTGACTTTTGAAGGAATGCTCCTTGAAGCACGCTGCGGATGTGGGGCCACAGGCAATCAGAACCTAGAGCCTCATTAATGTCTCAGCGGCAAAAGAAGGGGGAATTGAGCAATCGTGAGGTATGCGATTCATTCCTGCTAATCAACCCTTATAAAATGGGGCTCAGCTGGGTCTGTGCTTCATCCCACCCCACCCCACATCCCTGCCCCATCCAAAGTCTCAGCAGGGAAGTTCCTACTCTTCGCATAGTAATAATCATCCATGTCTTAGCATCTCTGGTATGTTGGTACTGTGATGTTTGTGTCAGTCTGATGCTCGCAGCTTTTGCCAGCTGAATCATACCAGGAAGAGAGCCAAGACTGGGCTGTCCATACACTTGAAAGACCTTCCCCGCTTTGCAGTACAGTGAGCTAATCACCCCTACACATAAGACTCAACAACGTGGAGCTCACCCATGACCCTGGAGTTCTGGTTGCAGAGTGGGAGCAGAATACACACTATTCGTAGTCCAGAAGTGAGTCTGGTGGCAGACGCTAAGGTGGTGGGCATCATTAATTCTGCCTGCCCGGGGTCCCTGCTCTTTTCCTTTGGGGACGAGCATCCAGCTCCTCCACCGGGAAACAATCTCTCTGGAGCGCCTTGTGGATTTGGTGAAGCTGTTGATCAGACAGCCTCATATCCCTGGCCAAGGAGTGGAAATATTAACTGGGTCAACTAGACTCTAGGTCAACTGGACTCTTGCCCAGAGATCTGCATCTTGGAAGGAGTAGCCCAAGAACGGAGAAAAACTGGGAGGGGGGTGGTCAATCATTCCTACAGCAGGATTCTGAAGGCTGCCCCATTAGTTCCTGCTGCCTGGATGCTCAATTCTGCCCGGGACCTGATTATCTAACCACTCCATTCTAACACTATCTATCTATCTATCTATCTATCTATCTATCTATCTATCTATCTATCTATCTATCTATCATCTATCTATCTATCTATCTTAATAGCTTTCTGTTTCCATATTCCAGGTAGGACACTGTTTCCTTTCACACACATAGATGCTACAAAATTCATTTTCCATATTTCAGGAAAACAGTACATTTGTTTCTATGGCACTCCCCAAATATTTTTCATTTGTGACTCAATTTGTAAGGAAACAAGTTTCCTTTTACTTAGATGAGTATATCTGGAATCACCATAGATCATTTGGTATTTTACTGTGAAAAAGGTTAATGGCCTTTAAATAAACAGAGGATTTCCACTTCTCCTTGTGAAAGAACAGGACCTTCCTTGACTGTAAGGTGTCAGTGGAAACTCAAGCCCATTTCATTTTTTTGCCCCTACGTCATCACCGAGACAGAAATATGGCCGAGAAGAGAATGGTGCCTTTAAGAATTCCTGAAGTATAGCTCATATCCTTTCCCTTGTTGAAAAGTTGACGGTTCTCCATCATCTCCTTCCCGAATCGGATTGACCTTCTTAGGTGGAAGGTCACACCCTCCACCCTCTGCTCTCACGCCTTCCCAGCCTTACACCTTCCCCTGTGTCCCAGCCAGAACCAACAGCAGGCTTCTCTGTGGAAAAGCCTGTAATGACTCTCCTCTCCCAACTCTATCTACTGGATACGCCTAGTAATCAAAGCCCAAAGTGTTTCCGTAGTAATGTTTTCCTTCAATCCCCTCAACCTAACATGTTCACTCCTTCCAAATCCCCATAGCATCCTTAGACCTCTTAGGTACTTGGTACAGCCCACCTGGTAGTAGAGCATTAAAAATGTATTTATCTTCCCCAACCCTACCTGTATTACCCCTCTCCTGAGTACAGGCTTATTGAGAAATAGGACGATATTTTATTATTTTTATTATCATATTCTATTATTTTATTTTATTACTGTAACTTATACTCTTTCCTGTATATACAGACGCTCAATAAATATTTGTTGAATGAACGAAAAGCAAAGCAAAGCAAAGCAAGAACACACTTTTAAAGGATTCTATAGTGAAACTAACTTGGAAATGGTGCTATTCAATATAATTTAAAAATTTCGGCTTGGTTTTGCTACTTTCCCCACCCCCCCAAATGTATTAA
Organism: Balaenoptera physalus; assembly: GCF_965194825.1. Lineage (NCBI taxonomy): Eukaryota > Metazoa > Chordata > Mammalia > Artiodactyla > Balaenopteridae > Balaenoptera > Balaenoptera physalus. Next base: position 23,512,933 of record NC_138886.1, read on the forward strand.
AATTTCTATATTCATTGAAAAAAATCAATATTGGATTACTTTCTATTTTTATCTCAGTGAACAGCTGGGACATATTAGTACTTTTCATTACTGATGTTGGTGAAATCAAATTTAATCCCAAGTAAATATGAATGAAAATTTCTCTCTCCATCAGTTTTCCTAAGCCCCTGGAAACCAGCCTATTCTCTTCTTGTATATTTATCTTATCTGGAATCACATGGCTCATACTGTCAGAATCTGTGCAAGCTGATTTCTTCTATAGAAAATCATTTCCAAGCCCTCGCTGAGCATTGATTTCTCGGGTGTGATTCTTATTTGAGTCTGTTTCATCAGAAATAAAGAGTTTTGATTACATGAAAGTGAAATGATCTCCTTTCAAAGCAATACATTTCTCAGTAGCTTAAATCCTTTCTTCCCAAGAAATATCCCTTTCTGCAGGAAGAGAAAAAGTCTCATCCAGCCTTTCACCTCCAGCCTCTGACTCAGAGACTCTCCCGCTGAAGGCCAAGGCCTCCACCTGTGCACCTGACCTTTTGCCGATTCCTCTGGGATGGCACTTTATCCATGATCCCCTCTCCACCATAGCTTCAACTTCTCTCCAAGATGCCTCCTTCTGTTTAGTCCCTTTAGAATAAACTCGCTCACACCAAAAATAGGTGAACTTCTCTTGACCCTGCGTTCTGTTCCAATTACCGCTGAATCTCTCTTCCAGATTTCCCCAATAGCACTCACCTCTTGCTGCCTCAACTTCCTCACATCCCAGTCACCCCTCGACTTACTCCACTCTGCTTTGGCACCCGCCATGCTGTTGTATCTGATCTTGTTAAAGTCCATGACATCCTAACTGCCACGTCTAATGGATACTCTTCAGTGTGAATCTATTGACTTCTTCCCTTTATAAAACGCTGTGGACCACTCCTTCTCCCCTTCAGAGGCCAGGATATCACATTCTCAACATGTGTGCCTCTTCTACTTCTTCGTTAAATGTTCACTTGGGTCTACATTTTATCCCTGACTAATCACGTCCACCCTCGTGCTTTAATTCCCACCTACACACTGACATATCTACCCAACCTATATCTTCAGCCCCTCTCCTAACTCCAGTCTCTACATACAATCGCATTTTCAATGTCTCCACCTGGATGGTCCGTAAGTATCTCAAACCCAACATATGCAAGACCAAACTCATCTTCTCCATAAAGCTGTTCCTCCTTCTGGCATTCTTTAGTTCAGCTGCTGGTACCACCACTAATCCATTCTATTTAAGATGGAGACCTGGATGTTATTTTTTTTGTTGTTTTTTGTTTGTTTGTTTGATTTATTGATTTTATTTTTTCTTAATTTTATTGAACTAGATTTACAATGTTAATTTCTGCTGTATAGCAAAGTGATTCAGTTATATATATATATTCTTTTTCATATTCTTTTCCATTATGGTTTATCATAGCATACTGAATATAGTTCTCTGTGCTATTCAGTAGGACCTTATTGTTTATCCATCCTGTATATAACAGTTTGTGTCTGCTAACCTCCAACTCCAATCCATCCCTCCCTCCCCTTTGGTAACCACAAGTCTATTTTCTATGTCTGTGAGCCTCTGGATGTTACCTTGACCACTAACTTGCCCCTCTCTGGTAAACACCACACACGTATATTAGCTACTAAGTTCTGTCAATTTGCTCCCTGGGTAATTCTACTTATTAATCTGCTCAGGTACCATCTCCTTCTGGAAGTCTTCCCTGATACATTTCCCATGCTTTCTCACTGCCATATCTTATAGACATATTTCCACCACCAATTTTATGCCATTATATTTTAAACATTTTTTTATGGATTTGGGGTTCTGTCCCCAACTCCCATTTGCAAACCTCTTCAGGATAATAACCATCTCTTCTTTATTTTTCTTTGCACATGGCTCCTGGCATCTTGCTAGCTTGTGTCTAACAAGGAACCTGGCTTAGTGAAAGTTCTCAAGAAATGCTGGTTGAGTAAATGAATGCATAAATTGTTTTCCAATTGAAAGTAGCCTCAAGACACACCCTTTGGCTCAACTCCTTCGGTCAAAAATGATTCTTAAAAAAATTAAAAATAATGGCAACTCTGGACCTAGTACAAGGAACTGATTAAAAAGAAACTTGTCTTATTTGCTTTCTCCTAAGATAATGTAGAAGGTAGCTGCTGTGTTTTCTAGACTTGTCACTCTTCCCAAATATCTCAAATATATAATTTTACCTGACTCGTGTGTGTGTGTGTACACGCACGTGTGGTGTAAGTGTAACATACTGTTCTTATTTACTCTGGGGCTCATCTAAATAAAACCACAGGCGGAGGACACATAGATGTGCAGAAATTGGGTGAGAATGATGGACTGTCTCTGCGTTTACTTCATTTCCCCCTGTGATTCTCTTTGAATTCACCCCTTCATGCAGGAAGCATATGGTCTTTCATATCTGATTGTGAAAATTGTTTATGTGGCGCATTCCTCTCTTCCAAATCCCTGTTTATTCATTGTTTATGCCTAAATCCAGCACTCTGTGATAGCTTTCCTGCTGAGTTAAGAGCTTCCTGTCAGCCTCTGTGTGTATGTGTGTGTGCATCCACAGGGCTTCAGCCACAGCTTTTATAAATGCCCACACTGCGGATGATCAACACATTTCTGCCTGCTGTCCTCTACTGGAGGTTACTCTGGGGAGACTGAGAGTGCTTTCAAGATACCTGAGTTAGTACATTAATGAGTCGTTCATGGATAAAAATTAGTTAATGTCCAAGAGGAGTAGTGGTAAAAACAGCTAACATTGGGTGAGCATTTACCATGGGCCAGGCAATGTGCTGCATGGTGTGTAAGCATTATTCAATTCTCTGCGATGTGCATAGTAACTACTACTTTAATCCACACTTGACAGATGACAGGCCAGAGGTTGAGAGAGGATCAGTAACTTGTTATCTGCCACCAGTCAATGGTAAAGCTGGGATCCAAACCTAGGTCGGCTCGCTGCTGGAGCCTAGGATTTTTTTTTTCTTTTCTTTTTTTTAATTGAAGTATAGTTGATTTACTATATTGTGTTAGTTTCAGGTGTATAGCAAAGCAATTCAGTTATATATATATACACACACACACACACATATATATATATATTCTGTTTTTTCAGTTCTTTTCCATTATTTTTTTTTTAAAGACCGAATTAGTCACATCTTGCTTTTTTTTTTTTTAAATTTATTTTTATTTATTTATTTTTGACTGTGTTGGGTCTTCGTTTCTGTGTGAGGGCTTTCTCTAGTTGCGGCAAGTGGGGACCACTCTTCATCGCGGTGCGCGGGCCTCTCACTATCGCGGCCTCTCTTGTTGCGGAGCACAGGCTCCAGACGCACAGGCTCAGTAGTTGTGGCTCACAGGCCTAGTTGCTCCACGGCATGTGGGATCTTCCCAGACCAGGGCTCGAACCCGCGTCCCCTGCATTAGCAGGCAGATTCTCAACCAGTGCGCCACCAGGGAAGCCCTCCATTATTGTTTATTACAAGATACTGTGGAGCCTAGGCAATTAACTGCTGCCCTGTGCCACCTCCTTCCAAGAGCAAATGAACCGCTCCCACACCAAAGGTTTCCAGGGTTTCCTCTTTCTGCTGTAGAATTTTCTTTTCCAACATCTTGATCAGGGAGAGCTACCCTGGTTGAGGCCTGAGATGATGGGGAGCCCCTCCCCCTCCTCCTACCCCATCCTTGCCTGGGGTGGACCTTTCCACAGAACAGAATGTGGTTTGGCAGTCAATGTGCTGTGAGAGTGGAAACAGCTGCTGGTGTGTTGCTATGCTCCCCAAAGTGTCTACGCCGCTTTGTACACAGCCAGTGCTCAATCCGTGTGTCCCGCAGGACTGTGGTTCTGAAAGGGGGCATTGCTGCCTGCGGCCACTGACACCCTGGGCTTCCATGAGCTGCCCAACAGGGCACCCAAGGACAAATAGCGCCTCTGGCCTTTGAGCCCTGGAGAGGAGAATGGTCTCCATCTGGAAGGCACAGGTGACGGCTCAACTGTGCCCAAAGAGGAGACTCTGCCGGAGGCTGCCCTGGGATGCCGTGGCAGGAGCTGGGGGCTCTGCAAAATCCAAATGGATCTTCCCAAAGGAGTCTTTCTCTCAGGCTTTGTTTTTTTTTCTAACTGTGTTTTCCATGCTTGACATTACCAGGTGACAGCTCCTCCTCCGCGGAGAAACTTGTCGTCCCACGGGGATAATTCCAAAGTTATTCTAAGAGTTCCTGCTCAGAACAAATCAAGCCAATCAGGAAGCTCCTCCACTTGGGCTGTGCCTGGCTGATTGTTTCCCACTTGGACACTTCCTGCCATTGTTCCCTGGCCTGTTCTCAGAGGCGCAGCTACAGAACCCTGCCCCTTCCTCTCTGGAGCCCAGGGCCGCACTGGTGGCTTTGGGTCGAGGTATATACGAGGCTCAGAGATCAGGTACTTGGCTGGAGGAAAATGCCTAAAAGGAAAACAGGAGCAGTTCCTGGCCCGAGTGGTTAAAGCAGACACCACAGTGTTTGGGTCTCTCTGGCCTACCAAGAGATGTTGAAATATGCTGGGTTGTTTAATATGCTTAGTTGTTTATCAAGCATGTGTTGAGCTAGTACAGTGATAGTTACCCAGTGTCTACTTTTAAGAAGTTCATCATCTCATGGGGAAGACAGATGTATAAACATTTACAAAATAGTGCTCCGTAGAGCTCTAACGGGAAGTGCCCGATGCCACGGGAATGCAAAGAAGAGAGCCTGACTAACTCTGCTTAGGGAGTGGGCAGGGCAGGACATCAGGAGTTTGGGACATTTCAGTAGGATCTCGAAGGATGAGAAAAAATGATCAAGGCAGAGAGGTGTTCAGAGGGCATTAGGGGCCAAGGCGGCAGCGTGGACACAGACGCTCTGGGGCAGAAATGCGCAAGGAGGTTCAAGCATCTCTGTAGGACTGGCCTCTTCCGAGTGTGCTCATGATGGGAAGAGAGGGATGGGGAGGGGAGGGTCCAGGACGTGATGGATCTTGAATGCCACACTCAGGAGTTTAGATTTGGTCCTGAAGGCAAAAGGAGACCATTTAAGTTTCTTGTCTGTCTGTCTGTCTGTTTTAAGGGCGTGATCAGATCAGCCACGTTCCAGAAAGACCACACTGGCAGTTATGTGGAGAATGGGGGTGGACGTAGGGGAGAGAAGCAGAAGGAAAGCATAAAGATCAATTAAGATTTGCCCAGGCAAGAGATGAGGAGGCCGTGCTTGACAGGGACTATTATGGGAAGCAAAAAAGGCTTCCATTGACTGACATTGATGCTATAATGACACTGAGGATATCCTAAGTCAACCTTTTTGCATGAATGTGGCGTCACAGGCTGGGCTGAAAAAACTGAGTGACATTTAATTGTGAAACTATGAGCAAAAGTAGCTGAGGGAGCCCAGGGGCTAGAGTCTGCGAGGGGTTAGATAGACCCTCGGCTTTCCATTCTTGCCCACCTCTCTTTTGGTCACTTCCCTGCAACTGCCTGACTGTCGGAGGTACCAGAGGGCCCCTCTTCTCGGGGCAAGGGAGGCAACACAGCTGCAGCCATCTGTGCCCCCTTTGATGGTCTATGGTAGAGAGTTGGCCAAGACATGAGTTTGAACCTCATGTCTTGAGGCCCTAATTGAAAATGTTCCAAGGACTGAAATGGTCTCGAGTTCTAAAGGAAAACCAGCCCTTGGCCTGATGAGCTGCATCACTGCCCTCCCATGGCTGCAGCAGGAAAGGGCTTGGAGTTACTGCCTAACCATCATCATGGAATCTCGGCAAATGCTGAGGCTCCCCTCTCCCCTGCAGCAGAGGGGCTGAGTCAACACCAAACACCACGTCCTCCCGGAGTGTCCTGCGTGGGTTGTAGGCACAGCGTGGCCCTGCACTATCGGTTTTTCCTTGGCACGTTCAGATCCTTCTGGCAGCTCCCTGTTATTTTTCCATATTACAGATACAGTAGAGACATTTTGTTTTTAAGATGCCAGCGAGAAGGCCTGGCGGGGCCCTTTTCCAGTGGCGCATCTGGTTTTGAGAAGCAGCTACATCCCCCCTGGCCCTGGCTCATGGGTGCCCTCTGGCAGTCTGGAGGCTGGGCTAGTAGAGAATGGCCTTGGTGGATGAGCCCGCCCGGCCTGAGCTCTGGGAAACCCTGCTTAACGCAGTTGAGTGGACCAATGTCCCACAGAAGAGCCGCAGAAGTTAAAGAAAGCCACACACATCACATTTATTATGGGGTTTTGAGACAAAAACTTTCAGAACTAAAATAAACTTGTAAGTATTTTCTCTGATAAACTTTATCCTGATACCACTTATCAGCCCTGATTCTGTTTTATAACATCTAGTGTCTTGAGAGGTCAAATGAGAAGGATGTCTATTTCTGGGTTTTCAAATCCCAAAGGAAAACAGAATCTTCCTTATATCAAGAGCCTGCCAGTGAGAACCTCCAGATACAAAATGATTCCCATGTAGGAATCAAAGCCTGGGTCACAAAGCATTATGTAAGCCAAAATAGAGAAGCTCTTAGAAGCAAGACCTGCATCAGGTCCAAAGAAGGAGAATGCCCTTTAAAACTGATCCAGAGACTTGGGCTTTTAATCGAAGCCTTCTGTCAAAGGGATAATCGGATTTGCCATTTGAAATGGAAACTCTTGGATACAGAAAGAGTACTTTGTGTTCCAAAATAATAATTAAAAAAAAAAAAGTGATCTGCCTTTTCTTGGTGGTTTGGCTTGTACAGAACTGGCATTGGCTAACTCTCTATTCAGCTGGGTCCCACCCCTGGAGTTGTCTTCCCATTGTCTATTATTTCTGGATCCTGAGGCTAAGGCAGAATCACCTGCTGAAAGCACAGGAAATCTCATTGCAACATTCAGCTGTAAGAGAGAGCTCAGGGCAGACCAGATTTAGTATTGAAATAGTACAGGCACCTCAGTGTGGGAGATCTTAACACAGTAGCAAGGAATGTTTTTTGTGTGAATGAGTGAAGGATCACAAGCTTCACATATGAGAGTTCTCATATTCCCACAAAACCCCAAATTATCCCCCCAAATAATAACAGCAGACAGCTTACGTAGTTCTTTCACAGCAATTAGGGATTGTTTTGTTCCTATGTTATAGATAAGAAAATTGAGACAAAGGAAAAGAGAGAAAGCAGAATCCAAATACCCTTCATGCCACCATCTGATTTCTGCAAAGCCTCTCCTGATTGTTTCGACCAGTGGGAGGCAGCAGGATGTACCGCAAAGGAGCCCATGTCACGAGTTCCATTAGTCTGCCATTTACTGGCTGAAACAATGGAGACTCTCCCACTTCTCTTAGTCTCTACTTCCTTGTCCATTAGATGTTATCAGATGGTTATAATGATGTATATGGAAGAGCTCTTTCTAAGCTCTGAAGATTAAATGTGTTAACATTTAAGCCATCTCAGAACACTGCCTGCCATGGAGTAAGTATTATTTAATGTTTGTTCTCCCTTTCTCTTCTGGTGTCTTTAAAAAAATTGAATTTAAAGACTATTTTTTAGTGAGAGAGTGGTAGTGTATATATGGACATATATACACTACCAGATGTAAAATAGATAGCTAGTGGGAAGCAGTTGCATAGCACAGGGAGATCAGCTCGGTGCTTTGTGTCCACCTAGAGGGGTGGGATAGGGAGGGTGGGAGGGAGGGAGATGCAAGAGGGAAGAGATATGGGGATATATGTGTATGTATAACTGATTCACTTTGTTATACAGCAGAAACTAACACACTATTGTAAAGCAATTATACTCCAATTAAGATGTTAAAAAAAAAAAAGAAGACAAGGTAGAATTTGAAAAATAATTGAATACCAAGAAAGACATCATTATATTAGTCAAAAATATATATTATATGTTTGCTAGTTAAACTACTATGTTAAATTTTTGTGATAGAAATATATTCATCATTTACACTTTAAAATTATAACCTTTTATAAGAAAAAAAAATAAAGACTTTTTAAAATACCGTATGCACTACTTTACAAGACAAACCAAAACATACTATTTAATGGAATAAATTCAAATTCAGCCTCTGAATCACACGGTTTGTGGTCCATAAGATTTAAGAACACCCACAGACTCCTATGTTAAGCCAATATTCCAGAGAATGTGATTAAGCCCATAATTTGAATGCTAAAAGGAAAATTAAAGAATTGATGATTGTCTTCAAGGATGGTGAAAGTTAGGATGTGTGTGTGTGTGTGTGCGTGTGTGTGTGTGTGTGTGTGTACCTTTAAAAAAATCCAGAAAATCTAATTCAAGTTCTCAATGTGGAAGAGGCTTATGTGCACATGGGACGCCATCTAGTGGTGGGTAAAGTCATATTCCACCAACTGAGGTAGTGTGCTTGGAAATTTACATAAAGTACTGATATCTGGGAGGAAATTGCTGTTGTTTGGATTTGGTATCATGTGGTTACTTGGGAAGAGGAAGCTCAACATATCAACATTAAAATGTCCATTGCCCTCAATGCTTTGTTCCCTTGCTCTCCAAGGAACAGTGCGCTTGCCCCTATTGGTGTGTGCAGAAATCTCCAGCCAAAACCTGTGAACCTAACTTGTTGCCTGCTCTATAACAGGGAGAGAAACTGGTTGAGAAGATCCAGAGGTTTGAGCCTTCAGGAGGCAGTGGCTGGGAGTATTTGATTCATCTTCATTTTTATAGGGGCCATGTGACAATAAGACACCATCAATGGGCTACAGCAGGTGTCCCCAAAGGCCAGTTATGAACAACCCAATCAGTGACCCTGTAGTCCAGTACGGCCAACACATGTCCTCCCTACCACTGAAGGCCAGTCACTGTGTTGACACAGACCCCAAGGCCTCTGGCTCTTCCCACATCTGGAAAGCGGCAGGCGGTGAGGCTCTGCGGGGTGCGTTCCTGCAAAGCCCCCTCCCTTCCTGAGGCTGGCTCAGCACATTCTCCAGCACGTGGGTGTCCCTGACCCTTTGCTTAAGGAGCAGCTCTTTCACCCGTACATCTAATAACTCAGCACCCAGGGCCAGGAGCGATATCTGGCTCATGAGCTCAAGCACAAGAAGAGGATCGTGAAGCCTGTGAGGTTCCAAGTGCAGAGGCCACTGTCATCTCAGGAACCCCAGCACCCATCCTAAGGACTTGCACAAAGGAGATCCTGGGTGCCTGTGGCATTGAGTAGGGGCCTGTGACCAAGCGCACACCTGCTCCCCCGTGTTTTCCTCTCATCTGGGCCAGGGTAAGGGTTTAGCTGTGTTGCCTCTGGACAGGGAGTTCCTCCCAGGGCAAATCAGTCACGTGCAAGCTTGGATCTGCAAGTTAGACAGGGCCATATGTGTCTGGAGAGAGACAGGCAGGCTCTGTGATGAGGCTTGGGGCCCTCTAAGTGCTAGCTGAGGCATGGCTAAGTAGCGAAATAAGTTCATAGGTGCGCTCCACCTTTAAATGAATTGAACTCAATCAGCATATAAAAGAATTCAATGATGACACATCTCACTTGACAAAGGACCACAAGCAGGGCTTCCTAGTATATCCAGCTACTCTACTGCAGGGGCCCCCAAGCCCCGGACTGCGTTAGGAACCAGGCCGTACAGCAGGAGGTGAGCGCAGGCGGGCGGGCAGGCGAGTGAAGCTTCATCCCCCGCTCCCCATCGCTCCCTCATCGCTCGCATTACTGCCTGAACCATCAGCCCCCATCCGTGGAAAAACTGTCTTCCACAGAACTGGTCCCCGATGTCAAAAAGGTTGGGGACCGCGGCTCTACTGCATTAAAATGACGGTTCACCGCACAGCTTTTTAGGGAACCAGTGCAATGTAAAATAGGGGGATGGCTGAATTGACTTCATAATGAACAAAGGCTACTGTTCTGATCACATCCCTCCCATCAAGGTTCTGCCGCTGGCTAGGCAGAAACAAGATCCATAGAGGACAAGCTCTGTGCTATAAGAAGAGAAAGACAAAAGGATACTAACATGAGCTGGGAACCCAGTCTGTGCTTAGGCATAGACTAGACATTTCACATACATTAACTAAGTGAAGCCTCACAAGAGCCAAAGGAGATACCTATTATTGATCCCCACCTTACATGTGGGTTAAGTAGCTTGCCCCAAATCCCATGCCATTAACGAGGTGCAGAGCTGAGGTTCGGAGCAAGGTCAGTCAATGCCAAAGAGCGTACTCTTTTCACTGCGTCTTGTAATAAGCCCCTGCTCAGTCTTTCAAAAGCACAGGGGAAGAGGAACTCCTAATTCATGGTAGAACTCTATTCAAGTTCAAGATATTGACGAGATCAATAATAATAATAATGAGGAGGGGTAAGGGGGAGAGGAAAAGGAGGGGAGGAGGAGAAGGAAGAGGAAGAAGAAGAGGGGGAGGGGGAGGAAGAGGGAGGGGCGGGGAGGAGGGAGAGGGAGGAGGAAGAGGACAATGGCAAGGATGATGACCATGACGACACGAGTGAGCAGGTATAGAACTGGTTCCGAGGTTGGAAGTGTTCCTTCATGGTGCACCAGTGCCTCTCCCTGGGAACTCTCCAGAGCCCTAGGCCACCTCTGCCTGATGCTTTCTCTGGCTCAAGCATGAGGATCTCGGGATTATTGAGCAACCTGTTTGATCTGCCCTCTGGTGTCCTGGTCCATCCTTTGTTGGTAGACTGTCTTCCTCGACCCTGCCCAACCTAAACTAGTGGCCTGCCCAGCTGGTTCCCAGTCTACCCTGACTTCTCTGCCTTGCTCCTTCTCTAACTGCAGCACTGAACCAGCATCCTAGTTTCACTCCTGGGCTTATTACAATTCCCCTGCTCTGAAACGTTTATCACGCTCCATGGGCTCGAGGATAAATTTCAAGTCCCTCAGCTCAGCACTCAAAGCCTTCTAGGATCTGGTTCCAACCTGTTATTCCAGTCTTTTCTCCACAGTTGCTTCTATAGTTAGGTCTGTGATTCTCCTGTCTTCAAAGAGATGACAGATCCTGTGTAGAAGGAAGACCTCATGCTAGCCATGCCTGGACCACTGCTCCCCATGAAGAGGGTGATTCCGTGAGAACAGCAATTGACTGGTGTCCGTCCTCACTGTATCCACACTCCCCTCCCACCGCCAGGCAGAGACAACATGCCAGAGATAGTAAAAGCCTCCAAGTGGAGCCAGGCCCCCTTCAGCTGTTTACAACAGGTGGCTGAGCTGTCACAAGCCAAATGAGCTGGGTCAGCATGGAGCGTCCATGACAACCAGCTGACCTTGCCAGTTAAGCTCCGATCCAACACGCACGTGGTCAGCGTCCTCATGACTGCATCATCCAGTAAATCAAGTCCAGCTCTAAGTCTGGGATCCGATTTGGGGCTAAAAGGGGCCAAGGCCTCACTGAGGTCAAGGAAGGGCCCCCAGTTTCCTCTCTGGTTATCTGTGATGATGTCCATGTGTGTTTGCTCCATCTCAGTGACAGCCATTCAGCTCACGTCCCAACTCAGCCTTCATGGTTCATTTCCTACGAGCCTGGAATTTCCTTCCAATGAAGTGAGGCCTCTTAAACTTGACTTAGCATCTTTTATTTTTTAGAAGTGAAAACTAAGGAAGTGATGGCTATGAACCATCACTGCTTTAAAAGATTCAGGTATTAAAAGTTCTGGGTTGGGACCATCATGTGCTGTCTGGGGTCAAAGTTAACTCTCTTGGTGGTACGAAGTATTTCCTGGAAGGGGACCTTCTAACATCAAATGATGGGAATCATGAGCAACAGAAACATAAGTCCAGAAGGTTCAGGAGATCTCTGAATACCCACAATTAAGGAACTTTGAAGAGTGGTCTTCCATTATAATTGAGTGGATTATAGGTCTCTTGAGGGTAGCAATTATACCATTTTCATCTTTATCTCTAACCTAGCTTGGCCTCTATCATAAGCATTTTGATAAATGTTTATTGAATGAATGAATACATCTTAGAAAGATTGATCTCAGCCATAGCCCACCAGGGTAAAAGCCCCAAAACTAAGGCCCTCAATGATCATTCCTTTTTCTGAACTTCTACTACACTGAGTAGTAGAAGATATGTTCCTGGAACCCGTCATGTGTATATTCCATCCATCGGACACCTAAACTGTTAGATCCTAAGAGCAGGGGAGAACACTTTGACCTCTTTTGTATAATTTCCAACATCCTTCCCACTGCTATGTATGATGCTCAATGAATATTTATTCAATAATCTTGTTCCAAATGAATATTATATCAACCACATCAGAGCAATTAGTTGCAAGCATGGCCATTTGCTCATAGCAGCACTTGTCCATACTTCTAGATAAATGAGAGCCATGCCAAGAAAACAATCTCCTTCTTTTAGCTCATGTCATGATTAAATGTCAATCACAGTAATGGAGACAAAGGCCCAATATTCAGTAGGAAATGCCTAGCAGAGAGAAATCTCACAAGCATTTATACTTAAAGCAACTGTGGGTGTGTCACCTGTGCTACCTTCATTCTGGTCTTCCTCCTTCCAGTAACTATATACGAAAGCCTCTGTGCCAAGCAGTACGCTAGGATCTGGGAATACAAAAGTGAACACTACACTCTCTTACTCTGCAGGAAGCTGAGGCTGGAGGGAGAGAGAGAGACAGAGACAGAAAACAGCTTCATATGTGCTATGATGCAGTAAGTTCTAGGCTAAACATGCTCTTGGTGGACAGCAAACCAGTGTTCAGGGCTTAGGGAAAGTGGTATCTTAACTGAGGCCTGAAGGATCCGTAAGAGTTAGCCACGTGAAGAGGGACTGAAGAGTGTTCCTGGCTGAAGGAACAGCAGGGACAAAGAACTTGACCCAGGGAGAGCCTGGTCTCTCCAGGAAACAGCAGAGAGTGCCTGGGGTGGCCGGTGATTGGAGAAGGAGGAAGCACTGATGAGATAAGGCTGGAGAGGCAAGCAGAGATCGTATCATAAATATGAATGGGTTTGGATTTTATCTTGCAGTCCAAAGGGAATCGGGGAAGGTCTTTAAGCTGGAAAGTGACATCATCAGACAGAAATTTTGAAAGATACTTCTGGTGGCTGGATAGAGTTTGGGCTAGAAGTCTACAATACTAGAGGAAGGGAGACTGGGTGTTGAAGCAACCCACGTGAAAGGTAATGATGGCCTGGACTAGTGTCATGGCAACGGGGATGGAAAAGAGTGGAAGCATTCTAGAAATATTTGCGATATAAAATGAGTGAATGGACATGGGGTTGAGATGGGGAGAGGAATCAAGGATGATGCCCTGCTTTCAGACTTGGGCAACTGGGTGCACAGTGGTGCTTTTCAAGAAATTAAGAACCAAAGAGATGGAACAAATTAGAGAGAGTAATGAGTTCAATTTTTAACATGTTGAGGTTTAGGTGTTTGGGTGAGATCCAAATTGAGATGTCCAGAAGAAGGCTGGCTGAATGGGTAGCTCTGGAGAAAAAAATGGAATGAAAGAATGTTTGTATTTCAGATGCCATGGGAGCATATGATACGACTTAGAATACGAGACGTAAGAGGAGCACCAGGATAAGAACCCCAAAAAACCAACATCTCAAGGATGGACAGAGGAAGAGGAGACAGAAAATCAAGGATACTGTCAGGGCAAGTAAATCAAGGAGGGAGGACGGTTCAAGAAATAGGGAGCATTCAGGAGTCTCACCTGATGTTGAACAGTCAACTAAGGTGAGGATTAAAAAGTCTCCACCGCACTGAGCCACTGGTGGCGTGCCAAGTGCAGGGTCAGAAGACACGGAGGAGAGCGGATGGGAGGTGAGGAGGTGGAGATGCTGAGCATCGTTGATGCTCCAAGAAGTTTGCGGCTGAAGGGGAGGAGAGAGAGGATAGTTAGCGAAGGCGGGGTATGGCATCAGTGGGGTTTGAGGATGGGGAGAGTGTTTTACAACAAACGGCTGTTCCAAAGTCAGCTATGCATTCCTAGAATCTTCACAAGTATTATCTTATTTTTATCAAGATTCCAAATTTTTACTTTCTAGATTGACTTTTAAAAGGTGTGATCCTTCAACAAGCAATGTTGAGTGTGTCCTAATAAAGGAAACACCTGCCGGCTTTTATGAATGTGAACATAAACTAGTCCAGGCAGGAGATATTTCTAACATATATAAAAGCAGAACCATGAATTCAGCACTCTGCAAAATGGCTTCAAATGGCTGAGAAAGACAGGACTTTTGAGATCTGTTTCCTCTTCCGTAAAACATTATGGAAAGAAAATTTTGCAGAATGGGAGTGTGTATGCATGTGTATGTGCAAAGGTGAAGGACAGGGCTTCCCTGGTGGTGCAGTGGTTGAGAATCCGCCTGCCAATGCAGGGGACATGGGTTCGAGCCCTGGTCTGGGAAGATCCCACATGCCGCGGAGCAACTGGGCCCGTGAGCCACAACTACTGAGCCTGCGCGTCTGGAGCTTGTGCTCCGCACCAAGAGAGGCCGCGATAGTGCGAGGCCCGTGCACCGCGATGAAGAGTAGTCCCCACTTGCCGCGACTAGAGAAAGCCCTCGCACAGAAACGAAGACCCAACACAGCCATAAATAAATAAATAAATAAATAAATAAATAAATAAAAAATAAAAGCTTTAAAAAAAGGTGAAGGACATTTGTACTTGAAGTATTGGGAGCTTGACCTTGGTGTTGCTGTGACCTGGGGCAGGTGTGATGGGTACAATCGTGGCAAAGGCTACCACTGCTTATGTGCCCTTTTTGTTCAAAATCTTTTTTAAAGGTGTATCCAACATTAATTCTCCTTGGAGAACAGAGACAGCCACAAATAGATGTCAAAGGACACTTCAGTAAATTATTTTTTGCCCTAATAAATCATAAATCTTTCTGGTTTGTTAGTGTGATTAACTACAATTTATTTTAATGCAAATTCCCATACTCCAGTGATTAAGGAATATTTAATCTAAACAGTAAGTGAACCCCTCAACACCCCCTGTCTTACTGAATGAGCTAGAAGCAAACACAGTGTAATTTCAGAGAGACGAGGTGAGCAGCACAAGGCACAAAGAGCATCTCTAAAACGGTGATGTGGGGTCATTCCCAATCCCCCCTCCCAAAGAAAAAACAACTGTATAACTGTACTTATTTATACGGAACACAGTGAATATGATTTGGAACATAATTCAGAAATAAATTAAACTCCCTTCTAATAAATGGATAATGGAAAAACTTGGTCTGAGATTGATTCCATTCGCTTGAAGCAAACCTAGGCTTTGGGTCATGGTAGAAAAATAGCAGCTAGCATCTTTGTCAGATACTATTTTGAGCACTTTATATGTGTTAACTCATTTCATTCTCTCAACAATCCTCAAAGTATATACTATGAGTATTTCCATTTTACAGATGAGGAAACTGAGGCACGACATATGAAGTACGCAGTCCAAGGCCATGAGAAGGAGTGAAGTGAAGATTCGAGTTGAGAGAGAATGCCTACTCTTGACCTTAAACCACTCCGCCTTCCACAGAGGATGGCAGGTTGGCCTCAGAGCTCTCTGATAAAAGGTCAAGTGGCAAATATTTAAACCTGTGGAAAATCCACATTCCTTGCTACTAGAACTCTGTGTGTAGCCTGGGATTCACGCCTAAGGAGTGGCAAAAAAGAACTTGGGGTTAATTACTAAATGAAGCAAAAGACGGCTGGAGAAAATTCCACGTAGGACGTGTGAAAGCCAGTGAGATGACACCATCTAAAGAGGAGCCCAAGGAGCATCTTCATAATGTGCTTTATCAGAGCTGCATCGGACTCCACAAGACACAGGACACACTTGGAACCTAAGTGCCACCGTCTTCAAGACGTGAGGATGTCCCTTCTGACTCTCCCACAGTAGGACTGTGCCCTGAAGATGGCTTCCTCCCTGCCTGGCTTCATTTATATTGTCAAGGCCATGACAGCGCTGGCCAAAGGAATAGCCACCCAATTGTAGAATCTCCCTTCCCTTCTTTAAAAATAGGAGACATGTGCATCACTTTGAAATGGTGGAAGCTGTAGTCCTACCTGAAGGCAGGGGCTGAACACACCAGCTGCCAAGGGTCTCTTCCAGCCCTCAGATGATTCTTTTTAACCATGGAGAGAGTCTTACAGATGATTTCCCGGGCCAAGTCATCTCTCTGGGCCTCCTCTTACAGCCTGACCAAAATTTTTAGGACGTCCCCAGGGACAGCAAATCTTATTCTTATTCCTATTTACAGATTCAGCTGGGACGTTAACTAATATTCTCAAGATCACACAGCAAGACATCTGTGTGGCTAATATTAAAAGGTCAGTGTCTTCGAGTCCTGTCCTTTGCTTCACAGAGCAGACCCCAGCAGCAGCACATTACCCGGAATGAAAGGCCTGAGATGCCCCCAAATCCTGTTTATAAAACAGCTGCTCCCAAGAAAACCACATCATGATTCTGGGGCTTTAATCTGGAATTTGTGATTCCTTGTCAGGGGCTGAGATTTTCTTCTGCATTAGCTATAGGCAAGGATGGCAGCTCTAAAAGAGCACTGGGGACCTGGGTTTAGTTGCAGGAAGATCACTGGTTGGCTGGGTCATTCTGAGAGTCCTGGGGTCTGTCCTGGCCTCAGGTGCGGGGAGGTGCTCAGTCTACAGACTCGGTAAGGTTTTTTCTAGATCTAAAGATAAATTGGTGCAAAGAGATGGCGATGACAGTATTTAAACATTTAGGCAAAAACTATGATCTTGGGGCATATATTCTTCTCTCTGGTGTTTGCTTTGCAGCAGTGTGGTCAAGGACTGGGGTTTATCCCAACCCATCGCAGACACTCAGCTCATGACACATGCAACTTGCCAAGAAATGCAACAACCTGCAAATTGGTCTATTCAGTGAGACAGAGCCACTGAGCACCCACTTGGTTGTCAGGACAATGCCAGATTGCCATTAAGGTTTCCAAACACCTTTCTGGCAATTCCTGTTCTTATCTTGTCATAGACTGGTAATGACTGGTAATAAACAGCTGGTAATAAACAGTTGCCTGGTCGGAAGCGGTCCATGGACATAGTTTAAATAGCACTGGGTTTAGCCATTTTTCTCTAACAAAGCAAGTCTCCAAAGGACCTGAGCAGGGCATCACTCTAACAACCTAGACAATTTTTTAAAAAATAAGCAACTGGAAAGCACAAGGTTATATTTAAAAAAAAAAAATAACCTGCTGAGATAACTCTAGCTTCTCACCCTATTCAACTGGGTCTGCCCCACAACTGGTCTGAGTTCTTCTCAAATCTATCATATTGTCCTACTTCTTCTGTTCTTGGAGTTGTTCTCTTTCATCCTCCACTTTAGCTGACAGGTCCTGGGAAGCCTTAGAATTCCTGCTGAGGGCCTCAGGGTAACAGACATGAGCTGATCACAGAGCAGGAGGGAACCAGAGAGGGAGCAGCTGCCCTGGGGACAAAAGCTGCTTCCCGCCCCTGCAAGGCAGCAGTTTTCAGCCCTGTGCTCCCGGCCTCCTTTCTTCCTCTGCCCTGGACGTCCTAGGGGTGAGGGCTGGTGCTTCCAAGTCACCACTGGACTTCTATGTCCAGCTGCAGCTGACTTCTGAACAGTGTGCTAAGCTTAGGGTGGTGGCGTCCCTCTCAGCTGTTTCTGAGAGTGGAGAGGGAGTCTGGTAAAATCAAATAATTCGGGGCTATTTATATACTGTACATGGTCACATCACTCTTTTATTTTTATAATAAAAGCTAAAACCTATTGGGCACCAAGTCCTAGACCGTTCTAAGTACTTTCTAAGCATTCTGTGTATATTAATTTAATCATTGCCACTACCCAATAGTTTGTTTTCATTATTATTTTATTATTATTATTTTTTTGTAGTAGAGGAAAGTGAAGCTAAAAAAACTTGCCTAAGATTACACAGACAGCAAGTGGAGACCCTGGACTTGAACCAGCAAGTGGGATGCTGATACTCTTTGCCGTAATCTCAGCTCTATACCATCTCTAGACATAAATGTTTGTTTTCAACCTCATGACAATCCTACGGATGACCTAAAGCTGATACAGATCAATTAAATTAAAAAATATTTATTGAGAGCAACCTAGTAGGCACCACACAGTATTGTAGGCACTCGCACACATATATATAGTGGGTGTAGTAGGTTGAATGGTGGTCCTCCAAAAGATATGTCCACATCTTAACCCTGGAACATGTGAGTATGACCTTATTTGGAAAAAAAGGGTCTTTGTAGATGTAATGAAAGGATTTTGAGATGTGATCCTCTGGGATTATCTGAATAGGCTTTAAATCCAATGGTAAGTGTCCTTATAAGAGGCAGAAGAGGAGAAGACACAGGGGGATAAGAAGGCCATATGAAGATGGAGGCAGAGAGGAGAGTGATGCAGCCACAAGCCCAGGGATGCCTGAAGCCACGAGAAGTTAGAAGAGGCAAGGAAGGATCCTCCCCTAGAGCCTCTGGAGTTAGCACAGCCCTGCTGACACCTTGATTTTGGACTTCTGGTCTCCAGAAGTGTGAGAGAATACATTTCTGTTGTTTAAAACCCCCCTAGTTTTTGGCAATTTGTTACAGTAGCCTCAGGAAACTAAGACAGTGAGTAATCCGTGAAGCCCTCGTGCTCAGGGAACTTCCATCCTAGTCAAGAATGAACATAATGTAATACAGTGTAATGTAATGCAAGGAAAGGTAATGTAAAAAGATAAAATAATTTGCTGAAAATCAACAGCAGATAAAATCAAGAGCTAAAAAACACATTCTCCTCACACATCACACTAGGAAGTCTTGCCTGCACTCCCTAATCTGAGTGTTAAGTACCCCTCCCCTGCATATGTTCCCATAGACTCTTTTCGAACTTCCATGATAGGAGCTTTCCCAACAGCTTATAATTGATGGCTTACTTGTTTGTGTTCTCTAGTGGCCTGTAAAAAGCTTCCTCTCCATCTCCTCTGGCCTTATCTGAGACTATTTAAGAATGGGAGGTAACTAGGGAATACCTTAATGACCGATAGGAAGGAGGCCAGCGGAGACTGAGAAGTGAGCAGGACCAATGCACATGCCTATACAGCTTATTTCTGCCCGAGGACACCTGCCGAAGGAGTAGAGGAGGCTAGAACCCAACCACTGGTTTTTCCAAATGGTGGCCTCACGTGGAGCTGCATTTTCTAATTTGCACTAAAGAGCCATGTGGCCCAGCAATGGCCGTGAACGCCACTGGTGTTGAGATGTCCAGTCCTTCCAGGCAGAATCTGGCTAAGGTGGCAACCCTCACGTCACACACCATGGCAGTACGTAAAATCCTTCCTCCAGGCACCCAGATTGGGGTGACAGTCTGTGCTGGCAGAAGTGTCCCTAACCTTACAGATATTCTCTGTGCACTGGCAATATTCAAACATTATTCACTTTTTTCCTTTGCCTTTTCACATGGGAGGGAAAAACATGAGACTCCGAGATCCCTGGAGTGTGTATTATTCCAACAGAGATTCTTTTTCAAAGGAGATCAAAAGGCTTAGCAGTGGGGGGCCTGGGTGGAGGGAGGTTGCTGTCAGTCAGAAGGGACCACCTGGTCTTGTCACTTCACATGTGGCTTTAGGGCCTCTATTCCTCAATCCTTTTTTGTTTTTTAACTGCATCAAAAAGGATTTTAAGGGACTTCCCTGGCGGTGCAGTGGTTAGGGCTCTGTGCTTCCACTGCAGGGGGCACGGGTTCCATCCCTGGTTGGGGAACTCAGATCCTGCATGCCATGTGGTGCAGTCAAAAAAGAAGAAAAAAGAATTTTAAGATTCATAAAGATAAAGAGGAACACAACATAATAATAATCAGTGGAACATTCAAACAAAAACTACATAATAGTAAAGACTAGGCTTCAAATATGCACCAAACAACATAGGCTCTGAGGCAGATCGTATTTTCCAAACAGGTCACAAAAATCTCTCCCATCCCACATGCTCTTTTGCAATGTGACCCTGCCACTCCCATCAAGAGGTAAAGATTCTCATTTCCTTCTGTTTGAATCTGGGTTGGCTTTAGTGGCTCAGTTGAAACCAGCAGGACACAGTGGAAGTGACGCTACCAGAGATCCAAGGGGGGCAGGGACAGAAGAAGTCTTACGGCTTCCACTGGCTCCCTTGGAATGTCTGCTCTCTAGACACTCCCCGTGGGGTGCTCCTTCGCAGAACCCAGCTGCCATGCGGGGAGAAGGCCAGCCCTGTGGAAGGGCCGTGTGGAGGTGCCGAGGATGTTAGCCCCACCCAGCCCTTGAGTCATCCCAGCTGAGGCTCTAGACGTGCCATGAAGGTGATTCCAGCACACAGCCCCTTGAGTCACCCCCAGCCATTTGTGTCTTCCCAGCTGAGGTCCCACATAGTGTGAAGCACAGACAAGCCATTACCACTGTTCTCTGCTCAAATTCCTGACTGAGAATCTGTGAGCACAATAAACCTTAATTCTTCACGTTGCAAGTGTAACTGCACATGTGCGCCAAATGTGCTCAAAAATAGTTTCTCCAAAAAGAGATGGGAATGAGGATGTAGGCAAATCCCTCCTAATAAACATGGCCTAAACCTAACTCATCTATTGCTGCGTCCCCTCTTCCTCTCACCTGGCCTGGAATTCCCACTGTTAAGGTTTACACCTTGGGTGAGAGATCTAAAGAACGCTTGATGGCAGAAGTTGCTTTTGGGATAACAGTAAGAAGAGGGGCATTCCTTCTACTGTTTTTGCACGTCTGCTAGGGAACTGGAATCTTAGAACGGGAGAGGGATTGTGAGCTTATCTCCCACTTGCTGCCTTGGAGGGCTCAAGGCTTGGACCTGACGGGAGGAGAAACTGGAAAGGCCAGGAGAGGCAGGCCTTGCAGTGACAGGTCTTAAGCAGGTCCCACAGGACTCTTCTCTGGGCCTAAGTAGTGAAAAGAGAGCATACAAAGTGTGGATGTGCTCAGGAGATCGACTTGGCTGCAGACTGTGGTGACAGAGGTGTCGGGTCAGCCTGCCCGCAAGTCTGCTCCCCATCAAAGCCTGCCTGGGTCCCCATGGCCGCTGGACCTCAGCCATCAGACTTGACTGTAAGGCCCCCATGTTGTAAGATCATAGACTGCCCTTGATGGAAAGGACCCGAGAGACCATCCATTGCCTTCAGAATGCACAATTGGTACACAGTTGGTGAAGACCATGGAAGAAAATGTCGAAAGGACCCCTGACTCTTTTGATCCATCAAGAATATAGAGGGGTTAGAAGTGACCACATTATAAGCCTTTGGGGCAGAAAAATACTATTTTCAAAGCATTTGTAGAGAGGAAACTTGAGGCATGGCAATCATAGGCCAAAAAGCCTGGGACCAGCTGCCAAGAAAGTTGACTTTGCATAATTCCTTCAATTACGGCAATTGTTCTAAGGGCTGCAAAATGCAAACTTTCCCCAAGTGTGGCTCTTACGTGGTCTCAGTGTATGGATGGAATTCTCCCACTGTTTTCACCATTCCGAGTACTTTAAACCCAATCTACCTAACCAACAATGAGGCAATTATAATGGAGCCTACAAAACCCGAGTAAGGCAAGATGCTTGGGAAACATCGGGCGGTAGGCTCTTCCACTATCGGCAACTGGGAAACGCACGTGCAATGCAGATGTGCTTGAATGCAATTTCAGAGTGCTTCCTCCCTTGTCTGACCCAGCTTCCTAAGCTGACCACAACCCAGAAGCATCCAGATTTCAGTCTATAAAGAGGGACTTTTCTGTGTGGTCCCTAGGGGGCAGGGTAGGGACCAGAGAGCCGGGAAAAATTGCAGAGAACATAACTTTCAGCCCAAGGGAGGATTCTTTGTGATAATGAGACTTGCTTCAGTGTGGACTTGGGTGTTACTTTGTGAGGAAGTAAGCTTCCTGTCATTTTTTAGCCTCTGGGGAGAGCCTGTCTACTGCCTCGCACTCCCTGGGTTCATTGCAAATTGGAGTATCAGATAAAAGTTGATCCAGATAACAGCACCTCAGTTATGCATACGCTAAGATTCTACCGTTTTATGAACTGTAGAACTGTCATAAACTCACTGCCTTTGCAAAATTAGCACAGCATTGGATGCCAAAAAAAAAGGCAACCATTTCTTTTTAACACAGAACTGACTTTCATGGCTCAGTGCTTGAGCGAAGACTCCTATTTTCAACTAACTGAAAGACTTTACGTCATTCTGCACCAAGAATCATTAATGTTATCTTCATAAATCTTTCAAGGGTTCTGTATTCCGAAGCTACTTGATGGGGTGATTTTTATCTTAGTATCAACACCTGTAACTCCAGGCTTTAGAGAAGCAGTTCTCAGCGGGGGGCTTTTTAGCCCACAGGAGACATTTAGCCATGCTTGAAGACACTTTTGACGGTCATGACTGGGGGTGGGCGTAGTGCTCCTGGCATCTACTAGGTAAAGGGCAGGGACGCTGTTAAATATCCTGCAAAGCCCAGGACAGTCCCCCACAACAAAGAATTATCTGGCCCCGAATGTCAATAGTGTTACTGTTGGAAACCCTCTCCAGAAGGATAGAGAAAACAATAACAATAGCACTACTCTTACTTCCTGACAGCCTACTGTACTTGGCACTTGCACATGCACGTGATCTCTACACGTTGCAACCACTCCTCACGACGGGCATTGTTATCCCCATTGTTATCCCCAGCGTACGGGTGAGGAAACTCAAGTCCAGAGAGGTTACAGGGCTTGTCCACGATCAAACAACTCATAAATGCAGAACTAGGGCTCAAACCAAGGTCAATCAGACTCTAAGGTCCAGGTTCCTAACCAGTGTGCTATGCTGGGGGCCCTTTACATAACCACACACTGTTTCCAGCAGAGATTAGGCTGTAGACAACCAAGAAAGTGTACTCGGGAGCAAAGGGCTTCAGAGAAAAAAGGAAGAGAACCAAACCTAAAATGGAACCTGTACCTCCTGAAAGAACCTGAAGGGGGCAGCCTCCCCAGTCACGATGATCACGCGCAATGGAGCACTTTCAAGGTCGCTGAGGAGGGAGGAGCACGTTTCTTATCCATCCACTTATACCATGAGGGAAACTTTGGTGTGATCTCACTGAATATCACAAGTCTCAGAGATTTTTAGCTTAAAATAACCACTTTTGTTGAGATTTTTAAGAATGTGCTTTGGAGTTAGGCAGAGCTGAGTTCAAATACTGGCTCTTTCACTTCTTAAAGGGGTCGATCTGGGCAGCAAGTTACTTTATCTCCTAAGCCTCAGTTCTCCCAGCTGTATAATGGGTATCATCATCATCACAACTACTTTGTGGGAATGTTCTGGGGATGAAATGAGAATATTAATGAATTCATGGAGGCCCCAAAGCTAAGTCAGTACCCAGAACAGAGTAAGAGACCAATGAATATTAGACAATATAGTGCTACCATTATATCACCATATGGTTTACACTATATAAAGATTTATTTTAGTGAAAGAAAAAGAATGGGAATTTGGCAGGACTAGCTTGCCAAATATGGCCAGGAGTGCACAGATGTGGAGAGCCAATTTGGCATGCTCTGTGCCCTGCCAAGAAACAACAGCACATCACAGACTTAAAAACAGCAAGTAGAAAAAACACACTGAAACCCAAGCAAGTGTCCTTTGTGATTCCAATGAACATTTCTGTGGTTGCCTTTTCTAGAACAGCTATTTGTGGGTCACTGTCATCTTCTTGGTTGCCAAAATCCCATAATATAACACACACATGCTTATGCCTGATGTTGCCAGTCTTCTGCTTTGAGTGTCTTAAGAATGTGGAAAATTAAGTGAATTCTGGTGTCCATCAGAGACCAACAGAGGCACTCAAAGAATCTTGAATCAGAAGCAGAATTGAACCAGACCACTTGCATCTTGAATTTTCTTTCTAAAAAGTTGCATGGCCCTCTCTGGGTTAGCAACTGAGGCTTCAATATTTTATTCAATGAATATTTCGATGTGACATACTTTAGAATTGACAGCTGTTCAGATGAATTAGTCACCTCTGGGATGAGTCAGTTTACACACGGAGCTTTTGTTTCCTGAGAACTTAACCTCTTTCCCCGATTCTGGCCTGTCTCCAAAACTACTTCCTTCCACAATAGTGATATTTCTCTGCATAGATCTCTTTGTTCAGAAGAGGGATCTCTAGCCAACCTCCCAAATTAGAGGATCTCAGAATACCACATCTGGAAGACCCTGAGAGACCTCTCACTGAAGAGATGAGGAAACTGAGACCAGAGAGGATGAGAGATTTGCCCAAAGTCACACAGCAAATTAGCAGCAGAGCTAGAATCAGCACCCTGGCTTTGCGACAGTTTGTTCCCTTTTCATTTACCACTTCATGAGGTTTCTTATCTTCTTTGGAGTAATTCCAAGGTGGGGGGACAAATCTTCCTCATATTTCTCACTAATCAAAGAAAGTTAAGAACACTATATGTCAAACACTTAAATAAAACCTGGTTAAATAAGAAAGAGAATCTTAGGTGAGAAAACCACAAGGCAAGTGACAAGACTTGTTGATTGGAGCAGATGTGAAATAGATACAGTTAGTGTGAATCTAACTGCCTAAAATCTCCAAAAGCATCAATGGGAAACCCACTTGTGGCCCCCAGGGATGCATCACATCCAGTGATGGCATGGACAATCGTGGATGATGGGCCCAAGCCAGAAACAATCCTTTGGGCTTTCTCAATATAGCACTCCAATGGGAAATAAAGCAGACAGATGTGCTATCCAACTCTTTTAAAAAAGAAAAAGAAAAAAGAAATCTGTGTACAGATTTTGCTTTCAACAATTCCAACTTTTTTTCTTTTTTTTTTAGCCTATTTTGCTCCTGGTTTCTAGTGAGCCAAGAATATAATCAACAGATGGGGCCATCCTGAAATTGCCCTGTGAAAAGTTGTGCAAAAGAATTTGACAACTGATATATCATTTGTCATCACTGAAGTCATCAATTCAAGGCTACCGTGCTCCTAATTTCAGCCAGAAACCTTTGAAAAATGGTAGCATTTTCTGGCCTTTGGGAATGCAGCCATCTTTCCTGACGGGTATCAATTTTAGTTTGGTAAACCAAGGCTGTTTCCAATCAAGTTCAAATGAAAAGCTTGGTTCCACGGCGGGACCTATGGTAGAGAGACTTCAGCCCAATGCCAGAGAGACAGCTTTATTCCCACCTACAGGAGTCCCAAAGCAGGGTTCAAATTTCCTTGAGTCAAAGTACTAAGGCTTTGAATCAGTCTGAAGTCAAGGGTCAAGGTTGTCCTTCTTTATCAGTTTGGGTGAAATCAATTTTCTTCCAAACACTATTTACTTCTCACTTGCCTTGAGGGTTTACAGGTATTATAATGGGATTTCACTTATGACCTACGCTTTTTTCCATTTATAGCAATTGTTCTTGAACCTGACCATGCAAAAGAATGACCTGGAGCACTGTTTGAAAAGCATAAATTACAGGGCTCCTCACCTCGGTCACTGAATCCAAATTTCCTGGAATGAGGCCTGGGAATTCATATTTTTATTCCCAAGTGATTCTAACGCCCAGATTTAATAGTCTAGTTACATTTTTCCCTCCCTCCCTTCCTTCCTTCCTTCCTTCCCTCCTTCCTTCCTTCCTTCTTTCCCTTCTTCCTCCCCTCCTCCTTGTGGGCTGCCCTAAAAACCTAAGCACCACATATAATAGTTTTAATATAATAGTTTTAAAAGACAGACAACATTCTCAGTTCCAAATCACCGCCAATTTACAAATAACATTTTGGAAGAAAACATGTCTTTAAACCTGGAACTTCTTGTATGGCTACTGGCACTGTAAAGAATTTTGGAATCAGAATTAGAAAGGTGGTTATGTTCTTTCTTCTGGAAGATATCTAGGGAAACAGACATACGTCTAAGCGCAAATTCTCATGCTTTATTTTAAGTCTTTATCATATTCAGAATGGCCAGCACGTAAAGAATTCAGATGTGGCCTAAATCCTACGTACACTTGAAGTTCTGAGTTAGGTTGCTATCATTATCTTCTCTTTTTCTAAACTAACTGACCCTGATTTCCCTTAATCGTTCCTTGCAGGCATTCTCCCTGCTCTTGGATTGCTATTCTCTACTGCTCCATCAGGTTCTTCAAGCTACTCCTGATTCACCAAAGGGAATAATATACCTTCAGGGCCTAAATGAACTAATATATTTTAGTACATTTATATTATATACTAATATAGTTTGAAAAGAGTTCATATGTCTCTTCAGGAAAATCTAATTTGTTGCTGGGGGAGGACTTAGACAAGTGGACCCAAATCTTAAGATCTACAAATTAATGTTCCCATTCAAACAAAGAAATTTTCCTTTAGAATTCCTTAATTTAGTGGTTCTGCTGCATTTGACCTGCAGACAGTTTCCAGGATTCCTATTACATAAAGATCAGATCTTATTTCAAAGCCACTCATATTTTCCTTTATTCTTTTCTTCCTTTTCCTCTGAATTCTCAGTTCATCCTCTTTCGCTATTCTGTACTTTCCCTCCTGCTGGTCAGTTTTCCCTAATGCTTGCAGTTTTTAATTGAACAATCATGCTTCTGGAAGATAGAAGGATTAGTACCCATTTTCACCCTTTCCTGTATCTGTACCCTTTGCCCCATAACTCTGAGTTCCTTTCTCTAAAGGTTGACTGTCTACCTCTTCCCCTGGGTTTTGGGATTAGCCATTGACTTGCTTTGGCTAATGGCTCACGGCAGTTCTGAGCCTACGCCTTGTGCCTGTTCAGCCCCCTTGCACCTCTGCCATTGCCATAAAAGGAAATTGTCACGATTAGTTCATCAGTGCAGGGAAAATAAGAGCAGGCGCATCCAACCTACAGCTTCGAGTCTCTTAGCCGAGCTCGGCCAAAATTAGCAGAGCCAGGCCAGCCAATCCCCAAAGACCTTGTAAGACTGGAGGATGCTTAGGTTTACACTGAACCTTTAAAGCAGTTCAAGTGACTAAGAGTGTGAGAGAGAACCAATGCTTGACTTCAGGAAAGTGTCTTAGGTGACTGAGTATCCTTTAAGGAAGGAGCGGGGAGAGCTCCTTTCTTCCCTTGGGACTGGAGCTTAAAGATGCTAAATACTGTAGAAGAGAAGTTGCGAGTAAGATGAAGGGAAGCAGAAACTGACATCTAAGGTAGGAAGAAACTCCTCCCTCAAGAGGCCCTAAGGAGGAAATGATGCCCATTGGCAGCCCTGCTCCTACAGAAAAGCAGCTCCAGGGAACACAGCTCATTCTCCAACAAATGGCCAATGCCCATTTGGCCAATGTCCCGCAAAGCCGTGGTTATGGCAGAAGGAAATGACTCCTGAATCCAGGCCTAAGCATCCCACCCCCACCCCTTTAGGCTGTTATGATTTCTTTCCTTCTGGCTTGGGAATCTCTCTCTTAAATGGCCTCCAAGAGATTGCCTGCATGCACTGAATGAGCTCTTTCTTCTGTTGACTCAGAGGATAAAAAGAGATTCTCTTTATTTTTCGGAGTATGGTCATGCCCACCTGAACCACAAACCAGCTCCTAACTCTTATATCTCGCCCCAATGATTAATTTAGCCCAAACTGAGTCCTGATTTAAGACCTCCTCTCCCACGTGTAATGGCTCATCACAGGTGAGAGTTACCACCTATGGGGCTAGAACAACAATATATTAGTATTCAAGCCAAAGTGAAACTGCCAATGTGGTTGAAGACCACGTTTTCTGATGCCATTTAAGAAAATCAGAAAAGGTCATAGAGCTGGTTTTATCCTACTTTCCAAATCCTGTCTGCCTGCCATCTGTAATAATACCTACTACATGAAATGAATGCACATGTCAGGCTCAGTGAGAAAAGATATCCAAGTTTTAAAAAAACAATTTTAAATCAAATTTTCTGCCCATCCAGGCGTATACTGTCTCCCTCCATACCAGAGGGGGCCTGCAATTCTCATCCCTGTTTCTCCATCCTGCCTAGAACTCCTCAGCCGTATAATGCTGCCCCATGTGAACCTGAATCATGGTTCCTGCTGTGAATAGACAGTGCCCAGGCCACTTGGTTCCTAGAATTTTGCCAACTTGGACTGGAGAGTAATTCCCCAGCCTCCCTCTGCCAGGCAGGGGTTCCAGCCCCAATCCTTTCATTCAACAAACAGCTATGGAGCATGTGCTTGGTGCCAGACCCATGTGTAGTGTAGTGTAGTAAGAAAGAGATAGGAAATGGACTGGAACTTTTAACAAGAGTAAAGGTAAAGAGATGCTACACGGTATCAACTGTCTCTGCAGCTGAAAGCGCCATGGACTTGCCACTTTGAGACTTCGAAACAAACCTCCTATAAAACCATGTCTCAGAGCTGCCTTTTCCTCTCCAATTGACTGTCAATATTTCCCATGATCCTTGGCTCCCTCATCTTGTCTAAGATGCAGCAAACCGAGCCACTTCTGAGGAGAGGGAATCCCCAAGGCTCAGGACTCTGAGCTACTTCATTCCACCCCCTCCCCTTTCTATCTTCTGGGCGTCTAACATGAAGTCCCTTCTCTTCCTGGGGTTCTGGAGGTACCTGTCCTCACAAGCTTGATGTCAGTATTTACAGGATTAAAATTTCTTCTTCTAATGGTATATATATACATATATATATATATATACACACACATACACACATACTAATATATAATTTAGCCTTTCCAATGTTATATATATATATATATATGTGTATATATATTATTTAGCCTTTATCCTTTGAATTTTAAGAAAATGTGTGTGTGTACATGTATGTGTGTGTATGTATATGTACACACACACACACACACACACACGCACACACATCCCATATAAACTTTTTCTTAGCCAGTTTCCCCCACAAGCAAAGCTTGGGCAAGCTGCTCTGAGAACTCTGTAAGGGGCATAAGGGCAAAGTAGGGACACAGGCCTTTGGGGCTTACAGTCGGTCTGCTTTTCCCTTTGGTGATGCTGTTGGGGTCCCCTAGGTACCCTCACCAGGTTCATTCACTCTTGGGTACAAATGACTGGTAGCAAGTTAGTTATTACTCTTTGTATTTTAAAAGAGCTCAAAACCTCAGGAGAAAGAGATGACCCTCTCCAAGGTGAGATTTCCAGCAGAATTTGGTGGGATAAGGT
Organism: Balaenoptera physalus; assembly: GCF_965194825.1. Lineage (NCBI taxonomy): Eukaryota > Metazoa > Chordata > Mammalia > Artiodactyla > Balaenopteridae > Balaenoptera > Balaenoptera physalus. The sequence goes on from NC_138886.1 coordinate 23,542,018, forward strand.
GGCAGGGGAGATTTCGTTCTAAGGCATCTCCACACACCATCTTCCCCCACCATCTCACATCTCTGGCTGGGTGTCCTGGGACCTGGCGTGGCTACAGTTCCCAAGTGGAAACCTACATTTATTTTGCTTCTGTCTGAGCCTGGCCAGCCACTGGCCATAGAAAGGTCACTTATCTCCCAGACTGAAATGTTCAGAACCTGGTTGAGGACCATAAAGGAAGCAACTCACCCTCTGAGCACTGAAACTCGACAATATGAAGTTAATTTTTAGAGCCCAGGCACACAGCTCACAGGAGTGCCCTCAGTTTCAATTCCAAGACCCTTGGCTACAGTTTTCCCATTTCAAATTGATCAAATGTAGCAAATTTGACAACAGACCCACTAACAGCTAACAGCCTGAGCTCAGGAAGGAAAAAGACAAAGCTGACAGAAGAACTCAAAAAGGGGACATTTAGTGAAGGGGCAAGCTGCTTACCACACCTAGTTGGTCCATGAAGACATCACTGTACTGTGTGACAGCCCAATACAATACTTAGTACTCAGAGTCAAAATTCTAGGTTATATGGAAAAGTTTCAGTGGCAACAACGTACCTATTCTGTTTAGGAAGATAATTCTAAAGCCCTGGGAAAAGGTGACAGCATTGAGAAACGCCCCCTAGAGGAGAGCGGTGGTTACTGCACTGTAAAGCCACAGCTTGGGGGCCTGGGCTGGAAACCACCTACCTCTGAATGTTACCTTCAAGTTGTTTGACTCTTAACTCATCCTCCTCAGACTGCCGCCGCCTGGCTTCCTCCTCTTCCGCAGTTCCAGCAGGTACACCCTGCAGCAGCCATTTTTCGCGAAGCACTTTGGACTGTGGGAATGAGCGAAGAGAACAGAGTAGATGATACCTTTCAGTCCACACCCTCCTCTCCCTCCGCGGTGCCTCCATCTTAGCTCCGCCCCTCATCAGTGTCCGCCTGAATCGCTTCTCACTACTTGGCCCCCTACTTGCCTCTCTCGCCTAAATCCCAGAGAGCCGCCAAAAGGATTGGTTTCCACTTTTCTATTATTAAAAAATTTGAAAACATACAGAAAAACAGAGGAAACTATATGATGCTTGCCAGTGTAATCTCATCTGGATTTCACAACTATAAACATTTTGCCGTATTTTCCCATATATTCTTTCCACCAAAGCATTTTAAAGTAAATAACAAACATCATGACATGGCACCCATAAATATTTTAATACGAGTCTCTAAAAAATAAGGACATTTTTCTATGCAACTACAGTTCCGTTATAACATTTCCTAAGATCACTGTAATATCTAGTCCATCTTAACATGCTCTTTTTATAAGATTAATCTATGTCACGCCTCTTCTTAAAAACTCATTTTTAATGACTCCCAACCATCCTCAGCAGTTGTCTCTTAATGGTACTAAAATTATGCACCCCACCTGTGTCGGTGACCCAATATAATCGTGGAGTAAAATGAAAAGTTTTCGTGTTTTGGGTCAGTGGTTAGGAGGGAGTGATTGATTAGTGCTTTGAGAAGGGAAATGAAAACAGCTCAAGAGAAAGGCATGTTGAAACTCCCTAAAATGAAGAGCAAAGCATATAAGGCATAGGAGAGGATTTTTGATTTGGGTTCCCTAGATGGCATTTGGTGGTCACTGGATGTTTGCCAGAGGCTGGACATCACGGCTGAGCATCCCTGTGGGCAGGTCGGTGGTCATGGGAATGGACCACTGTGAGGATGCATCACCAATTCTGCCAGAAGAAGGGCATGCGACAAGTTCTTCCCAGCAAGGACAGGGATAATGGCCTTGAAGCCAGTCAACATAGACTAAGTGCTAGATTCTCTGGCTCCCTGGCACCCCCTCTATCTGAATCTCGTTTGATCTCATTCGTTAGGGTGAGGAAGTGAAAGAAAGGGAGCTCTCATGACGACTAAGAGCCAGGTCATGCATGGCTTGGAACCAATTAAATATGATTTACGGAAGTAAGAGAATGGACTATGTCTCTGACATTGTGGACACACAATTCAGACTACTAGTTTCCTTTCGATAGCTCTTACAAGCAAAAGATACACAAGTCCATAGACTCTCACTTTACATGGGATTAAGGGCTATTTATTATGAACCTATAAAATGAGTCACTAAAAATTACTAACATTTAGCAATAGTAAATTAGAATTCATTAATGGTTCTGATCTGCCATTCTACTGAGAAGTCAGGCAACCATTCAGCACCATGGAGCAAGATGTACAGGAGCTGGATGTACAGGAGAAAGTTGTGGTGGCTAGAATTCCTGCACTTCTGGTTGGACCTTTTGTTAGCAACGCAGCATCAGGGTGGTATCCAGGTGGCCATAGTTTTCGCTGGTGTTATTCTTCCTTTTGAATTACAAGTCGTTGGTGGAGATTTGTTTGGTCACTCTTAGAGTGCATAGAGAGGTATATTTATAGCTCTTGAGCTGCAGCTTTGCATTCATTAAAGACACCAGTTTGTTCACGTATGATTCCTAACTGTACGGCTAAAGTGATTGCAGACAGGAACCACCCTCTCACCCCAATGTGCTTAAACAGTTACACATCATTGCTAACATGTTGCCAGTAAACACGTTATAAATAGTTTGCAACTACTACTCAGGAAAGTGTAAAAAAATACTTAAAAATTTATAGGGCATTGTTTAATAATATAAAATCATGTGTGAAAGCTCATGGTGCAATTTGTGTATGTTCGTGGCTCTCCTGTGGGCTGAATTGTGTCCCCGCCCCCAAATTCATAGGTTGAAGTCTTAAGCCCCACTACTGCAGAATGTGACTATTTTGGAAATAGGGTTTTTTAAAGAGAAAATTAACGTTAAATGAGGTCATTGGGATGGGCTCTAATCCAATATGACTGGTGTGCTTATAAAAAGAGGAGATTAGGACACAGACAAGCACAGAAAGATCGTGTAAAGACACCTGAGGAAGACAGCCATCAACAAGCCAAGGAGAGGGCATTAGAAGAAACTAACCCTGCTGACACCTTGATCTTGTACTTCTAGCCTCTAGAATTGTGGGAAAATACATTTCTGTTGTTTAGGACACCCAGTCTGTGGAATTTGTTATGGCAGCCCTAGCAAACTACTACATTTTCCGAAGCTTTATTACAGAGATTCCCCCCACCCCTCACTGGAAAGTGGAAATGGGTGGGGTAAATTGGTTTCTCTTCCTAAGTGGGCTACAGAAGGAACAAACAAACAAACAAACAAAACCCTCAGAACCACCATTCTCCATTCAAGCCACTCAAAATTCTCCAGGGAGATCACACTCGCATATAGCAAGAGACCAGGTTGAACAATGGTTAACAGTCTAGATTCTGGAGCCAGTCTGCCCTTTACTAGCTGTGTGACCTAGGACAGGCCCTTAGCCTCACTGAGCCTCAGTTTCCTCATCCATAAAATGGACACAACAACTGTGCTCATCTCGAGGTGTGTTATGAGGATTTAAATGAGTTCATATATTAAAAGTGCTGGGTCTACACTTAGTACTATAGGAATGTTTATTCTTGTCGTTCGTCCTGTTCCCTTGGTCTCTCCTCTTTTCACCTGAGAAAGAGCAGGTAAAATGCCACCTGAGAAGCCTTCCTCCACTTCTGCTGGCAGGATTAGTGTCTCCTATAGTGGAGAACATATTCTAGAGCATTCTTTATTTTTTAAATTTTATTTATTTATTTATTTGGCTGCACCACACGGCTTGTGGGATCTTAGTTTCCCGACCAGGGATTGAACCCAGGCCACAGCAGTGAAAACGCCAAGTCCTAACCACTGGACCACCAGGGAACTCCTAGAGCATTCTTTAGATTGCCCTCAAATTATTTCTTTTTATATCTGTCCCCCCTGTAGACTCCCAGCTCCTCAGTGGCTAAGGCCATTCCTTATTCACCTTTGCATCTCATTGTCTCACCTGGCTCAGTTCCAGCCAATGAATGAGTGAATGGGTGAATTGGAAAATTCTCGATTGTCTTTCACTCGGATTACTTGGGAGGAAGGGGTCACCCTTTCAGAGAGCTTCCTGTGCTAAAATGTTTGACATTAACCTAGTTCCACCCGTGGAAGGTAAAAACCTCAGGATTTTGGGAGACTGATATGCTGGCAACCTCAGACTTGGTGTGTGGACCCTTCTGGAAAGGCAGCCATGGAGAGCCCCAGCTTTCTGTGCCCCAGCAGGAGATGCTCTACAAGCCAGGGCTTCTTGAAATGCGAGGAAGTGGCTGATTTGGGGAATGTTCTGTCTGCTCTTCTTCACCCAGTGCCTCCTGCCACCAAGGGAAGGGTTGAATTACCCCACCCCACCCCATTTTCTGGCTGATTTAGCCCCAGCCATTGGTCAGTACCTCTGACAAAAGCAGCCTGGTGACCATGAACACCAAAAGCATATGTGCCCCCAGATCTGTCTCTTCGCTGGATACAGCAGTGACATCACCAAAACATCCCCAACAGCTGGAGCTAGGAAGAGAGGATCTAACAGAACAAAGACAGTGGGCCTGGTCTCGGGGAAGTCTGTTTCACAAAGGTGTTTTGACATTACAAAAACAAAAAAGCTTAGTTGAGTTTTCACTTGGCCCCAAGGTAATTGCTGTCAGGGAAAACCACCAATTCAAATCCATTTGCCTCCAGAGGCTTCCTTAACCTACTCCAGATCCCCTCGTCTTATACCCTAGAGCTGACTGTGTTAGGGCCTCGGATGTAAGGCACCTGTGTGTACTGATCACGCACGTCCGCCAAAAGCACCACCTTCCCTGTGTCGCTCTGGCTCTCATTGGCCGCCTGAGTGTTTCAGAATTTAGTGACAAGCAGAGCTCAGCAGAAGTGAAAACTAAAACTAAAAAGTTTTCTTTTCTTATGCCCTTATTGTCCAAGTAACACACATCAAAAAAAAAAAAAGTCTATCAAAGCGTGCAGGTACTAAGAACTGTCAAAACTTCGCATTTGTCAAGTGGAGGCAACAGTGAAGAGTCAAGACAAAGAAGCAGCAGACGGGGAGCTGGCAGTTGACACACGGAGTCTTGACAGGTCTCCTGAAAGGCCGATGGAGAGACCTCCTGAAGTAAATCTGGTTCTTGCTCTGTGGGCCGGTCCAGCCTCGGAAAACAAAACTAGAACAGAGCCTCTCAAACTTACAGTCTGTATGAGCATTCCCAGGAGGGCTTGCTATAACACAGATTCCAGGGCCCTGCCCACAGAGATGTTGACTCTGTGAATCGGGGATAAGGCCTGGGAGTCTGAATTTTAACAAGCTCCCAGGTGATGCTGTCACTGATGTCACCAGACCAAGGACCACAGTCTGAGTAGCACTGCATGAGGACTATCCAAATGCCTGAGGAATGCAATAAGCTTTCCCGCTGGCTAGCCAAAAGGAAATACTCATCCTCTTGCAAACCTGTCTCTCCTCCTGCATCCCCCATCTCAGGAACAGCCGGGTCCCCATCCATCCCCTACATGCCAGGCACTCTGCCAGGTCTGAAGACACCTCTCGGGAAGACAGGCAAGTCCCCACTCTCACCAAGTCTTCATTCCAATAAACATGGATGCAAGATAATTTCAGACTATGATACATGCATGGCAGGAGGTAGGCAGGATGATGTGACAAACAGGGACCGAGGGAGGACACTTTAGGTGGGAAAGATCTGAGTACTTAAACGTTTGAGCTGAGATCTGAGATGCAAGGAAGGGCATTCGAGGTGGAGGGATGACAAATGTCATAGCTGGGAAGTGGGACAGAGTTTGGTGACCTTCAAGATTGTCTAATCAAACCTTTTTAATCTACAGATAAGGTAACTAAGCTAAAGCAACTTTTCAAGGTGATCCAGCTAAGCAGTGAGGAGTGGCCGGTGTGAGTGGGGGACAGTGGAAAGTGGGAGATGAATCAGTAAGTCTTGAAATCTTTTTCTGCTCAGTTGTCATTTTTATAAAGTCATTATCTAGCAATCTTTTTTACCTTATAGTTCTGGCTTTGGTGTAAAAATTAGCCAAGACTTTCTCATTCTAAGACTTATTTACCTGTGATTTCTTCTTATATTGTTGTGATTTTACTTTTTACTCCAAATCATTCATCCACCTGTAATCGGGCTAAAGCTGACATTGGCTGCATTAGTGGGTGATGTTGGGAATCTGGCTAAATTCCATCTCCTAATAAAAAATGGCTTAAACATAGGGTGGCACAATGGTTGTGTTGTGTTCTCATGCACTTGTGTCCCCTTCTCTATTCTCCTTCCCCCCCCCATAACATCCCTTCCTCCCCATTGACTCCCAATAAGATCTTGGTTTGGTTTTGTGGTTTTGTTACATGATTCAAGCCACACAAAAGCCTATCCAAGACTTCCGATAGAAGAAACCAAGTTTTAACTTCCACTCAAGCTCTGTTTACGGGGCCGTGGGGAGATGTGATGGGGAAAAGGATGAGACATAAAGTTCCTTTACATCGTGTACCCTGCCTGCCTGGTCAATATTTTCAAATTTGAACTTGGCCTTTTGCACAGACTAACAACCAAGAAAAGTCTAAAATTAGTTTCAACGGTTCACAATAGTGAGAAACACTGTAATGTCTTTGCAAGCAAGGCTCCTGATACCTTCGGGCTATTCAGCAAATGACCTTGGTGGGTTGACAATAAATATCTCGCAGGGTCACAATTCATTCTTTGATTTTTTTTCTTTTTTCCATTCAGCCTTCTGGAGAGAAAAGGCTGTGGTTTTTAAAATATAATGACAATTTTCATGGCTTGGATTAGAAAAAAACTCTAGTCAGGATTCCTGCTCATGAATAAATAATTCAAAGACAGCTTACGTACTGAAGATGTGGTTATTAGCAATTGGATTCTGACCATGCTGACTGTTATACAAACCTTTATAAATGTGACAGTCCCAAAGGGATTCATGTGGCAATACGTACTGAGTGCCTTTTCTTGCTGGGACCTTGAAATGACCAATGAAAGAGACAGATCTCTGGCAATTCAACCAAGGGGCAAAAGGGAATATTAAATTCAGTCTGTCTGGTATAATCCAATAGTTGATTTATTGTTTTAAACTCACATGATCACAAGTCACATAATAAAAACAATAAAAATAAGTAATTGTTTCCATGGAATTAAAAGCCAAGACAATTTTTCAGAAGAAGAATAATGATGGCTCTTGCTTTATGAACTATTATAATATATTAAAAGGCTAGAGGGATTAAAGAGAATGGAGTTGGCCCAGGAATGGCAGATTAATGGAATAAAAAGAACCCACAAATAGCAGACTCGAGTATAAGTGGGAAATATGTATATAATAAAGAAGACATTTAAATCAGTGGGGAAAAGGATGAATTAATCAACAAATCATGTTGAAGCTACTGTCTCACCATCAGTAAAAAGTAAAGTTATTCCTATCTTATTCCTTACAGGAAAATAAATTCTAGATTTTAATCCTAAAACTACTGAAGTGTAAGAAACATCATAGATAAGTGTCTGAGATGAAGATGTTCTTTCCAAGGATGACATCAAGGTCAGAAATTATAAAGTAAATGAATGTTAGATGTGACTTCATAAAAATTATAAAATTTTGTATGAGAATTTAAATACAAAATTTAAATACAAAAATCAAAAAAGAGATAAAGGCTAATGCATTTTGGAGACTAATGTTAATATAATTTCATTTTACTCACAGGCTGATGAGGCCTGTGGTAAGGGTTCCATATCTTAATCCATAAAAATATATTGGGTTATATCTGGGTGGTGAGCAGACAATTGATATGTTTTTCTTTATATTTTGCAGTACTTTTGAATTTCACTCTTGCAATGATCATACATTCCTTCCTTTTATAATCAGCAAAAGTAATACAGCTATTAAAATTGCCTACTGGTCCCCTATGTGAGCATTTCTTGGAAATTCTTGCATCACAAATATCAGATACTCAATACAGCTAAGGATCTTATAAAAAGAAATCTGAGTTTAATTTGGCTAGGACGTCAAAGTACCTGGAGGTTTCCTAATCACTGGGGTGTAGCAGCTAATATTTCAACATTTTCTTCATCGTCTTATAGAATTTGCTTATCATTCATATAAGAAGTAATGATATTCCATTTTGTGGAGTTACTATATAGCCCTAACTATTGCAATTAGGAAATATATTAGTCAAATATACAAGTATCAAGATGATTGCATTGCAAAATTTATTTGTTTCGACAAGAGACCAGTGACTCTGTCTAAATAATTCATATCCCATTGCATGAGAATAAGCATTCAAAGACTATTTGATAATGAGAATTATAGCTTAATAAATATGAAATCAAATTCTAATGCTTTTCCATTTAACTTTGCACTGAGAATAATTTTTCTTAGAGCACATCTGGAATTTTGAAAAATGCTAAAATAAATAGCAATTCCTGACATATTTCTTAATATTTTCTACTTCAAGGAACTACGAATCATCACTGTGGCACATCTCCACATGGTCCAAATTTTCCAGAGCCCATGAAAATATACTTAGAGTAAAAGAGACAGTGATGATAGTAACTGACATCTTTCTAGACAAATTATTTCATTTGGAGGAAACAGTGTCCTGGAGAAAGCATGGTTATGGAGACAGTGCTGGGGTTCAATCAGGCTCCCCCACTCAGAGTCTCCCTGTTCTTGGGCAGATTACTTGATCTCACCAGTTTGTTTCCTCACCTGTAGGTCGGGGAGAGTAGTATCTACTATGTGGTCATTATTGAGGGGATGTATTTAAAGGCACATATTGGACGCTGAACGAAAATGATGACTATTGTTGAGGATGGGCACGGGGATGCCATGGCTGCTATGCTGCCATCAGGAAGCTGGCTGAGTCTCCCACCAAGAGCTCACGGGGGAACTATAACCTCAATGAATTTACTACCATCCAGGAGTGAGGCTGCCAAGCTCCAAACAATGATCGCAGGGAAGATGACTCACATTATTTAAGGCCAGTCAACAGTTAACTGATTTAAGGTAGAACATATTCACTTCTCGCGCCTGAAGTGATCATCTCTCTCAATCAGGCACCACCCTCCTTATATTAAAATAACTCTATTTTGGGGAGGATGGACTCAGAACAAAGAGAGGCAGACTCATGAGGGAAGTGTCACCTGCATCACGGTGAGGCCAGTGACTGTCCTCACCTTACTGCAGACGCCACCCTCCCCAGAGCAGAGACACTCGGGACCTCCCAGAGCTGGGGTCTCTCTCCAGGGTAGCACCCGATAAACCACCTTTGCAACCTCTGAGCTTCCCTTTTTCGTTGCTCAAGGCTAGTGGTCCACCCTTACTACAGAGGTCTTCCCCAGCAAGAGAAATTATAATGCACTGGTCTCCACTTATTAAATTTCCATCATTTCCAATCCTTTCTCCCCAGGCATAGCAAGGTAACCTTGGTGAAAGTGCTGGGTGTTCCCTTAAATAGTCAATCTCATCAACTATGTGAGAATTTTAGCAGGATAACCATAGAGAACTACCTTATTCCCTTGTTTCTAAGCCTTTGAAGGAATCTCACTGCTTCCCCATGCAATACTAAGTCATCTGTACTGTTGTTTCTGTTGATTGGATGGATGGATGGATGGATGAAAAATGGACAGATGGAATATGAAAAGAATATTATAACACTGGACTGGATCAGCAATGAATGAATCCTTGGTATCTTATTTGACACCCAGAAAGATGAAAGGTAAGACAAAAGAAACTTTTGCCTTATGATCAAAGACAAAATGTCTTATGATCTTCTGACATACATTTATTGCCTGACTTTTGATTCAAGGAATGCAGAAGCAAAGGACCGCATTGAGCTGAAAGAGGAGGGAGTCTGTCTAGTCAAAAACAGCCTCTCATTCTTTCACTCTTCTTGTTCAAAAGTTCACCTTTTAAGCAAGAATTTGATGAGGTTTAATACATTTTGGTCTCTTATAAGGAGTGAGTTGACTATACTCTGAGCCAGAGATCCAGCTCTGTCCAGATTGACCTTGAACAATTCACTCGGTTCTATTAAGTGTGTTTAAGCCCCGCCTCTCCGTAAGAAGAGGATGCTTACTTTAGCCTTCAATCCTCCCGCAGGAATGCGGTAAGGAAAGAGTAGTGGCAGACAGGGTACATGCAAGCTTCCTACAAAGAAAGGTCCATAAATGGATTTACATGATGAGCAGAAAGAAACAGGCAATATTCTCAGTATCGTGCTGCCATTCTTCCTTTAAAACACCTTTCTCTAGTTCAAGTTAACGGTGAACTGATAAATATGTGAAGCAGATTTAGGTCATGCTGCTATTTATTTTTTTATTTTAATAGATCTTTATTAGAGTATAATTGCTTCACAATACTGTGTTAATTTCTGTTGTACAACAAAGTGAATCAGCCACATGCATACACATGTCCCTACATCCCCTCATGCTGCTATTTAAAATCAGGAACTCGCTTGCTGATAATTTTATTCTGAGGATTCATTCAGCACAACTCCGTCTTCTAGAAAAGAATGGGAAATGCAACCGTAAAGGTTCATCTTGTTAAAAAATAATCCACACCCAGCATCACCTGGAGAGTCAGCCCCACCTTCCCAACTAGCCCTCTGAGCGATGCAATTTCTGTACATGTAATGTCAGGTGTGAGCACGAGAGGGTTTTTCTAAAAAAGCCCAGGAGCAGTGAAAAGCAAGCAGCAACTCCCAGCTGGCCACTGGACACACTATTCTCTGAGCCTGCAGAAAGCAACATTCTGCAACCACTGGAGTCCTTGTGACAGTGACAGAGCTTTCTCCTGGGTTGTCATCAATTATGATGCTTAAGTGCATTATGTTTTAAAGAAAAATAAATAAATAAGCATCTCTCTCTCTCTCTCTCATGGTGCAATGGAAACCAATCAAGTCAAACCATTTCAATACTGTCTTTGACAGTGTTCTAACAGGACACTTTCAAAATTGTTAAAGTAGAAAGAAAACACATGAATAACCTGAAGTGCACAGCACTGCTCATTTATCAGACCATACTGCTCTTACCTCCCTCTTCTCCAGATCAAGAAAGAAAAGATTAATATTTTTAATTTAATAAAGAGCATGTTAAATGTATCTTTGGGAACCTCTGTATACACACACACACACACAGCATCTATGTACTGGAGACACAGCCCTGGAACACTGCCTCACCCACCATGTGGAAATTCTCCTCCAATTTCTATATATAACCACCACGGTTCACAGGCACACACACCCCCAACCCATCCACAGGCACCTATCAGCTCATCATGCTTGCAGAAATTGGAATGCTGTAACAATGCCCTGAATTTGAGAAATTCACAAGCCCAGAGATGGTTTCCTGACAATGAAAAAGGGCTGGTGCAGCCCGCGGCAGCACCTTCACACCAGGGCAGGCTCTGCCCAGCTCTCTGGCGTGTGATCTGCATGTCTAATAACGGAACAGGTTTGTGGGATCAGCTGCTTACCTTGGAATGCTGCAGCAGAAGTATCTGCTCGTCCAGCTCTTGGCGCTTGCCTTCTATTTCCGTCTGCCTCTTTCTTTTTTCCTTGAAAATAAAAAGAGAGAGAGAGAGGCTGTAAGAGTGGGTGGGTGTTGGCTCCAGGAATTTGAAGGTAGGAAGCAGCAGCAGCTGTACACATCTGTAGAGACCCTTCCAGAGATGCTGGGCACACACACCGTTGTCACCTGCCCCTCCGTGTCTGGGTGTGTTGTAAGCAGCAGCCTTCTCTTAACATGTCTGCTGTGGGCTCGGTGAGTGGGAGAAATTCTCTTCACTCAGCCAAGCTGCAACAATTTAATCCAGAAGAAAAGGCAGCTTCTACACACACACACACACACACACACACACACATGCACACACACACGCACGCACACACACACACACAGAGTCATGTTCTGTGCAGTGTTAATTTAGAGACAAAGAATACAAATATCTCAATTGTGAAGACAGAGGTTGTTATCAACTGCAAAGATGACAGAATAAACGGGGAAATTCTGGGGTTAGATTCCTGTTATCAAAATCCTACATACAAATAATGCAACGCAATTTCAAATTTTATAGGACAAATCACCCAGTTGAACCTACCAAACAACGCAAATTAGATGGGTGACCTTTGTTAAAGTTCACCTTGGAGGGAGCACTTCAGGCTGGGAGGGCTTGCTGAGGTTATGGCAAACGTGAAGTCTAGACTTGGTCTGCCGGGGCCCCCCTCCCAGCTTTTCTGTTTGCTACTTGTATGACCTCTGACGAGTTCTTTTACCTCCCTGGATCTAAGTCTTCTCTCGCATAAAGAGGAGATAAGAATTGTACCTAAACCATATGGCTGGGGCACGGATTAAGTGAGATGATATATGTAAAGGACCTAGAACAATGACCTGGCACACAGTAAATGCTGAATAAACATTATTTGCCATTACACTTACTGTCACATGTTTACTTCTAGGCAATGCCTAGAAACTGGTTTTAAAGGGATGTATTTCCCTTGTATTCAGAGCATAACTGTTCCACTGGAGTGTATGCTTAGCATTTTTCTTCTCTATACATCTCCAATATAGATAATAAATATCACATAAAAGTGATTAATTGAAGAATAGAAAGGATTGCCCTTATGATAGCGTACTTGTCCAATGTTTTGTTTCCAAGGTGCATAAGGGGCTGGTTTATTGAGACATTTACTGCAATGGATTATTTCCCTTTACTCACATATGCAGGGGAAACTTGTTGGACAAGACATAATGGCATCTTACACTACAACAGCCAAATCCTGGAGAAGACGATAATGTAAAAGCCTGGTTGCTCTGCTCTGTGTTAAGGGAAGCTTTTATTTTATGTAGTTGCTATGTTTCTGGGGATGTGCTTGTACCACTGCTATTCAAATCAACATAGTGATAAGTTATGTTATAACCAAGTTATTCTGTGTAATGCACAGACTTTTAAGAAATAGTAGCTTATAATCTCAAGCCACTGGGACATAATATCCAAGTCAGGGACATAACCTCCCTGGCAAAGTGAGGCCTGAGGACATTTTAGGAACTTACTATTTACCAAAGAACTCCAATCTACGGTGCATCACTGATGCTGCTAATCCCAGAGGATGCCCAAGAACACACAATATATGACAGCAGATGGGAAAAGTGAGGACCAGTGAGGAGAGCCCACCCATCCAGCATCTCAAAGGAATATAAGTAAGTGCAGCCACTACGGAAAACAGTCTGGAGGTTCCTCAGAAAACCAAAAATAGAATTATCATATGAATCCCACTCCTGGGCATGTACCCGGACAAAACTATAATTCAAAAAGATACACACACCCCGAAGTTCATAGCTGCACTATTCACAATAGCCAAAACGTGGAAACAACCTAATGTCCATCAGCAGATGAAAGGATAAAGAAGATATGGTACATATATACAATGGAATACTATTCAGCCATAAAAAAGAATGAAATGATGCCATTTGCAGCAACATGAGTAGACCTAGAGATTATCATACTAAGTGAAGTAAGTCAGAAAGAGAAAGACAAACACCATATGATATCACTTATATGTAGAATCTAAAATACGGTACAAATGAACTTATCTGCAAAACAGAAACAGACTCACAGACATAGAGAACAGACTTGTGGTTGCCAAGGGGGAGGGAGGTGGGGGAGGGAAGTATTGGGAGTTTGGGATTAGCAGATGCAAACTATTATATATAGAATGGATAAACAACAAGGTCCTACTGTATAGCACAGAGAACTACATTCAATATCCTGTGATAAACCATGATGGAAAAGAATATTAAAAAAAGAATGTCTATATGCGTATAATTGAGTCACTTTGCTGTACAGCAGAGATTATAACAACACTGCAAATCAACTATACTTCAGTAAAAAAATAAATAAATAAAAATTTTAAAAGGTGCCAATGACAAAGCAAGGACCTCCAGAACCAGCCACTATCTCTTTATTCTAGAATTTCTCAACAGTAGGTTTACTGGACTTTATCTTTCATTCCCACGGTCTATCAAGGTACAGAGTTGTCCTATATTTAAATCCAGAATCAAAACATAGTATGTCGGGGACTTCCCTGGTGGCACAGTGGTTAAGAATCTGCCTGCCAATGCAGGGGACACGGGTTCGAGCCCTGCTCCAGGAAGATCCCACATGCTGAGAAGCAACTAAGCCCGTGCGCCCCAACTACTGAGCCTGCGCCCTAGAGCCCACGAGCCACAACTACTGGGCCTGCATGCCACAACTACTGAAGCCTGCATGCCTAGAGCCCACGCTCTGCAACAAGAGAAGCCACCGCAATGAGAAGCCCGCACACCGCAACGAAGAGTAGCCCCCGCTCGCCACAACTAGAGAAAGTTCGCGCGCAGCAACGAAGACCCAACACAGCAATTAATTAATTTTTAAAAAAAGAATCAAAAAAAAAAAACCATAGTATGTCACAGGTACAAGATGCTGATGACTCAATAGTTCCATCCATGTTAATTGAGTGCTGTGTGTGCTACAGACTGAATGTCTGTGTTCTCCCCAAAATTCGTATTTTGAAACTTAATCCCCAAGATGATAATGGTATTAGGAGGTGGGACTTTTGGGAGGTGATTAGGTCATGAGGGTGGAGCTCATGAATGAGATCAGTGCTCTCATAAAGAGACCCCAGAGAGCTCTTTCACCCCTTCCACGATGTGAGGACACACCAGCAAGACAGCTGCCTGTGAACCAGGTGCAGGCCCCCACTAGACACCAAATCGGTGGGCGCCTTGATCTTAGACTTCTTAGAACTGTGAGAAAAAAATTTCGGTTGTTTATAAGCCACCCAGTCTGTGGTATTTCATTAGAGAAGACTGAATGGACAAAGACAATGTTCTAATTACAGATCTGGTCATTTGCAAACCCTTCCTAGGCTTATCCCACTTCTGAGCCTTTGTTCATATAAAGTTCTCACTCTGCACATTGCCCTCCATCATATTGGTGAACCATGCCTTGAACAGAAGAAATATCACCAGATGGTACAAGCAGGGAATCTTTATATGAGTAGACTCATTGGTGGTCACTGAACAGATATGATCGTGAAAGATGCAGGTTTTAAGTTAGTTCTTTAAGGAACTAACTAAGGTAGGAATTAGGTAGATACAGATTAATGGGCAGCACATTCCAAGGAATGTGTGAGTAAGGGTAGAAATACACTGCATATTCCAGGGATAATGAAGAGAGAAATAAAACTCAGGTGCAGGGCTTGCCTTTAGGAATAGAGATCGATGATTCAAAAGACTGGCTAGGACTAGACCTCTGAGGGCCTTGGGTGCCAGGCCAAGAAGCTTGGATTTTATTACACGGACAATGTAACCTCATTGTAGGGTGCTAAGCAAGAGAGTAATATGGTGAAATGGCATTTTAGGAACATTATCTGGCACTGGTATATAGGATGGATTAATAGGAATTGGGATACATTTCCTGTAAATGGCCAGATAGTAAACATTCTAGGTTTTGTGGGACATACAGTCTCTGTTGCAACTACTCAATGCTGCCATTGCAGTACAAAAACAGCTGTAGACAATCTATAAATAAATGAGCGTGTCTGTGCTCTAATGAGCCTTCATTGACAAACACAGGTGGGGGCCAGATTTAGCCCAGCTTCATAGTCTGCTGACCTCTGGATGAAAAGATCATTAAATGTCTTAGAAGTCCTACACTGTTGGTGGGAATGTAAATTGGTGCAGCCACTATGGAGAACAGTCTGGACGTTCCTCAAAAAACTAAAAATAGAGTTGCCATATGATCCAGCAATCCTACTCCTGGGCATGTATCCACACAAAACTATAATTTGAAAAGATACATGCACCCCAGTGTTCACAGCACCACTACTTACAATAGCCGAGACATGGAAACAATCTAAATGTCTACTGACAGATGAACGGATAAAGAACATGTGCTGTGTCTGTACATATACAATGGAATATATATATATATATGTACAATAGAATATTACTCAGCCATAAAAAAGAATGAAATAATGCCATTTGCAGAAACATGGATGGACCTAGAGATTATCATACTAAGTGAAGTCAGAAAGAGAAAGACAAATGCGATATGATATCACTTATATGTGGAATCTAAAATATGACACAAATGCACTTATTCACCAAGCAGAAACAGACGCACAGACATAGAGCAAAGACTTGTGGTTGCCGGGGGGAGGGGTAATGGGGGAGGGAGGGATTGCCACGATGGGGGGTGGGGGAGTTTGGGGTTAGCAGATGCAAACTATTATACATAGAATGGATAGACAACAAGGTCCTACTGTATAGCACAGGGAAATATACTCAATATCCTGTGATAAACCATAATGGAAAAGAATATGAAAAAGAATATATATATACACATATATATATATAGCTGAATCACTTTGCTGTACACCAGAAATTAACATTACACTGTAAATCAACTATACCTCAGTAAAAAATACATTTTAAAAATGTCTTAGGAGGATGCAACATTCACCCTGGGGTATGGTGGGCATGGATGAACTAACAAGCCCATCCTAGCTCAGAGCTGTTCCAATCACATTGGGAAGAAAAGGACAATACAAATAGAATTGATGAGGCTCAGGACTAATAGGATCTAGAGGGTGGGGCAATATAGTATCTTGGCTTTGAGCCACACAGAGAGTGCTGGTGCAGGAACGGGCAACAGTGGGAAAGTGGTGCTTTCCCATTTATTCTGTATTCATATCTCCCCTGAGGAAACTCCATATTGGGTTGAAGCTAGAAATCAAAGAGTTGTTAACATATGCAGCCAGGCATCAGTATCAGCATGTTCTCATCTGTGTTCTATCTGATGAAGACTCTGGGCTTAGCCCTGTCACAAGGACACTTTTGCATCTATGGCTATTGTGGGATTCTTTATGTCCCCGTCCACAGTGATGGAGTTAGGTCTTGAAATCACTCCTGACTGGACAAGAGGTAAGATGTGCAATCAGCCTGTGTACAGAGTTAGGTATGAGTCATAGTACAGCAAGTTCGAGGGGGCCACCGCTGGCTTCCTGATGCTTGCTTGGTCCAGGCCATGCTCCTCACCTGGTGAGCTTGCTGCTTCCCAGATTTCTCCTTCCCTTAATCAAGGCAAAACCACTAGCTCTTGGGTTCCCTTCTCACTCCTTCTCAAATGTCTAAATGTAGACATTTAGCCTACATGATTTTCTTTACTCTCATCAACTATACAACCTACACAATATCAGTATAGATAACTAGCAGATCTATATTTTCAGCCTAGATCTCTCCTTTGAGCTCCAGGTTCCCCTATCCAACTGCCAAATGTTCATATCCAGTGCCTCAAACCTAACCCTTGAGTCATCCTCTCGGCCATCCCTCCTCCCCTACTCTCACATCTGTTCCTTCTGTATTCCTCATCTCAGAGAATGACATGACCCAAGTTGGAAACCTGATTTATTCTAGACACTCCACTGTCTTAAAAGACCAAGTCCTGATAATACTGTTCGTCATTTTCCACGCCTTCTACCTCCCCACTAGAACCTTTATTACAACCTTAATATTCCCTCCTTTATCTTCCCACCCCCCCACATAGACTACTCTACATCAGTATCTTTCGCATGCTGTAGTGCTGAACTGTTTATACCCTCTTTCCATCTGGATTACTGCAGTGGTTTCCTCACTAGTCTTCCTGCCTCTGAGGCTTGGCTCTGAGCAAGTCACCCTCTGCTTTAGTGATATTCTAAAATGGAAATCTGACTACTTCCATCCCTGGCCTAAAATCCCAGAAATGTCTCTCATTGCCTATAGTGCAAATAGTAAGTTCCTTCCCATGGCCAAGAGGGCCCTCTGTATCTCACAGTTTAATCTCAAGCCATAACCCCCCCCAATCATATGCTCCAGCCTCAACGCATGATCTGAAGTGTCCTGATCTGCCAGGTGGGTTCATGCCTTCCTGGTTTTGCTCTTACTGCTTCCTCTAACGATAATGGATTTCCCTCACTCCTTCATCTAATGAAAACCTTTTTCTCTTTGACAACACAGCTTAAATATCCATAAAGCTAGAGCAACCACCTGCCCAGTCTTTCTTCCATCAGAGAACCCACATACCCTCACTATAAATGGTGGTGGAAATGCCAGTTATGATTAGTCACATGTAGCCCGACTCATTCCTGCCACCAGGACTTGTGTGTGATACAGGTTAGGACAATCAAACTACCTTATCTCGTTGCAGTAGGGACTGGTCCAAGGAGCAGCTAAAGGACCAAAGCAGAACCAAGAAGAGACATTTCTAGGAATAGACACATGAATACTGGGAGAGAAAAGCTCACTTTTCACTAAGGTTAAGCTGGGATAATGTCTATCTGAGTGGCAATTTTCCCAAGCCACATGGAAGAAACACATCCATGCTGGAGAAAGGTTAACCCGCAGAGAGCAGCAGAGCTGGAAGACAGAGAAAGGAGGATCCAAGTGAGATTGTTTGAGTCCCAGATCTAGTTATGCATGAAGCCAGAACCATCCGTGGGCTTCCTAAATTATATACACTCATAATCTCCCTTCTGCTTAAGCTAGTTTGAGTGGTGTTTCTGTCACTTGCAGCTCAAAGAGTTCTGACAAGTACAGAAGACTTCTCTGCTCCCTCCAAAGAGAATTCATCACCCCTTCCTTCTTTCTTCCCTTGATGGGCTGTGGATCTTTCTACATTAGTACCTTGAGCACTTTAGGACTTTATGCACTTAACAGTTTACACATCTTCTCCCTCTACCAAACTATGGGCATCTTGAGGACAAGGATCTTGGCTCACGCATCTCCAAAGTCTAGACTGTTGCATGGTAGAGACATGTAACAGACACTCAGTAAGAATCTTTGAATGAGATACTTGTTCTCCTCCCACCATGTTCCTGTTTGTCCAGATCCCTCACTCAAATGCATCATGAATTTGCACTCATGATTTCAATGGCAGTAAAATACCTCACTGAAAACACATTAGCCGTCAGTCCACAAAACCAGAAGTATCTTTCTGTTGAAGATGCAGCCCATACGGAATGAACCTTTATGGCTTTGCACAGAAGACAAGAGTTGAAAAATCTCATTCTGGGAAAGAATCATGGAAAGCTCACTCTGGGGAGAAAGGCTGGGGGAAGTAGAAATTCCAGGGAAAGCATAACGAGCTGACAGTAGCAAACTATTCAGGGGGAATGTGCCTCAAGAGACATCTGGAAAGAAGTGATCTCAATCCATTAGGAAGATTTCCAGATACTTCCACGATCTGGGAGGCCTAGCAAGCCACTTTCATCATCTTTCTGTGGATTATGTATTTTCCTGGCAAGTATTTTCTGGAAGTATTGCAACATTATGAAACTGTCAACTCTTAGTGTAGTAAGGCGCCACCATATAGAGCGGAGGACACTGTTCGAAGGCGGTTAGTAAGTATGCCGGGAAGACAGGTATTAGAAGTAGCTAGGAAGCCCATGTCCACCCTGGTGCAGCTGCAGGCAGACTCCCTCTTCTCTCCTGCTGCCTGCGCTGCAACCCAGGCTTTGGGGAATGCAAGGGAGTGGCTGGGGGAGGGGTCCCTACTGAGTCTGTGAGAAACAGTGAGAGAAGGAAGAAGCTGAGCAGAGAAGGCTGTGAGAAGCAAAGAGACGGTGCTTCCTTTCCTCTGCTGAGGTCCACTCTGACTTGGGCTGATACCTAGAGCCCCAGGGTGCAGCAGTGGGAAGGAACCGGAAGACCTCCTCAGGGCACTATTGTCACTGAGACATCCCAGAATTTAGATGAGAGGGGGAAAAAGAAAATATGTTATGGATGGACCTAGAGATTATCATACTAAGCGAAGTAAGTCAGAAAGAGAAAGACAAATATCATATGATAGCACTTACATGGGAAATCTAAAATATGACACAAATGAACTTATCTACAAAACAGAAACAGACTCATGGGCATAGAGAACAGACTTGTGGTTGCCAAGGGCGGGGGGTGGGGGGGTGGGGGAGGGAAGTATTGGGAATTTGGGATTAGCAGATGCAAACTAGTATACACAGGATGCATAAACAACAGGGTCCTACTGTATAGCACAGGGAGCTATACTCAATATCCTGTGATAAATCATAATGGAAAAGAATATGAAAAAGAATGTGTATATATATATACATACATACATATATATATATATATAACTGGGTCACTTGGCTGTATAGCAGACATTAACACAACATTGTAAATCAACTATACTTCAACAAAAATTTTTTAAAAAAGAAAATATTTTAAAATTGAAATGTTACAACATTTCCTCCTCCTATTGCTAGATAAAGGAAATTTTGTGTTGACTTCTCCCATTGTGAGCTTAAGGCAATTGTGTGTCCCTCCCCATCACACAGGCCTGTATGTGACTTTGGGCCAGCTGGTCCCTAGGCTTTGGCAATGCAGCACCAGAGAAAGAAGTAGAGTGCTGGAGAAGTGCACAAACAAGACTGTTTTAAGTAGTTTGCACTTGGAAAGGGAATGGGGGATATGCTAGATACAGGGGGAAACTGAAGATGGAGAAAAGGAGAGATGGGATGACAAAGAACTGCAAGGGGTGGGGACGGTTTTGAAATTCAAGAATTTAAAAATAAAGGGGCTGAGATATTAAGACCAAAAGACCAGGGAGAAAGAATCTTCAGATATTTTATTGTCACTTATGAAATGAATCCCCTTTGACATTCTCCAAAAGATGCCAGTAAGGATACGGGACTTTTGTCTACTACACTGTTTCTTTGAACATGACTTCATGCTAAAACTGGATCACCAGAGTGCCAGGCTTTACATAGGTTACACTAAGAAGGAAGGTGACGTTTCGAGAACTAAACTGTGGAAAGTCAACTTGCAAATGGGGACCCAATGAGCTTTTTCTATTAAGGAATCAGAATGTCATGTCAGTCATGGTTGGATTATAATTCCCTGTTTAATGCTGCTGTAGAACCAATGCCATTTATATGTCTGAGGAAACAAAAGGAAGACGGTCAGTCTGAAAACTGAGAACCTGAGTGACCAGGTATAAAACAATCAAAGAGGTGCCCACTCAGCTTAGTCCAATTGCCTGTCCAGCTAACTTGAATGCTGAATTTGCTCAGCAAGACACATCCCCATTAGAGATCAGTTATCTGATCTCAATGCCATTAGATATTAAGACCCTCTCTCCTGGCTCTGACTTCAAGGTCACCCATTATGATTTTGATTATATTCAGGCTTTGAAAGTAGTTACCTAAATGGAGAGATAACACTTGTTAAGCTCCCTGCAATGTCCATCCACTATAAAGTAAATAAACTGGCACTTGGGTTTGTAGTTGAGTGTACTAAAAACTAAGTTCGTATGTAGTTTTCTGATCTTACAAAATTAAGTAACAGAATCTAGAGCCAGTTTAAAAGGCTTGGTCAAAAGGACAAGTAAATTAGATTTCCTGTAATCACACTATTCTGCCTCGCCATGCACCCATCCAACCCTCAACATCACCACGTGGAGTAGAGAATTCTACAGCTATATTCATTCCTCATTGCTTAGTTTAGATCAGCATTTCCACGTAGGTAAATTCCCTTTTATTCACCTGACTACTTGGCCTTGAGCTTGCCATCTTTTGGTAAAAGAGGGAAGTGCTTGCTTTGTATTGTTTTTAACAGAAATTATAAAGTCAACAGAAAGAATTTTAAATAGGAAAAGAAGACATTGATTAGTTCAAACTTCACGACTGGTTTTTGAAAGGATAATTTAACACCTAAAATCTTAAGAAACACCATATAGAGTTTGGATGTAAAATTGTTACTAATTACACCTAACAGTTAATATTGCTAGTCTGTTACTGCCAAGTCAAATGCATAACACAGGAGAGTTTCAGCTTAAAGTCTTTAGTAGATACTTTATAATCCATATGAATTATATCTTAAGGCTATTTTTATGGTCTGCCCATACTGTTACTCTTTAAATAATTGTTTAAACATATAGCTATATTTTTGCTTTCATGGTCATAATATCAAACTGTTTGCTAGGAGTGCTTCCCTTTAGCAGTCTTCTCTGGAGATCAAGAAGGAAAGTAGTCTGATACAGCTCTCATCAGAAAGTAAGATCTGCTTCTTGGTACCATATTGATAGGCCCACTATGGTGGAAAAAAATGAGCACTCTCTGTAAAAGGAGAATGGTTGAGAGCTCTGAGGAAGTCCCAAATGCCAGAAATTACATAATCAGATTCACCTGCAGAAGGTAGTCTCCCTATCACCACCCTCAACGAATTGTGATATTCCCACCATGAAGCCACATGAGCACTGAACTGGGACTCAGGACACCTGCCTTCATATGGACGCTTCGCCACTAACCCCTCAGTGACTCAGACTAGTCCCTTATTGTTTCTGGGCCTTAGATTCGGCATGTAATATGAGCAAGTTGGACCAGCTTCGCTCTACGGTTCCGCCTATCTCTAGGATTCTGCAATGCTAAGGAGAGCAACTTCATGTGCTAGACAACCTACAAAATGCGAGAAAATATTTGCAGATGATGTGACTGACAAGGGGTTAATATCCAAACTATATGAAAAGCTCATAGAACTCAATATCAAAAAAACAAACAATCCAATCATAAAATGGGCAGAAGACCTAAATAAACATTTCTCCAAATAAGACATACAGATGGCCAACAGACACATGAAAAGATGCTCAACATCACTAATCTTTAGAGAAATGCAAGTCAAAACCATAACGAGGTATCACCTCACACTGGTCAGAATGGCCATCATCAAAAATCTACAAACAATAAATGCTAGAGTGGGTGTGGAGAAAAGGGAACCCTCTTGCACTGTTGGTGGGACTGTAAATTGATACAGCCACTATGGAGAACAGTATGGAGGTTCCTTAAAAAACTAAAAATAGAACTACCATATGACCCAGCAATCCCACTACTGGGCATATACCCTGAGAAAACCATAATTCAAAAAGAGTCATGTACCACAATGGTCATTGCAGCTCTATTTACAATAGCCAGGACATGGAAGCAACCTAAGTGTCCATCGACAGATGAACGGATAAAGAAGATGTGGCACGTATATATATAATGGAATATTACTCAGCCATAAAAAGGAACGAAACTGAGTTATACGCAGTGAGGTGGATGGACCTAGAGACTGTCATATAGAGTGAAGTAAGTCAGAAAGAGAAAAACAAATACTGTATGCTAACACATACATATGGAATCTAAAAAAAACAGTACTGATGAAACTAGTGGCAGGGCAGGAATAAAGACACAGACATAGAGAACGAACTTGAGGACACAGTGGGGAAGGGGAAGCTGGGACGAAGTGAGAGAGTAGCATGGACATATATATACTACCAAATGTAAAATAGATAGCTAGTGGGGAGTTGCTGCATAGCCCAGGGAGATCATCTCGATGCTTTTTGATGACCTAGAGGGGTGGGGTAGGGAGGGTGGGAGGGAGGCTCAAGAGGGAGGGGATATGGGGATATATGTATACATATAGCTGATTTACTTTGTTGTACAGCAGAAACTAACACAATTTTGTAAAGCAATTATACTCCAATAAAGATATTAAAAAAAAAAGAATGAAATATTGCCCTTTGCAGCAACATGGATGGATCTAGAGAATATCATACTAAGTGAAGTAAGTCAGCCAGAGAAAAACAAATACTATATGACTCAATTATATGTGGAATCTAAAAAATAATACAAATTAATCTATACAAAACAGAACCAGATGCACACAGAAAACAAACTTATGGTTACCAAAGGGGGAAGGTGGGGGGAGGAATAAATTAGGAATTTGGGAGTTACATATACACACTACTATATATAAAATAGATAAAAACAAAGACCTACTGTATAGCACAGGGAACTATACTCAATATTTTGTAATAACCTATAATGGAAAAGAATCTGAAAAAGAATATATATATATCTGGATCACTTTGCCGTACACCTGAAACTAACACAATATTGTAAATCAACTATACATCTATAAAAAATAAATTTAAAAAATGATGATAACAATAATAGCAACTAAGTTTATTGACTACTTGCTATGGGCCAGGCATTGTTCTAAGGATTCCCCTTCAGTTAATCCTCAGAACACTTTGAGGTAGGTACCTTTAATATCCCTGATTTTATGGATAAGAAAAGTCAAGGCTAGTCTAGGGTGAGTAAACTTGTTCAAGGTCATGAGCCAAGAGGTAGCCAAGTAGGGGTTGAAACTGAGAGTCTGACTCCAGAGCACTTTATCATGGACAGAGATGTGTTCTGGCTGTTAAGATTTCTTTAGCTTTGAGTGAACTCCACACAGGACACATGAAACATATTATCTTGCCACCTTCACACTCGAGTGCCAAAACTTCCCAGAACAAATGAGCTGTTGAAAATGCAAAACACTCTGATGTCAAATCCCTCCACTCTTAAAACAAGAGGCCTCTTACAAAATCCAGGAGCATTTCCCAATCCAAAACAAATAGGTCGAGGCTGGGTTGGAACCTTCATCAATGCCTGGTGAACCAATATATTCGTTTACTTTAATTTCCAGGGAAGACATTTCCAGGTGACTAAATGATATGATAAGGAGAGAAAATGCTAAATATTTCTCTCCCATTTGGACTTTTCATTGCAGAGGGACTACTTCCAATGAGGCAGCAGCTGGGAAAGCTCTCAATTTACCATGTTGGGCTCATAAGTGGAGAAAACTCTCTAAATCCAGTCTTCTCGATATCAGAATATATCTCCCTAAAATTAGATGACAGGAAGAGTAAGGAGCAGAGGTGCCCATTAAGTTGATGGTCCAATCCTAGGAAACATGCTGCAAGGCCTAGAGGAAAGGTCCCTCGGCAGGAAGCAGGAACAGACACTGCCCGGACCTTACAATAAGCAGCTTTCCCACTGGCTCCTTGTAGGTCTCAGAGCAGCAGCCCACAGGACAGTAGAGGGGCTGGGGCGAACCTGAACATGGCCGTGATGGCTGGAAATGCAAAACAAAATAGGGTGCACAAAAATAGAAAGAGAACAGGATGTGCAGCATTCTGATAACAACAAAGGACCCCGAACTCCAAAAGATTAGCATAATTCCAGAGACAGACACACCTTTTATGACTTTGGCCAATCACGTTTTTGTTTGTTTCTTTAGATGCCAACACCAGGAGAGAATATCTATATCTATATCACCCAGATAAACACAGCATTTAAAAATATAATATAAATCAAACTAATAGATGTGTATGGTAGGAAAATTCAGACAATACACAAAGAAGTAAAATGAACAGCTGAATCACCCTTCACCCCACCCCCATCAATTTCTTTCCTTTGGGTCTTATATGTATCCTACTTGGGAAAAAATATGAATATACCAACCTATTATCCATATGGATCTTTTATTCTTTACATAAAAGCAATCATACTATAGAGTTTCTGCTTTTCAGCTTACTTTCTTCTTACCTAGTGATGTATCTTTGAGATTTTTCTATGCCATTTTTCACATGGAGTTCCCCCTCACTCTCTGTAACTGCCGCATGGTAGTTCACAGATGGCCATTAACTTATTTTACAGGTCTGCTGCTGATAGATTATTTAGGCGGTTCCCAGTGTTTTACTTGTTATTATAAACAGGGCTGCAATGAGTCTTCCTCTACGTACGTGTACTTTCATGACAATATCCATAGGATACATTTCCAGAAGTAGAACTGCTGGGTCAAAGGATTTGAGCACTTAAAACTTTAATGGGGCCAAACTGCCCTCCCCCAAACATTTTCTCTGTGTTTTAAATGATATAAATCTGATTTGAAAATAAGATTCAAGCAACTCATAAGAGTTTTGATGGTTTTTCCCCCCTTATTAGCCATATCCTTAGTGACCCCAAAGAATTTTAAGCGAAAGAAAATATTTACCACCTTGTTAATAACTGTAAGCTGTTCTTAAAACATACTCGGGTGATCTGTCCTCACCACAGACTATTACTCTGTGTTTTCAGGTTTAAAAAATGATGATTTTTTACCTTATGAACAGAAGTCTATTATGACTCCATCAGTATTTTAGAAGGAATCAAATTTGTACCTCTTTTCCTTGCACTGTTCATGTTAGAGTTATCGCATAGCTAAGTTGTGCCCATTTGTCCATCATGAAAGAGGGTCTATTCCTTCTGCTGTTGTTGCCATTCTCCATGGTTTAAAAGTACAAAATTTTCCATCCACCAAGATAACTTCTGGATGGACTCAAGCAATGTAAAAACTGAAAACATGAGAAAATAGAGTGACTCTCTTACTTTAGGATGCGAAAGGACTTCAAAAACATAAAGTATAGAAAGAAACCACAGAGAACAAAACTGATAAATTTCATTACATAACACTTAAAACTTTGCTTTTTATGGTACCAACCATACGTAACAACTCAAAGGAAAGTGGCAATCTGGGAAAAAAATATTTGCAACATATATGTCAAAAGGCTAAGACCTGTCATAAATAAAGGGTTCTTATAAATCAATATGATTTATAAAGAAAAATATAAACACTTCAATATAGAAAAAAGAACAAAATATAGGGAAAATTTTCAACATTATTAATAACCAAAGAAATGCAAATTAAGCACTGAGGTGTCACTTCCACCTGTGAAAGGTATTCTACCCCCAACAAGTGTATTTTAAAATATCATGTGTTCTGTGTTGGGGAGAGTGTGGATGAAAAAGACCCTCTCTTCAATCTCTGTCAGAATTATAACTAATAATTATAAAAGTATGACTCTATTGGAATTATAAATTGTCTTTCCAGAAGGCTATTTCAAAAGTTTTGATCGACTTTATCAGAAAGAGTTTATCCAGAGAAAATTACCTTCAATATGTTCAAAGATTTTTGTAAAGAATATTCAATACAGAGCTATATGCAACATCAAAAAAACCCCAAACAGCAAATAATTGGTTAAATAAGATGGCATCTTATAAACCATCCAATGACTTCCTTTTTCACTTGGAATAAAATCAAAGCAAGCCCATCCATGGTCCATTGCCTGCCTTTCTCTTGCCCCTCATCTTGTTCCTTTCTCCACCTCCTCACTTCGCACTCCAGCCACACTGGCCTTAACCAGAGATCTGCCATGAGAAAGGCATTGAGGGCAGGCAGGCAGGTTGGGATCTCACTAAGTCTGGCTCAGAATCAAGTGGAACTTTGCTTTCCTTTGTCAGTATCCTCCGGAGTTATAGCTGTAGTCGGGGGGCAACATTCAAGATCTCTGGGTATTAATACCATGTCAGGAGGAGCTTCAAGATGGTGTAAGAGTAAGACGCGGAGATCACCTTCCTCCCCACAAATACATCAGAAATACATCTACACGTGGAACAACTCCTACAGAACACCCACTGAACGCTGGCAGAAGACCTCAGACCTCCCAAAAGGCAAGAAACTCCCCACGTACCTGGGTAGGGCAAAAGAAAAAAGAAAAAACAGAGACAAAAGAATAGGGATGGGACCTGCACCCGTGGGAGGGAGCCGTGAAGGAGGAAAGGTTTCCACATACTAGGAAGCCCCTTCGCGGGCAGAGACTGCGGGGGGCGGAGGGGGGAAGCTTCGGAGCCACGGAGGAGAGCGCAGCCACAGGGGTGCGGAGGGCAAAGCGGAGAGATTCCCGCACAGAGGATCGGTGCCGACCAGCACTCACCAGCCCGAGAGGCTTGTCTGCTCCCCCGCCGGGGCGGGCGGGGGCTGGGAGCTGAGGCTCGGGCTTCGGAGGTCAGATCCCAGGGAGAGGACTGGGGTTGGCGGCGTGAACACAGCCTGAAGGGGGCTAGTGCGCCACAGCTGGCCGGGAGGGAGTCCGGGAAAAAGTCTGCAGCTGCCGAAGAGACAGGAGACTTTTTCTTGCCTCTTTGTTTCCTGGTGCTCAAGGAGAGGGGATTAAGAGCGCCGCTTAAAGGAGCTCCAGAGACAGGCGTGAGCCGCGGCTATCAGCGCGGACCCCAGAGACAGGCATGAGACGCTAAGGCTGCTGCTGCCACCACCAAGAAGCCTGTGTGCGAGCACAGGTCACTATCCACACCTCCCCTCCCGGGAGCCTGTGCAGCCCGCCACTGCCAGGGTCCCGTGATCCAGGGACAACTTCCCCGGGAGAACGCACGGCGCGCCTCAGGCTGGTGCAACGTCACGCCGGCCTCTGCCGCCGCAGGCTCGCCCCGCATCTGTACCCCTCCCTCCCCCCGGCCTGAGTGAGCCAGAGCCCCCGAATCAGCTGCTCCTTTAACCCCGTCCTGTCTGAGCGAAGAACAGACGCCCTCAGGCGACCTACATGCAGAGGCGGGGCCAAACCCAAAGCTGAACCCTGGGAGCTGTGCGAACAAAGAAGACAAAGGGAAATCTCTCCCAGCTGCCTCAGGAGCAGCGGATTAAATCTCCACAATCAACTTGATGTACCTGCATCTGTGGAACACCTGAATAGACAATGAATCATCCCAAATTGAGGAGGTGGACTTTGGGAGCAAAGGTATATATATATTTTTTCCCTTTTTCTCTTTTTCTCAGTGTGTATGTGTATGCTTCTGTGTGTGATTTTGTCTGTATAGCTTTGCTTTTACCATTTCTCCTAGGGTTCTGTCTGTCTGGTTTTTTTTTTTTATTACTTAAAAAAATTTTTTTCTTAATAATTATTTTTTATATTAATAACTTTATTTTATTTTACTTTATTTTATTTTATTTTATCTTCTTTCTTTCTTTCTTTTTTTTTCTACCTTTTATTCTGAGCCACGTGGAGGATAGGCTCTTGGTGCTCCAGCCAGGCGTCAGGGCTGTGCCACTGAGGTGGGAGAGCCAAGTTAAAGACACTGGTCCACAAGAGACCTCCCAGCTCCACATAATATCAAATGGTGAAAATCTCCCGGAGCTCTCCATCTCAATGCCAAGACCCAGCTCCGCTCAATGACCAACAAGCTACAGTGCTGGACACCCTATGCCAAACAACTAGCAAGACAGGAACACAACAACACCACCCATTAGCAGAGAGGATGCCTAAAATAATAATAAGGTCACAGACACCCCAAAACAGACCACCAGACGTGGACCTGCCCACAAGAAAGACAAGATCCAGCCTCATCCACCAGAACACAGGCACTAGTCCCCTCCACCAGGAAACCTACACAACCCACTGAACCAACCTTAGCCACTGGGGAGAGACACCAAAAAAAACGGAAACTACGAATGTAGAGCCTGCGAAAAGGAGACCGCAAACACAGTAAGTTAAGCAAAATGAGAAGACAGAGAAACACACAGCAGATGAAGGAGCAAGGCAAAAACCCACCAGGCCTAACAAATGAAGAGGAAAGAGGCAGTCTACCTGAAAAAGAATTCAGAATAATGATAGTAAAGATGATCCAAAAGCTTGGAAAGAGAATGGAGAAAATACAAGAAAGGTTTAACAAGGACCTAGAAACTAAAGAGCAAACAAACAGTGATGAACAACACAATAAATGAAATTAAAAGTTCTCTAGAAGAGATCAATAGCAGAATAACTGAGGCAGGAGAACGGATAAGTGACCTGGAAGATAAAATAGTGGAAATAACTACTGCAGAGCAGAATAAAGAAAAAAGAATGAAAAGAACTGAGGACAGTTTCAGAGACCTCTGGGACAGCAATAAACGCACCAACATTCGAAATAGAGGGGTCCCAGAAGAAGAAGAGAAAAAGAAAGGGACTGATAAAATATTTGAAGAGACAATAGTTGAAAACTTCCCTAATATGGGAAAGGAAATAGTTAATCAAGTCCAGGAAGCACAGAGAGTCCCATTCAGGATAAATCCAAGGAGAAATGCACCAAGACACATATTAATCAAACTATCAAAAATTAAATACAAAGAACAAATATTAAAAGCAGCAAGGGAAAAACAACAAATAACACATAAGGGAATCCCCATAAGGTTAACAGCTGATCTTTCAGCAGAAACTCTGCAAGCCAGAAGGCAGTGGCAGGACATATTTAAAGTGATGAAGGAGAAAAACCTACAACCAAGATTACTCTACCCAGCAAGGATCTCATTCAGATTTGATGGAGAAATTAAAACCTTTACAGACAAGCAAAAGCTGAGAGAGTTCAGCACCACCAAACCAGCTTTACAACAAATGCTAAAGGAACTTCTCTAGGCAAGAAACACAAGAGAAGGAAAACACCTACAATAACAAACCCAAAACATTTAAGAAAATGGGAATAGGAACATACATAACGATAATTACCTTAAATGTAAATGGATTAAATGCTCCAACCAAAAGACATAGACTGGCTGAATGAATACAAAAACAAGACCCATATATATGCTGTCTACAAGAGACCCACTTCAGACCTAAGGACACATACAGACTGAAAGTGAGGGGTGGAAAAAGATATTCCATGCAAATGGAAATCAAAAGAAAGCTGGAGTAGCAATTCTCATATCAGACAAAACAGACTTTAAAACAAAGACTATTACAAGAGACAAAGAAGGATACTACATAATGGTCAAGGGATCAATCCAAGAAGAAGATATAACAATTGTAAATATTTATGCACCCAACATAGCAGCACCTCAATACATAAGGCAAATACTAACAGCCATAAAAGGGGAAATCGACAGTAACACAATCATAGTAGGGGACTTTAACACCCCACTTTCACCAATGGACAGATCATCCAAAATGAAAATAAATAAGGAAACACAAGCTTTAAATGATACATTAAACAAGATGGACTTCATTGATATTTATAGGACATTCCACCCAAAAACAACAGAATACACATTCTTCTCAAGTGCTCATGGAACATTCTCCAGGATAGATCATATCTTGGGTCACAAATCAAGCCTTCGTAAATTTAAGAAAATTGAAATCATATCAAGTATCTTTTCCTACCACAATGCTATGAGACTAGATATCAATTACAGGAAAAAATCTGTAAGAAATACAAACATATGGAGGCTAAACAACACACTACTTAATAACCAAGAGATCACTAAAGAAATCAAAGAGGAAATCAAAAAGTACCTAGAAACAAATGACAGTGAAAACACAATGACTCAAAACCTATGGGATGCAGCAAAAGCAGTTCTAAGAGGGAAGTTTATAGCAATACAATCCTACCTTAAGAAACAAGAAACATCTCAAATAAACAACCTAACCTTACACCTAAAGCAATTAGAGAAAGAAGAACAAAAAAACCCCAAAGTTAGCAGAAGGAAAGAAATCATAAAGATCAGATCAGAAATAAATGAAACAATAGCAAAGATCAATAAATCTAAAATTTGGTTCTTTGAGAAGATAAACAAAATTGATAAACCATTAGCCAGACTCATCAAGAAAAAAGGGGAGAAGACTCAAATCAATAGAATTAGAAATGAAAAAGGAGAAGTAACAACTTACACTGCAGAAATACAAAGGATCATGAGAGATTACTACAAGCAACTATATGCCAATAAAATGGACAACCTGGAAGAAACGGACAAATTCTTAGAAATGCACAACCTTCTGAGACTGAACCAGGAAGAAATAGAAAATATGAACAGACAAATCACAAGCACTGAAATTGAAACTGTGATTAAAAATCTTCCGACAAACAAAAGCCCAGGAATTTGCTTCACAGGCGAATTCTATCAAACAGAGAAGAATAACACCTATCCTTCTCAAACTCTCACAAAATATAGCAGAGGGAGGAACACTCCCAAACTCATTCTACGAGGCCACCATCACTCTGATAGCAAAACCAGACAAAGATGTCACAAAGAAATAAAACTACAGGCCAATATCACTGATGAACATAGATGCAAAAATCCTCAACAAAATACTAGCAAACAGAATCCAACAGCACATTAAAAGGATCATACACTATGAACAAGTGGGTTTTATCCCAGGAATGCAAGGATTCTTCAATATACGCAAATCAATCAACGTGATACAGCATATTAACAAATTGAAGGAGAAAAACCATATGATCATCTCAATAGATGCAGAGAAAGCTTTTGACAAAATTCAACACCCATTTATGATAAAAACCCTCCAGAAAGTAGGCATAGAGGGAACTTTCCTCAACATAATAAAGGCCATATATGACAAACCCACAGCCAACATCGCCCTCAGTGGTGAAAAACTGAAACCATTTCCACTAAGATCAGGAACAAGAAAAGGTTGCCCACTCTCACCACTATTATTCAACACAGTTTTGGAAGTTTTAGCCACAGCAATCAGAGAAGAAAAAGAAATAAAAGGAATCCAAATTGGAAAAGAAGAAGTAAATCTGTCACTGTTTGCAGATGACATGATACTATACATAGAGAATCCTAAGGATGCTACCAGATAACTACTAGAGCTAATCAGTGAATTTGGCAAAGTATCAGGATACAAAATTAATGCACAGAAATCTCTTGCATTCCTATACACTAATGATGAAAAATCTGAGAGAGAAATTAAGGAAACACTCCCATTTACCATGGCAACAAAAAGAATAAAATATCTAGGAATAAACCTACCTAAGGAGACAAAAGACCTGTATGTAGAAAATTATAAGACACTGATGAAAGAAATTAAATATGATACAAATAGATGGAGAGATATACCATGTTCTTGGACTGGAAGAATCAACATTGTGAAAATGACTCTACTACCCAAAGCAATCTACAGATTCAATGCAATCCCTATCAAACTACCACTGGCATTTTTCACAGAACTAGAACAAAAAATTTCACAATTTGTATGGAAACACGAAAGACCCCGAAGAGCCAAAGCAATCTTGAGAAAGAAAAACGGAGCTGGAGGAATCAGGCTCCCTGACTTCAGACTATACTACAAAGCTACAGTAATCAAGACAGTATGGTACTGGCACAAAAACAAATATACATCAATGGAACAGGATAGAAAGCCCAGAGATAAACCCATGCACTTATGGTCACCTTATCTTTGATAAAGGAGGCAAGAATATACAGTGGAGAAAAGACAGCCTCTTCAATAAGTGGTGCTGGGAAAACTGGACAGCTACATGTAAAAGAATGAAATTAGAACACTGCCTAACACCATACACAAAAATAAACTCAAAATGGATTAAAGACCTAAATGTAAGGCCAGACACCATCAAACTCTTAGAGGAAAACATAGGCAGAACACTCTATAACATAAATCACAGCAAGATCCTTTTTGACCCATCTCCTAGAGAAATGGAAATAAAAACAAAAATAAACAAATGGGACCTAATGAAACTTAAAAGCTTTTGCACAGCAAAGGAAACCATAAACAAGATGAAAAGACAACCCTCAGAATGGGAGAAAATATTTGCAAATGAAGCAACTGACAAAGGTTAATCTCCAAAACATACAAGCAACTCATGCAGCTCAATATCAAAAAAACAAACAACCCAATCCAAAAATGGGCAGAAGACCTAAATAGACATTTCTCCAAAGAAGATATACAGATTGCTAACAAACACATGAAAGAATGCTCAACATCAGTAATCATTAGAGAAATGCAAATCAAAACTACAATGAGGTATCACCTCAACATTGGTCAGAATGGCCATCATCAAAAAATCTACAAACAATTAATGCTGGAGAGGGTGTGGAGAAAAGGGAACTCTCTTGCACTGCTGGTGGGAATGTAAATTGATACAGCCACTACGGAGAACAGTGTGGAGGTTCCTTAAAAAACTGAAAATAGAACTACCATATGACCCAGCAATCCCACTACTGGGCATATACCCTGAGAAAACCATAATTCAAAAAGAGTCATGTACCACAATGTTCATCGCAGCTCTATTTACAACAGCCAGGACATGGAAGCAACCTAAGTGTCCATCAACAGATGAATGGATAAAGAAGATGTGGCACATATATACAATGGAATATTACTCAGTCATAAAACGGAACGAAACTGAGTTATTTGTAGTGAGGTGGATGGACCTAGAGACTGTCATACAGAGTGAAGTAAGTCAGAAAGAGAAAAACAAATACCGTATGCAAACACATATATATGGAATATTTTAAAAAAAAGAAAAAAAATGGTCAGAAGAACCTAGGGGCAAGACGGGAATAAAGATGCAGACCTACTAGACAATGGACTTGAGGATACGGGGAGGGGGAAGAGTAAGCTGGGACAAAGTGAGAGACTGGCATGGACATATATACACTACCAAACCTAAAATAGATAGCTAGTGGGAAGCAGCCGCATAGCACAGGGAGATTAGCTTGGTGCTTTGTGGCCACCTAGAGTGGTGGGATAGGGAGGGTGGGAGGGAGGGAGATGCAAGAGGGAAGAGATATGGGGACATATGTATATGTATAACTGATTCACTTCATTATAAAGCAGGAAATAATACACCATTGTAAAGCTATTATACTCCAATAAAGATGTTAAAAAAAAAAATACCATGTCAGTGGTGTCCTGACCTCATTATTAACATCTGGCTTCCAGTCTCATCCAGTTCTTAACAGGCATGAGCCAGCTGGGTGCCACCACACCTTGACCTTAATTCTCCCCACAGTGCAAAACCCTAGATGACCATTAAGATCACCTGAGGAACATTAACAAGTACCAAGCCCAGGCCCCACCTCCAGAGACTTTGGTCTTATTGGTCTGGGCTTTGGAGGCTATAAATGCTACCAGGTATTTTTCAGGTCAGCCAAGGTGGAAAATCATTGCTGGGCGTGTGGCAATCTCATGGTCCAGGCTGATACGCAGTTCCTACGGCTTAAGCAGATTTGAGCTCTTTCTTCATCAGTCTGAAATAAGCTATTTGGTTAAATTTTGTTATAAGACAGCACTGGGTTGGTCGCTTTTCTATTTTTGTAGTTAAGTCCTTGCTTCCTTTGGTCTTCAGAGTCTGGGTTTCAGCCACAGGTCGATGAGGCTTCTGACATAATGGCTTGGAGATCTTGTACTGAGCACATGGCTTTTAAGAGTCAAGCTGCTTTATCACTGTAGGATTTAACATCCTCATCAGCTGATATCTCCTTTCTCCTCCCCTCCCCTGAGGCCTCTTCTCTCGGGATTAGTTTAGATGAATATTTTCTACCCTAGGACATGAGTGATGAAGCAGGTCAGAAGGGACGAAGTGGGAGGCTGGATATAGAACCACAGAAAACATCTTAAATGCAGGTCAAACTGAATCTGGCTAACAAGTTTTGTGCTTTAAAATGCTATACTAAATTTCAAAATTCAGAAAGACAACAGTTAAGAAAAAGATTATCCCTGAGAACAGGTTTGTTCTATGCAGCCTCCACCTATAACACCTGTGAGTGCTGAGAAAGAGCAGTAAATATGGCCTGAGTAGGTCTTTAATCAGCTTTGAATTACAGGCGATAGATCCCGCACATACCTCCGAAGCCTCCAAAGGGTCCCTGTTCAGTCTCCTTTGGTGACTGATGACAGTCTGAGACAGGGAGAGGGAATCAGTTCTAGTGAGGGTGTGGGAGGCCCATGGGTCTCTCTGAACTGACTCAGCCTCCCTGGGGGTTCCCTACACATAATGAACAAGGGGG
Source organism: Balaenoptera physalus (assembly GCF_965194825.1). Classification (NCBI taxonomy): domain Eukaryota; kingdom Metazoa; phylum Chordata; class Mammalia; order Artiodactyla; family Balaenopteridae; genus Balaenoptera; species Balaenoptera physalus. The sequence goes on from NC_138886.1 coordinate 23,577,454, forward strand.
CCTGTCCTATCCTTCTCCTCTGTTCCCACACTTTCCAGGGTCTTACCAGCATTTATTTCAGGTGAGTTCCTGATCAGGGTAAAGAATGAAGAACCCATGCTAATAATGGTAATTTAACAAAAAGTATAAAAAATACTGCAAGAATGGGACAACACAAACTTGGCAAATGGCACCCCTATCATTACATAGTCCTACTTCTCGTTTGCTTTTTTGACATGTGAAAGCCAACCAACTTGGAAAAGGAAAATGCTATCCAAGAAACAAACAAGATTATATTAAGTGATGCCAAATAGTCATTTTTTGATCTATTTTAATGGGGAAGGTATCTATCTGCAAATCCCCAGCTGGATGCCTTATGTGTAGGCTCATTTTGAGATGTCTACCTCCCTAAAGAGTTACTAACCAATGCCAGCCTGGAGTCCTAGGGCTCCGGGCCCTGCATTTGACCTTTGGAAGATTCCTGCCTTCAAGCAGAGGGCTGAAAGTACCATAGGTGAAAGTTCCATAGGCACTGCATTCGTTAGGGAATAAAGGGCTTTGTGAAAACTCTGAGATAGATTCTCTGTCTCTCTCTCCCCCATCTCCCTTCCTCTCCCTCTCTCTTTTATAAGGAGTCTATGTTCTATCCTATATTCTAAAACTTCTATCCTCTGGTGTGGGAGTTGGCTAACTTGCTCTGTAAAGAGCTACAGACTAAATATTTTTGGCTTTATGGTCTCTGTCCCAACTGCTTGTGACACCCTGCGGGGGCCTTCCTGAGGACAGACGCCACCATGTCCCCCACCTTTTATTTGTAGAAAAGCTTTAGCCTCCTAGTCCATCCCCAAGTTCCAAGAGGAAAAATTTAATCAGAGGAGTTTTAAACAAATACAGAAATAAAAGAAAACAGTCAAGGGAGACAAAATAATAATAGTTCAGCCATGAAACAAAGTCAAGGACCTTTAGTTCCTCCTCAAGGGCTACAGATAATACCCTGAGCCACATCCTTGAGTTGTTTTGCAAATACTAAAACCCCCACCAGGTGGAAGAAGTTAACGGCATGCTGACCACCAGCACGTAGACCCAGATGGGTTGGAACCAGAAGGTTGATGATTGAGATTCCTGAAACATCACCCTGTTACCTCACCGCCAACCAGTCAGAAAGACGTACGTGAGTCGGTCACATACCCTGAGACCCTCTCCCTCACCCTGCCTTTAAAAACCCTTCCCTGAAAGCCACTGGGGAGTTTGGGTCTTTTGAGCATGAGCTGCCCGTTCTTGCTTGGCCCTGAGATAAACGCTGTACTTTTCTTCACCACAACCCAGTATCACTAGATTGGCTTTAATGTTCATCGGGTGAATAAACCCAAGTTTGGTTTGGTAACACTCAGCTCTGCCCTTGTAGCACAAAAGCAGCTACAGACGATACATGAACAATTGGGCGTAGCTGTGCTCCATTTGGGCAAAGGCTGTAGTTTGCAGAACCCTGGCTACAAGTACCAAGAACCAACCATCCCTGAGCTCTGCTACTGACACAAGCTCTAGGAGGCTGAAGTCTAATCAACAAGCTGTGTGTGCGTTAGAGGTGGCGGTAGTGCTGAGTGGGCACCTATAAGTAAGTAATAGGGAAAGGAAACATGAGAAAAAAATTGTCTCACAAGTCTTGAATTGGCACACTCCTTACTCCTAGAGGAAAAGAGGAAGCCAAGGACGACAAAGGGATAGGATTCCCACTGAGTGATACATGCACCTGGAACTGTCAGGTGTTATTTTATTTAAGTCTTAACAACACTAAGAAGAAGGTTGCATGGTCCCTACTTTGCAGACAAAGAAGCTAAGGCTCAGATGGGTGAGCGCCCAGAGCACAGGGGGAGGAAGAGGTGGTGCTGGTATTTGCACCCAGCTCTGTCTGACTCTGAGCCTGCGCTGTGTTTTCCCCAAAGCCAAGGCTTCAGTGATAAGGGCAGTCAGGCGTGGAGTCTTCTCCCTTCTAACACCAGCATCCTCCCTTACAAAGCTTGGTGAGTGCCGGCCAGCGGAGGAGACTCAGGCAAGGAAGAACCACAATGGCCAGAGACTTCTCATATGACGCTGAACCCCCTCACCAGGATGGCTGCCCACCCTTGCGGCCTTTTTACAATGGTCTGTGCAGCAGTCAGAACACCAACCTGCTCCTTACATCCCTTCCTCTGCAGGCAGGTCCCTATTATCATAGGCCCTAACTTGTGTGCCATGAGCTTCTCTCCTGGCCTGGACCTCTCCTTTTTTTCACTAGTGTCCGTTCTCCATTCCAGAATCCAATCTAGGATACCACATTGCATTTAGAGCCTTTCTATTTGACAATTTAGGATGGTATACCCCTTCAGTCCCCTACAGAATGGGCTTTGGAAATGGAGAAAATGGCTCTTGGGCCAATGAGAGGCTGGGGTTTCTCACTTTCATCTTCAGTTTACTTTCCTTTCGTAAAGTTACTTCTCTGGGTCTCAGTTTGCTCGTGTGTAAAATGGAGCTGGTAGCAGAACTTACTTCACGCGATTGTTGTGAAAATTAAATAATTCTGGAAAAGTGCTTAGCTGAAGGCTGGGCATATAATGCACCCAGTAAACATTAGCTACCGAGATCCGCTCTTGACAGTGACATGAGCAACTGTATCCAATGTTCAGATTCACCAACCAATGAATGGTCAGGAGCCAGTTGGAGGAGTAGACCCCAAATCTGAAAAATGTAGTTTCTTTGTACAACCCAATAAAGCATTGGGTGTGTTTGTTGGGATCAGGAACTACAGATTTGAATCTTGGCTACTGCTTCTTGGCTGTGTCTGGTGGATGGATGCCAGGGTTGTGACAACTGTGCAGTGGTGACAGAAGAGGGCCACTAATAGGCAGCCAGCTGGTCTCATCCTGGCTCCTACAAATGTTTGGAGCTCGGTATGACCAGCTGGGATGGGGCCAGGCCTAGGGTAGCACGAGGTTCAGATGCACCTTGTTCTACAAATCAAACCAACCACTCCCCTTTCATCAGCAAGGTCCACTTAAGTACTATGGACTCCATTCCAGGGAGGAAGAGGATGGAAATCAACACTGATTGAGCTCATGCGATGTGTGCCAGGCCCTGCACATATATTATACATCAGAGTTGGCCTTCAATTTTTTTCACACACCTTTATCTGTAAACTATTTTGAGTACATACCATCTGAATACATACAAATAATAGATAAACATAATCTACATGCACCACTGAACTAATGTGTACATTATAGAATATGCACAAAAAGGGCATTTAAAATGGATAATTTATAGAGGAAATAAGCAATACGTTAAATAAATTAAAAATTCAAGGGACTTCCCATGAGAGTAGAGGTAAATGTTTAGTTCAAAAAGTTTTCTTGATAATTTTGAACTTCTTGGGGTCAACTTTTTTTTTTTATACAGCAGGTTCTTATTAGTTATCTATTTTATACATATTAGTGTGTATATGTCAATCCCAATTCATCCCAATTCATCCCACCACCACCCTTGAGATCAACTTCTTATCAGATATCATAAGCCTGTCTTTGCTTCTACATCTTACTGGAGCTGACAAAAAAAAACTCCTTCCCAGAGAAGTGTTAGCTCTGCCATTTTTGGTTTGTGTGGACAAACCAAAATTTAATTCCTGGTTTCTGTGCAAAAACCTTTTTAAGCCACATCTGCAGTTTGGTAGAGTATGTTCAGTTGAAACTAGATAATGTTCTCTGTGAGTCCATGTTACCTGCAGAGATAAACTATGATAAAACACCATGTGCTGAATGAGGACAGAGCAGCCAACCCCTTGCAGTTCTGGAACTTTCTCTTTTTTTTAAGGACATGCCTGGAACATGCAGCATACTGTGGGTAGCAGGATCAATCCATATATTAAATATTAGTAAAGCTTAATTTCTTAGTAAGTAAAAAATAAATAGAAATGCTAAAAATTTCTACCCTCCTCACTCCCAAGAATTGCCCAGTACACTCCCTGGGGCATTTGACTATCTTTGGATAGTCAACAGCCTTATTAGGTAAGTGGATAAAGCCATTCCCATTTCACATCTGAAAGAGAAACTGAGGCCCAGAAAATCTATGCACGTATGATGTCATCCAGCAGATAAATATTTTCTTATTGAAGTATAGCTGATTTACAATATTGTATTAGTTTCAGGTGCACAGCAAAGTGATTCAGTTACACACACACACACACACACATATTCCTTTTCAGATTCTTTTCCATTAGAGGTTATTATAAGATATTGAATATAGTTCCCTGTGCTATACTGTAGGTCCTTGTTGGTTATCTATTTTATATATAGTAGTTTGTATCTGTTAATCCCAAGCTCCTAATTTATCCCTTCCCCCCACCCTTCCCCTATAGTAACCATAGATTTGTTTTCTATGTCTGTGAGTCTGTTTCTGTTTTGTAAATAAGTTCATTTCTTTCATTTTTTTTTTGATTCTACATATAAATGATATCAGATGATATTTGTTTTTCTCTGTCTGACTTACTTCACTTAATATGATAATCTCTAGGTCCATCCGTGTATCCAGCAAGTAAATTTTAAAGAGGGGTTTAAATCCAGGGCTCTTAACGCAAATTCCAGCCCCCTTTTTATTTCACCCTCTCCTTCTATCCCTCCACCTCTGCCAATGTGATTCCCCTCCTATTCTCACCTATCAACCATTGAAATTAAATGCCAGCTTCTAAGAGGCCACAATCTGAGTAGTGGAAGCAGCCCAGACACCACAGCACTGAGACAGTTGAGCAATCTAAGCAGAGACCCCTCCTGGCATTAAGTAGGAAGGGTTTCTACTAGAAGTGCTGCTCACCTATGAAAAATTTGAGATTTGGGAGAATCAGACTGAATCCTAAAATGAATAACAAAAGAGATGAATCTAGCAAAAGATGGGTGACAACGTGGATGGTACAATGGTCCAGGGTCCTAGCTCTGGATGTGGACAGCCTGAATGTGAATGCCAGCTGTACCCCTGCTGGCTGTCTAAACTCCACTGCTAAGCCTCAGTTTCCCCAACTGTAAGATGCTAAAACTTTGGTTGTTTTGAGGATTTAAGAGATCCTTCTCAGCACTCAACCCAGTGCCTGGCACATGGTAATACTCAGTGAACAGAAGCTGTCACTTCTGTTTGATTTCCCAGTGTAGTGATCCCGGGCAGAGCTGTGATGCTCTTACAAGTCAGAGCCTTGGGCTGGCCCCTCTGCTAAGACCCCCAGCACCACACACCACAAACGGTCAGCCTCAGACTCTGTACAACTTTCCATCCCTAGAGATGCTGATTATAAATCATCATATTTACTTACTTAGGTAACCCTGTTAAGACTCTCATTTGCACATCCCTGGAAAGAAAGAAAACTACTTTCCTTTACAGAAAAAAAATTAAGGGTGATTAAGGTGCTTCTTAAATCCCAACTGGTTTCTCCCTGTTACAAAATGACTCTTCCTTTCCCCTTGATTGATACTATGTTAACTCATTTGCATGTTTACACAAATAGATTTAAAAAAAAATAAATTTATTTATTTATTATTTTTATTTTTGGCTGCATTGGGTCTTCGTTGCTTCGTTGCTGCGTGTGGGCTTTCTCTAGTTGCAGCGAGCGGGGGCTACTCTTCGTTGCGGTGCACGGGCTTCTCACCAGTGCGTGGTGACTTCTCTTGTTGCGGAGCACGGGCTCTAGGCATGCAGGCTTCCTTAGTTGTGGTATATGGGCTCAGTAGTTGTGGCTCGCAGGCTCTAGAGCGCAGGCTCAGTAGTTGTGGTGCATGGGCTTAGTTGCTCCTCGGCATGTGGGATCTTCCCGGACCAGGGCTCGAACCCATGTCCCCTGCATTGGCAGGAGGATTCTTAACCACTGCGCCACCAGGGAAGCCCAAGACAGATAGATTTTTACACTGTCAAATTACAGTTCTAAGAAAGCACAGCCCTGGAGGGAAGTGGTCTCTCAAGGAAGGAACAGAGCTATAGACCGAGTGAGAAAGGCCGGGACTGGATAGAGGTCCTCAACCGAAGCAGCAGCAGCCCACCAGGGATGGGCTCACAAATGCATGGTGGCTCTTATTTTCCCAGATTGTCACAACGACTGCGGGGCACAGTTGGCATTTAGTGTTGGGAGGGTAGAGGTGCTAAATTTACTACGATGTGTAGGGCAGTCCCACCCAAAGAATGAATCATGCTTGGAACATTCCTTGATGCTCAAGGGGGTCTTCAAACTAGGTGAGCCCACAGACCAGAATCTGGGACCTGTGGGTGGGCGTGAGGAGGCCAGGGTGGCCTGGGCCAGCTCTGTTCTCACAAGCCTTTGTGAACACCTCCAGGTCAGGACACATGGCGGCCCTTTCCTGCAGGGGATCCTCAGCTAGACTGTGAGATCCATGTCAGCACACGCCATGTTGAATTCATCTTTGTAAACTCCAGGCCCATCGTGGTACCCACCACACAGCAGGTGCTCAAAAAGTTGATTTTAAAAGGTGAGTCGGTTTGCCTTTAGTGGAGCAGGCTGGCTGGGCAACAGCTCTGGCATGAAGACCAGAGGGCACCTGCCCCGAGGACAGCAGGTCCTGCAGGGCTGGATTGAACCCAAAGGCCTAGAGCTGAATATCTCAAAAAGCCATCTACTCACTGCCTGCATCAAAATGCATATTCCCAGGCCCCATCCGCCTCTCTAGGGAGGGAGCTCAGGTATAGGAATTTTGAACAAGCTCTTACCATGTGAGAAACACATCAAAATTGTCAGGTAATCTGTGACTGTGGAGTGGCTTTGCTGGGATAAAGGAAGTTTGGGGCTTGTGAAAGCTCTTTGTCACCACTGCTGAGGAATTTTCTGGGTCAGAAATCTGTCTTCTATGATATCTGGGTTTTTCCATGAAGGCATGGAAATTAAATGAGAAATTCAATTTCTAGGTATATTTTTCTGAACTTTAAAATAACGTTTCTTTCAAACATGGCAATTGGGCCTCAGATTATTATGCAGGAAAGAGGGACTCGTGTAACCCCTGAGACTGAAGTAAAAAAGTTCCAAAGAGCTACTGACCGACTTCAGTTGAGCACCTCGTGTGAGGCCCCTGTGCTACGTGCCGACGTGGATTTAATCCTCGTAACAGAGCATCCTTAGGAAGGGAGCACGGTTATCGTCATCCCCATTTTACAGATAGTGAAACCAAGGCTTAGAAACATTAAGTAATTTGGCCATGTTTACACACCAGTAGGTGATTGAACTAGGATTCAAACTTAGGCAGTGAGACCTGCCAAACCTCAACCCTGGACCACTTCCAGCACCTTCCACGCAGCCCAAAAGGCCCCTTACAAGCACGCTCTGCTCTGCGCTCATCCCAAGAGAAGATCAGGGTCTTGCTTTTGCATGCACTGGATCTTTTACACCTGTCCAGCTTTGCCAATTAGTGAGGCTTCCCCATGTCTCTTTGTCTGTGAGTGGAGGTGGGGCACTGGAATTGGAATGAAGTATTTAGAAAGAATCTGTCAGTGTTCCTCCCAAAAGGAAATATTTACACCCTGGATGGTTGGTTGGCTCCCAGTCTGTGACTTTAGAATCTGTAAGGCTCTACTGCTTAAAAATAATTAGCTTTTTAAATTTAAGTGACAGCTCAAGTCACCCCAAACGAGGTTATTTTAGATCATTTTCTCTACCAAGACAAAAAAAGACTAATTCAGCAATTAAAAAGTTAGAGTTCTATAGTGCCTAAAACAGTTGGCTCATCAGAGACATGGACTGATTACATCAAGCACTGTAAAGCTCAAAAATCTCCAATAATTATCAAGAAGTGCTGGGCATATCAATTATAAACAACTAAAAGGGCTTGAATAACAGAAATCTCTTGCATTCCTATACACTAATGATGAAAAATCTGAAAGAGAAATTAAGGAAACATTCCCATTTACCACTGCAACAAAAAGAATAAAATATCTAGGAATAAATCTACCTAAGGAGACAAAAGACCTGTATACAGAAAACTATAAGACACTGATGAAAGAAATTAAAGATGATACAAACAGATGGAGAGATATACCATGTTCTTGGATTGGAAGAATCAACACTGTGAAAATGACTATACTACCCAAAGCAATCTACAGATTCAATGCAATCCCTATCAAACTACCATTGCCATTTTTCACAGAACTAGAACAAAAAATTTCACAATTGTATGGAAACACAAAAGACCCCGAATAGTCAAAGCAATCTTGAGAAAGAAAAATGGAGCTGGAGGAATCAGGCGCCCTGACTTCAGACTATACTACAAAGCTACAGTAATCAAGACAGTATGGTACTGGCACAAAAACAGAAATATAGATCAATGGAACAGGATAGAAAGCCCAGAGATAAACCCATGAACATATGGTCACCTTATCTTTGATAAAGGAAGCAATAATATACAATGGAGAAAAGACAGCCTCTTCAATAAGTGGTGCTGGGAAAACTGGACAGCTACATGTAAAAGAATGAAATTAGAACACTCCCTAACACCATACACAAAAATAAACTCAAAATGGATTAAAGACCCAAATGTAAGGCCAGACACCATAAAACTCTTAGAGGAAAACCTAGGCAGAACACTCTATGACATAAATCACAGCAAGATTCTTTTTGACCCAGCTCCTATAGTAATGGAAATAAAAACAAAAATAAACAAATGGGACCTAATGAAACTTAAAAGCTTTTGCACAGCAAAGGAAACCATAAACAAGATGAAAAGACAACCCTCAGAATGGGAGAAAATATTTGCAAATGAAGCAATTGACAAAGGATTAATCTCCAAAGTTTACAGGCAGCTCATGCAGCTCAATATCAAAAAAACAACAATCTAATCCAAAAATGAGCAGAAGATCTAAACAGACATTTCTCCAAAGAAGATATACAGATTACCAACAAACACATGAAAGGATGCTCAACATCACTAATCATTAGAGAAATGCAAATCAAAACTACAATGAGGTATCACCTCAACATTGGTCAGAATGGCCATCATCAAAACAATCTACAAACAATAAATGCTGGAGAGGGTGTGGAGAAAAGGGAACCCTCTTGCACTGTTGGTGGGAATGTAAATTGATACAGCCACTATGGAGAACAGTATGGAGCTTCCTTATAAAAGTAAAAATAGAATTACCATACGACCCAGCAATCCCACTACTGGGCATATACCCTGAGAAAACCATAATTCAAAAAGAGTCATGTACCACAATGTTCATTGCAGCTCTATTTACAACAGCCAGGACATGGAAGCAACCTAAGTGTCCATCAACAGATGAATGGATAAAGAAGATGTGGCACATATATACAATGGAATATTACTCAGCCATAAAAAGAAACAAAATTGAGTTATTTGTAGTGAGGTGGATAGACCTAGAGACTGTCATACAGAGTGAAGTAAGTCAGAAAGAGAAAAACAAATACCGTATGCTAACACATACATATGGAATCTAAAAAAAAAAAAAAAATGGTTCTGAAGAACCTAGGGTCAGGACAGGAATACACACCCAGATGTAGAGAATGGACTTGAGGACACAGGGAGGGGGAAGGGTAAACTGGGATGAAGTGAGAGAGTGGCATGGACATATACACAATACCAAATGTAAAATAGATAGCTAGTGGGAAGCAGCCGCATAGCACAGGGAGATCAGCTCGGTGCTTTTTGTCCACCTAGAGGGATGGGATAGGGAGGGTGGGAGGGAGACACAAGAGGGAGGGGATATGGGGATATATGTTTATGTATAGCTGATTCACTTTGTTATAAAGCAGAAACGAACACACCATTGTAAAGCAATTATACTCCAATAAAGATGTTAAAAAAAAGAAAAAGGGCTTGCATAATTTTAGCCTTCTTTATTCTGTTCCTCTAACTGCATCTGTCGCTAATTTTGAGCTAAGTCCAGAAAGGAGCTCATTATCTAAAGGCCTGCAGACAACTCCCAGAAGATTCAATAGCCAGCCAACCTCCTTTGGGGAACTGGCTTTGCTAGGAACGTTTTTATTGGGATTTTTTAAAAGTTATCCAGCTTCACTTGATATGTATCCACACAACTGGACAGCCAGTAGCGTAAAGGTGTCAAATGGTGGTTTATATAACTTGTCAAAAATCACCCCAAACCATCAGGCCGCTTCATCACCCTTGTGCCAGGAACCGTGGGGGAGAGGAGGCTTAAAGATGAAGGAGGCACACTCTCCGGACCCTGGGTGGAGGGTTCTTACCTGTGAGCAGCCTAATACAAGACAAGGTTCAGTCACAGAGAGGCGCCCATGGCTACGTGCTGGAGATGGGATGGGGAAGGAGCCCTTACCTGGGCGAAAACACATGCCCTGTGAGTGTGTCTGTGTATGTCTTGATATGTGCATGAACACTCCTGCGCGTCTATGTGTGTGTGTGTGTGTTGTGGGGGGGATTACAGTCACCCATGGGAAAGAAATGACTTCACTGGAACCCCTACTCTGAACACCTCCCCTCCAACTGAACAACTCCTAATTCCATCAGCAGGTTTTCTGTCCAAGGCTCTGGGGACCCAAAGACTCACAATCCACTCATTCTCCTGACACGCAACCCCTAAACCTGATGTTCCACCCAAATCTGGAATAGCACCCAGGAGTCTCCATCAGCCTTCACCCTATGCCAATTTTAAGAGTTGCAGTGAGAGAAGTATAGACTTTGGGTTGAGATAGGCCTGGGCTGTAGTCTAGACTTTGTCAACACTGACTGTGTGACCTTCAGGGGTCCTTGAGATTCAGTTGCAACCTTGGCACAACGGAGAGAGTTGTCCCTTCCACTTAGGACTGTCATGTATTAAACCCAGCACACAACATCCAGCAGGCACTTAAAACCAAGCATCCTCTCCTCTCTCCCTCTCCCTCAAAGCCATTCTGTTATTCCAACCCAGGTTTGGAACTATTGGCCGGGACTTTTCCATTCAAATTAAATAAAAACACACTCCATTCCCTTATTAAATGGAACCATTGCTTAGCTGAAACCATTGCTTGTTCTTTCCTTTTCCTTAACAGTTCCTTTTTTTCCCCTCTGATACAGGAAAGGCAGGCATGAAAAGGCTTTGCTCAACCTCGGCTGGCAGTTGGACCAAGATCAGAATCCTAGGCCTAGAGGTGTTTTGGTGATCAAACATCAGCACCAGCTCTTGATCTGGTGAATGGACCTGCCCTCTCTTCAGCCCTACACACATATACAATGTGCTCACAAAGCCTGCCAACCCTAAAGTCTATCTGGACAACAAATTTTGTATCTCCGAGAATGTCACATTCTGTTTCTAGTCAGTGTATAAGGTGAAATTCATCAAAATTATCCTTGAGAATCCTTAAAACATCCATAAAAGCATCCAGCGGCCGTGTCTCACGTGGAGTCCAATGAAGTCACCTCTTCCTCCTACTATGAGCTAGGTCATCACTTTTTTGTTTGACCACCAGATAAAGAAGCTGGCTTGTGGTTAGGGGCCAAGAAGCATGAAAAACATACCTGCATCTTTAAACGCTAAAATCATAAACAGAGACTAGTAGAGACTTCAGCAAATGTATCAATCTCCCATCTCACACCCAGGGCCCAAGCTCATGAAGAATCATTCACACTATTCAAAGAGGTCATTATTTTTCCTTCTCTCAAACTCGTCTTTCTTTCAGTTTTTTGTTTGCCTAACTGAACCCACTTATGTTAAATGTTTGCATGATCAACTTCTAAATCAAGGTTTATTTTGTATTGACTCTTTCCATAAAAAGTTAATGATTGATCAATGGATTGATTTTTATAAGAGAACATGATAACCAAGCAAAACTGGTTATCTCAGTCCTGAGACCTTCACTTGAAGACACTGAAAATTGCATGAACACACTCTAAATGATGCTCTGGCCAGGACAGAGGATATGCAGCCCTGATAAAAAAGAGAGAAGGGAGTAGGACAGATGAAAAATTGTGAGATAAGTGACTTTTGTACGTGCACCAATAAACACTTCATACTTTTTCATCCCAGAACTTTGTGGCAGATGGAGCACGTCTAACCTCACGGTTTGTCCTCTCCCCACAGCAGCAGGGCAGGTCCCAAGATTCCTTGAGTTAAATGTGGCATAAGCACCTACCTGTGTCATGCTCTTTGCTCCAAGGTGCTGGGGAAACCAAGATAAATAGGTCACTCTCCCAGTCCTCAAGGCACTCACTATCTAATCGAGGAAATCAGGTGAGGAAACAATAAATACACTAAATGCTATGGATATCACAAGACACACTTGGATGGAATATAAAGGATGGAATCTTGGGAGAGGAGGGCCATAGGGCCTTATAGGGGAGGTGGTACAACAGAGTATGTGCTCCCCAGGCCAATGGAGAAGTAAGGTGGGCATCCCAGGGAGAGAACTGAGCCTACACAAATAACTAAGTTTAACCATGGCGAGTTTTTCTATCTTAAAAAATTCTTTACATAAGTAAGCAACACTTCCTCTGTAGGCTAGTTAGTGCTGTGAACAAGCAGAAAGCAAACTCCTATGAAATCAATAACTAAAGCATTATAAAACGAATTGTATTTCTTCTACCTCACTTGATAATTTGGGATAAAAGAGTCCATTCACAGAAAAACCTCTACATTCCACCACCATATCATCACCTTTTAGAAAGACTCTTTCAAGATCCATTTTTTTTTTTTTTTGTCTGTGCCAAACATGATCTTAGTTCCCCGACCACGGATCGAACCTGTGCCCCCTGCAGTGTGAGCACGGAGTCTTAAACGCTGGACCGTCAGGGAAGTCCCAAGATCCATTTTTCTAATTACGATAAATTGAGCTTATTTTAGCTCTGTTTCTCAAAATTTATTTTATTCCCCTTCCATTATTTGATTCACATACTGGCATTATTCTTTCCATAGGATCAGACAACATGAACCCACGAACTCAATGTCACAAGAATCACCATCTCTTAAGGAAACCCAAAGTGCAATTTCTCTGTATGAGCTCATCTTCTTTATGAAATGAACTCCCATTTTGTGAAATAATGGTGAAAGTCAAAACAAAAATCTCTGGTTAATGGTACAGCTGCACCAGTAGATAGAGTTATTGTACATCCATCATTTTTACATTATAGAGCAGGCTTGAAATGAGGTAGATACTGTGCAGGGGAGCATGCTATAACTCACAAATCATGAACTTACATGAACGGATCCCTTGTTTGGGTTGACAATAAATCACTGACTGATATTTGATGAGCAGAACTGGGCTGTACAATATTGCTCTGATTCAAAGAGCTTCATGCACGGATTAATCCTGAGGAAATACACATAGCCACTCCATACCTGTCCTATTCACTCAAAGTATAGGAATAGAAGGCATTTTGGTCATGTCACATATGGAAAACTGGAATGAGGGTGAAGAAGCTCCTTATTACTTAGGAGACAGGCTGATAGGCTGCCATGACAAAACAAATCAACAAACAAACATAGATTCCAAGAAGAAGAACACAAATTCTAGTTTACCATGTTCTAGATAAATAATCCAATTCAAATGCCCTAAAATCTCTGAACTTACGGTTTTTTCATCTGTAAAATGCCATTGACACTAATGACCTCATAAGACTGAAGTGAGGATTAATAGAGATGACAAGTATGAAGTACTCGGCACGTGGTTAGGTAGGTACTTCACAAAGGTTGGTTCTACTTCTCTTGCCCTGTATCAATTACTTATCCAGTCATTTCCTACAGTGTTTGGTCTTCCTAAGTGAATAGTATGTGAGCTTTGAAGGCAGAGTCCTTTTTCTTTTTTCTTTTTGTTTTTAAAGTGAATTTTTACACACCATGGTACACTGCATAATGCTGAAACCACAGTGGTGGTGGTTTTCCTAGGTCAGCGAGGCTCCAGCCCCAGGGGATGGATCTTCACAACCCTGTCTCCCTTTGCCAGCAACTGGTCTGGGGTAGACATGTGGATAGGCTGTAGCCGAATGAGATGAAGGCAAAGTCTGCTGGGGAGAAGGTGGATCTCACTAAGTAAATCATCATATAGTCCAGCAACTCATAATTCTTAAAAGCACTATAGACAATTCTGATGTCCAGCCAGGATTGGGAATGACTTTTCTTTTTTCTTAAATTTAAACTTATTTATTTATAATTCTGAGAACTTTATTTTTCTAATCCAAACCATTTTTAAGGAAAATGTATTTTGAATGTTTTCTTTTTTTTTAAATGGAAGTATAGTTGATTTACAATGTTTTGCATGTAGAGCAAAGTGATTCAGTCATATGTATATCTATCTATCTATCTATATGTATTCTTTTTCAGATTCTTTTCCATTATAGGATAAGATATTGAATATAGTTCCCTGTGATATACAGTAGAACACTGTTGTTTATCTATTTTATAAACAGTAGTGTGTATCTGTTAATCCCAAATTCCAAATTTATGCCCCTCTCCTTTTCCCTTTAGTAACTATAAGTTTGTTTTTTATATCTGTGAGTCTCTTTTTTGTAAATAAGTTCATTTGTATCATTATTTTAGATTCCACATAGAAGTGATATCATATGATATTTGTCTTTCTCTGTCTGACCTACTTTGCTTAGTATGATAATCTCTAGGTCCATCCACGTTGCTGCAAATGGCAGTATTTCATTCTTCTTTATGACTGAGTAATAGAGAATAACTTTTCTGAACCAATGACTCTCGAGCTTCTTTGATCACGGCCCACTTTGGCCATTCTATGCCCCGCCTACACCTTTCCCTTTTGGCAGTTCCCACTATCCACACGCATGCTGCATTATAGGAGTTTTGTTACTGAATAGCAGCTAGACTTTTTCTTTTTTAAAAAATCTTTATTGAAGTATAATTGCTTTACAATGGTGTGTTAGTTTCTGCTTCACAACAAAGTCAATCAGTTATACATATACACATGTTCCCATATCTCTTCCCTCTTGCATCTCCCTCCCTCCCACCCTCCCCATCCCACCCCTCTAGGTGGTCACAAAGCACCGAGCTGATCTCCCTGTGCTATGCGGCTGCTTCCCACTAGCTATCTATTTTACATTTGGTAGTGTATATACGTCCATGACACTCTCTCACCCTGTCACATCTCACCCCTCCCCCTCCCCATATCCTCAAGTCCATTCTCTAGTAGGTCTGTGTCTTTATTCCCGTCTTGCCACTAGGTTCTTCATGGCCTTTTTTTTTTTTTTCCTTAGATTCCATCTATATGTGTTAGCATACTGTATTTGTTTTTCTCTTTCTGACTTACTTCACTCTGTATGACAGACTCTAACTCCATCCACCTCATTACAAATACCTCCATTTCATTTCTTTTTATGGCTGAGTAATATTCCATTGTATATATGTGCCACATCTTCTTTATCCATTCATCCGATGATGGACACTTAGGTTGCTTCCATGTCCTGGCTATTGTAAATAGAGCTGCAATGAACATTGTGGTACATGACTCTTTTTGAACTATGGTTTTCTCAGGGTATATGCCCAGTAGTGGGATTGCTGGGGTCGTATGGTAGTTTTATTTGTAGTTTTTTAAGGAACCTCCATACTGTTCTCCATAGTGGCTGTATCAATTTACATTCCCACCAACAGTGTAAGAGTGTTCCCTTTCCTCCACACCCTCTCCAGCATTTATTGTTTCTAGATTTTTTGATGATGGCCATTCTGACCGGTGTGAGATGATATCTCATTGTAGTTTTGATTTGCACTTCTCTAATGATTAATGATGTTGAGCATTCTTTCATGTGTCTGTTGGCAATCTGTATATCTTCTTTGGAGAAATGTCTATTTAGGTCTTCTGCCCATTTTTGGATTGGGTTGTTCGTTTTTTTGTTATTGAGCTGCATGAGCTGCTTGTAAATCTTGGAGATTAATCCTTTGTCAGTTGCTTCATTTGCAAATATTTTCTCCCATTCTGATGGTTGTCTTTTCATCTTGTTTATGGTTTCCTTTGCTGTGCAAAAGCTTTTAAGTTTCATTAGGTCCCATTTGTTTATTTGTGTTTTTATTTCCATTTCTCTAGGAGCTGGGTCAAAAAGAATCTTGCTGTGATTTACGTCATAGAGTGTTCTAGCAGCTAGACTTTTTAGTAGAACTAATTAGATTCCTTGACTATTTAGAGTCTATGGTAACATGCTAATTTGAGCTCAGAAAGACCCTTGAAAACTCACTCAGTACGTTACTCTAGTAACCCTCAGTCATATGTAAAAACTGGCACTTTATGGGATTGTTCATCATTCATCAAAGCAAGAACTTGTATTTTGATCTTAGTTCCTAATCAATCAGGGGGAGTGTATTTTGAGATGTGCTGTCCTAGAACACAATCATGTGTTGAATCAATTATGCCCACTTAATAAAAGATGTGAAAAACTATATGATCTCAACTTCAATCATCCCCAAGAGCAAGTCCTACCAGATACATCCTACCACTCTCCACTCACCACCCTGTTCACACTCTCAGGTAATCATTCTCACAGATATTCATATCTTCTTTAGCTTTCTCCCCATTCCCCCTTTTCTTCCAATTCTTACCCAATTAATTCAGAGAAATTTCTTTCCCTAACTTCTTTTTGCAAGGCAAAAAATATCCAAATAATGTGAACACAAGTAATTATTATCATGTCAAAAGTGTGTTTTCCAGTGCAATTATATATAATAGTATACCAGTGTCATTATTTTCTAAACACTTGAGAGATCCAAGAATCCCTTTGAGAATCTTCATGAGAGATTTCATCTGCTCCCTTTAGTGCCTTGAATTAAACATACTTTTCTTCAATCACCAACATTCATGATAATAAACCTTTTTTTTTAAATTCAAGTTTAGAGTTCTATTTTATTTCGCTGCTAGATTTATAAGCTTCTTTCTTTCCCAAGTTCTTTGGAAATATGTACTAATTTTCCTACATTATGTATTAAAATTGATGACTGTGGACTAGCCTGGGAAGGTAACTATTTTTACACTTAAATACTAAGTCACATATCATCTTGGAGCACAACCCCTCTACAGGTTGGCAACTCCTACAGTAACATCAAAACCTTCTTTCCTTAATTAAAAAATACATCATTAACAGCAATAAGAAAAACATAAAACAATATGCCCAAGAGATCTGACTTTATATATTTTAAAGAAATTATATAGCAGATGCGACCATTAAATCTCTTTTGAATCTTTAAAAAATTTTTTGAAATATGGTTGATTTACAATGTGTTAATTTCTGCTGTACAGCAAAGTGATTCAGTTATACATATATACATATATTATTCTTTTCCATATTCTTTTCCATTATGGTTTATCACAGGATATTGAATATAGTTCCCTGTGCTATACAGTTAAATCTCTTTATAGGTGATAGCTATGTAAATATTTCTAGACTTGTATTATGGCTCAAATATGTACCTATACCTGCTTCTGAATGACCTAACAGCTCCATTTAGTAGGAGTGAAAACCAATCAGAGGTTGGCAAAAACTGAAAGCCATGTAAATATCAAAGCAATTTGAAGAGGTCTAACAAAAGGCTCCATCTGAAGGGATTATTTGAGCCCCAAAGATGGAAAGAGCCAAATATGCCACTAGGGCCTCACAGAGGGAATTTGGTTAATATACCCTGTCAAAGCAGAACTGCCCCACTGTTTCAGCTCTTCAAACTCCAGCCAAGACTTCAGAAAGAGAAAGTGACAATATCAGAGGTTATGGTGACAGAGGCAGGGATAACCAGACATCAGCGTCAGCAACACAGAGCTGAGAACCAGAAGGAACATCCTATTACTAGACCCTCACATAGGACACAGGGTTACAGGTTGATTTCAAAAATCTGCTCTCTCTCCTATTCCCACCCCTACCCTGATAGTCCAGCAGGAAGTAGAAAGGACAAAGGAGTGAAGGAAGGGAGAAAGAATTCCAGAAACTACAGTGATGGGGCTAAGAACAACTGGCATTGTTTTCATTAAGATAAGTGCATGTCACTTACATCCCCACCTATTCTTCTTAGGGCTCGTGGCCTTGGAAACTCTAGTGACACAAGCACTAAAAACTATGCTTCGAAGGTTTTAAAAAATGTACAAAGCAGAGCAAAAATATTGGGCTGGCCAAAAAGTTTGCTCGGTTACTGAATACATTGTTCAATAAAGTTCTTGGTGAAAATGAAAAATGTGTCTTTTATTTTTACTTAAAACCAAACGGACCTTTTGGCCAACCCAATACTTCTTTTCCCTTGTTAAGACCATAATACAAAAGACATACATTTTTATACAGCACTCAAAACTCCCATACCTCCCCCTACACACACACACACACACACACACACACACACACAAACACACAAATAATTCTTTTAAGAAACAGGTTGGGAGATTATCATACTAAGTGAAGTACGTCAGACAGAGAAGGACAAATATTATATGATACCACTTATATGCAGAATCTAAAAAAAATGATACAAATGAACTTATTTACAAAACAGAAACAGACTCACAGACTTAGAGAATGAATTTATGGTTAGCGGGGGGAAGGGATAGATTGGGAGTTTGGGATTGACATGTACGCACTGCTATATTTAAAACAGATAACCAACAAGGACCTACTGTATAGCACAGGGAACTCTGCTCAATATTCTGTAATAACCTAAATGGGAAAAAGAATTTGAAAAAGAATAGATACATGCATATGTAAAACTGAAATCACTTTGCTATATACCTGAAACTAACACAATTAATCAATTATGCGCTAATATAAACTAAAAATTAAAAAAAAGAAATAGGCTGGTATGTCCATTTTATAGATCATTTTTGAGCTTCCCTTGGATTTCTAACAGTGACAGGGAGTGCCAGCGCCATAAAGCAGCCAGTTCTAGGGTCGGTGCAGCCTGATGGTGAGAAAGTTCTTTGGGATCTTCAGCCACTGTTACTGCTCTGTAATTTCCCCTGTCCTTTCACTCTGGAACTACAGAGATAACACGCCTGCTCATTCTCCACCACGATGGCCCTTCACAGCACTGAAAGCTGCCTCTGTGACTCTAAGTGTAACCAGAAAATGAAGGTTCAGCTGGGGTCAGGACTTGTCCAAGTTCCTAGAGTTATTTACTGGTGGATCCATGACTGGACCTCACGTATTCTGGCTCAGGCCCAGGGCTGTTCCCAGAACCTCCGCAAAAACCCTGTGGATCCTACAGCTCATGTCAGAGCCACATCTTCTCACGTGGGTTCAGGGCAGGGCCCATCATACCATCTCTAGTTAAACGTGTAGCCATCATGAAAGGGATTCTGGTGTATGGGCTACAAGTGTGTCTGTGTGTGTAAACCCAGGCACGCTAGATATTTTGGGGCATGTCTGTCCTGCTCAAAATGGGTCCCCTTCTCTAGAAGCTAACCCATATCCAGGAGCGCGACCTCCAGGAGCTACTTTGGGACAATACAACCCTGGCCCCTGGCCACACACGGTTTGAAGAGAGTCTCTGTGATGCGGCTGGACCTGTGACAGGTCAACTTAGAAACTGTGGGGCAGCCAAATTTGATTGACCGCATGCACCAGAAAAGCAGAGGAAGTGAGGTGGAGAAAGAAATATTGAGCAGGGGAAAGGAGAGAGAGGAAGAAGGGAAGGGAAGGGAAGGGGAAAAGATGGATGGATGAAGAAGATGAATCAACAGATGAAAGGCAGAGAAAGGATTCCAGTGATCTTCTGCTCCCCAGCTTTGATGGCCCAGACACATTTGTTTCTGATTCTGTAAGACACCCCTGCATCCCTTATAACAACCCACCCCTTTTTCCTTGAACTAGCTCGATCTGGTCTCTATTTCTTAGAACCCCAGGCTTCTAACTAATACATTTCTCATGTAACATGCTGAGTCTGGTATTATTTTTACCCTTCAAATCTATTAGCAGCCTGGGCAGAGGATGAATAAGAGAAGGACACCCAGGTCTAGAAGGCAAAACATTAGCTTATGAAAAACAATTTTTTCTTTAAAAAAAAATGAAATGCCTTTGGTCCCAAAGTGTCTATTCTAAGCAATGGAATCTGAGGCATTTTACTTTTTTACACAAGAAGATGAGTTTACCAAGGTGCCTAAGAGAATGGGCTCCCTACTAAATGGAGTCATGTCAGAGAGGCAATGAAGATGGTAGAGGTCTTGGGCAAGTGCCAACAGTACTCTACTAATTAGTGAACACAGAGGACGCATCACAATCAATTTGGTCGGGCCATACAACACCCTACTTTTATCCCACAGTATCTTCTCTGTTAGACTGTGAAGTCCTTGATGGCGGGGACCATGCCTTTACCACCATCATATTCCCATCACTTAGCACAGTGTCTGGCACAGAGTTGGTACTTAACATTTGTTGTTGTATGAACGGATGAATGCACAGCGACCTCAGAGATTCCTGAATGAGGCGGATCCCAGCAGCTCAGTCACAAAGGCTCTGTGGTGGGGGAGGGGACTCATTCATGTTCCCGGATTGTATAAATGTTTGTTCATTCAGCCATTCGAGGAATATTATTTGGCACCTACTCTACAGACCAAGATATCATGCGGCCCCTGCTTTGGGCTGTGCCTGGTCTCACCTAGCAGCTCACAAGGCAGCCACCTCCACTGGCAGTGGTAGGAGCTGGAAGTGGTATCGTGTCTGGTACAGTGACGGGGCAGCACTTTAAAAGGATCTGAAATTGAGGAGGCTGAAATAGACTAACTTATTAGACTGAAATCGGGATGCTGTGTTCAGCTATCCTGAAATCAGGATAGCTAAGAGTTCCCCGGGGTAGTTGGGAGCTCAGTTGGGACAAGCTTGGGGCAGCAAACCGAAGTACAGGAGTCCAGCATGCTGCACTAATTGAAATGTCCAGGCGGCATCCACGGCAGCCCCCAGATAGAATGTGTCAGTAATGAAAACCAGGTCTACGAGCCACTGGTATACGTTGTGCAAACCGCTGTTCAAAGGAAAGAGTCTGGATCCGCCTTCTCTAGTCACTCCATGGATTCCCCCAAAGATGACGACTGAAAAAGACATGAGGTTTCCTCTGTCTTGGGCATAAGACCCGCTCACAAGCCAGAATTCAAACAACAAAGGGGCAGCGAGCATCACCAGCGTCTTTGGTGAGTCCCTCCCATTGACTGTCTGGGGCTGGTGGCATCTCAAATAAGAAATACTGGAGTAAGACAGCATCTGCTTTTAGGTTCCCAGGAAACGCTGAAATGGCCTGGCATTTAATGACTTCATCTCCTTGCCCCCCAAGGGCCTTGAGCTAACAGTGGGCAGAAGAGGGATTGATACTGAGCCCTAAACCATCGCAATCAACCAACACATTGGACTGAGGTGACAGCATCCCACCTCTAGAGCAGCCCAGACAGACACACAGGAAGAGATTTCCCCCCTAAGTCCTCCTCTGAAAAAGTCTTTAGATTAAAATGTCCAACAAGGGCTTCCCTGGTGGCGCAGTGGTTGAGAATCTGCCTGCCAATGCAGGGGACACGGGTTCGAGCCCTGGTCTGGGAAGATCCCACATGCCGCGGAGCGACTAGGCCCGTGAGCCACAATTGCTGAGCCTGCGCGTCTGGAGCCTGTGCTCCGCGACAAGAGAGGCCGCGACAGTGAGAGGCCCGCGCACCGCGATGAAGAGTGGCCCCCGCTTGCCGCAACTAGAGAAAGCCCTCGCACAGAAACGAAGACCCAAAACAGCCATAAATAAATAAATAAATAAAATTAAAAAAAAAAAAAAAAAAAATGTCCAACAAGACCGAGAATTCAGGTTACCAGAGAAACTTCAACCACAGAGGTTAAGTTTACCCTCAGGTGGCGTAAAATAACTCTTAAAAGGTAGATTCCCAAGAGGTATAAATTTGACTAACTTAATTTTTAAAAATTACACAAGTAATATGTGAACATAATTTTGATATTTTAAACACCCTAATGATACAGAAAAGATCAAGTCCTTTTTTCCTACCACCTCTAAAATTCTTACCCCCTTCTTTATGTATTTACATAAGGTATGTTTATGCATATAAATTTTTTTCGTGTCCATACATATACATCTACTTTACCATTTAAGCTGCTGCATAGTATTCCCTACTGTGAACATATGTTTATCCATTTTCTTTTTTTCCTATTAAACTGTTCCCAATTTTTTATTATTGCCAACAATGCTAAAAAAAACCCAAAAAACAAAAACCCAACACCCTTCCTAACCCATGCTTCTCTGGGCATATGCTCTCACTTCAATTTTAATGTTTCTTTGAAAGCTTATTTTTGGGTGGTTGGTGGTCTCACAATACCAAACAAATAAGGACAGTTTATTCCAACTCGAAGTGGTTGATCTCCATATACGTAGTGCTATGGAGAAAGAAAAAGGGTACACACATAAACCCCAGGTTAATATATATAATACACACACACACATAATTCAGTCTTCATTTAAGTGTGTGTGTGTGTGTGTGTGTGTGTGTGTGTGTGTGTGTTCCAACCACTGTGAGGTTGGCAGAGTTCCATGATGGGTGCAGAAGGAGTTGCCCCTGGAATGTGGGTTATCATTGCATCCTGTTCATCTGAGGGGCCAGATCTGTCTGGGATAAGGTAGAAGACATGCATAAAGATACAAGATCAGTTCGACCAGACTAAAATCTCATTTCCTAACCTGAGAACCTAGAAAAGAGTCCTCGATCTTCCCAAGTCTCCCTCCCCCATAAACAGCGGATGAGACATTATGGAAACTTGGCAAGTGCTTCTGGAATCAGTTTGGGTCTTTCAACTTCCTTGCTTTTTTCTCATTTCTCATCTGGATTATACAAATGTAAAATCCTTTTAGAGATTTCCTTTAAGGGGAAATTTTAAATGCATGATGTCTTGAAAAAATTTAGCTATAACTTAGAATTAAACTAAGTTGGATTTAATATTACAATCCAATGTTGATTTACCACCACTTATATCACTCTTAAATAATTTCTCCTGTAAAATGCTCTGCAGGAGTTTTCACCGTTGGAAGAAGCAGTCAAATACTTCAGCATTACTAATGCATCTATTCCTCTCTCACTGCTAAAAGAAAATTAAATTTTAAAAATTCGGGACTCTGCAAAGGATTTTCTAATGGACAGATGTCTTCCTAAGTAATTCTTAGTTTCTCTCTCTGACTTGTCACAAAAATGAACTTGTAGCCTAAATGGTCACTTCCATGGCAACTGGATGTTCCAAGGGCATTACTGAATTTGGACTTCTCTGAAGAGATGGGAAGGGGAAAATTCGTGCCACAGAGAACATAAAAGCTCATATTCAAATACAAAACAGGACAAAAATACACAGTCTACTATAAAAGCATGATACGTCTACTGAGGTAAAAAAATATAAGTTTGAATGATACTACAGACCTGTCAATGCAGGTGTTCATTGGTACCTAAGCCTTATTCTGTCTGAAAGTCTGATGAAGTAAAGCGCCAAAACCATACATGCCTTAGCATTTTTGAGGTTTCTCTGAAAAGGGCTATAAATTTAGGAGGTGGTGTGTTTGGTCAAAAGTTTCCATAGTTTTACCTTTATACTAAATACAGATACAGAAGACACCATAAAATCAATGTGTAGTTAATGAGTTCTTTCAAGGCAAATACCCTTGTAATCACCACCCAGTTCAAAATAAATAGAATCTGCCAGACACTTCCAGAAGCTTCTGCACGTGTCCCATCCCAATTTCAACCCCTCTCCCTTCACTCAAAAGTAACTACGATTTTAGTTTCCATATTATTAATCCTCATAGCCCCTGTAAGTTATAAGATGCTGTGGTTCAAAGTCATTTTTCCACCATTATAAGATTGTGTAGTAAATTACGATTTTTGAAAGGCTAATTTACACCCTTCAGTTTCACTGCTGCCCACATTTAATAAATACATTCACTCCTGTATGTTACCATGTTGCCTCATCCCAGAATAAGGCTGAACACACGCCAAGAAATTGCCTGCACTAGGCGGCGCTATATCCTTTTATGTTCCCAGACAGCTGGGAAGACAGTCCTCAAGGAAGCTCAGGAATAGGTGCGTTTCTATGAATGAAGTCGCAGAGGAACAGGTGAGAAATCCACTGAATGACTTCTTTACCTGGCCACACATCACAAACAAGATTCTCTGTCTTAAATTCAATACCCGCGGGCCCCCAGAAGTCCTGGTGAGTGGCAGGCTCAGCAAGACTGAACCTGTATTTCAACAGCTATTGATACTTTTCCACTAACAACCAAGTCCGTGAAATTAAGGGAGGGGGCCAAGAACATGTGGAACAGACAAAAGGGCCCTGTTTCCAAGCATCAGTGAAATACCAGCTGGTTTACAGCTGTGCTACCTTCCTCACTGTAAGTCACAAAACAGAATGAAACTTTCAGTGGTCACTACTCTGATGTGAAGGAATTCTGAGCATCCCTAGGGGCTCTGAGGCACCCAACTATTTGCTTTCTGGATGCCATTTTTCAACCCATATACACTGCACAGCTCATAAGAGAGGCAAATTTCCACCACAAATGTACACAAGCCTATACCATCTACTTTCACCCCATGTTTGTTTTTTGCTTTTGTTTTTCCAATTAAAAAATCTGAGTAACAGAGCTATGAACTCTTTAATTATAGAGATTTGAGGGTTTTTTTAAGACTAAATTTGCTGGCTTTGTGACTCACAGCTATTTACATTTCTCTGGTCTGATAATTCTCAGCATAACAGGTAGGTTCAGATGTCAAGCATGTGTTACAAACAGTAGGACATCATGCATATGCATGGGGTATTCCTAGTTCAACACTGGCCTCAAATCAAAAGGCCAGTAACTGTGTCCAAGACATAAAAGTGCCAACTGGAATGTTTTCACATTTTAAGTGTCCACTGCAGTCTAAATTTTAACCAGAGATTCATAAGATTAGCTTGATTGATTTAAGGAGTTTTATGGCGCATGTCATTTTATTTCTACCACGTTTTGCCCCTAAGATTTATTCCTTAAAATATAGACTCGCTGATTTGGTAGACATGAATAGATTCAATAGAGATGAATAGATCTGGCTGAATAAAGCTGAGGATGGACTACTTCCTATAGCTTTTTTTTTTTTAAGAAAGATATTGGTAGTACCTCCAGGTAAACTGGAAGTTATCCTTCAGCTTCAGATTCAGTAAACAGTACAGAATAGTTTTAAGAATATGGGCTTTTAAACCAGACCATATCAGGATCAGGAAGTCAGTTTGGCAATTTTTTTTACTCCTTAGTGTTGCTTCCAGATTATGACTCCTGTGTCCTCCTGGAAAGTCTTGCTTGTTCCCTCGGTCTATCCATCCTCATCTCTGTCACCAAGTGATCTTCTGGTCACCTCCTCACGTCCACCAGTGACTTCATTCCTTGGCTCACAGTATCCATATCAAAACCCACCATCATCCTGGTGACCTCAGTGTTTGTGTGTGTGACTCATCCAACCGTTATTCCCACAGTTCCTTGACAATCTCATCTCAGATAACCTGGATCTCCCCCTCCTCAACCAACCCTCCCCAGGGCTGACACCTGGCCTCATCACCAAATATGAAATGTTAGATACAAAGGCCCAGATTCCATCCACAGCTGTTCCATCCTCCCCTCTCTCTCCCTGGCTTGTCCTTACATCTGCTCTGGGATCTTTTCGAGCCCTCTCATCTCCGACTTTATTTTCTTCCCACCCATCATAGCTCTCCTGTCTTCCCCTTCATCTGTTTTCAGCTAAGACCATGTGAACAGTCATTTCCAACCACTGTCTTCCTGTATTCTCAATCGCTTGCCTCCTCATCCTTTGGCTATACCCATCTGGCAAAATTGCAAATCAGGGTTAAGTGCCCATCCTGATTTCCCAAGATTAAATACCCATGTGGAGAACCACACCCTCTGGAGGAAATCATAACACTGCAGGAGATCGCCACTACAAATCTGTGGTCTTCAACCTCAGCTGGGCTCTTGACACCGTACAGGAATCTTTGTATGTGCTGTTTGTCAACTCTGTAGCTTCAGTAGAAGATATGTCCTCCCCAGCACAAGCCCATGCTTAACATAAGTAGAAACTCCAAATGTTTTTTTTTTTCTGTTTGTATATAAAAGGCTCATTACCAGTGCCTTGAATTCCATCATTTCATCATGTCTCAGAGATGCCATGCCATCAGTAATCCTTCCACTCATCTGTAGTTTTCACCTCTTTTTCTATTTTCTTTTTTAAATTTATTTAACTAATTAATTCACTTTTTTTTAAACATCTTTATTGGAGTATAATTGCTTTACAATGGTGTGTTAGTTTCTGCTTTATAACAAGGTGAATCAGTTATACATATACATATGTTCCCATATCTCTTCCCTCTTGCATCTCCCTCCCTCCCACCCTCCCTATCCCACCCCTCTAGGTGGTCACAAAGCACAGAGCTGATCTCCCTGTGCTATGCGGTTGCTTCCCACTAGCTATCTATTTTACGTTTGGTAGTGTATATATGTCTATGCCACTCTCTCACCCTGTCACATCTTACCCCTCCCCCTCCCCATATCCTCAAGTCCATTCTCTAGTAGGTCTGTGTCTATTTTCAACTAGGTCTTTCACCTCAGAATTTAGACTTCGTCTTTGAAAAAAAAAAAAAAATCCATATAAAGCCTATGGCCTCTCTAGCTAAAGTTCACTTCTTTTCTTTTTTCACAACCATATCACTTGGGGAGCCAAAGGCTTCATTCAGTATCTCCACTTGCTCTCAGCTCAACTCCACAACTCACCACAATATCTAACCAGCATTTCCATTCTGTCTGGGCCACCAGTGACCGCTCAGTTGGTATATTCAATGGACACTTTCCAGAAACCGTGTTACTGCCTGTCAGCAGCACTCAACGTCATGCATCACTCCCTCCTCTTGAAAAGTTCTTTCATCCTCACCTACCACACTCCTTCTGCCTGCCCTGATTCTCCTCCTACCTCTCTGGCCACCTTCATCCCTAAGTATGTAAGTCATTAGGTTGACTTTACATGCTACATTCTCTCCCTGGATAGCTTCAATCATTCCCATGGCTGAAGTTACTATTATTCGCAGCTTCTTTTAAGTCCCCACACCAGAGTTCTAGACCTGTATGTCCATTTGCCTACCAGGCATCTCACATGTATGTCCCAAAGGCACCATGATCTCATCGTGTCCAAACTAAACTCATCACCTTCCCCCCAGATATGTCCCTCTCCCTGTGTTCCCTACCCTGATGAATAGCACCATCAACCCATCCACTTAGCTATCTATGCTAGACACCTGGCTATCTCCTTTATTTCTCCATACCTCTCATATCATATTCAATCAATTCCAAGATGTATTGATTTACATCACCTTGTAAATCATAACTTATAACTATTGCATCCATGCCTTCTTCAGCATCTCCACAGCTACTCTCCTACTTTGGGCCGTTACTACTTCATTATGGGATCAGTGGAACCACCTCTGACTGGTCTTCCTGCTCACCCCCTCTCTCTCCCAACTCAAATTACTTTCTATACTATAGTAGAAAACTCTCTCAAAAATGCATACCCAATTAGATCACTCCCCGAGAGCCTCCCATTACCCACAGGACAAAATCCAAACCCCTTACCTAGCAAAAGCTTAGTCTACCTTCCCACCATCGTTTCTCACTATTCCTCTCTCATACCTTCCTATCCAGTTACAGGGAAATGCTTGTGAAGTACTATAGGTTAGTGATTGATAGATGAGTTTTGGTGTCAGATAGACATGTGTTCAAAGTCTAGCCCTGCCACTTACTAGTCTGTGACCGTGGACAAGGTACCTATTCTGAGAGCACAACATGCTTCTCTCTTTCAGAACACTCACTGCCAACATGACCTTGTAAATCCTCCTTACTGGTCCGTCTATCCTGCTGGGCTGTCCTTGAACCCCTAGCACACAGTAGGCCATCAATACTTATTCTCTTCTCTTAACTGACATATAGTTGATGGACAAACTTGTGTTAGTTTCAGGTGTACAGCAAAGTGATTCAGATAGATATATATAGAGAGAGAGATATATATATTCTTTTTCGGATTCTTTTCCATTATAGGTTATTACAAAATACTGAATATAGTTCCCTGTGCTGTACAGTAGGTCCTTGTTGTTTGTCTATTTTATATATATTAGTGTGTATTTGTAACTCCCAAATTCCTAATTTATCCCTCCCCCCACCTTTCTCCTTTGGTAACCATGTTTGTTTTCTATGTCTGTGAGTCTGTTTCTGTTTTGTAAATAAGTTCATTCGTATCATTTTTTTTAGATTCCACATGTAAGAGATATCATATGGTATCTGTCTTTCTCTGTCTGATTTAATTCACTTAGTATGATAATCTCTAGCAACCATCCATGACGTTGCAAATGGCATTCATCAGTACTTATTCTGCATATGAATAAATGAGGAGAATGAATCAATTCTTCCAGTGACGGGAAGCTCACTTCTTCCAAATATCACATCTTTGCATCTGACTGTTACAAAGTTCTTTAAAAGAGGGCATCCAGAGCCTTACAATCCTCCCACAATCATGTTCTGACTCATACAGCGTTTCTAGGCCTTTACTTTGATATTTCTAGATTTTTCTGCCCTTGAAAACTCCACCATTGACACTTGTACATCATGTGTACATTTAGGTACATACGCATTTACGCTTCCACGTGCATACAGGTGAAAAAGCACAGCAGTGATGGTACAAGTGTGTACTGTGTGTCTATCTTCATGTGAACTATGCTCACCTATCGTGTCCTAACGTGGAACTGGGTGCTTTCTGATGTCATCACCGAAGCCTACATCTCACAGTGTGAGTGCCAGGGTTTGTCAATCAGCCCCGTCATCGTATTTACACAGACCCAAAGGGCAAAGGTGGGGTCAAAGTCAGCTGCAGGGCCAGGGATTCAGAATGCGGGAGAGATAAGGTTGACATAAGAGCAGGTGGGGAACCAGTGAGGAGGAAGCTGGGGACCATCACAAACCATCTTGTGGTGACCACGCCTGACTTTGATCAGTTGGGGTTCAGGGCGTGGTGTGTTACATGCTTTGGAGACCTGACATAAGATAAGAAGATGGCTCTTGGTTCTTCCCAGGAGTTCATGGGCCTCTTGGAAAGGCCAGGATGCCCTGGAATAGCTCCCACATCCCTGGGCCACTCAGATTGGCCTCATACCCTACAGTGCAGACAGAGAACAGCCACCCAAGCCTCTGTTTTAGGACCAGCCCTCTGGGTCTTCCAGGTCACGGCCTATCACAAGCCCTCTCTTTATGCTATTTCTCACCCCTACCTCCCTAAAGGAAGGCAGAAAAAAGGGAAAATGCTGACTTCGCAGTGTGAGGCATAAAAAAGCAGCAGCTTCAGCAACAAGCCAAGCATTTACTAGCTAAGAGAAGAACAACGCAACAAGGGGCTGTTATGGATCGCTGGCAACTGGGGTTGAAATCTGGCCATTTTATTCTATAGATGTGATTTCCACATCTCACTGGCTTTGAATTAAATGAGCCCCAGTTCATTAGGGCAAGCTGAGAGATGGGCAATCTTTTAACGCCACGTAGATCTCAGAGCTCTTGACAAATCAAGCCTCGGCAGCCACAGGGTGGTTTTTCTTTCACTTCCTGTGGGAAAACTTCTGGGGAAATCGAGGTCATTGATAGCCTACTGCTTGAGTTACAGCAACAATCCATTTCTAACTGGGCTTTCTCTGATCCGTTCTGGACAATGTTTTCAGCCACTATGGGCAGTCCTGTTAAATTGTGCCGACCTGCAATCGTTTTTAGAAATCACTCAACCATCAAAGATTTGATTTGGTCTGCTTAATCTGTGCTGACCTCACCTCACTTTGTAAGGCTAGGGCCTCTGTATCCCCACCTACCGCGGAAGCCTTGCAGCTGCGTCTTATACTGCACTTTCCCAAGCACTTCCGTATCTCTTATCTCCAGCTACTGAGAGAACAGGTACTGCCATTTCCTCATCAAGTATGAGGAGCCTCAAACACGGCAAGATCTCGTGACAAGACCATGATGCTGCCGGATTAGAATCAGGACTCAGGTCTAGCAGAGTCACCCCACTTCATGACACTAACATGCCGTACACACCTGCCCTAGGCAAGAATAAAGTCGGTGAGGCCAAGGGAGGACCATGGTTTCCCTTTACCCTGTCCTAATTTCTGTTAAATATGGACAACGGGGCCATGTGTGAAATAAACATGGATTTTGTCATAGGTGATATAAATGGTGTGCTGGTAGGGAGGCTTCCATCTGCGCTGGGGAAGAGAGCAGCTGTTCCTCGTCAGCCCCTCCTCGCTTCCTCTGCCCCTGCCTTTCCCAGATTCTGCAGCTGGATCATCAGTGCCCCCAGCCTCTGGCTCAGTCCTACCCAACGTCTGAGCCAGCGCCGACCGCGGTGGGAAGGGTGTTCGAAGCTAAGAGGCACCCCGCACCCAGGTTCTTCCCTTTCTTCTGAGCTACCTCTGCGGTCAATGTGATTCCAACAACAACCCTCATCTCCAAATCCAGACTTGACAACTCGGGAGGAATGGCTGGAATTCCATGCTGTCCCTCCTCTGTGGTTCTGCCTACCACCCTGCTCCCTTTTCAGATGGGTGTTCCCGTCGCCCGCTCTCCTCAACCCTTAGCAGTTCTCTTTTCCTGGACTGGATAGATCCTGACTCCAAACAGCCAGCTGCTTTCCCCTATTAGCAGTCTCCATGCCTCTGACTAGACACATCATCGATCACTAGTTCTGTTATGTGACCAAGACTGCTACTCCCTTGGCCAGTGGGGCACCAGCTGCATATTTAAACCCAGGCCTTGGGCTGGGCCAGTGACCCCTAGTTCACACATGGCTTCCACTCAGAGCCCTCTCAGTTGGCCAACTGCATTGAGATTTATCCAGAATGCCTTACATCTAGTTTTGTCCAGATATACCATGACTTGCTTTAGGAAAATGCAATGTAAACAGCAGCAGCAGCAAATTATTCCTATCATATAGGATGTTTCACATATCAAAATTCACTACAGATTTTTAAACGTGGTAACTTTCCATCATGCACTGGAAATATGATTTAATTTATAAAAGACAATCCAATTTATAAAACATAATATTCTTTTTATACTGTTTTGATCCTATCACCCTTTCACTGCCCCTTACCTACCTCATGCCCTCACTGCCCTCTTTGGGCACATTTTAGATTCCACGATCAACAATTATAATCATACTCTTCCAAAAGCCCAACTCAGATGAAATCCAACACTTTGTCTATTTGTACCTGCACATATTCAGTTGAAAATGCTGAGGAAAACACAGAACCTAGAGAATCCTAAAGATGCTACCAGAAAACTACTAGAGCTAATCAATGAATTTGGTAAAGTAGCAGGATACAAAATTAATGCACAGAAATTTCTTGCATTCCTATGCACTAATGATGAAAAATCTGAAAGTGAAATTAAGAAAACACTCCCATTTACCACTGCAACAAAAAGAATAAAATATCTAGGAATAAACCTACCTAAGGAGACAAAAGACCTGTATGCAGAAAATTATAAGACACTGATGAAAGAAATTAAAGATGATACAAACAGATGGAGAGATATACCATGTTCTTGGACTGGAAGAATCAACATTGTGAAAATGACTATACTACCCAAAGCAATCTACAGAATCAATGCAATCCCTATCAAACTACCAATGGCATTTTTCACAGAACTAGAACAAAAAATTTCACAAGTTGTTTGGAAACACAAAAGACCCTGAATAGCCAAAGCAACCTTGAGAAAGAAAAACGGAGCTGGAGGAATCAGGCTCCCTGACTTCAGACTAAACTACAAAGCTACAGTAATCAAGACAGTATGGTACTGGCACAAAAACAAATATACATCAATGGAACAGGATAGAAAGCCCAGAGATAAACCCACACACATATGGTCATCTTATCTTTGATAAAGGAGGCAAGAATATACAGTGGAGAAAAGACAGCCTCTTCAATAAGTGGTGCTGGGAAAACTGGACAGCTACATGTAAAAGAATGAAATTAGAACACTCCCTAACACCATACACAAAAATAAACTCAAAATGGATTAAAGACCTAAATGTAAGGCCAGACACCATCAAACTCTTAGAGGAAAACATAGGCAGAACACTCTATGACATAAATCACAGCAAGATCCTTTTTGACCCACCTCCTAGAGAAATGGAAATAAAAACAAAAATAAACAAATGGGACCTAATGAAACTTAAAAGCTTTTGCACAGCAAAGGAAACCATAAACAAGACGAAAAGACAACCCTCAGAATGGGAGAAAATATTTGCAAACGAAGCAACTGACAAAGGTTAATCTCCAAAATTTACAAGCAGCTCATGCAGCTCAATATCAAAAAAACAAACAACCCAATCCAAAAATGGGCAGAAGACCTAACTAGACATTTCTCCAAAGAAGATATACAGATTGCCAACAAACAAAGAATGCTCAACATCATTAATCATTAGAGAAATGCAAATCAAAATTACAATGAGATATCATCTCACACTGGTCAGAATGGCCATCATCAAAAAATCTACGAATAATAAATGCTAGAGAGGGTGTGGAGAAAAGGGAACCATCCTGCACTGTTGGTGGGAATGTAAATTGATACAGCCACTATGGAGAATAGTGTGGAGGTTCCTTAAAAAATTAAAAATAGAACTACCATACGACCCAGCAATCCCACTACTGGGCATATACCCTGAGAAAACCATAATTCAAAAAGAGTCATGTACCAAAATGTTCATTGCAGCTCTATTTACAATAGCCAGGACATGGAAGCAACCTAAGTGTCCATCAACAGATGAATGGATAAAGAAGATGTGGCACATATATACAATGGACTATTACTCAGCAATAAAAAGAAACGAAATTGAGTTATTTGTAGTGAGGTGGATGGACCTAGAGACTGTCATACAGAGTGAAGTAAGTCAGAAAGAGAAAAACAAATACCGTATGCTAACACATATATATGGAATCTAAAAAAAAAAGAAAAAAAATTGGTGAGAAGAACCTAGGGGCAAGATGGGAATAAAGATGCAGATCTACTAGAGAATGGACTTGAGGATACGGGGAGGGGGAAGGGTAAGCTGGCACAAAGTGAGAGAGTGGCATTGACATATATACACTACCAAATGTAAAATAGATTCCTAGTGGGAAGCAGCCGCATAGCACAGGGAGATGAGCTCGATGCTTTGTGACCACCTAGATGGGTGGGAGGGAGGGAGATGCAAGAGGGGAGAGATATGGGGATATATGTATATGTATAACTGATTCAATTTGTTATAAAGCAGAAACTAACACACCATTGTAAAGCAATTATACTCCAATAAAGACATTAAAAAAAAAAAAGAAAACACAGGACCACGTTGTCTGGTTTTGCTTTCAATTCATGACCTTAAATCGCAGGGAGGCCTTGGAGGTATCCAGAAATCTGTGTTTCTAGACTAATTACTCTTGAACTGTCCAAGAGGATTATATTACACCTTCGGTCTCCTCAAACTTCCAACAACTCTTCTCCTTTCCTCATTGCCAGCGGATGACCTTGCTTCCCATTTCACTGAGAAAACAGAAGCAGTCAGAATGTCTCCTCCACACCCTCCATCACAGGCTCCAGTCTACTCCTTGGTCCCACAGGCTCTGCCATCACTCTCGTAGGAGGACCATCCTCCATTTGTGCTCTCAATGACATCCTCACTCTCCAACTCAACGATGTCCTTCAGACAGTTTCTCTCTCCTGCCTCATCAACTTTTCTCCAGATCATTCTCAACAGCACTCAAACATGCTCTAACATCTCTAAAAGCAGCCTCCTTTGAGCCCACATTCCTCTTCATCTACCCCTCTCTTTCTCTTTTGCCCTTTACAGCAAAACTCCTTAAAAGAGTCAACACTCTTGCTGTCTCCAGTTCCTCTTGCCTCTCTCTCCCCAAAATCCCACCCATCCAGCGCTTGCCTGCACCTCTCCATCAAAACGTCTCCAGTCCAGGGTATCAGTAACCTCTACACTGATAAATCCAACGGCCAGTCCTCAGACGTCAAATTTCTTGGCACCTCAGCAACATCTGACAAAGATGATCATTCCCTCTTTCTAGAAATACTTTCTTAAATTCCAAGTCACCATTTCTCTCAGCTCTCTTCCTAATTCACTGGCCGCCCTTTCTTAGTTTCATTTGCTGGTTCCTCATCATCTCCCACAACCTCAGACCTCTTCTCTAGCTACTTTCATCCCCTTGGTGATCTCCTCCAACCTCCTGGCTTGAAATACTGTGCAAATGTTGACGATTCCCATGTTGATGTCACCAGCCCAGACCTCTCTTTTGAACTCCAGATTTGTACATCTACCTACCCACTCAACCTTTCCACTTGGTGTCAAATAGGCATCTCTAATTTAACATTTCCAAGATTGAACTCCTATTATCTCTCCAAAACAGGCCTTCCCATTGTTGTCTCCATCACATTAAAGTGAAAGTCCATCCTCCTAGTTGCACAAGCCAAAACCCTTGGAGCATCCTTGACTTCTTTCTTTCTCTCACATTCTACTCAGTGAGAAAAATCCCTTGAGCTGTACCATCAAAATATATCCATCGTTCACTACCTCCACTGCTACCATCTTGGCCCAAGTAGGTTTCATCTGTCTCTTGAATTACTGCAGTATCCTCCCAACTGGTCTCCCTGCCTTCACCCTTGCCTCCCTCCTCATTAACTAGTCTCAGCACAGCAGCTAGAGTAATCCTTTAAAAAAAAAAAAAAAGGTCAGATGGTGCTCCAAATCCTCCAAGTGATCCTCATTTCACCTAAAGTAAAAGCCAAAGTCTGTACCCCGGTATCTAGATGCCTTTGTCCTCTAGACTTGGCCACCACCTGTTGGGGCACATCTCCTAGCACTTTCCTTCACCACGCTGGCTTTCCTGTTGCTTCTTTTATTATTATTATCATCGTTATTATCATCAACATCATCATTATCACTATATAAGTTCCAAGTGCACAGAATTATAATTCAACATCTGCATGTACTACAAAGTGGTCACCACCACAAGTCTAGTTACCGTCTATCACTCGCGTCACCCATTTTGCCCACCCCCCCAACTCCCTTCCCCTCTGGTAACTAATCTGATCTCTGTATCTATGAGCTGTTGCTTCTTGAACACACCAAGTATGCTCTCAACTCAGGGCCAATGCCCTTGCTGTGCCTTCTGTGCTTCCCCCAGAGGTCCACCTGGCTCACCCTTCTGTTTTATGTCACAGCTCAAACATCATCTTGTTAGTAAGGCCTTCCCTGACCATCCAATAAAGGTATCCCCCTCCGAGCACCCTAGCCCTCATACTGTCACAAAGCAACACAGCATGTGCTATTCACTTGCCTATTTGTAAATTGCTCCTCTTTTGACATCTATTCACAGTATATGCTACCCACTTGTCTACTTGTAAATTGTCCCCCCCGCAGAATGCAGGCTCCATGTTGTATTTACTGTGACATCCTCAACACCCACAAATGTGTGTACCACAAAGGAGATGTTAAAAAAATCTGTGCTGCCTGAGTTACATAAACTTAGACTCATGTATCGATCACACTTGATTTTATAGCTTTCAGTTGTTCACAGAAAATGAGTTTAATCAATGAAACTTTCCATTTTAGCAGGTCCATTTTGCAACTAAATCAAAGGGACAATGGTTTTTATGTTTTTCCTTGTTTTACAATTGAGTAATATCAAAGATAGAGTCCACACCATCCTCCCCATGAGGAACACGCACATTTTGTTGGCACAAAAAAGGAAATTCGTGGCCTCTGGAAAAATAATAGAGTCACACTAACAGGCACTGAGGAAAAAAAGATGTGTAACTTTGGATGAGGCCAGTTTATGGGCCAGGCAGTGGCTTGGAAGCCCAAGACAGGGCTTTCCGATGGCACTGGAGCTGGGAGCCTGGGAGGTGAATCCTGCCGTGTGGGGCAATCACTCTACCCAGCTACACATCAGGTAGCTAACAAGCAACGTTGGAGCAAGGCTCTACCACACAGCCAATACCCCAGGTGCTTGGGGAAGTATTTTAGCAAATATACCCTAATTTTTAAATCATGGAGATGTACAGATGTTAGGGGTCACCTGGTCCACTTCACCTGATCCATAAATTACCTCTTCCTCCTACATACCAAGTATCTGTTCAGTCTCTGCATCTTGGGACAGGCTGCTCATGAAGTAGTTAATCCCAAATTGGACCAGCTCTAAACATTGAGGAATTTTTCCTTATCTTGTGCTGACAGCTGCCTCCCTGAAACCGATATCCACCGGTTTTGGTTTGGGTGCGACTTTCACGACTGGTTGGTTGTGCATTTGTGCTTCCAGTGCCAAATCAGACGGTCGTAAATGGAGCACAGCTTTTAAATCCTGCCACTTGCCAGGTAAGCAATCAAACTGGAATTGTGGAAAAAAAAAAAAAATCCATTGCCCTTTGACACAGTAATTCGAATTCTGACCGCTTTATTCTAAGAAACCACATTCCTTCACTACAGAGCCTGGAAAGTTATCAACTCACCTTCCCAGACTTTTTTTTTTTTTTTTTAATTTATTTATTATTTTTGGCTGTGTTGGGTCTTCGTTTCTGTGCGAGGGCTTTCTCCAGTTGCGGCGAGCGGGGGCCACTCTTCATCGCGGTGCGCGGGCCTCTCACTGTCGCGGCCTCTCTTGTTGCGGAGCACAAGCTCCAGACGCGCAGGCTCAGTAGTTGTGGCTCACGGGCCCAGTCGCTCCGCGGCATGTGGGATCTTCCCAGACCAGGGCTCGAACCCGTGTGCCCTGCATTGGCAGGCGGATTCTCAACCACTGCGCCACCAGGGAAGTCCCCCAGGCTTTTTTTGAGTGAGGGTGATCATGTGACTCGGTCTCCCCGAAGCGGAACTTCCTGCTCTCTCTGGAAAGGCTCCATGCCTGGTGCATGGCAGACCTCCCTAAGGATAGCAGAGCATCGAAAGCTCCCGTGCCCTCAGTGAGAGGTTTCCCTACCCCTAGAGCCTCCTCAGTTGTCCCAATTTCTTCTTCGAAACTAAAAACTTATGAAGCTATTGTTTCTCAGGCTTTCTGTTACTCGCGGCCAAATGTACTCCTAACTAATGATTATGTAACCAATTAAAATTATATTTATGAAAAGTTTACAATAGCATGAGAAAATGTTCATGTAAATGTTAAGTGAAAAAAGTTCGAAGTAAAATTCATTTGGAGTCTAACTACACCTACATAAAGTCAATGCCAAGAAAATCCCCCAAATTTGTTTGGTGTTTAGATTAAGGGCATTTTTTTCCTTGTAGAATGTTAAAATATTTATTGAGTGTCAGGCCCCAGGCCAGGCACTTTTAGATGATTTCATTCTTTTCACTTTTTTGCACATTTCACATTTTGTTTAGAATAAAAAGATGTTATTAAAGATAAGAACTCTTTTGTCCTGGAAAATCTAAAGGAAAAAAGATCAATCAATTATGATCTGGGAAAAAATCCACAGAAGTAAACTTCGCCAGTCCTCTCTCCACTGCCATTATTAGAATTCTGATTTATCAGCTAATCAGGAAAATGTGTACTGGAGGT
Source organism: Balaenoptera physalus (assembly GCF_965194825.1). NCBI lineage: Eukaryota > Metazoa > Chordata > Mammalia > Artiodactyla > Balaenopteridae > Balaenoptera > Balaenoptera physalus. The sequence goes on from NC_138886.1 coordinate 23,614,983, forward strand.
AATGGAAGACTGGCAGGAAATGGACAAATTAACCTCAACTACAAAAACGTCAAATGATAACTGCTTGATTTCATTAGTACTGCATAAAAAATAATGGTTGTTGAAAATGAGGAAGAAACAACCAAGTTCTATGATTTCAGCACTAGAATGGTAGGCTGCTATGGGCCATCTAAATATTATTGTGGAGAAAGAAGCTATTGAAATGCAGATCCATTCAAATCCAGACTGAGATTACAGCTTGTAGTTAATTAACTGAATTCCTATTGTGTATAAACTGAATTTTTAAATATAATCAAAATATGTAGATGATACTATTTCTGACCCGCTGTGATGCCATCTGCCTATCTTATTTCCTTGATGCCATGCTCCATTTCACGAAAGAAACTGCAGGACACCGTAATGCATTTTCTCCAATGATGAGGTGACACAGACATAACAATGCCCGGCCAGGTAAAGATTTCTGCTTAACTGAGGGTAAAGCAGGAAGCTTGGCCACAGCCTTAAGCCCCCTGGGGAAACTATCCAAGTGGTTTTGGCAACAGCAATGCCACAACTCAGCCATCTAATTCAGCTGTCAGAGCTGGGCTGGGAGTTGTCTTTTTCTGGAGCTGCCTGGAGAAAGGTGGAGCTTCCAGGGTGGCCAGATAGTTATATTATGTGACAGTCTTTGATTTTTCTTTGGACTCTACGGGCCTGGTCTGGGACACAGCCATGGGGCTTCCAAGCTCCAAGGAGCGTGAGTATGGACACTGCCTTCATTTAGACATCTGTTAATCTCATCTACCTCTTAATTCTCAAGGTGCATATACCCGTCAAATGCAGACATGAATTCCAAGCCGCTGTCTCCATCTCCTCTTCACACCGTGTCTACCACGGGAGGGAGCAGCAGGGTGAGGGATGGAGGGTTCAGCCTGTGCGCCTGCTCCCTCGTGCTGACGATAAATTGCTTTTATGCCTTCTGCATCCTTCCCACGCATCTCACAGACACACCGTGGCTCCTTCAGCACCGCAGCAAGTTGTTGGGCTGATGAAGACTGGATGGGCTGGGTCTAGTGGTAGAGCTTTGTGAAAGGTTGCTGGTCTCTGATCCCTGCTTGGCAAATCAGTAGCATCTCAGGACATAAAGTAAAACCATCTCCAAGGTAGCCCTCTTTCTGGCTTGGATCCAAATGATTTTGAGGGTTCCCCGAGCTTGCATAACATACACTCCCAGAAAATAAGTGTCAACAAGATGAAGTCAGCAGGGGGAGAGTACTGTTCTCCAGGGCGGGTATCCAGTCTGGGCCACAGCATTTTGATTCCAGCTCTGCCCTGACCTCCCGCCTCAGTTCTGATAACCAGATTTCAGATGACTCTCACCACACTCTTACCCATTGCATTCCTGCGGCCTGGAGCCCCAGCCCTAAAGCCCAGCCCTACGGCTGAGATCCTGCACCCTGATGACAGGCTTCCAGAGGCTGCTGGCCTAAGCTAGATTTTTCTTTTCTTTTTTTTAAGTAGAGCAAAAAGGTTTTAATTTTACTGAACGTACCCTGCGTTGATGATCTATATGTGCTACCTTCCGTCTGTTTCAACTGTTCAACCCCATTTCAGCTCAATTTTCTGGAATCTTGAAGAAATCATGGCAGCCTCCAGGCTTCTAAGCAATGCATTTCTATACCTATTTCTGGATGTTCCAGTTTTAGACCTTGACCAAGAACTTCCTCCTGGACACATTATCTCATCCTACTGCATGGCTGGGTCCTTTGCCACCATGCTGGGGATTCTCTTCCCCTTTCTCTTGTCTGAGCTTGCTTTTAAGGAGTTCCTTTCTCCCCATTGGGACCTCGAGCTCCCATTTGTGCTACACTTTTAGGACAACCCGCTTGCCAGCTGAGGTGACATTTTTCACAGCAACTGACGAGGAGCAAGTTTCCCCAGAGTTGGCCCCATCACCTTGCTGTCTTAGCCTGCCTACCCCATCCGCCCATCCCACCTCACCACCCTGCTGTAATTAATCAGACTGGGCAATTTGAGAGGTTTACTGCTATAAATGGCCTGAGTTCTTAAGGTTCATTCTCTATCTCAGACACCCACACATAAGCCAATTGTCTAATCAAGGCTTGGGGTCCTAAAATGTCATCCTTCCCTCCAAGGCAGTCAGAAGCCCCTTTTAAAGAATACAGACTCTCCACTGACTGTAAAAGGAAACTGCAGTGAATGCTCCATTGCTTATTAAGTGTTTAGGAAATAAAAGGTTATAAATAGATCTGTAGAAATCAACAATAACAAAGTCTCCAGACTTAAAGACTCCATTTTGAGCCAAAACAAAGATACAACTAAGATGACAGATGGGCTTTATCTCAAGTACTAATGCTGCTCAGTTGGTTACAGTAGCTACCTAGACCACTGTGTTGAGAAGGATCCTGAGGCCAAATCTGAGCTGAGCAGGCAATGATCCCATCATCAATTAGTGATACACAGGACCAAAGAGAGGCAGCATTCGAGCCATTTATTTGCCAAATCTGGAGTGATCATTTGCATGGCCTTTGGAGCCAGATCTGAGTTCAAATTCAAACTCAGCTACCTTGTCATAGGACAATGTTTAACCTCCTTAAGTTAACATTTCCTCACCTATTAAAACACTGACAACAATACCATACCTCTAACAGAGTATCGATGTTCCCATTCAATTTTTGCAAAGCAAAATATGTTGTACATATTAAATGCCCAATAAACAGGAACTCTTATGATATTAATTCTTTAGCTCTAAAGTCAGTTCTCAAGAGTAAATGCCCTGAAATAGGCTCCTCTGACTCAAAGGTTTGTTTACGCTGATTCCCACCTTGTTTTCAAATCAATAAACCATATGCTGGCGTGTAGGAGGCGCTGGGTAACAGCTGATGATAAATACAGCATTTCTGCTCAGCGTCCTCTCCACCAACAGCACCCCTGCCCTGGCAGACACTGAGGACTCTGAGTGGCTCCACACTGAATTCTCAGCTTTCCCTAAAAATAAGCTCACACACTGAGTCACCCCTTTATTCCCGGGCTCCTCTGAAAGTTGAACAGGATGTCACAGTGTCCAGAAATAGCCTCCACATTCCAACTCTAAATTGGCTTCCATCGGCAATAAGGCTTTCAGCTGAAGGTGGTTAAGATGATTCTTCTGAGTTTCCATCTAAAGAGAATGATTTAAGCAATTATAAAAGCGAAAGGTGACCCCTGCACCAAAGGAACAGAGAGGCCACCTCAGAAGCCTTCAGCAATTTACCAGCGCCGACAGCGATGGGGTGCTGGGCGGGCACCCAGGGAGCAGTTCCCTGCCTCATCTTGCCACGAGAGTAGTCTCTGATAAACCATGGGCTCTGCCAACCATGGGACCACGTCCTGGCCCCCATCCCTGGCACACCTGGCCTTCTGGCCTCATTTCACGGCATGCTCCAGCCACACCCAACTCCTTGTCATTTCCTGCTGCTGCTCTACTCCTTCACAAGCCTCATGACGTTGCCCAAGGTGCCCCTTTAGCCTAGAACTTGAAACAAAGAATACTCTCACCTCGGCCACACTCACCAGGCCTAGGTTACTTTTTGGCCTCTTGGGGAGGGTGGGAGGGGTCGGATTGAGCCCTGGGGCAGAGCAAGGGGATCAGCGAGCCTATGAGACTCAGGCTGCATGGATCACACTGTGGGGACCCAGAGGAGAGATGGAGGGTGACAGGGTAGGTGTGCTGAGAAGATCTGGCTGAGAGACGCAGATGATGTAGCCCTGTATGGGCATGGACAAATTACTTAGCTGAGCTGCTGTTTTCTCTGAAATGAAATGCAGAAAATAAGACGTCCTACTCTTTATCGAAGCCCCAACAAGATAATGAAAGTGAGAGAATTCGGCAAACTCTAAATACCCATGAATCCACCAGGACTGTTTTGGTCATTACCGGTGGCGAGCAGGGGGAAAATCCAGCGTCCTGAACAAAACAGCCCTGATGGTGGCTAATTGACATTCTGAGCTCTGGGATGTAGTCTACATCTCTGCCCTCTGTTTTTTCTGGCTTTCAGGAGAGGGAATGTTTACGCTTTCTTCATTACAACTTAGTGTGAAATGCTGTTGTAGGCCTTTCCAGATAAAAGGTCCTGTGTGCTAAGAGGAAGTTATGAGTGTGACAAAGGGCAGAGGCTTGAGGCATTCATGGCAAATGGCACCCACTACTTACGAGTCCCTGGGCCACTTCCCTTGGGACACGATTTCTACTGCCATAGCCAGAAGCAGACTAGGGTGTGAATGGCCATCACTGTGAGATGCAGATGCCACCTCACAACAAGCTGGGACCCTGGTATGGGTTGAATTGTGTCCCTCCATAAAATATATAGTGAAGTCCTCACCCTTAGTACCTCAGAATGTGACCTTATTTGCAAATAGGGTCTTTACAGAGGTAATCCAATATAACTGGTACCCTCATGAAATGGGGGAATGTGGACACAGACAGACACACACAGAAGACCATGTGAAGAGCCACAGGGACAAGACATCCAGCTACACGTCAAGGAGAGAGGCCTGAAGCAGGGCCTGCCTCTCAGCCCTCAGACGAAACCCATCCCGCTGATACCCTGATCTCGGACTTCCAGCCTCCAGAACTGTGAGACCATACATTTCTGTTATTTAAGCCACCGTCTGTGGCACTTTGTTACGACGGCCCTAAGAAACTAACACAGACTGTTTATAACAATCCAGGGAGAAAAAGAACTTCGGAAGCCGCAATAGTCCAAATTGGGTAGAACACTGATACATTCATTTGATGAGAAACACAGGTGCTCACCTCACACAGGACATTCTGGAACCTGTTGACCTTAATGTCACAGGAAACTAATCAGAGGTGGCTCCTTTTTATTTATTTATTTTGAAATTCCCTTGTAGCCATCCTGAATCCCCAGGCTCCTGGTTCGCAGGCATGTCCCCTGCCCTGGTGGTCCACAGCAAGGTATGCAATGAGGATGTTGACGGCTTCTGCCCAGCTGCTCGTGGCACATGCATGTGGTGGGGTCACTGTTGGTCAAGGGTCCTACCACTCACACTGCTCACCGCTGCTCCTGAGGTCACAGTGGGTGCCCAGCCCTCCCTCTTCCCAGAGAAGATCAGCAGACCTCCAGGAATAGGGCAAACCATACTGAAAGCTGCTCTCCACGCAGAAGAGAGGCATCAAGAGCGGGCTAAGCTCAAACACAGCTGTGGACAAAAAAGAAGTCATCTGCCGTCCCAGTAAACAAAGAATGTCACCTGCCATGCCGTAAACAACGTAAACAACGGTGTTGCCCGCCATCGAGCCGTGAGCCACTGCAGACACCCCAACGGTGCACCCTGAGGGGGGATTCAGGAAGGAGAAAGACAGGATACTGGCCCTAGATAGTTAAGATGCATATCGAAAGAATAATCTCAATGAGCCCAGACTCTTGCATCTTCCCATACAGAGAAAAGCACTCAAATCATTAACTTGACATGTGTGTTTTTTTGTGATCTAGCAGTAATCTTTCGATGTTGGACTACATGTTTGTTTTGTCAGCAAAAACTATATATCCTGGCTCTTCCCTCACCTCTTTGGAACAGTCCTTCAGGGCTGTCTGAGAGGCTGCCGTCCCAGGCTATAGTCCTCAGTAAGGTCACTGAAGAAAACATAATTCTCAACTTTTAGGTTGTGCGTTTTCTTTTTCTTTTTTTTTTTTTTTTTGGCAACACAGCCCAAGCATCCAATAGCAACCCCAGATAAAAAGAAGATGTGGCACATATATACAGTGGAATATTACTCAGCCATAAAATGAAACGAAATGGAGGTATTTGTAGTGAGGTGGATGGAGTTAGAGTCTGTCATACAGAGTGAAGTAAGTCAGAAAGAGAAAAACAAATACAGTATGCTAACACATATATATGGAATCTAAGGAAAAAAAAAAAAGGTCATGAAGAACCTAGTGGCAAGACGGGAATAAAGACACAGACCTACTAGAGAATGGACTTGAGGATATGGGGAGGGGGAAGGGTAAGATGTGACAGGGTGAGAGAGTGGCATAGACATATATACACTACCAAATGTAAAATAGATAGCTAGTGGGAAGCAGCCGCATAGCACAGGGAGATCAGCTCGGTGCTTTGTGACCACCTAAAGGGGTGGGATAGGGAGGGTGGGAGGGAGGGAGACGCAAGAGGGAAGAGATATGGGAACATATGTATATGTATAACTGATTCACTTTGTTATAAAGCAGAAACTAACACACCATTGTAAAGCAATTATACTCCAATAAAGATGTTAAAAAAAAGAAAAAAGGGTAAAGTTGGCAAAGCGACCATTTCATCTGAACAAGCATTCATTGGACATCTAGGATGCGTCTGTTTCCCTCTCTCCTCTTAAGCTCGGGAACCCCAAGTGGGGGCTGGATGCTTCCCTTGCCTTGCGAACTTAGATAGGAGACAAAAGACACAACCCAGCAGGAGGGTTTAGATGGAAAGGCGTGTACGGACAGAAGAAGGAACCTGGAGAAATTTGCTAGGGAAGAGTCTCAAGCAGGTGGCTGGGGTAGCATCACGTGGAGGAACAGAGGGAGCTTTAAAGCAGATGCCTGGTTAAGAAAGAATTCAGGGAGACCAGGGATGAGCCAGAACTCAGGGTAGCCAGTTAAACGCTATTTTCACTAACCTTGAGCTGAAATGTAGCATTACCTTCAGTTACGAACAGAAGGACAAGCCTCAGAAATATCTTCAGTACCTATGACTTTGCCATGAATAGAAATCACAGGTATTTTCAGATCGCATTATAGTTGTTGGAGATAACTTGAAATATCACTTATGTTCATCAATAATTAGAAATTGGAGTATGTATTAGAATTGCCACTAGATTTCATTTAATACAATAATATAGAAGAACAGATGTTATCTATCGCAATTTTCTAATATTGTGCTGCCTGTATTTCAATGTAATTGGTCATCTTTTTAGTCCTATGTATTTTATTGTGTGCACTGAAGCGTTTTTCTGAGTCCACAAGACTGAGAAGGAGTCTGAGACATAAAACACGTTAAGAACCCTGCTTAAGGTCACTGAAGAGGCTTTGGTGCTATGTGAAAGGTACCATGAAGGCAGCAAAGGGGTAATGATGAAATTGACATTGCCCTTGCCTTCCAGGAGCTTATAATCAAGTGAAGGGAGAGAGATAGGAATTACCCTCTTTGCCCCTTTCCTTGTGCTTCCTGCTGCTTATTCCCATCAAGCAGACTACAGCACCTCCGCCAGCCCATACGGTAGCTCTGTGGGATCTAGAAAAGGTACCTCTTCTCCAAGACACCTTTCTGGCACCTGCTAGAAAACTGCCCTAACAAATACACGAAGCTACAGTGACCATGTACGAACGGTGCCCCCAGGAGCAGTTACAACCCGAGACGGGGGCCTGACTGATGAATCTCTGCAGAGACACCAGGTAAGACGGCTCTTTACACACAAAGAGCAACTCCCTCATCCCCTGTACTCTATCATGCTGTTCTTTACCTCAAACCCAAATGCAGCCTCAGACATCTTCCCAAGACGGTCAGGCTTGACACGAGATGAAAACCACTTGTCCTCCCAGGCTTGGGGCTTTACCCCTTGTGAGAAACTTGTATTTTCATGGGACAGTCTGGAAACTAAAGAAGCCTCCATGGCTTCAAGGAATGAATTCCTAGGGGTGAAAGGGAAGGCATAAAGCAATGAATCTCTAATACTGAAAGTACGGGAAATACATTTGGTCAGGTAACCCTTACATTATACGACATCAGTGGTTCTCAAAGGGCTTATTTTGTCCTCCAGGGAACATTTGGCAATGTCTGGGGACACTTTTGATTGTCACGCTGGGGCACGGGCAATGCTACTGGCATTTACTGGATAGAGACCAGGAATGCTGCTAAACATCATACAATGCACAGGACAGGCCTCCACAGCAAAGAATTAGCTGGTCCAAACTGTCAGTAGTGCCACAGTTGAGGGAACCCTACGCTAACCCCATGCTTGGCTTCCTCTTCTCCCAGCAGCTGCTCAGAAGTTGCCCAGACAGAGAATGTCAGGGTCTGGCGTATGTCTGACCAGAAAAGCAAAAGCCAGCCACCAGCCGAGTGAGGAACCACGAGGGTCCACACCACGGCCTGCTCCCGCACACTCACACGGCCGGCCCAAGTACTGCAGTAATCGCTTTCTAAACCTGATTTCACAATTATGGCTCTACTCTCTCCCTTGGGCAATTTGAAAATATTTACTAAGGCACCAAAGTCCCTTTGGAAATTTCCAGGCAGACAAGACTCAAAATTGCAGCTGGCCCTTTTAGACAAGAAAGGGAAGGGGGCAGAAGGGAAACATTTGATGATTCAGGGAGGTTAGAGTGGACTCTGCTACCGCAGGCCATCAGCAGCTTTTACCTGCTGGTCACTTTATTTGCAAATGAAGCCATTGGTGCTATGGCTTCCAGGAGGTAACTGACCCTCGGCAAAGGGCTAATGAATGACAGGGCAGCGGGTCAGAAGCCACTTTCCACTGGCTTCCTGCTCGGACTCAGGGAATGTGGTGGATGTGTTCTCTGACTCCCATTCTGATACTTCACCCTTAAAATCCCCGGCGAGCACGGAATGAGACTTCTGGCAATTTCTGGGGAGAAAGAAAAACGATATGGAGAATGACCAGTGCTTTTCCTCTACCCTCTTATCCCCTGTCAATGGAAAAAAATGGTTTTATATGTAATCACTTATTTTTACATGGGCCAAACCATTACCTCTAAGACATCAGATTTTCTGGTTTTCAAAAGAAAACACATAGTTGGCTTAGATAGCGAGGATGTAACATGAAAACCGTAGAGTAGCAAAATTCAGTATGCAAGTGCTTCAGTAAATATAAGCCTCTCATCATAGCAGCCCAGAAAAGAGTGAAAAGGGAGTCTGATGCTTTACTGATGTTTTTTCATTCACTGTGCCTTCTTTATTCTTTTTAACTTTTATTGAAATATAGTTGCTTTACAATGTTGTGTTAGTTTCGAGTGTGCTGCACAGTGATTCAGTTATACATATATAATATTTAACTGAATATATATATAGATTCTTTTCCATTATAGGCTATTACAAGATATTGAGCATAGTTCCCTGTGCTCTACAGTAGGTCCTTGTTGTTATCTATTTTATATATAGTAGTGTGTATATGTTAATCCCAACCTCCTAATTTATCCTTCCCTCCACCCCCCTTTCCCCTTTGGTAACCATAAGTTTGTTTTCTATGTCTGTCTATTTCTGTTTTGTAAATAAGTTCATTGGCATCATATTTTAGATTCCACATATACATGATATCATATGATATTTGTCTTTGTCTGATTTACTTCACTTAGGTATGATCATCTCTAGGTCCATCCATGTTGCTGCAAATGGCATTATTTCATTCTTTTTTATGGCTGAGTAATATTCCATTGTGTATATATACCACACCTTCTTTATCCATTCATCTGTCAATGAATGGACATTTAGGTTGCTTCCACGTCTTGGCTATTGTAAATAGTGTTGCTATGAACACTGAGGTGCATGTATCTTTTCGAATTAGAGTTTTCTCCGGATACATGCCTAGGAGGTTTACTGTTCTGAACTGCTAGCAACCAGACAACAGTCACTTCTTTAGCTAAAAGATTCCTAGAACCTTAAACACAAACACAACCATACCTCTATGGTTACAGAACAGATATAGAGTCTAGAGCAGGAGTTGGCCACGTCTTTCTATAAAGGGTCAGAGAATAAATATTTTAGGCTTTGCAGGCTGTATGGTCTCTGTTGGAACTACTCAGCTCTGCTGCTGTAGTATGAAATCAGCCATAGACCATGCAATAATGAATGGGAATGGCTGTGTTCTGATAAAACTTTAGTGTGGACACTGAAATCTGAACTTCATATAATTTTCACGTCATGAAATATTTTTTTTTAAATTTCCAACCATTTACAAATGTAATAACCACGTATTGCTCACAGGCCTTATGAAAAGAGACTGCAGGCCAGATCTGGCTCGTAGACTGATGCTTGCTGACTCTGGTCTAGACAGAAAATTGGAATTTCCAATCATTCTTCATTCTGAAGGTACTCTGTAAAATTGATTTTCCTTCTCGTCTCATTGTGATTCTGAAATCACACTAGTAAAATTGATAAATGAAAAAACAAACAAACAAACAAGAGAAATCAATCAACCATCACAGCATTCTCAACCAAAACATCCGGGCTGGGAATGAGCTGGTTGTGAGCTCTGCCTGACTCACGGACAACACACCACAAGGCCGCATCTTGCTCAATGCAAAATATATGGCCTGCCGAAGGCTAGCATTCCAGTGATATTTTCAAAATCACCCAGTGTGAACAATCTCCTTGTTTAGTCTTCGCAATTTTATATCATTCAAAGGTTGGGCCAGGGGAGGGGGGTGAAGGGGAGCTGGAAAATGTCCCAGTTTCTGAAATCCAGTTGTCCTCTGCCCTCCAACACACATTAATCCATTTCTTATTCTCCAGAAAGGATACGTCTAGTGGGTTTCTTGAAAACACATTAATGTATTGATGAGGTAGGTCCTCTTGGCCTTCCAGTACATGCCCTATCTTCCTACAAACTTATTACTATTTAAAACCAATGAGTATTGATAGATTGGGAGTTTGGGATTGACATATACACACTGCCATGTTTAAAATAGAAACCAACAAGGACCTACTGTATAGCACAGGGAACTCTGCTCAATATTCCATAATAACCTAAATGGGAAAAGAATTTGAAAGACAGATACATGTATATGTATAACTGAATCACGCTGCTGTACACCTGAAACTAACACAACACTGTTAAATCAACTATATCCCAATATAAAATAAAAAACTTTTTTAAATAAAAAAAAATGAAATAAGAAAGAGAAAAAAATAAAGTAAAACCAATGAGTATTTTCACACTCACATGGAAGAGTGAAACACAGACCCAGAAAAAGTGGGTTCTAAACTCGGTTGTGAATGCAGCATATATGTGAAGGGGATGAGCTTGCCAGATAAACTACAGGACGCCCAGTTAAATCTGAATTTCAGAAGAACAACAAATCATTTTTTAGTATAAAAGTGTGTCCCATGCAATAACTGGGCATCCTATAATTTTAGTTGCCAAATGTGATAACTCTAGTGGAGGCTAGAGAAAAAAGGAACTAGGCTGGAGTGGTAGGCATTTATTAGGGAAAAGCAAGAATTTGTTATAGGTGTGGGAGGGGCATTCATTATGAAAGAGTTACCCACCAAAGACTGGGAACCCCAGTTTCCTGTTCTGGTTATCCTTCTCACCCCAAGTGGTTTTCAGAATCCTTAAAGTCAGGGTGCAAGGTGGGGCCTTTACATTGCAATGTGTACTGAGTTAAAAAAACAGTGCTTCCTGGGGGAGTCCTGAGGGCTGATGGACTGTTCTGCATCCTGAGTGTGCTGGCAGTTACACAAATCTACATGTTACAAAATTCAGAGATGTGTACGTCAAAAAGGTCATTTTGCTCTATGTTAATTATTATTATTATTTTTTTAAGGAGTGATTTCAGTTGTTACTTCTTACAGAGAATTTGCGAGTTGATCCAGCATGCTGGATAAGGAACGGATTTAAGTAGCAATTCTGACTCTAACCTGAGACTATGGTTTTCTTATAGGGTCCCCATCCAGAGGGCCCTCGATGGGCTTCTGGCAGGTCCCCCACCAATTTCCCCAACAGACCTAAACATACCTACATCTGACTTAGCCTCAAGCTGTAACACTACTACCCTATCACCTCCACATACTACTGGCTTTACAATTAAATAAAAATGCTGTGAAAGGCAGAAGTGGGAAACTGGCGGCCCAAGGTGGGGGTAGGGGGGCGGTCAGGGGTGAGGAATGAATCCAGCCCACACACTGTATTAAAATCTCACTGTGTTTGGTTTGGCCCACACAGTGTTTCAATGGTTATGAACATATAAATATCAACAGACTTCCTTCAAAAGCTGGATTTCCAGATGCCTTGAAGAATAGAAGATCTCGGACTTATATTCCCACAAAGTACCCATCAGCTGGAGTTGAGTGCTGCCTGCCCTCTGGGGAACCCACCCTCTCCGGTCACCACAATCCCACAAGCTCAGCCACCACGTCAACCTGCCACCTGTGCACAACTGAGTTTTTAACGCCCAGTATAAGGCACTCAGCAGGGTGTCTGGCCCATGGGAAGCTCTCAGAAACTGGGAGACCCTTCCTCCCTCCCCCTAAAAGAAAGCTACAGGATCAAGTTACCATCTTTGACTTGCTTTCTGAGCCCTGGGGTGCCCTGCCTCCCTACAGGGGAGATGTTCCCCTCCTGTTCCCCCCACCACTGCTAAGCCATTCTGCTTCCAGCTTTTCTCTGTGGACCCAGGCTCAGCGCAGATGGAGAGCTGGAATCCTCCAGAGGCAGTGATATGTCAAGATTGAGAGCGATGATGGCAGGAAGGGGAGAGAGAGGAGGGTAACTGAGCAATTACTTTTACCTTCGCCTCCTCTGTGTTGTCAGGGCCAATGCTTTCTCTTCGTCGTGGCCATCAGATCCAACGCTGGTGGGATGGACATCTGTCATTCTCAGTCCCGTGTGAATAAGGATGGGGAGTGATCAGGCAGCCAAAGTCTCGTTTCTAGTAGCTGGTAGCATTAGAGAGCACATTCTACAGCCAGCCTCCAGGACCTGCCCTGCCTTCTGACCCATCCCCACACACCTATCCCAGCTATTGTTAAATATCCTTTGGGTTTTGCTGCGAGTTTTATTTGATGACCAGCACTAAATTCTGAACATGTATGCTCAGACTCCACTGTTCATGAACAAGGCTGCCTATATACCACCTGGAAAAGAAACATGGGCACTCAGATGATGGGCTCATCACTATCTATAGTGTGTTTTTGCTTCCTGGATAAGCAGTATTTCTTTTCAAGGCCATTCACATTAGCTTCAAGCTTTCCAGATCTTTTTTTTTAAACTGATCATTTTTTTCCCCAGCTTTAAGGTATGATTGACAAATAAAAATTGTATATATATACAGTGTACAACATGATGTTTTGATATGCATTGTGAAATAATTATCACAATCAAGCTAATTCACATATCCATCACCTCACACAGTTACCATTTTTGTGTGTTTAATGATAACACATGAGATCTACTCTCTTAGCAGATTTCAAGTATATAATACATGATTATTAACCACAGTCACCATGCTGTACATTCGGTTTTCAGAACTTATTCAACTTAAAACTGGAAGTTATACAAGATCTTTGATCAACATCGCCCCCTTTCCCCCACTTCCCAGCCTCTAATACCCATCACTCTCCTCTGTTACTATAAGTTTAATGGTTTTTTTTTAGATTCCACATATAAGTGAGATTATAGGTATTTATCTTTCTGTGTCTGGCTTTTTTCACTTAGCAGAATGCCCTCCAGGGTCCAACCATGTTGTCACAAACGGCAGGATTTCCTTCTTTTTAAAGGCTAAATAATATTCCACTCTGTATGTACCACCTTTTCTTTATCCAATCATCTGTCAATGGACACTTAGGTTGTTTTCATCTCTTGGCTACTGTGAATAGTTATGCTGTAATGAACATGGGAGTGCAGCTATCTCTCCAAGATAGTGATTTTATTTCCTTCGGATGTATACCCAGAAGTGGGATTGCTGGATCACATGGCAGTTCTATTTTGAATTTCTTGAGGAACCGCTACACTCTTTTCCACTTTTCAGATCTTATATGTCTCACAGTCCCACTGGGGCAAGGAAATTTTCGAACCATTTCCCAACCCACTAGAGGCAGCAAGTATCATCAACCCAAGCTGACAAGTCAGGACATAGAAACTCTGTTTAAGATGAACCAGGAGGGACTTCCCTGGCGGTCCAGTGGTTAGGACTCTGCACTTCCAGTGCAGGGGGCACAGGTTCGATCCCTGGTCAGGGAACTAAGATCCCACATGCTGCACGGAACGGCAATAAATAAATAAATAAATAAATAAATAAATAAATAATCTACTACTCACAATAAAGATTATCCTCAACCATACTGTTTAAAAAAAAAAAAAAAAAAGAGAGATGAACCAGGAGCCCGGGGGGAGCCTCTGGATTGACCCCATGCCTCTCGGCCAAAAAGGTACCTCTCCCAGATCCCGGCTTCTCTATCCATCACACAAGGACATGCATCTATCACAGCTGCCCCAATCCTGAAGCCCCACGCGGTATTTATTGGTCTCAAAAATTGTTTGCACTATTACTCAAACTCGGAGAAAGAGGATCCCCTGGCTACCACCAAGGGGTTAAGTTTTCAAGCATATGTTTTTCTCTTAAGAATAACGTTTTTTTTTATAACCCTCAAAGTTTTAAGTTTCAGCCCTGAACTAAAAAATAAAGTGAATCCTCAGATGACTGGTTATAATTTAGAAGGGGGAAAAAAAATCCCACCCACCTAGAATAGTAAGTAAATCGGTATAATGTAGCAAAGAAGTAAGGGCAGGTTTTACAAATGCCTTGAAGACATTTTGGAGGGCACAGACTGTCAAGAGCCTGGAAGCCCGCAGGGTAATGAAACAGGCTGCCAGAGGGGAAATGACGAGGGGGAAGATGTGTTCTGAGGTCTGGCTCACAGCCTTTGCATCTACAGCTAGGGCTTTTTACCTTGGGGGTGCGTGTGGCTTTTCGTTCCCCTTCCATTTTATGCGAGGGGAAGGGACCAGGTTCCCTATTCCTTTCTTCTAGCTAAGCTCAGAGGATGCTACAGGAGCACTGATACTAGAGTCAAAGACTAGCCCCGATGTATTTTTAATATATGTTCAAGCATTATGTACATAGGCTATAGGCCTGTCTCTGTCTGTCTCTCTGTGTATTTAATAATCTCCTTTTGTGGATTCTAATTCAACATGAGACTAATGGAAAAGACTGACATACCCATTAACCAAGGGCATATGTAGCTCCAACATGCTCCCCCACCCCCCCAAACCTCTGCTTCTGCCGGCATTTCCTGCCAGAAATAGGTCTCAGCTGTGCGGTATTCGCCCGAACCCACAGTGCTCAAGTGCAAACTTGCCTCTATGAAGCGCCCATGCTGGGCGGCCATCACCCAACAGTCTGTCCGTGTTCTCTTAGGTCTCATCCTGCACAGTGTGGCCTCTGTGCTTTGTGTTTTAGGACAAATAAGAGCCCGGGTGAAGCTGAATCCATTTGAATATGAAGGGCTGGTTCAAACAATGGATGCTACAATTAGGATGAGGAAGCCTGGAGGACATCTTGACAAGAATAAACTCCTCTTTGATGTGCCAGTGACAAGCCTGGCTTGTGCACACAGACTGGCTTAGGAGAATCACTAACCATCATTAAGTAAATGAACCTCACTTGCTGCTCATCCTGACCTCCTACTAGAGCTGCTCACGTGAGAAGCAGCTGCATTGAGAATCAGGCCTGAAGGCTGGAGAGGCTGCCACAAGACTTGATTGGCTGATCTGCTCTGGGACTTCTCCATCTATAGCATCATGATATGTAGCATGTATATTTCTCAAAGGGGCTCCCACTGTATTGCCGGATATCTGCTCTGTTGCATGACTTCTTGTCTCACTGAGGTGTCCCCTAAGGCCTCCCCAAGTGAATTTTATAGCCCATGGTTTTGATCAGCCAATCCCAATCCCAAGCATACCATTGAAACAGGTGTCTTCAATTTTACTTTATTTAAATAGATTAAAACAAGTACCCAGGACAAACAAGATCTCCTCTGGATTAGTCACTTGATGTAAGAGGAACACAACTATATCACTTTCAAACTGAGCTAGGTTTAGGCTCTCACTAATTAAGACTTGAATTTGGTCTTTCATTCCATTTCACCTCTTTAAAATATACACACTTCACAAACCCCTGGGCATGTCACAGTGGGCGTGTGCCACTTATGAAGACCCAGACCATCCTCTCCCTTTGCTACTGGTCTTCTACCACATCCCCACGGGTTTTCCACGTGTATTCCCCAGAACAGCAGCTGCAGCTGGGAAGAGCAAACCCTGGGAACTTGTTAGAAATGCAAATTCTCAGGCTCCAGCCCAGATCTACTAAATCAAACACTCTGGGAGTGGGACCCAGCAATCTGTGTGTTTAAGGAGCCCTCCAGGTGATGATGATCCTAACGCACTGACGTTTGAGAATCACAGTTCTACACCATTTCTGGCCAAAAGTCTATGCCCAATAGCAGTTGCTGCCATTATTAGAAGTCCTGAGCCCAGCTCGGTCTCCCTACATTGTCTATTTGAGGCTGATAACAAATCAAAATCATCTCAAACACCTGGGTAACACATGATGGCTCAATTTGCCTACCTTGCTCTTAAAGGTGCTTCTATGATAACAGGAATTTCCCACATCAAGCTGCTATCTTTTAAATTTTTCTGTTAATTTTGAGAGAGCAATCTCCTACCTAGATGTGAACTTGGAGTTACAATAATGTCAGTGGTTGCAAGGAGCTCATTTAATATAAAAAAGTATAGGGGGTACTTCCCTGGTGGCGCAGTGGTTAAGAATCCGCCTGCCAGTGCAGGGGACACGGGTTCGAGCCCTTGTCCGGGAAGATCCCACACACATGCCGCGGAGCAACTAGGCTCGTGCACCAAAACTACTGAGCTTGTGCTCTAGAGCCCGCGAGCCACAACTACTGAAGCCCGCGCGCCTAGAGGCCGTGCTCCACAATGAGAGAAGCCACCGCAATAAGAAGCCTGCCTACCACACCAAAGACCCTACGCAGCCAAAAATAAAAAATATAGGAAATATGCACTATTTTTCCAATGATCCAAACATTTGTACACCAAACTCATAAAGTCCTATTGAAACTGCACCCTGATTTTGTAACATTATGAAAGATCTCAGGGGAGCTGGTAGTACCACTTCACAGCATCCTTATGAAATCCAAACAAGTCCACGCATAAGGAAAGCACACAGTAATGTTCAAAGCTCTACCTACACGTGGAGGTCACGAAAGGTCAACCCGTTGGCCAAAAGGAATTTTGTTGTGTCCACGAATGTTTTAAAAGCTTTTAAGCTACTTGATGCTATTCTTTTTGAAACGGGAGATCTCACATTTTAAAAAGGAAGATTTCTGGCTTCTCTTGAGAATCAGTTGATGTGACAACATAGGACCCACGTTCTCACCTGGTATAAATTAACTGTACCTTCACTGAGAAGTGATATCTGCTCTCCAGGTCCTTACAATTTCCTACTCAATCCGTGTCAATCATTTATGTTACAGGCTGGCTCCCGGGTCCTTCTGGGTTTGCAACTCCTGTCGACTATAAACAATCCTTTTCATTGTTATTATTAGTATCCTCCTGCACTGCAAACTCTCAGGTGTTACTATACTCATGAAATTTCCCAGTTTGGCAATTCACCAGTTGAGGTGAAAAGAATTCATCTTTCACCCTTTGCGTCCATTTTCTCCATAAAGATGCATGAGTTATGATTTGTTGATTCACTTATTATAAACAGAAAACTTTTGTTGAGTGTTTTCTGTACCCCTGCTCTGAGTATTTCCCACGAAATCTCTCAAATAACCTTCACAACAATTCCATGAGGTGGGTATTATAATTATCTCCAACTTACAGATGAGGAAACCGAGGGCCAGCAAGGTCTCACAGATACTAATAGAAAAGCTGGGATGTGAGCCAAGGCTTTCGTACACCAGAATCCACGCTTGTTACTCACCAGACTGTGAGGTACTGACAGCCCTGGGGACCACCGTCTCCGTGCATCAATGCCATTTGCTGCCTCAGTCAATATCACACTACATGATGATCAACTCTTACTGCCAAGGAAGTTGATCAACATCCCCAAAAAGGATCAGTGATAAAATGTGGGTAGTTCAAAGGACCAATAGCAGTGGTCTGCAAAGCACTGGGTAACCCCAAAGAAATGCAGAGAAGCCTTCACTGAGCCCTGTTTTTCTTCTAAATATTAACAAATCATAACCCACAAGCCCCCCTGCTTGGTTTTTTAAATGATGACTGCTCTATTTCACAGGGCACTTGCCAGAGCAGCTGCTCTTTGTCCCAAGAGGCTAAAGCCTGATATACTCAGAGGTACAAATAAATGGTCAGAGAGGTGTATGGCCCTTGGGCATATTTGTGTAAGGCCTGCCTGGGCACTCCCAGACCTGGCAATGACACTGAATGGGCCCCCAGTGGCCCTTACCTCCTGAGCGGCCCTGCAGAGTCAGCTGGGGCAAACTCTTCCTCAGCACCAATGTCCTGAGCAAACCATTTTTTAAGCCTCAACTTGAACTTTTAGAAGCAGGGTACCATTTATGTGGAAGAAGATAACAAATGACTGGGATCTTCAATTCCCCAGCCCTTTACCAGCTGCCTGCCAGCGACAGAGGTTCATGTACAGGGATGGTCCCCCCAAGAATCACAGTTTTTGTTACTATAGGGCTTGGGCTTGGGTCTCTAGAACCCCTGAGGGATCCCTGACCTGGGAAGCTAGGCTGGATCACAGGCAAATGGCAGCCAGGACTTTTGTCCAAGCCATGCAGGCCAACCGAAGCGGCCTGAATCAAAGCGGGCTGATTGGCCTCCTTAGCCTTTGGTCCACACTCCAACCCTGGCACTCAAGGCCTTATTGCTCAGAGGCAAGAAGAACACTGAGAGATGAAGCCAAGGAAATGCCAAGAGTGTTTTTTTGTGGGTAAAAGGCAGAACCAGCCTAAGCCACCCACCTACATCCGGGCCTTCTCAGGACAGAGAATGGGGTCAGGTGGGAGCCATAGGCCACTATCTGTACCCTCTGGGGGAGAATTTTAAGAGGGCGAGGGGTCCAAAGTGAAATCCCCCAAAAGGCAGATTCCACAGAGTCACGGTTAGGCCCACATACCCGCAAGCTCACCGCTCTCCCCACCGCCAGCTCAGAAGGATCCTAGGGGCAGCTCCTGCCCCTAGCACAGCACCCCTCCAAGGCTAGATGTGCCACTAACACGAGGAATCAGGAGTCGGGAGAGAGATACAACCCTTCCACAACTCACTGTGTGAGCCCAGATGCCTCTGTATACTCGACTGTAAAGTGGAGACAATGAGACCTGCCCAGCACAGCTCAGAATTCAGGTATCACGTGCAGGTTTTTGTAAAGTGCTGTACAAATGCCAAAGATCGTTTTTATTATTCCACAGAGTCTGAGTTCTCATTAAGTGACAACATTCCCTAAAGAGCCAGTGTAGGTTGGATTGGCATCTCATATCTCAGCAAATTTCGACACACTCACGTATGTCCGTATTTTCTATGTCTCTGAGGGCTTTTGCCCACGATGACCTCTGAAACATTCAGTTATCTTCACCAGAGCCCAAGGAAGACTCTCTTCCTCTCGGATGTGCAGACATAACAACATCCTCCCCCCAAACTGGTTTCTATTGAGACACAGTGGTTTCTTCTCCAAGGGAATGTTACTCACTCGGTGAGAACTCCCATTGGGTATTTCCATGCACTGAAACCCAGCTTGGAAGACTCTCAAAAGGATGTGGCCTCCTGGTTTGTCTCAGCCTTTCCCGATGCTACTGAATCAGTCTGCTTCTCCCTCATCCGCTGACACAGAGGCTGCTGAACTACCCAGTGAGCTCATGGGAAGAGCACGAGATGCTGCCACCATCTTGTGGGGAGCCAATTCTGGCAGTGGTCACTAAAGGGGCTCCAGTGCCCTCCAGTGTGGGTTCTGATTCTGGCCTTGACACTTTCTGTTAAGGTCGGGCTCCTTAAAACATGGACAATATAGACGTTCCTCCCTCATCAGCTTATTACGATTAAATGGCATCATCTGTGTTCAAATGCACTTGAGTCTCCTTGCTGAGTTGGCGCCTTTGGCTACTGGCTTAACTCCTTCATGTGTTTCGCTTTCCCTTTCTTATACTAACTATTTCAAATAAATAATAAACAAACTAACAACAAACAAGTGAATAAACACCTTCTGCTCATTGGGAAGTTACTGTGTTATTTTACATTTTATTTTCAATCTTCAAGACTTGCTCAAACATCTCCTCTCTTGGAAAGTGCTCTACAACTCCTCCAGGTCAGCTTACCTGCTCCAGGTGTGTGCTCATTTGCATAAGTATTCCTGCTACTGAATAGTAATTGTTTATGTTAGACTATTAACAACTTAAGATTTTTTTTTTTTAAAGAACACACGTCACAAGAGCCCTGCTGAATAGAAAATGGTCAATAAATGGCAACTGTATTATTATGCCCTGAATGATTACCCACATTCATTCTGCTATAGAGGCATCTTGCTGTCTTCTAAAATTACAACTTTGGGAGAGTCCCTACGGATGGAAGGAGCACCTGGGAGTAGAGACACTTGTCAAGATGGATTTGCTCCTCTTTTGGCAGGAAGTAGGCTGAGATTCATCTTTTCTCATTGATTAGTCTCTGGACACAACTGGAAGATTCAATTAAAGCACTATAGTTTCTGAGTATTTCACTCCCTTGGGGGGAAAAAAAAATCCCACAGATGATCATGTGGCTAGTAGGTCACAGGACATCTGTCCCTTTTAGAACTTAAGTGTGCGAAGGGTAAAGTCTTCCCTCTGATGGCTGAAACTTGGGGACACTGACTTTTTGGTATCGCCAGTCCCTTCCGAGAGGCAACACTTTGTAAACACCTACTGCATGACTGGATGGATGGATCCTCCAGTCACATCTCTGCACCTGGTCTGAGGAGCTAGCGAAATTGACACTGGGCTGAGCTCTGGCCTTCAGTCGAGTAAAGGAAAGGATAAAGAAGGCTGTTCAGACTCTGTTTCAGAGATGTTGCCTCTCACCCTCACAGGACAAGGCAGCAGTGTAGACAGGAAATGGGGGCTCTAGCTCAAGACCATCTACTGGCCCCTGCATGCCAGGTCCTTCACCTGCACCGTATCTAAACCTTACAGCCAGCCCCTGAGGTAGAACTCATGAGCCCCCTTTACAGATGAAGGAACCAAGGTCCAGACTAAAGAGTACCCAAGAGCCTACAGATTAGAATCTCCATCTATCTGCTCTTCCTCTTGGAGAGGAGCCCAAGTTGGTGAAGAGATAAAGAATCATTCTCTTCCTCCTGGGGGAAAGCGGGGTGGCGGGGGTGATGAATTGGGAGATTGGGATTGACATATATACACTGATATGTATAAAATAGATAACGAATAACAAAAAACAAACAAAAAAAAAGAATCATTCTCTTCCTCCTTCACATCTCCAGAGAGACTTCAGGAGGGCTAGGCTCTGGCAGCAGCCTCGTGAGCTCTTGAGGGTCCCCTGAGAAACCTAGGAAGGTGGTAGAAAGAGGCAAGTTTGCAAAATTTGGAGAGTATGCATTAGACCAAAGCACGGCATAGAACTATTCACTGATGTGGTCACAAGCCCCTCCACCCCATCTCTCAATTCTCTCTCTCTTTCTGTCTGTCTGTCTGTCTGTCTCTCTCTCTCTCTCTCTCTCTCTCTCACATACACACACACACTTAATTCGCTGTTAGAAAGTCTGCACTAATAACAACAGATATATTCACTGAGGCCGAATCATTCATGAGAATCATCAACACCTTCCCAGGTACAGGACAAACTCAATTCCACAACTGAACAGGCATGAGAATTCCAGAAGACTGGCTAGATCTTTCTTGAAAGTCCATTTAGCCTCTGCTGGGATTACCCAGCCCCACTCGGAAAAGGGTGGCCCAAGTGTAAGCTGCTAGTGGCACCCCGTTCAGAAAGCAAGTCCTTTCATGAGGCTCAGCTGTTCCTCAGGCATCCAGTAAAGCTGGTCATGCAAAGGCAGAGAATGTGACAACTGTTGGAAACCTTCGGCGGCCTCCGATGGGAGCAACCGAACGTTCTCCGGAGCAGCCACTTCATGGACAGTAAAGCAGCCTATTATTCAGTTTATATAAAACACCCACCAGCTACATGGCACCGAGGACTGAATATCTCCATTCTTATCAAGTTCATGACATACTGGCCACACTGCTGGGCCACTAACTCTAGAAACCGTAAACAACCTCACTAACCATCAAAATACACATACTCAGAGGGAAAGGGACAGAAAAAAAAAAAAAGCCTTCCTGAGTTCTGAGGACCAAGTTCAAAGATTGCCCAATAGGCAAAAAAGCCATAGCATTCAACAGTGCCAACAAATGTCTCTCTTGCTTCAGCTGTAAAGTCTCCAAGACATTTTAAGATTTGAGGACTTTGATAAAGAGGATCTCAGAGCCACAGAGACCACATCAAACGCTTCTTTAAAAAAGAAGAGTCTGTATGCATTTCCCAGTGAAGGATCCGTCCAAAGGATTTTAAAAACACTTTAATATACTTTGCTTCCAAAACATTACACACCATTTCTCCAACAAGTTTATATGTGTTTCCAGGGAGCTCCTGGACCAAAAAGAAAAAAAAACAGTACTTAGGTAAAAGAATGTCTGGCGATTCTTTTATGCCAATATGTTAAGAGACCTTCTCTTCTAATTGCTATTATTTCATATAGCAGCAGTAATCATTCCCTCATCTGAAAAGGAAATATATAATCCAGCTGTGGTGGCTCCAGTAAAAATACCACATCTGTGGATCATTGGCAACACTGTGGCAGGATTGCTCAAATTTAGGCAGCTTTCAAGCTCTTTTATACCCAAGATGCACATGGGTACACTTTTCTGAGAGTGCACATAAACTTTGCCAAAACTGGTTGCTCCTTTGTATGCTGAAAATAGGTTTTCAGATGATCCACACCTAGAAGAAGGAGGCTCTCTTGGAATATTATTTCCAGGACCCAGTTGTTCTAAGAAGTCCCCAGACCACCCCACCCCCCTCCCCAGGGTGGTGGCTTGCTACAGTGCCCTTGTCAATATCAAACAGAACAGGGAAAATGAACACTCCCGGTTCCAGGGAAGAGGTTCTACCGCGTGGCTGGCAGTGGAGCTGATTGCTGGTTTTCCACTTAGCACACCAACAGCTTCCGCAGAGTGGACGGCAGCCACCGTTCTGGTGACCGTTCCCGCCATTCTCCAGTGTCTGAAGTCAGAGTATTACTGAGCACTGGGTGGTAATATTCCAGGAATCCCCTCCCCCCGAACCCCACCCCTCATGCTCCTGTTTAGTCTTTCCCTAAAGCCCAGTAGCAAGCATCTTATTTCTAAGCCAATCTTCCACATTCAAATCCCCAGCCCAAAGCGCGCCCTGGGGCTTTCCATCTACAGACCATAAAGGAAAAAGCAGTGTAGCTGAGCCTTGACAGACTTTTATCCCCAAAACACATGTCCTGCGGCTACTGTGCTGGAATGTCCACGGCCCCGAAGCACTCGGGGTCCTCTTCCGTCCCAGACAATAGAGCAAGAAAATAAAATGAAAGTGGACTTACTGCTATGGCTTGCAGCCTTTCCTTGTGCAATTCCGCCTCTGCCATCCTGGAGAAGGGCACACAGGGAGGGAAGGAAGAAAGAAAAAACACACGCTGTAGTCACCCAAGGAAATTGATGGACACCCCGGGGGGACTTTGCTAGAAACCCAGGGAGAGCCGAGGGGCGTCCGGGGATCCGCTTCGGAGGTGGCGGGCAGAGCTGTGTGCGCGGCTGGCTCGCCCGGCTCAGCCTCTGGCCCCCGCCCGCCCGGCCGCCTGGCTGCGCCCCAGCGCCGCCGCTCCCTGCATCTCCCCGCCGCCGGCCGCGCCAGTCGGGGACGTGGGCCACTGGCAGCAGCCGGGAGGGCGCGCTCGCCCAGCGCTCGTCCTCCGCCCTGACGTCTCCGCGCCTCGCTCCGCCCCTGGGGTGTGGGGGACCCGCGGCCGCAGCCCCGGGCTGCTCTAAGCGGGCGGGAGACACCGGGGCTGCAGCCGCGGGGAGTGGGGAGGCCCCCAAGGCGCGGCCGGGCAGCGCGCGGGCGGGCTGGCACCCGGGGCGCACCGGGAGCCGCTAGGGCGCACGGTTGGTGCGCCCAGGTGGACACGTGCTCACTGGGGACGTGCAGACGCCAGCTCAGGGGCCTCTGGCAGAAAGCGGGGCCCCAGCACGTCCTGCCTTCTATCTCGTGCCAAACGCTTAGACTCCACACGGGGACATTTCCAACTGCCTCACCCACATGCCTTAAATGGCAGGATCCTCAGCGGTCAAGTTGGCCAAGGGCAGGGTGTAGCTCAACACAGGCCATCCCTCTGTGAGGCCAAATGTGGGTTAGAAAGACAACCGAGAGTTTGTAGTTATAGGTGCTCGGCTAGGCTGGGCTTGATCACTTATTAGCTGTGAAGCCCTGGGCAAGTCACTTAACCACTCTGAACCTCAGTTTCCTCATCTGAAAAATGGAGTGTCTGTCAGTGCTGAATGAGATAAAGTAGGCGTATAAAGGTGCTCTGTAAAGGGCAATCTGTTCTGAACATTATCCTGTGACATTCTGGGCTGAAACTCTGAGAATCTTTACTTCTGTACTCAGTCTCTGAAAGGAAAAGTAGGATCTGGTCACCAAAACACTTCACCTCTTCTTTACTGAAACAGGCGGCAGTTCTAAAGTGCATCTTTTATGCCAGGCCCTGGGCTGGAAATGAGAGATAGATAAGATCCAGTCCAAAAGGAAACAAAAAGCTAAAAACAAAATACGTCTTACCTCCAGGAGGGGGCTGCTAGAATTCCCAACACTCATAAGCAAACTTTCCTCCATAAAATGAAATAAACATGGGGGAAAAAAACCAATGTGACCTCTTTTCATCCTTGATGACTCTATAAATGCAAGACTTAAGAAGACATTTTGAAAGGTAGGCACATCAAATTTCTCCAAATCACCTCTTTTCTGGGCAAATTCTTGCAATTTCTACTAAATCACCTTTTCAGCATTCAGAGAGGTTTCACCTGTCACTTGAAGAGCAATTACTACTCTGCCCGAAGACTGAAGCGGTCACCAAAACAGTTTCACTGATTGATTGTTTTCTCTTTCTTTTCATAACAGGCGTAGGTGGAGCTGTTTGTATCGTAAATCCAAGCCAGCACCAGATTTGACATCCCCCTCCAGTATATCCGGAACTTCTGCTTTCTGGCTAAGACCCATCACTTTCTTCAAACGGTTCATTTTCTCTTCACTTCCAGTGCCAGCTCCAGAGGACAAGTGTTTTGAGGGGTGTTAGCTCACAAATAAACAAAGCTTTTAGTACTTCGGCAGAGTGACTGCGTACCCAACAAGAGTAGAGAATACAAGATGAGCGAAGTGAGACCAGAGAGGTGGAAAGACTCAGCCAGAGTCATGGAGCTAGGATTTCAACTTAGATCAGACCCTCCAGAGCTCATGTGTATAACCACCAGGCACCAGGCTCGGCCAGTAATATGAAGGAGGGGCAGCCCCCAGTGATGAATAAGTGGTCCTTTCCCCTCCAGTTACACAGATATTAAAAAGGAATTAGAAGAGCACAGCAATGTGAATGCACTTAGTGTCACTGAACTGCATACTTAAAATGGTTAAAATGGTAAATTTTATGTTATGTATATTTTACTATGATAAATTTTTAAAAGGCATGATGGAAGGTGAGATGGAGTGGAAGACGGGCTTAGGCATCTTTTGGAAGTGACCAGTTGGAAAGCTTTGAATCTCAAGATAGAAGAATCAGGATTGGGGACACATACCTGGGTGTCATCTACATCGTGGTTATAGCTAAAGAAAGAATGGCCAGGGTAAGAAAACAGAACGAGAAGAGGAGAAAGCCCAGGAAAGGAGGCTGAGGAAGTATCATCTGAAGATTAGAAGGAAAAATCAAGAGGGATGTTTCTACGAAAAGCCACAACAGGAGGAAAGGGTTTTTCAACAGAGTCAAGTGGTTTGGAGAGGTCAAGAAAGATGCAGACTAAGAGGCCTGGGCAGCCAGGAAGCCGTGGGTGACACAGAGAGCTGTGTGTGTGTGTGGGTGAGCCTGTAAGCAATTACACAGACTTGAATGAGTGAGACGTGGGGAAGGAACATCCTTGAGTAAAAACCACTCCTTTCAGATGTTTGGATGTGAAAGATGAAGGTGGTGGGGGGAACAGGAAGGTGGTCTATGGGAAGCAGAGTCAAGTTGAAGGGTTGTTAGATCAGGGGAGACTTGAATGTTTCAGGGCCAAAGGGAATTAGGCATGAGGCAAGTGAGACCAAAGACACAGTCCAAAGGGAAGATAAGTATTAGGTCTCAGATTAGACCAGAGGGCATCCAGATGAGCACTGGTGGCCAAGTTAGGCTTGGAAAGATGGGGAAATGAAGTAGGACAGAAGATGGAACGGGTAAAGATGAAGTCATTTTATTTGAAAGAGAGAGAAGTTGAGGGAGTGTATATTGGAAGCCTAGTTTTCCCAGCTGACGGAAGGGCCATTGGTTGAGACTGATGGGGTGTGGGAGGGGACTTCAGAAAAATAGAAATGGTTTGTAAAGAAACTGTGAGAAATGGGAACAATTAAGACACATTTCCCAGTCAGTAGTATGCATCAGAATCTCCTGGGTCACATTTCTCTGAATACATGTACAAAATTAAATATCTATGGGGTGAGGTAAAAGTTAGGGATGGATTTAGAACCATCGTACTAACTGGGCTTACTAGGAGTAGACAGAAGACTTATGACCAATTTACTTCCTCAGTGGCTTTTAACCGCCTGAGACCCAAGATATACAGGGCTCCTGTTTACTCCGTGTTGACGATTGTCAAAGCAGGGATGGCCAAAAGTCAAAGGAGAGAAGAAATTCAGAATGCTGGACCCTGGGGATTTGTCCAGGGGGAAATGTAGCAGAATCTTCCACATTTTTTTTCTGGCTGCCCCATTTGTGCAGCCCTTTCCATCTTTGGGGAATTCCCATATTACGAGCCATTGTGAGATTCAGAGCTACTTCCCATCATGCAAGCCGGGAAATGCCAGACACTTGTTTCCCAGGTCCTCAGAAGCTATGACATGGCATGCAATCTGGGCTTAGTTAGCCATGTGCACTGGCCAAGGACCTTGAAGACACAGCATTAGAGAACTCTTTCAGGCTGGTTGCTCATCTTTGGTCCTGCCCATTGCTCAAGCCTCCTTCTCTAGCCTTCTCAGCTATTCTGCCAGCTACGTAATACACTTTCGATTCATGCCTTCTCTGCTCCTAGCAACTAGAATCAGTTTCTGCTGCTTGTGACTAAGAACCCTAAGTGAAACAGGAAGGCACGTGAAGAGCAGAGAGAAAACATTTTCTCCTCTTCCAATACTTCTCCCCTCAAAGCTCTAAATTTTAGCATTTTGAAATCATCTAACCCATTACAAACACAGACACTTATAACCCAAATTATGCCATTTCTTTCATAAACTTTTATTGTATAACTATTCTATACTAGACATTAGGCTATGGCTTGGTATTACAAAGAATTCATAGTCTAGTGCTAATATTGGTGACTTTTTGCCCTCCACACATTTGAAATCTCAAAAGATCTATTACAATGGGTGCATAATGTGTGTAACAAATCACTAGTTCTTGCCGGGACAGTAAACCGTGTTGCATAAGCACTACCCGTATTGTCTAACGGTTTTTCTGATAGATGCTGTATTGCACAGCATTATATTGAGAGAATACAGAATGCTAGATTTGCGAAATAGATGTTTTGGTAATAAAAATTGCAGAATCTATTTTAGGGTGTGAGTCCTTTGAGAACCACAGATGATCACAGCCTACTCCCCTGTGGGGAAAACGGGAGCTCTGTAAACTGAGAGGGAAATGACTTGCCAAGACCCATTGAGTGAGTAAAAGTTAAAGTCTTGCTGAACAGAACCTAAGCGTGTGAAACTTCAGAGTAACCTGAAGCTTTCCATTAACAAAAGTAATTTTAAAAGGATGCCAGGTCCTCCAAAATGTTTGTATTTGTATCATCTCTCTTTTGCCTAGGATCTTTTAGAATACATGGTCATTAAAAACATATGTGATGGCTGCACAGGATCAAAAGGAGGGGTACAGTGCTTGGAGCCCTTTTGGCTCCTGTGGTTGTGAACAACTTGGGAAAGTTGATGGGATTTCAAGTATGTGATGTTTTTCTCAATGGGATTCAAATGATAGATCCATAGAGAGAGTCCCCATGGTGCAAGAGAGTGAAAGAAGTTAGAAAACAGGGTGCCAGTGTGGGAAATAAACTAAGCTGGATGTCACTTAAGGTATAGATTGACTAAGCTCTCTACATAGAAGATTCAAAAAGAGCAACTAGAAATCCATCTAAAAATGAATGGTCCAATTTCTATCTGACGGCCTCATTTTCTCTTGGCTAGCCTTGGCAATGTCAGTTGATCAACACTGTGAATTGCTGGAAGAAACCAGGGGCTATAAGGAGAGCATACAGGAATTGGATCTGGATGGTTAGGGGTCATTCTACATTCACCTTGCTGGGTTATTCAGATGTTGATAAGAATTTTGAAAAGTGGGACTAGGTGGTGGGAGGTGGGCATGACACAGAGAAAAGGCATGAGCTGTAAAGACAAGTTAGAATCCCAGCCCTCAGACTCACCAACTGCACAAACTTGAATTCCTTTAGCTCAATTTCCTCATCCTTAATGGGGGATAACAACTCTAACCTCATAAGGATATTGCAAGAAATCAAGATAACAGATGGAAAATGCTTGAGAGTGACCATAGTAGGTGCTCCAAAAATGGCAGGTCCTAATTATACAACCCAATTACTCCTTCATTAAAACTGTCATAGACCAAATCAAGTGAGTGACTTGATTGTACCTACCCTTTTATGTAGGCTTTTTTTTTTTTTTTTGCAATGTAGGCTTTTTCTTTTAAGAAAAGGGGTGAACTATCAATATTCTTTAAGTTTTCCACATTAGTAGGTACTTCTCTTTTTTCATCTTTTAAAAGGGAGGATTCTGCCCTGTGTCATTTATTGTCCAGAAATTTCATTACCAGACTCCCCCTTTAATGATTCATAGACACCTACAGCCTTATCTTTTGGAGTAAGTCAATTTAATGATTATAAATAGGAAGGAATGAGAAGGGAATGCTTAAGAGGACATAGATTAAGTCCTAGGAAAAGATGGAAAGAAAAGCTTAATTGTGGAGTGTTTTGGAAGAGAGCTACATGCCCACATATTAAAGGTGCTCCTTGGTAGAGTTGATTCAAGGTTTGGGTGTGAATTAGCTATAAAGTGGAAAAGTCTTTGGGAAGGCCAGTCTGGTTATCTGATGCTGGTAGACACAATCAGGTCACTGGCTTCCCAGAGAGCTTAGGGGCCAGTCTAGTTTGCCTTAGTACAATGACCATGAAGTGCCCCGTCAGCTTGGAATCCCTTTTTGCAGTGGGACCATCAACACTTTCATTGTTAGCCATGATTCAATCATGCCGCACACATCCTGCAAGTCAGCACTGCTAACAAGAGAGAGATTTCCTGTGGGTTTGGCAGTGCAGGGACAGTAGCCTATCAGTTAAATCCTGTGTGCCCTCCTGGTTGGGGAATGAATAATGAAACTGGGAAAGCCTAGCTTCAGCTCCTACGACCTATGGACGCTGAGCCCTTCTGATGCCCTTTGGCATGTTCAGGGTTTCAATCCTGCATGCCCACCCATTGCCCACCCTCCATACACTCATACACTGGCAAAATGGATCCAACTTGTGTTTGGCCCCTTGGAGCTGGTCTCACTGAGAGGTAATAGCCAGTCAATCTCAAAAATTGCTCCTTACTAAGAGCAGTATGGAGGTTCCTTAAAAAACTAAAAATAGAGTTACCATATGATCCAGCAATCCCACTCCTGGGCATATACCCAGAAAAGATGAAAACTTTAATTAGAAAAGATACATGTATCCTAATGTTCACAGCAAAACAATTTACAGTAGCCAAGACTTGGAAGCAACTGAAGTATCCATCAACAGATGAATGGATAAAAAAGATATGGTGTACATATACAATGGAATATTACTCAGCCATAAAAAAAGAATGAAATAATGCCATTTGCAGCAACATGGATGGACCTAGAGATTATCATACTAAGTGAAGTAAGTCAGACAGATCTATATCATATGATATCAGTTACGTGTGCATTCTAAAAAAAAGATACAATGAACTTACTTACAAAATAGAAATAGACTCACAGACATAGAAAACAAATTTATGGTTACCAAAGGGGAAAGGGGGGAAGGAGGATAAATTAGGAGTTTGGGATTAACAGATACACACTACTATATATAAAGTAGATAAACGACAAGGACCTACTGTATAGCACAGGGAACTATACTCAATATCTTGTAGTAACCTATAGTGGAAAAGAATATGAAAAAGAATAAATATATCTGAACCACTTTGCTGTACCCCTGAAACACAACATTGTAAATCAATTATACTTCAGTAAAAAAAAAATGAATGGGATGTACAGGTTGTCACTCCTATTTGAACTCATAAAAGCTACTCTCATTCTCCAATGGAATATTACTCAGCCATAAAGAGGAACAAAGCTCTGACATCTGCTACAATGTGGAAGAACCCTGAGGACATGATGCCTATTGAGAGAAAACAGTCACAAAGGTCACATTTTCTTGATTCCGTTTATATGAAATGTCCACGGAAGGCAAATCCATGGACACAGAAGTAATCTGGTATTCTCAGGGGAAGAGGAGGGGACATGGAGACTGACTGATTAGTGGGACAGTGTCTCCTTTGGGGCGATAAGGATGTGCTGGAACCAGACAGAGGTGGTGCTTGCGCAACACTGTGAATGTGATAAATGCCACCGAATTGTTCCCTTAAAAACAAAACAATATTTAACAATAAAAAACCTACACCAAAAAAAATTTCTCCTTACCAAATGTAACCCTCCCAGCTGGGGCCTCATGGACAGACAACCTTTCCTCAAAGCAGCTCAAGATAGAGTGGAAAGAGCACCAGACAAAATCTCAACCCTAGGTCCTAATCCTAACTCTGCCACTTACTGTGTGACCTCAGACAAGCAACTTAACTGCTCTGAGCTGAGATTTTCTGTCTGTAAACTGGGCACAGAGATAGCTAACTACCCCACAAGGTTCTTGTAAGGATGAAAGGAACTCATGAATGAGAAGGTGTTTTGAGAACTAACTATAAATGCTCTCAGAGTGGGAAGGACTACAGTGAAAGGGATGCCTTCAAGGTTAGGATCTCAGGGACATAAGGACTGGTCAGTGGGGTGGAGGCAGGGGCTGGGGTGAGGTGATGTTTGTAAGACTGAGAAACATTCTGTAGCAGCCACAGCCTCAACCTACCAGGAGAAAAGACTCAGCTAGCACATAAGACAAAAGAGGCTTCCAGATGTCTGATGGGTTTCTAACACAATCAAACCAATAAATGCAAATGACCAACGCCACCTAGGGCTCTCTTTGCCTCCTTAATGTTCCTCAGTCACTCAAGTGATTTCTGCTTTATCCAGTCAAACAGTTGCACTTCCTGATCTACATATTTAATTAGCTTCGCTAAATGCAGGATAGGGTGTGGGGTCCAAGGATGCAGTGGAAGCGGCAGAGAGAAGCAGGAGAGAAGGAAACAGAGAAACTTGGATCTTTTCTGCCATCTGTGTGTGTGTCAAACTTAGATTGGAAAGCTACCTGGTCCGTGTTTACATGAATGTGCCCTCCTTTCTGCATTCATTCCGAGCTAAATTTATACCACTAGAGGGAAAGGCGTACTTGGGGAGGTGGGGATGGAAAAAGAGTTGACGCAGAGGCGTCCGCTTGGCTGGGAGCCAGGAGCACTGAGGTGGGTGGGGGGTGGGCAGCCCCTCTGGGAGGCCCCAAGGATGGAGCCTGTGCTGACTTGACAAAGGAAGGTGTGTTGTGTTCTGCTGAGGAGGGAGTGAGCACGAACAAGACATTAGATCACGTGTCAGAGACAGCAGTTCCCTGACTCCCACGAGCCCCCAAGTCTGGCTCAACCCTTTGGGAAAGGGACACTCAGCTGTTCTCCAGGCCTCCACAGTGAGAGCAGTGTTTGTCCCTTGGGGAAAAGCAGCTGGCAGGGCCACTTCTGAGGCACAGATGAGCTTGCCTTCTGTACTGATGTCATTCCCATTGTTTTCTCTCCGGGGACAGCTTTCCCGGCGTGGGCGTGGAGGGCAGGGAGGTTGTTGCCTTCCAGGATCTGGGTTGGATTAAGTGCTGTGCACCCACATCTGGATGTCAGATTGTTGATGCCTGCGCTGGGACCCAGGTGTCTCCTGTCAGTCCTACATGATGTCCCCTCTTCCCACTCAGTTCCTCTCTTTCCTCCTCTAGTTCCTCACCTTTCACTCTTCCCTAAGTCAAGCCCCTGTGACACCATCTTTCGCAAGTGGACAAGCCATCACAGTCGAGATAGCTTTTCCTGTGACCAGAGAGCTCTCTGCTAGAATTGAAGATCTCCCGCTATAGACAGGCAGTCAGTCCATCTCCCTCCGGGGCTCGGTCCCCTTGTCGCACGGAACTCCCCTTTGTTGGGATGGGGGAGGGGAGGCCCCTGGGGTTCTGGGGTGGTTCTCCTTTGTTTCAGGCTCAGAAGTCACCAGAGCATCTGGCCAGAGCTTCACCCTGTTTTTAGTCTCCAGTCCCCATACTCCTCTCCGGAGAACTTGACACCTTCTTCATCTGTTTGTCCCATTCCAAATTTGGTGCTTTCTCATACCACGAGCTATGCCTGGAATGCAGCCTCCCCCTCCCTTTTCTAACTTTCCAAGTCCCCTCTTGTTAACTCTACAGCATTCCAGAAATCCCACCCCCTCAGGGTATGCATGGTGGTCCCTTTGGGAAGGAAAAGTGGTTATCCCTCCCAATTTCTAACATAGTGTGTGACTTAACAAGTTATTTACTTAACTTGTCACTCTCTCAGTTAACTCAAAAATCATAAAGTCAGAGCCCTGAAGGAGATCTCAGATACATCAGCGTCCCACAAGCCACCATGATGGTTGTCTGCATGTAACAAAGCTACTTAGGTTGGCAGGAAGCATGGATTGGACAAACTGGACCTTAAATCTCAATTCTACCACTTAATGACCTTAAGAAATTTACTTCTCTGAGCTTAAGTTACTCTGTGTGTAAAATGGGAAAGATATCAGTATCCATTTTACAAGATTACTGTGACAATCAAGTGATATAATGTATTCATCATGTATGTAACTCCTGACATATTGAAGGTGGTCAGTGAATACTCTTTTATAATCATGACCATAATCTCATTTATTCATCAATATCTGTATCATTCTGGGTGTGTTTCTGCCTAGATGTGCCTGTGTCCGAGTGAAGGCTCCTGAGTCACTTGTTAGCCCATCACTGGGTGCTATGGACTGCATGTTTGTGCCCCCTCCCATTCAAACGTGGAAACCCACATCTCCAGTGTGATGGAGATGGGGCCTTAGAAGGCAATTAGGTCATGAGAATGGAGCCCTCATGATGGGATTAAAGAAGAGGCAGTAGAGAGCTTGCTTTTCTCTCTCCTTCCTCCATATGAGGAGACAGCAAGCAGACAGCCATCTGCAAAGCAGGACGAGGGCCCTCAGCAGCAACCCAATCTGTTGATACCCTGATCTTGGACTTCCAGCCTCCAGAACTGTAAGAAAAAATGTTTGTTGTTTAAGCTGCCCAATTTATGGTGATTTGTTACAGCAGCCCGAGCTAAGACCCCAGGTGTGCCAGATATGGTCCTCAGACTAGACCAGCACTTACTCATGAATACTCCTGACTCTTGCTTCTTGCCTCTAGAGTTTGCTCTCCAAGGTCTTTTGATGCTGTGCAAACCTTTTTGTAACATTTTGGCTTTGCCAAATTCTTATCATGAGAGACTGAAGGAGACAAAAGTGCAAAGTGTTTTACGGGGTGAATTATGTTACCACCTAGAACAGTGATCTAAGCTTTGCAGGAGGGCAGATCACAGAGTCCTTTTGAGAATCTGGTAAAAACTATGGACTTAAGGGCAATGCACATGCCTACAACATTTTGTATACAATTTCTGAGCTTTCTGGAACCCTTTGAATTCTTCCATGGACACTCTTAGAAGGCCCATGGACCTCTGTTTAAAAAAAAAAAAATCTTCTCTGGAACCTAGACTATCAGAGGAGTTGAGAGAGACGGGAGAGAGTTGATTTATGAGCCGGGAAGCTCAACCTGGTTATTAATGTAAGAGACCGGAAGTCTGGGTCTTTGCTGCTCAGCCCTGTCACCTCCTGCCCCCACCAGGGACCTTGCCAATGGCTGCCCAGGCTGCCCCCTCTACACACTGAGAGCTGCCCTACCTTCGTTCTCTTTCATAGTTTCTGGCAGAGAAAAGGCACAGGCGCCAATGAACCCCCTTCCTGGGCATGAGCTACCTCTACAGTGTTTCTCCCAACCCAAAGCTTCCTCAGACCAATGCCTATCCAGCAGTTAGTCCTTCTAGAGTGGCCCTCACTGGTCTCCCCCAGAAGGGACCTGTCTTGCATCTGTATACAGTAAGGATCTTATCAATCCATTCTTGCTTCCCAGGATTAGGTTGAAACTGTTTTCTATTCTAGGTGGAAACAATAAAAAAAAAAAAACAAAAAAAACAAAACAAAACAGATATCAGAACCCGGAGTTTGAACAGAATAATAAAATGGCTTGTCCACATCACCCTCAAACTGTGTTAGGCTTTATCCCATCAGGCATCTTATGAGTAGCCTCCAATATTCAAAATCCACTTTCCAAAGGCCTGCCCCGCATTCCTGCCTCTATCACTGCCGGCTGAAGTCATTTGACTTCCATTTTGGAACTTCCAGTGAGAATTCAAGCTTGATCCAAAACCACTGGCCTCTCCAGCTTCCAAGGAAAACAGACTGTTGCTGAATTATAAAGACTCTGTTAGGTTGCTGGGAGCCAAAACAAATGGAGCTGGCTTTTCCTTAATAAGGGGGAAGCAGCCTTTCCAAGGTGGTGACCTAATGAGGCAACCGACAAATAGGTGTCAGGTTTCAAACCCCACCCCCGTGGAAAGCCAGGCAAAGGATAATGTCTTTCAGGATGAACTTCGACTTCGGAGCAGCCTGGAGATTTCACACTTAACCCTCTGAGTAAATGAAGTCCTAAATTTGATAATCCTAGTATTTAGAAAACATTGTAACTGCCCTAGTCCATAGAGAAAACATTTATTTGATAAGAATATGACCACTGGTGGAAAGAAATGGGCAAAGATACTCTTTTGCCATTTTACTTTCATAGGAGTACAAACTAGTGTTTTCCCTAGTTATAATAAAGCAGAAACAAATTAAGAAAAAGCCGAAAGTTTCCAAGTTTCTTTCTCAATTAAATAAAGATCTGAAGAGTATTGGAGAGAACAGTTTGAATTTGAGTGTAAAAGTTTTTTTGGTTTTTATCTTTAATAAACACTGATGTGATGCTTACTCTGTCCCTGGATCCCTTCTAAGTGCTTTGCAAACATTAACAGATGTAATCCTCACAACAGCCCTATGAGGGCAGCATTATTATTATACCCATTTCACAGATGAGGGCACTGAGACACAGAGAGCTCCAGTCACACAGCTCTAAGTGGCAGATGTAATAATATCAGGTAACCTGCTCATGCTGTTGGAAGCCTGTATCTGTGTGGGACTATTTAAATGTTGGGAGGATTTATCTGCATAAATAAAACTCATTTCAAAGAGGTGAAAGTGATTTCTTTTCTTTTGAGGTTCTTGGAATATTATCCTCTCTGAGAGTTAAGACCTTAGATAACAATAAAAGGGCCAGAGAGCTAAGCCAACTTCTTCCGTCATTCCTTTCTTTCTTTCTCTCCCTCCCTTCATCCCTTGTTTCCTTCCATCCTTCCTCCCTCCCTCCCTCCCTTCCCTTCCTTCCTTCCCGGCATACATATTGGGCACA
The DNA here is from genome assembly GCF_965194825.1 of Balaenoptera physalus. Lineage (NCBI taxonomy): Eukaryota > Metazoa > Chordata > Mammalia > Artiodactyla > Balaenopteridae > Balaenoptera > Balaenoptera physalus. The sequence continues at coordinate 23,650,779 of NC_138886.1, forward strand.
CACTTCACACCAAGCATCGTCCCAAGTGCTGGGGATCAGCAGAGAACAGGACAAAGAAGCTGCCTTTTTGCATTTCCATTCCAGGGAAGGGAGAGGGACATTAAAAGTAGGAAAATCCGGGGGCTTCCCTGGTGGCGCAGTGGTTGAGAATCTGCCTGCTAATGCAGGGGACACGGGTTCGAGCCCTGGTCTGGGAAGATCCCACATGCCGCGGAGCAACTAGGCCCGTGAGCCACAACTACTGAGCCTGCGCGTCTGGAGCCTGTGCTCCGCAACAAGAGAGGCCGCGATAGTGAGAGGCCCGCGCACTGCGATGAAGAGTGGCCCCCGCTTGCCGCAACTGGAGAAAGCCCTCGCACAGAAACGAAGACCCAACACAGCCAAAAATAAATAAATAAATTAAAAAAAAAAAAAACCGCAAATGAGTTTTAAAAAAATAAAAAAAAATAAAAGTAGGAAAATCTACAATCTAACTTCAGAAGTGTTCTGAAGAAAAGCACCCTAAGGGGAGAGAGTGGGGATGAAGGAGCAACACTCCATCAGAGAGACCTGAATACAGAGCGAGTGACAGAGCTATGCAGATATTCAGGGAATTGTGTCCGGGCCGAGGGAGCAGCACACAGGAAGGCTCTGCACCGTGAGTGTGCTCAGCATCCGTTGGAGTCGCAGCCAGGAGGCCAGTGTGATGGTGGCAGAGGGGGCGAGGGGTTGAGTAGTGGGAAAAGAGGCCGAAGGGTGGCCCGGTCAGATCATGGCCTTGGGAGGGTTTGGACAAGCTGTGAAGGGATGTATTTACACCTTCAAAACATCACTCTGACTGCCCAGATGAGGGAGGGAAGATGTGAGCAGGAGATCAGATGGAGGACCATGCAGGATTCATGTGAGAGAATGATGGAATGGTGTGATCGTGGTAGACAGAATAATGGTCTCAAAGATGTCCACGCCTTGATCCCTGGAACCTGTGAATGTGTTACCTTACGTGGCCAAGGGGACTTTGGCAAGAGTGGGCATAGGTGGGTACTGATGGAACCAGTGCCTGGCCAGATCCAGGAAACCTTCACTCCAGGGCTGGAGGAGAGGAGTGGCAGGGGACAAGAATCCAATGTCAGCTAAAGAGAGGGGACACAGACCCCTAGGGTTCAACCCCCAGCTCTAGTGCTTACAAGGTAGAGTGTAAACTTGGGGAAATTACATCATTTCTCTTAGATCAACTCCCTCGATCAGAAAACGAAATTAATAGTGCCTGACCCATATGGGTGTTTTGAGGGCAAAAGGAGACAATCCATGTCGAGCCCTGTGCCTGGCAGGTAAGAAGCGCTCTCATAAATGCTGAGTGGCAGCTTTCCTACAAAAGGTGTTGAGTTCCGTGGTTAAGAGCATTGGTGCCAGGATGCTCTGGGTTCAAAGACCAGCTCCATATTTATCAGATAGGGGACGCTGGGTGAGGTACTTAACTTGCATCAATTTCATCTTAGGTAAACTCAGGTTAATAATATCTACCTTACGGGGTACATGGGAAGGTCTGTGTTGGCTTTTATTATTCTGGTGATGAAGATGATAAATAATGCATGCCTTGTAAAAATGTAATTAGTGTTGACTTCAGGTCTTAGGAATCATAAAATATGAAACGAAAATCTAAAGGATAGTTTTGTCATATAAAATTAAGAGTCTTTGTAATCAGATATTTAAGTGACTCATAGTTTTGCCTAATCAACATGCAGTGAAAGGATGATGTAACGTTAACTACATGCACGGTAAATGAAGATGCTCTCAGCTTTGCCTTCATCAGCGTGATTTCACGATGCTGTGAGTCCCACCTCGTACACTCAGGCAGCGAGGGCCTCTGCCTACAGCTTAAACCTTGGAGAGGGCTGCTTTGAGGAAATCACAATGAGTTTGCAAGAAGATGCAGATGCAGTCTTGGAGAACTAACATCCTCTGCCTGTTAGCCAGCTTGGATTTTAACCTCCCACCCCCTCCCTCACCTGGTTTGACTGTAGGCCTCTGAGTCATTACACCTGGGCCAGGGACTGAGAGCCAGGGACTTCGGCATTTACCGATGATTGGAAAACCCCTCAAGATGTCTGTGCCAAAAACAGAGGCCACAATAGTATTCCCACTCGGCAGGGTAATTGACTCAGCAGTTTAGACACATACAGATGGCCCTTCTATGGGCAAAATGATGACCTTGAACTCCATAATCTGAAGAGCTAAGTGCTAAATGTGCAGCATTTCCTTAAATGCCTCTGAAAGGACTCCTGGGACTGTAATGAATGTTCATTTGACACATCTTATCAAGGAAATCAGAGAGAGCCATCCTGCCCCTCCTCCCAGGGTTTGGCTGAGTTAGGGAGGGATGGGGGAGCTTCCGGGAGGAGTGTGGCACTAGGATGTGACAGACCTGGGTATAACCAAGAACCACATGGCCTCCGTCACAATCGGTCCCTGTGTTGACATCAAACCGCCGACCAAGCTGCGGGTCTTGTCTGCTTGGCCTCAGGTTGTACTCCAAATCCTCGCTACTCCTCGTGTGGTCTGTGGACAGCAACATCCATACCAAGGTTGAAATGCAGCTTCTCGCTGGCCTGAAACCTACTGAATCAAATCCTGCATTTTTATAGGATCCCCTGGTGATCTGTGGGCAGATTCAAGTTTGAGAAGCACCGATCGATCTAGGGCCTGCTGGGTCTCAACTGTGACAGCACATTAGACCCGGGCTGCTTTAAAGTAATACCCATCCCTGGGGACCTACTCCAGACCAACTATATTAGGGTCTGTTTTCAAGTTTTATTATGCAGCTGGGATTATGAGCCACTGATCTAGAGTTTCACTGATGATGATGATAGCAAAGATTGCAGGTAAACTTATTGAGAACTTACATATGTCAAACTCTTGTTATCACTATATTAACTCATCACAGTCCTACAAAGAGGTACTATTATTTTCTCCACTTCAGAGATGAAGAATTAAGAAACCATCTAAGGTCACAGAGGGCAGACGGGGCAGAGACGAAATTTGTACTTTTAACTTTGCCGCAAATCACTGAGCCTGCCCCAGACTGACCTTATCAGAATCTCTGGGGGTGGGGACCTAGGGACCCACATTCTAAACTTATGTACCAGGTGAATCTTTTTCATACTAAAGTGTAATACGTGAGAACCCCATTTTATCTGCTCCCGAAGGGGCTTCTTTAATTTAGGACTTTGGAAGTTGAGAAGAATCAGAGTACTCTGAGGGAGCTATGATGAATTTGCTCAGCAAATTTGGGTATCATGCACTGGTATGTTTATACACAAAGCTGTTCATAATTTACACAACACAGATACAAGTAGTGTCGTGAGTAGTCACACTCACGCCTCTAAAAACTGGTCAGATCTTCTAACCACAGATGGTGCCCGCTTTAGTCCAGGTTTCATCCTGTGGTTCCACATGATCCCTGACTCAGAGTTTTCCTTTTCCCAGTTGTTAGCCATCCATCCATCCATCCATCTGTCCTCCCAGTGATTCATCCACCCATTCATTTATCTATCTATACATCCAACCATCTACCCATTCATTCATCTGTTTATATATCCAACTGTCCATCCATCCATCCATCCATCCATTATTCAACACCTTCCTTTACTGTCTTGGAACTGGGGTATAGAGTTGAGTAAGGCACAATCCTCAAGGAGCAACAGAAACATTAACACACTTTTACAAAACAATGAATAAAGTTTGGTGACAGGGACAAATCCAAGATGCACTGGGGGTAAAGCGGAGGAAGCCAATTCCAGGTGTCTGGGGATGCCGCCAGAGGAGGGTCCAGGAAGGCTTCCCAGAGGAGAGAAAATGAAAACTGAATTTCAAAGGATGCATAGGCCCTCAGTAGGGAAGAGGATGGTCCATAGGGAGAGGGGAGAGGCTGTGCAAGGGCCAGGAGGCACAAGAGAGTGCCGTGTGTTTGGGGCACTAGAAGCCACCCCGTTTTGAAAAGGGATGTGCAAGATGGAGGAACGTGAGAGATGGCACTGCTGAGATGAGGCAGGAGCCAGGTCACAGCTCTGCTTAGCACATCACATATCCTCCTGCGGGTGAGGGGAGCCACTGAAGGGGGAAGCAGGGAAGTCACTTTGGAAAGATCACTGGGGGCTCCTTATTGAGAATAGATTGTTGAGTAAGGGAGTCTCCCTGGAGGCACGGAGACTATTTTCAGAGTCTAGAAAAGAGATGAGAAGCTCCTGAATTGAAAATAATGGTTATGACAACTGCAATGGGTTGAACAGTCCCCGAAAGATATGTCCAAGTTCTAATCCTCGGTACTTGATAAAATGACCTTATTTGGAAACAGAGTCTTTGCAGATGCAGTTAACTTAAGGACCTTGCTATGACGGCATCCTGGATTGAGGGTGGGCCCTAACCCCAATGACTGGTGTCTTTATAAGAGAAAGGAGAAGGAGATTTGAGACACACAGACCCAGAGGGGAAGGCCATGTGAAGACAGCGGCAGCCTAACTGGAGTTAGGCAGCTACAAGCCAAGGAACACCAAGGATTTCGGCAGTGACCAGAACCTAGCAGAGAGGCATGGGACAGATTCTCCCTCAGAGCCTCCAGAAGGAACCAACCCTGCTGACACCTTGATTGCAGACTCTGACTTCCAGCACCGTGAGAGAATACATTTCTGTTGTTTTAAGCCCTGCCAACACCCCTCCCCTGCCAGTTTGTGGTAATTCGTTTCATTTGCCCTAGGAAACTAATACAGCAACTAACATTGACTACTGACTCTATGCCAGGCACCCCATGAAGTACTGCATAGGTGCTGGTTCATTTAGCAAACCCCACATTCCATAAGGTAAGTATATTATCATCATTCCCATCTATCAGATGCAAACACTGAGGCAGAGGGAGGTTTAGTCATTTACCCAGGGTTACAAAACCAGTAGGTGGCTGAGCAGGTTTTTCACGCAGGCAGTCTGGGAGCACAGCCGGTGCTTTCAGCTCCCTGGTCTAATGTCAGAGAGATAGAGACGAAGGAGCAGACTTGAGTAGGTGGGGAGAATTACCAGGACCTGGCAATTCACCGGGCATCTGGAGGGCGGCAGGAGGAATCGAACCTCCCGGATTTCACGTGCTGTGGTGCCTCCATCCTCTAGTTTACATCAGCCTCTGTCTTCCACGCCACACCACCCCCCGGGATGCGCTCACCTGTCCAACTCTCTAGTCTGCTCTTTGCACCTGGTTCTCAAGGAGTCCTCCTTGGCTCTCCCCATATATGTCCTTAAAATGGCTCTACTCCTGTTGATTCCCTGGACAGTGGTCTCACTACCTCCTTTTCTCACTTTCGGTTCTGGCTGTTCTTACATCTTTGAGCTCCACCCCGGCACTCAAACTTCTCCTGACCCTAGAATCATCATGTTTCTTCTGGTGTCTGCTCTCAGCATCCCTGCCCCTTTCCTCCCACTGTCCCCATCTCCCTGTAAAACGAGAAGGCAAAGCATCCAGGTGAAGGGCTGGGAGGAAAACCATGTCTTCCAAGGGAAAAGGTTACATACTTCTACGCTGTTTTCCTCTTTCCCTTTTAAAAATTTCCCATTCTCTCAGCCCAAGGCTGAGACCAAAAAAAAAGCATGCAGAAATACTTTTTGCTCCTTTATATAACTTAGGTTTTTTTCTGGTCCACAGTGAGTGAATTACATTAGCCTGGGCTGCAATGATAAAGCAGAGTCTGCTGTGTTATTGCCATATAGATGTGTACATTGCTATTTCAAGAAATTGCCAGCTCCTACAATTCCCTCTGTGGGTCTGGGATGGCAAATCTGCCAGTGAGCATAACTGATTGATTAATTTAAAGGTGGGTATTAGCACCGTTCCACATGTCTAGTTTTAAAATGGTCTTTTATTATACTCTAGGATAAAATTTCATTGGAAAGGTCCAGGATATTAAAAAGACAAATATTTTAAATTAAAAAAATAGAAACTTAGACCTACAACCCAGGTGCCCCTACACTTCCACTGACCAAAGTTCATTGCCAAAAGTGGAACCATTTTGGAGACATAATTATGTAAAGGAATAACGAGAAATTCAAAGGCTCAAAAACTTGGAACCCCCTTTGAGAAGCACACAGGTTTATATGATAGAATACTATGTTTTACATTGTTTATCTTTGTTCTTAGACATCATTTCACAACATTCTACAAAGTGATATTATCATCATCCTGACATTTTCATCTGCTTTCAAACATTCAGATTGTTTTTAGAAAAGCAATCATCTTATCTGGGAAGAAATTTGCCATGTACCGTGTTGGTTTGCCAGCATCTTAAAATACCCTAAGATTAGATTTTCCTTTCATTCCAATACTATTTTATATATAGCCTATTTTGTATTCAAATATATCAAAGATATTAAATATTTATTAAAATTGTTTCTAGGTATTCATATTAAGTTCACTTTACTTAGAGTTGACTTTTACTCCTCATGGTCTAGCTACAGAACATAGTAAGTAATGATTAACTGACTAGTGCCTACGGAGTGGTCTTTAATGAACATAAACCTTCATTCAAATGACAGACAATCCAAAAGGGGATAGCTGGAACTTGCTCACACTCACTCAATCCATGTGTTGCGATGACACAAAATCACAGGGATTGAGAGATAACTTGCATTTTCCTTTGAGTAAAAAAAAAGGAAACTTATTAAAATAAGAAAAATGTAACCATTGAAAAACTCCCAGTGAGCTAGTGGGAAGGAAAGTTCAGTGCATTTGCAGTGGAAGGATCAGAAAGGTAGATTCCTCTTTCATTGGTTCGTTTAACAATATTTAACAAGCACCTGCTATCTGGTGGGCACAGTGCTAGTTTCTGGGCTCCTAGTGAATGAGTTTCAGGAAGAATGAAGAGAGAAACTCCTTCTGGGGCTTACAGATCTTTTTGTTAACTCTCCCTTATTAGACTTTGGGGAAAAGGGAGCCCAGAGAAATCCACAAAACAAAGTCTTTCAAATCAGAGCTCAGTTCAATGCCAGTATTCCACTTACTAGGGTTCTGTCTGGGGACAAGCCACTTAAACAATCTGAACCTTCATCTGCAGAATGGAAATGATAACAATTTATAAGATTGTCATGTGGATTACACAAAACAGTGGGCACACTGGAAGTGCTCCAAAGTAACATCTTCTAAGCAGTAAAGAATATTATAATAAATATTAACTGTTTGTGTTTCTGTCTCTCTCCCTTCCTCTTTGCTCCTGCCTTGTGGCCATTGCCTAACCACTGGCATGATTTTGGTGAGCAGGCCTACTTAGCCTAAATTCCACAAAGCAATGAGGAAATTGTTTTCTCTATGTTTAACTGCAAAGTACTGTGGCTTAGAGTAAAAGTAGCCAGACACAAAAAGCTACGGAATGAATGATTCCTTTTATGTGACATTCTGGAAAGGGCAAAACTATAAGGACAGAAACCAGATGAGTGCCTGATAGAGGCTGAGGATGGGGAGAGGGAATTGATGACAAAGGGGTCCAAGGGAACAAACAATTTGTGATGACGGAAATGTTCTGTATCTTGGTTTTGCAGGTGATTGCACACCTGTATATATTTGTCAGCACTCACTGAACTGCACCCTTGAAAAGGGTGCATTCTACTGTATGTAATTTATATCTCGATAAACCTGACTTTGAAAAAAAGAAGACTGTGCTTTGGGACCTTCAAGGTTTCCTTTAAGAAAAAAATCTATGATCAGTACAGGAAATGAGCAGTGCTCCTGGGAATACTCTTGTACAAAACTAACTATAATAAAGACAGACACAGATACTCCTCCTAAGAGAGGTACAAAGTTCTCTGGGAATTCAGAGGCAAGAGAAACATCCATCCACGGACACCAAGGCATACTTTATGGAAGAGGTTGCATTTAAACCGGGCCTGAAGCGTGCAGTTAATCTCTGGGTTTTTTTTTTTTTTTTTCTTCTCTACCAACTATGATGAATATCTTAGACTCCAGCCTCTGTTTATAAATTGCTTGCAAATTTTATTATGTTTGATTATTCTTCTAAAAGTTTGTATATTGTAATGTATTTGCCAGAGATTAAATGATTCACATTATCTTGCCCCTTAAAAAACAATCATGGTTTTGAGGCAATGTTTTCTGAGTTTGTGGTCTTTAGGAAATTGTTTTTACATGCCCACTTATAAATGTTCTTCCATTCAATGAAATGAAGAAAAGTAGAATGTCATTAGAGGAGACATCATGACCAGGTGTAAGAGGCTGGAATGGGGTCCAAAAATTTAGATTCTATGACTCACAAGTGACTCTATAAATCAAGAAAAAAAAAGATCAATAATCCAAAAGAAAAAAGCGGGTGGGGAAAACTATGTAAACAGACAGTTCAGGAGAGGAAACACAGTGGCTCTTAATCATATGAAAAGATGTTCAATTTCAATGTAATTAATGAAATGGTTACTTCTCTTAATATACACGCCTATGAATCACTGAGACAAGATCAACAGTCCGGTAAAAAAAAAAATGAGCAAAGTAAATGAATAGACAGTTCATAGAAGAGATAATACAACTAGCCTTGAAACATACGAAAAGATGCTTAAACTCACTCATACTAAGAGAAAGGCAAATTAAAGCTGCACTATTTTGTACTCATCGGGCAGGTAAAAAAAAAAAGTTTACCAAGTTTGTTAACACAGTGTTAATGAGGGTGTAGGAAAATCAGCTACTGCTGGGGCAAACTTTGTGGAGAAGCACTTGGCAGTGTCTATTAAAATTACAAATCACAATGATTTTGACTGAGCAATTCCACTTCCACGAATTTTATCCTATAGATCATCCATGTGCAAAATGAGTTGTACCACGTTATTCACTGCAGTTCTGTTTGTAATAGCAAATGAATGCCCCTCATTGGGTTAAATGGGTTTTTATACATCATACCAGAGAACACTACTCCACTGTAAGAGGCAGTGAGAAAGCTCTTCATAGGCTGATGAGAAGCAATCAGATATATTAGAAATCCAGAATCTCAGGCTCTACTCCAGACCTCCGGAATCAGTTATCTTCAGTATAACAAGATCCCCAGAGGATTCCCATGCACGGGAAGGTTTCAGAAGCCCTGGTCCAGCTAGTTCCTACTCATGGTCACTTCAGGCTTGACTTGCTTCTGGAAGTCTTCTCTCACTCTACCTTTATTCTACCTAATCTACATTGACTGCCTTTCCCTGGTCTACCACTATCCCATGTGTTTCTCTCCATATTATTTGCCACATTATAAGTTTCTGGGCTCTTCTGTCACCCCCACCAGGAGATATTCACTGCTGTCTCACAGTCCCTAAGCTAGAGCCTGGTAATATGTAGTAGATGCTAAATAAATATCTTTTTGGATAAATAAATGGATGAACCAGGCCAAATAAAAGTGGGAGTGGGAAAGTTTGCTTAGTGATCTTTTTGCCATTTACCTTTTTCTTCGATGTTTCTCCTTTCTGGAGAAACTGCCCACCGATTAAGAAAGAACAGGGCACCCTTGGGAATAGCTCCTCTCCCCTTACTCCCCCAGGCCAATAGCTGCAGGCATTTGAACAAATACATCTTCCAGCTCTTTGCTTGGCCATGGATTCAGCTCAGATTAGAAATAGAAGCTTTAGGTTCAGATGACATTTTCGAAGGGCCAGAAATTCCCTAGAAATCCTAGCTCCTTCTTGCTCTAGGAGATGGGTTTCCTGAATTGACTCAACTTTATTTGGGAGCATTCGCTAACTGTTGCTCAAACTGCTGCAAAATTCCAACCACACAGAGGAAAAGGGCTCTACGAAAAGCCCAAGCACGTGGTGCATCAGAAACGATTTACCATCATGTGTGCATGTGACTTCCAGGAGTGAAATGAAAGGGTTGCTGGCCAAATCACAGCACCGCTGGAGTTCCCTCCAGAGGTGGGCGGCACTGATGGCAAAGGAAAGCAAACAAAAGAAACATTCTTTCTACTTGTGAGTGAAACAAAGATCCCACTGAGAAAAGTGAAGTGAGCAGGAGAGCTGTAAAATCAACAGAAATGGGGGCTGTCTGTGGAGCAGGCATCTGGTTTCAATGTAAACATCCTTAAAGTGTTTCAAGAATGAATGTACATTTGAATAATTTATTATTAAAATTTTTTTTTTCCTTACCATGGATATTTAGGGCAGATTCAGCATTGAAGAGATCCTTCCATATGCCCAACTCAACTGGAGTTCCCACTAAGTTTAGACATTTTCTGAGTGGAATATTGAGAGGAAAACATTTGAAAGCAAACTAAACAGAGCTGCCTGTGCAAACCCAGGATTGCCTGGTTCGATGCAGGTATATTTGGAAAGAGCCACGTGAACACAGCACACTAAGTAGATTGTACACTTTGCGCAGGAAACCTGAAGTGGGGTGGAGGCAGGGGTGTAACAGTCTCTTCCTGCACTGGTTTCTGTCTGGAGTTTCTTCATTGGCAAAGAAACTCATCTTGAATTGCACTTGCTCCTTCCTTCTGATCATGAATTGAATACACAGAGTTCTGAAAAATGCTCTAGAAAAGAGGTTGCAAATTAGTGACCAAGACGTGCTTTGTTAGGGCCAGATTATGTCTTTAAAAAGAATGTATTAAAGTGGTTGCCAACATTTTAAAAATTTCTTCATGGCAACAATTGGCTGGATCCAAGTAGAATCCATTTGCTAATGACCTTTAGAAAAGACAGGCATCCCAGTTTGCCCCAACCCATGGTACACACACACACACACACACACACACACATCCTAGGGCAGCCCTCTGAATGAGAAGGAAATGAGTTTTGTCTCCACTGGTTGGCCACCTTACTTGGTTACTTGGTATGGCGTGATTCTTTTTCATATGATAGCAGAACTTTTTCTTTTCTGTTTCTTTTTTTTCCGCTATTTTCTTTACATTATACTACTTCTGTAGAACTCTATAATGTTAATTTTTTGTATTTTTTTCTTTTTTTCCTTCTTTAATGAGGAACCAACACCCCAGTGTTGGGGGCATCTTTGTCAGCTGTCTTTGTCTGAAAGGTAAGGGAAGCGATAGACCTTTCCCTGGCATTTCTTATTTCATGAGGCTCCTTTGGCTTCCTGTCTTTCTGTGCTTAAATATAACCCTGTAGGGGTTTACCTACAATCTTGACTTCTGGCTTTTTCTTGATAAGTCAGGAGGTCTGGCATATTGGCCACACAAATCACTGCTCCTGCACTCAGGCAGGCTGAAGGAACAATTTTGTCCCATGCGAGCAATAGAGCTGTGTCAGTGATGCCTACCGGCCTGGAGCTGTTTAGGCTCTAAATGGCAAAGCATAGCCAGGAATTAAAGTCATGGATTCCAACGTAGGTACCGTTGACTTTAGCCAAGGTGTCCGAACATACAGAGAAGGAAACAGGTTGACTATGGTTCCTGGGAGCAGGGGACCAAGAAGACTTATTTGCCTCTGAATGACTGCATCCTAAATGCAGGGCTCAGCCCTTGGTGCCTTGTATTTCAGTGTTCAGAAAATGTCTGTCAGATTTAGAAGATGGAGATCACAGGTTGAATTCTGGACAAGCAAAATGGTCCTGAATCGTTCTACAAGATCACCTAATACTTTAACTTTTATAATGAAAATATGTTGTAAAATTGCAATTTCTTAAAACACTTGATTCCTAGAAAATAGTTTTTGGTTTTTTTCCAACCTACGAAAACACATTTGTACTTTCGAGAGCAATTCACATATAGCTGGTCTTAGAAATCATAAAGCTCATGATATCCCAAGTAAGGAAACCAGCTCCAGGTAAGAAAACAGACTTGTTCAAGAGCAGACCAGCGGCAGTCTGGACAAGAATGATCTCTTGATTCCAGGGATTGTTTTCCAGCACTAGGGATTTGCCCAAGCCCAAGAAAGTGGTTCTAAGACAGTAGGGTACGTGACCAACTTCAATAGTCTGTTGAAGAAACGTGGAGATGCCTGGCTACATATTGTGAAAGGCCTGGGCTCTTCTGAAGGGCACCCGGACCTGTCAGGCTGACTCCTGCAAAGGCTAATGGGCAGCCCAGAGGGGTAGAGATGGCAATACAAGAGCTGCCCCTATCGCCTCACCCTTAAGGCAGATGGCCGTGTTGTCCTGGGGGTCCTAAGGGGGGGAACACATCCCATCCCAACATCAAACCGCGATTCCCCAATTCAGAGCATACACGTGTCACTGTCAGTCATGACAAGACACAGCACATGACAGCACATGGAATCAGACATTTAACTTATGAAATATCACGACTCTGTTTCTAATATAATGGTATAAAGATCACAGAGTATTTCATCGACATAGAAAAAAGCGAAGGTTTGCCAAAGGGACTGCCATCTTGTAGACCACCCCCACCCCCCGCCCCACTTTTCTTGTTCCTCTTATAGTACCTGGTTACCTACAGACTCTAGTGCCCTATTGGGAACAAGGACCCGGGCAGCCTATGTGTCCCGGTGCAGAAGGGCAGCTCAGCTCACCAAGTCCAAAAGGAAAGAGCACAGGCGCCAGGCATGTTTGCCAGGGTTCGTAGCCTCTCTTTCCCCTCATCTGCCTGGTCCCTCCATTCAAGCGAAAAAACACAATTCTACTTTACTCCAAGTGCTGAATCAAATAAATGCCCTAAAATAAATTAAGTATATAAATAAGAAGATGGCCTTGTAACAGCATAAAACTCAATTTGAGCTGGTAAATATTTTGACAAAACTGGTTAAAATAATACCTTTGGTGGAGCCGTTTTGTGGTCTTTAAAATTATGGAGTCATAGCTTTTTAGAAATGGGAGGACGCTTATTTCCTGATTCAATATTTGTTGGCGCCTACCCATACGGGCAACATTTAGTGACATCATGTATGATTATTCCTTTTACTCAGAAATGCTTCTCTGTGACATCAAGTGACTGGCAAGAAGAGCTATTTGATTCTTATGTTTCTGGTGCGATTTCCCACCACCCTCTTACACATGCTTCAGTCCAACCAGACGTATGCCTGTTCTCTCCTCCATGCTTTTGCTCTTGTTCTCTCGTCACCCCTGCCATGCCCACTGAGCCTCATCCCTATGTCTGTTAAAATCCTCATGGAGCCAGATGGCCTGGGTTTAACTCTAGGCTTCTGCAAACTAGCTGTGTGACTTTGGACAAGTTTCTTAATCTCTCTGTACCTTGGTTTCCTCATCTGCAAAATGAGGAAAGAATGGTACTACCTCATTGAGTTGCTGTGATGATTAAACGAGATACTAGACCTAAGACACTTACAACAGTGCCTGAACCAGATCTATGCCATCCTTCCTTCAGCCTCCAGGGGATATTATTGGTGCTTTTTTCTATTGGGTTCTATCTAGAACCCTAGACTCTGTGCATGTAAGGATACTTTGATATGGTTCTAATAATTATTAATTAATACAAATTAATAATTAATAAGCAAACTTATTTGTTACCTCTGACCTAAAGATTGAATTAAATTAAATGATTAAATATTAGCATATGTAAACAACAAGGTCCTACTGTAGAGCAACCGGAACTATATTCAATATCCTGTAATAAATCATAATGGAAAAGAATATGAAAAAGAATATATATATGTACAACTGAATCACTTTGCTGTACAGCAGAAATTAACATAGCTGTAAATCAATTATATTTCAAAAAAATACATTTTTAAAAATATTAGCATATGTGATCGAGCACCTACTCTGTAGCTTATATCAATATTTTACTCCATTTCTTCCATTTATTTGGGAGCTTCTTGTGCCCTGTACTTATTAACTAACTTACCAGGGTGAGGGGAAAACATTCTTTTGTGCTTTCTAAAATAGAATTATCTGGTGAGCTTTTCTAAGTGACTCCTATTTCCCTCCAAACCCACTGGCACTCCCAAATTCGTTATCAGAGAGCGGGCTCAGAGACCAATAGTTCAAGGCAGATAGGACATCCAGGGACTGAGAGCAGAGTGGATTTTTTGCTGTCAACTGTTCCTCACTGGCTGACACTCTAAGTGGTTGTCATTCCCTTGTGCAGAAGAAAAATGCCATAAAAGGCAAGGCTCAGGCAGGCAGTTAAGCAGTTTGAAGTGTTCCTCAGGGCTGTGCACCCTCTTGGGAAAGAGCAGCAGACCCCTGGCAAAGATTACAGCACACTTTGCAGCAAACTTGTGGAGGAACAAAGCACATATTGTTACCTCCTAACTCCAAGCTCCACGGGCTAGTAAAAATACGTAGTATACATTTTTAATGGGGTGAGGGGACTTGGCTTCCCTGGAACGTTTTGGTTGGAGTCTTAACACAAATAAACTGTATTCTGGGGTCTAAATTGATGAAGCCCAGCGCCAAGCTGCGTGGTCACAAATGGGGCAACCCAGACCATTGTGTAAATCAAGTGCAGAGGCCAAGGTGTTCTGGCAGCTGCACCTCTGCACGCTCATGTGGGGAAAAGATGCCTTCTGAACACTTCCCAGCAGCCTTTCCTATCTGCCACTTTTTTTCTAAATGTGTTTATTGTTCATAGAATGGATGATGTCTGCCCATTTCTATTATTGCTAAAAATCTGGCAACTGAGTGACTTTTTAAATGACCTGGAATGGGATTTAGCCAGACAGGAGAGGGTGTGTCTATTCTGACTGGTGCAGTTCACGTCTGTTCCTTCTTGGAGCTCAGTGTGTACATGTCTGCAAACACACACACACACACACACACACACACACACACACACACACGCACACACGACCACTAGAGTTGACTCCAGAGATCAGGGGAAAGGAAAGAACGGAGGCAGCATTCACTTCAGCCAACAAGTCAAGTCACAGAGGAAGTGAAAACTCTGAACAATGAGCCCCTTTTCAAATGGAGCCCATCTGGTAATGGGGGGAGGCGCTAAATGATTTGGACCTGCCTTCCTGCCATTTTATGTAAGGTAGTTCATAAGGGCTAATTGTTGGGCTCTGAAAACGAGCAAAACTGAAACCTGTGTTCGCTGATGAGATTTGACTGAAACCCTGAAAGCTGTCAGAAAAGTTGCTTGGTGCCTAGGCTGAGAGGAGGGGCTGGGGGTACCAAAAATTATTGGGGGGCTTAAAGGGACACAAGGACTTAAAGGGAGTTCAGGTCTCCATCCCTGACTCTTCTGGAAGAGAGGAACACGGCAAGAAGTGAATGCTGCCAGAGCTGTGAGGACCTGCTGCTACTATGAGAACATCTGGGGTGCTTATAACATTCCTGGAATCCAAGTTAACACATTGGAGCAAATGATGTTAAAGGAGAAATAAAGCCTTGGTTGGAGGGACTTACAGCTACTGAACTTAATTGCTTCCTTCCTCGCAAGCGTGATGTTAAAATAATCATTGTTTTAGACCCTCTAGCCCTCAAAACATTTATGAAATCATAAGATAATCAAGTCTAGCAGGGACCCTAGTGACTCTCTGCTAACCTTTTCTTTTCAAGGTGAAGAAACTGAGGCTCAGAAAATTGCCCAAGGCCATGAAGCTAGACAACATCCGTGGAGATTTGCAAGCTATTTTTCTTTATCCTCGTGATCCAGAAATATGGTCATTCATTTTGCCTGGAGTGTGACAACCATGTTCTTAGTTTCAGTACAGAAAATTGTCTCTTCAAAGTCTTTACAAGGATTTCTTTCCTGGTTATTACTAACTCAAAAATATATATAATTTTTAGGTTGGAAATACATTCCTTGCCCACCATATCTAACAATATCTCTACTGTCATTTGCATATCTTTTTCCTTTTTCTCTGCATTTTGAGAGAGATTTCTAATTTATCTTCTCCAATAATGGTGCAGTCCTACACTGGTTCAGTTCGGTTATTTACTGCCTTTAATAAGGATTTTAATACTGCTCTTGAGATTTTTCACTTTCAGGCATATTCTATCCATTTCTCATTTCCACGTTCATCTCGCTCCTCCCCATTCCAATGACCTTGTGATTTTTCTATTTCTATTTTTTAAAGGCCACATGGAACATAGACAAATGAGTACATTCATGTACTCAACAAGAAAAAAGAGCACATTTGTCATTTGCTGGAATTCAGTCATTCATTCAGAACCTATGATATACCAAGCACTGTGCTAGGTATTAAAGCAAGATATGCCCTCTGTTAATCAAAATGTATTAGGAAATGCATATCATAAACAACTGTAATGCAAGGTAGAAAGTGTTACCTATCTTAAGAAAGGCTTAAATCTCAAAAGATATTATGAATACTCTACATTTTTTTTTTTGAAAATTTCTTCTGGCTCCTGCATTCGACAATTTTTAGAGATCTTATTTTCTTCTAAACTTTTAAGATTGATGCTCCGTTTCTTGAGATCTGCAGCAATTTTGTCCACTGGTTCCAAGTAGTCTTTTATATTATTTTTTCAGTATGATAACTTAAATAATGTGAGCTCTCTCCAGACTTAGTGACTTAGTCCATACATGGTATGGACTTAGCCTCGTCCACACCCACCCTCCACTTATATGATGATCTCATGCCTACAGCTGGATCACAGGTGGCTGTGCAACTTCTACCCAAACTCCAGATCCTAATGCAGCTCTGCTCTCCTGGGGGACCATCTCCTCCTGGCCCCATTGTCTGTTTCTTTGAGATTCTGACTCAACGTACATGAAAAACTCCAACCCCAGCATACAGAGTGCTTCTGCGATAAATCTTACTTTTTGGACCCACGTAAGTGATGAAGTTTTGGAACTACACTTCCCAGGATGCAACTAAACATTACACATACTTCAAGAGAGGGAAAGAAGTCCCTCTCTTTTTTTCTGTCCTCTTGGTTTTGGGGAATTCTTGAGGCTGCGTGGATAGGGAAAGAAGGAAGGGTGAATGGGAAACAGCTTTGTGGCCGCCTTAAAAGGAAGCAGCCCCTCGGAAGTAGGAGGAGGGGTGCTCAGATTCCAGGCTGAAATAGACCAAGGGTTTCTGTAAAAGGAAACCTCTAGGATAGGCATAAAAAGCCTTTTTCCCCTGCCTCCACCTCTGCTGTCCCCGCGGGGAGACTAATCCTGGATCTTGGCAATCGGCTGTCTCACAATCATCCTTTTCAGGGCTGTGGTGAGCATCCTTTCTTATTTCTGCATCTTTCTGGGCATTTTAGGAGAGCTGGGAGAGCTGCAGCCAGGCTGCAATCCAGATGCCAGTTCTCTGCTCTCCACATCTGCTTTTTAATCTTCTCTACCCAAATATGACAAGTAGAAATGCGAACAAAAATAGAAGCTAAGTTAACCATGCAAGGAGCCAGTATATGTTTATGTGGTATGGGTCAAAGAAATATATATAATCCTGCACACACGTTAGAAATGTCCTGTAAATCTGGGATTAACAAACCTAAATGGAAATGATCATAGTCTGGGTGGTAGCCATATGGAACCCAGACAAATGAATACACCCACGTCCTAAACAAGAGGGGTGGGGAAGCTAATTTTGTCTTTTGTTGGAATTCATTCATTCATTCATTCATTCACTGGGTACCTATGATATGCCAAGCACTGTGCTAGGTGCTGAAGTTGGGATAAAAATCCAAGCAAGATATAGTCCCTGTTCTCAAAGTCTGTGTGGATGTGTTTTAAGACGTGCACATAGCAACTAGTATGTAAGGTAAAAAGTGTTAATTGCCTTCAGAGAGCACTTCAAACTCTCCAGCAGCTTTCTTCTCACTTGGAGTAAAAACAAACTCCTTCTGCTGAGACAATTCAAAGAGAAAACAAAGCATTTTTAACCAACAGTGCTGAAACTGGATATCTGCAGCTCATCCTACCTTACTGTATACGCAAAAATTAATTCAAGATGGATCTTAGAACTAAACCCAAAAGCAAAAACCATAACGTTTCTAGAAGAAAATATTTTCATGACTTTGGGGTAGACAAAAATGTCTTACACAGGACACAAAACGTACTAATCATAAAAGAAAAAAATGATAAATCAAATTTCATACCTATTACAAATCCCTACCTAGCCAAAGATGCCATTAAGAAAGTAAATATGCAACCTGCAGACTTTAATAAAACAATTGAGATAGGTAGATAGACATAAATAGATAAGAGGGAGAGACAGAAAAAGATCTCTTAAAGGGCTCTTATCAGAATCTGTTTTTTAAAGCTGCTACAAACAACAATGAAAGACAAACAACCCAATTTCAAAAGAATGGGCAAGACATGAATAGACACTTCATCAAAAAAGGATATGCAGATGCCAAAAAGCTCATGAAAATGTGATCAATATCAGCAGTCAGCAGATAAATGCAAATTAAAACCACAGTGAAGTGTTATTCAAACTGCCTATAACGATTACAGCAAAAACAAACAAACCCACCTGACAATACCAAATACCGGTGAGCATACTGGAATTCTTACACGCTGCTGGTGGAAGTGTAAAGTGGCACCATCACTTGGGAAAGCCCTTTGGCACTTTCATATAAAGTTAAACATATTATCAGCCTATGACCCAGCAGTTCCACTCCTATGTACGTACCCAAGAGAAATGAAAACATATACCCACAGAAAGACTGGTTCAAGTATATTCATGGCTGAACTCACAGAAACAGAGAACAGA
Organism: Balaenoptera physalus; assembly: GCF_965194825.1. Classification (NCBI taxonomy): domain Eukaryota; kingdom Metazoa; phylum Chordata; class Mammalia; order Artiodactyla; family Balaenopteridae; genus Balaenoptera; species Balaenoptera physalus. The sequence continues at coordinate 23,669,319 of NC_138886.1, forward strand.
CTGGTGGTTGCCAGAGGCAGGGCTGGGGCAGCGGGGTGGGAATGGGGAAATGGGTGAAGGTGGTCAAAAGGTACCAGAAAAAAAGAATATTCATGGCAATTTTATTCAAAAATAGACAAAAACAAGAAACATCCTAAATGCCCATCAAAACAATAGATAAACTAACTGTGATGTGTTTATTCAATGGAATACCACTCAGCAAAGAACTACTGATAAAGGCAACTGCATGATGTACCTCCAAAACAGTATATTGAATAAAAGAAATCAGACTCAAAAGCATACGTACTGCATAATTCCATTTTTACAACGTTCAAGAACAGTGATAAAAATCAGAACACTGTTTACCTCTGGGCTGAAGGCAGAATTGACTAGAAAGTGTCACATGAGAACTTTCTGCGGTGATGGAAATGTTTTCTACATTTGGTTTTGTAGAGGTTACAGGACATATACAATTACCAAAACCCTTCAAAACAAATACTTGAGATCTGTACATTTTATTATATGTAAATTATATCTCGATTTTTAAAACTATTTAATAAAGGGAAAGTCCTTATAATATTTTATAAGGCCCTACATGACCTTGCTACCTCCCTGATCTCAACTCCTCTGACTCTCCACCTCCCTCCCTCCACTCCAGCCATGCAGGCCTTTTTGCCACTTCCTGAACACACCAAGCAATCTCCTACCTCAGGGACCATGCCTTGCTGTTGCCTCTGTCTGGAAAGTTCTCCGCCCACATAGTGACTTGGCTTGTTTCTCCACCTCCATCAGGTCTCTGCACCAATGCTACCTTAGCAGAGTAGCCTTTTGTAACCATCCTATATAACATTGAAATCATCACCACCACCTACACTACACTCCCTACCCTCCCTTACCATGCTTCTTTGCCATAGCACTCATCTACATCTGATATAAGTTAAATAATAAAAAATTAATTATACCTTTGTTTATTGTCTGTCTCTTTCCTCTGGAATGAAAGCATCTTGATAGCCAGGACTTTGTTTTGCTCATTGTTATTTCCCAAGCAGCTACTCCAATTTCTAGCATGTAGTAAACACCTATCAAGTAGTTGATGAATGAATGAATGAATGAATGAATAGGAGGTGATGGTAGATCTGATGGAAAAATCATATTTGACTGATATACTTAATTTTGATTAGACTTCTCTTTCAAATTGCTGGCCAAAACACTTGCATTTCAAAACACAAGTAAGATGAATAGCAGATGTGTTTCAGGAAAAATAAACAACCTACTTCAAAGAATTCTACAATATTTTTAAGGGCCTATGTGGCCAGCTTTGACAAGACCTTTAAGATGAGAAGTCATGGAGCAAGATGACCCATGAGACTGTCCTTTGTGCTCATAGTGGGAAGCTCCAGGGGATGACATGCCCCTGGGAGTGACCCACATTCTGCAGCTCGCCCTTGTGGCCCTGCAGAGGGTCTGGCATGGAGTTTCTAAGTTGCTGTCATTTGCATTCCAAAATCACAACCATTCAGAACCAGAGACCTGAAAGTTAGTATTAAAACTAATACAAACTAGCAAACTATTATATATAGAATGAATAAACAACATGGTCCTATTGAATAGCACAGGGAACTATATTCAATATCCTGTAATAAACCATAATGCAAAAGAATATGAAAAAGAAAATATATGTACAGCTGAATCACTTTGCTGTACACCAGAAACTAACACAACACTGTAAATCAACCATACTATAATTTAAAAATTTTTTTTAATTAATACAAACTAAAAACAGGGAAATATTCCCAAGTTTGGGGTGTAAGACCACAGAACTGGACTGGCGTCTGGACCCTTAAGAACAATTCTGTCACTAATTGGTGGTGTGACCATAAGCAATTAGCTACAATCTTGGAGCTTCTGCTCCCTCAACTAGGAAAGAGGGGGTTCAGCCAGAAGAACGCTATAATTACTTTCGAACTCTGAAATGTTTTGAATCTGTGATCTCTATACTTATAAACTGAGGAAGAGTTCAACTTTTTATGAGCGAAGCCTTCAGTCATGACACCTACATTTAAAAAAAAAAAAGGCTTATTGCAGAGGAGTTCGCTAATTTCTTTCTACAGCTGACGGCATTCTCTAAAACATGAGGCCTACCTTCCCTTTCTCCATCTCCAACAAACACTGATGTAGGTAAATGGATGTAACAACTGGCATTTCCTTAAATATACTCCAGTGCTCAGATGTTGTCTAAGTCAACAATCGGACTGCTTGAATAAACGAAATCAGTCTGTTAGCCAAGACTGGTGCTCTTTGTGAATCGACATTTTCAAAGCAGGCTTTTGTTCCATTTCTAGTTCGGTTTATTATAAGCAATATGATATTGGTCAAGACAAAACTACTAGGTATAAAATAAATAAGTTACAAGGATGTAATATGCAGCACAGGGAATACAGTCAATATTTTATAACCGTGTATGGACTATATTCTATAAAAATATCAAATTACTATGTTGTACACCTGAAACTAATATAATGTTGTAAGTCAACTATACTTCAATTAAAAAAAATCCCAGGACTTCCCTGGTGGTCCAGTGGTAAAGAATCCACCTTCCAACGCAGGGGATGCAGGTTCGATCCCTGGTTGGGGAACTAAGATCCCACATGATGCGGGGCAACTAAGCCCGCACACCACAGCTACTGAGCACGCGCACCTCCATGAGAGAGCCCACGGGCCGCAAACTACACAGCCCGTGTGCTCTGGAGCCCGCACGCCACCACTAGAGAGAGAAAACCTACACGCCACAACTAGAGAGAAGCCTGAGCGCCGCAACAAAGAGACTGCGCACCATAATGAAAGATCCCACATGCCTCAATGAAGATCCCATGTGCTGCAACTAAGACACGACGCGGCCAAAAAAAATAAGGAAAATAAATAAATAAAAAATTTAAAAATCCCATCTGAGTCAATCTAAATATCATCTATAAAACCAAGATCATTTCAGTCTCTCCTTACCCAAAAGTTATTGTGAGGATTAAATGAGGTAATACATGGGAAAGCTTAGTAAAACTATTGTGTGAATATGAGATAGTATTATTATAATATTGGACTTTGAAAGCCAACCTAAAACCAAATGGAAATGCTGGGAGTTCAGGAAGAATTTTTGAACCTTTGAGCACTTGGAATAGCGAGTCTATCAGGTCTCCCCCAGTTCACAGTACACGTGCAGAGAACAGGGGTGCTGTGGGGAATAAGACAAGACAGTTTTGAGTCAGAGGACAGAATTCACATCCTAGTTCATGGGTTTATGAGCTGTGAGGCTTTGGGAAAGTTAATCACTCTGGGCCTGTGTAAAGGTTTGTTTGAATAGTCTCAACTCTTTGGAGGTAAAATGTAGAACACTTTTTACTTTTCCAGCACCTGTTCTGGGTTGACTCCTCTTTTCTGCTGGATTGCAGACTCCCTCAAGGAAAAGTCCGTCAGATCCTAACGCTTTCCAGGAATTCTATTTGTATAAGTGGAACATCTTTAAATGTCATTTTCTAATTGTTCAATGCCAGTATTATAGAGATATAGTGGATGTTTGTATATTGACCTTTTATCCTGAGACCCTGCTAAATTCACTTAATAGTGTGAGCAGCTTTTTTGTAGGTGTCTTAATTTTCTCTATAAATAATCGTTACTCTGTGAGAAAAGACAGGTTTTTTTCCTAGCTTTTTTTCTTCTATTCTTCTTCTAACTTTTTCTTCTTCTAGTCTTCTTTTCCTAGTATGCCTTTTATTTCATTCTTCAAAAATGGCACACTGTTAGCAAGCCCTTCATGGCAGCTGTTGTTTCTCCAAACTGGACGTTCTCAGCAGCAGGCTTTAGGGGCAGTTGTGAGAAAATGGGGAAGAAGATCTCACTTGACACCTTACACATAGTATCCTTATCTTTAAATTGGGAATAGTAATTCTACGTCCCGGGTATGCTATGAGAGAAACACAGGATCACATAAAGAAATATGTGGCAAATGCAATAGGCTGCATATAGTTGGTGCTCAGTAAATTAGTATTAATTTTTTGTAATACTGGTGTCAGGAACATTCTCAGTTTAGAGGCCAACTATATAATGATTGTCTGTGCCTCTTGCCATCTGGAAGACACAATCAAGATTTTCCATGCTTAGGCACCAAGGCCATGTTAGGCAAGTTGGTGGCCATCTGCCTGGTCTCAGACTTTTTGGATCCAATACCTAAATGTTGTAAAGATTTTGAGAAAACATAGTAAGAATAAAACCTTAAAACTGGATAGAAACTATCCATTTTACGATTAGTAATAATGTTTGAACAGGGTTCTTTAATTTGGTTCTTTGAAAGCACAAGCTTTGGAACCCGGTGGGTGAACTGCTTATAGATTTGCTAAACAATGTAGGGTCAAAATTCACTAATTATAGTGTGTGTTAACTAGTTATTTTCTTGTTGGATTGTCAATTGCTCTTACTATGAGAGCAATAAATGCACCTAGCTAAAATTAGCAAAGTTCCAGTTTTATTCTTGGTCTTGTTTTCCTTTGACTTTTCATGCTTGTGTGCCTGGCTTACTTTTTGTCTGTGGAAGGGCCTCTGACATGCTTCCGTTCAGTACACAGTATACAGTGGCTGCTGCTGCCTCTAATGAATTTGCTTCTGCCTCTTTTCAGATACACACGTGGCAGGGTAAGTGACACTTCTCTGCACAATCACACCAGACCTTGCCCTTGGCCACATGGTCATGGAGTCAATGAGTTTCTTAGGCACTTCCCCTAGACTTTAAAGGACACAGTTCCAATTGTGCTGTCACAGGACACATGGGTTCACTGGTCACTTCTTTCCAGCTTTGATTGACTACTCGGGCTACTGGGGATGTTGGTTCTGTACGTTGATCAAACTGACCACTGGTCCTTAAGTCTTTTCCACCACATCTCTGTAAGCCACTCTGATCATATGGTTCCCAGGATCCCTTTGATGCTTTCTGATCCAGAACAGTGATCCCTAACCTTCTTCTTGTTTCTCTTAGGATTTAGGATGAGAAGGAATGCTTCCAGACAAAATGCTTCCCAAGTGATATATCCCTAGAGATTAAAGAATCTTTTGCTATGTTGTCTTCCTAATCCATTTTCAAGTGCTTTCTGGTTCTCCCACACTGATGATAAAGATCAGAATGATTAAGCTTAATATGCAAAAGATACGGCTAAACTAGCTATTCAGTTCTTTAAGGCTATTTAACTCTTTTCTGTCAACTGTACTTGGGTTGCACATTCATACCAATATTTTATCTGTGGTCAAGGGAAAAGATGCTTTCTCCAGCCTTCGGAATAGGGCAGTCAAATCTTTTCAACTGTGTAGTGAAACTAACCATGTGTCACTGCCTTCCACTAAAATTGAAGAAAGGGTAACCCATCTTGCCATGACGTTTGTTTGGCTACGGCGACTGCTACATAAGAGTCTTATGACACCTAGACAATTGTTTGAACATGTCTTGCAATACTTATCACCTCATTAAATTTAAATTTAAATGATCAATTGCTCTCATGTTCATAGTCACCGTAGAATAAAAGAGACTGTGTGTACAGGGCATGTGGTTATACATACATTCACAAATGTATGAGTGTTTGTGACCATTCTTTTATTTTTTTGCACAGCACTAGATCTATGGGACCTATTTTCCATATAGATAGATGAGGGCAAGACAAAACACAGGGGATTTTAACCCTGTTTATGCCTTGAAGAAGTCTGATCCTGGATGTTGGGATGGTTGGTGATTTTCCAGACTCTAGGAATCAGTGTGAATTTGGCCCATAGCCCATGAGCAGACAACTTTCTCGCACTAGGAAATGACCTCACCAGAGACTAAAGATAACCACCGTGGGAGAAACGCCTACTTGGCTTTTTTCTTTATATTTGGCCCCATTCCTTAACATCTGAGAGCCAGAGAGATGGCCTGTCTTCCAAAGCCTGTTGCATACGAACAGAAGGCAAACCCAAGTCACAGTCCTAAAAGGCAGGGAAAGAATGAATCTTTGTCCAGCTTCTCTTTTTCCCATCGTCAGCCTGATGACTAGATGCATGTAGTCCAACTTGCCACAGATGCTTTGAACAAAACCAACCAACGTCCCAAGGAAAATCTATTAAATGAAAATTAGCATCTATACCATCTCTCCCTTTCCCCTAGGCTCACAAAGCATCTCTAGAGAGTAAAGGGAACAAAATTCTTAATCATGTAACAGGAATTTCAGTTTAAAAAAAAAGTATGATTTCTTGACTCCATAATTAACTTGCTGTGGGAATACAGAAATTTTAGTTAAAAAAAAAAAAAGTATGATTTCTTGACTCCATAATTAACTTGCTGTGTGAATACAGGAATTTCATTGGGCCTTTCTGTGCTCAATTCCACAGCTTTAAAAATGGAACTCATTGGACTCAGGCCTTGGCTCCCTGTAGTACTTAATTCGAGCTGGGATTTTGCCCTAGGAAGCTGCCTTTAATTGAGGCTCACCAGATGCAGGAAGCCTTAGAACCACAGCTTCCAACAGTCCTCAGATGTCATGCTCTCCAAGTGTGCAAATGTGCACACACACAACGTGTCTTTCCCCACAGCACTAGGAGATCATAAAGCATGGTGGGTCCAAGCTCTACTTGAGGTTGGGTTGCTGGAGAACACGGTCAGCATCAGCCACAAAGGAGCATCAGGAAAAGGCCTGTGGACTTAGTGTCCAGGGCAACAGCCAGCCCCTGAGGGCAACTTTTGCTTGAGTGGAGAGAAGAGCACAGAGAGCTAGAGAACACTTCCAATAACGCCTGGAGAACAAGGTTCAGTTCTCATCTGCAGGGAGTTGCTAGTACTTCTCTATGTTCTTTGACAAACAGCTTGGCCCCCAAGACAAGCTTATACTTGGAAAGCTGTTTTATTCCCCACATCAACTGAGGACTGTAAATACGTCTGTCAAGATGGAAGTGAAGAGGCTTCAATCTATTTCTCCGCGGATGGGAATGGCTGAGTTCACTGCTGTAGGGTCTTGTGATTACTCAGTAGATGGGTCCTCTTTCCATCTGCTGCAAATGCTTTTGGCCACTTTGCAAAATATCCTAAGATCTTGGGAATACAAACATCTTGGAAATTGTAGAAAAGTTAGCTTCACTTTTCTTCTTCTGGGGTAATTAGTTGGTTCTAACATACAGATCCATTGCTGAAGATGTCAGTGGCTAAAGGGTGTGAAATTAAAATCATGGAAACCGTTTGACAAGAACTTCTTGCCTCTTTATACATTCTAAGGAGCTCTTCTTTTGATTCCTACTATTAAAACTCCTAGATCAGGCTGTGCAATAGAATCGCCTACAATGAGGTAAACATGCTATATCTATGCTTTCAGTATGGCAGACACTAGTCACATGTGGCTATTAAGCACTTGAAATGTGTCTAGTGTGACGGAGGAATTGATTCTTAATATTATTTAATTGTAATTAACTTAAATTTAAATAGACATATATGCCTAATGGCTATATATTAGCAATATTAGGTAAGGTTAAACATTCAACTGGTAATTTATTCTCTTTGTACCAGCTGCAAGATGCCATTATTTGTGGTCATCTTGACTGATTCCTCAGGACAAGGCTGAAAGGAAAAATGACTGTAAGATTCTTAAAACATTTAATGCCACTATCTAAAAAGGAGATAATTGAGTCCATCGACAGACAAATGGATAAAAGATGTGGTACATATATGCAATGGAGTACTACTCAGCCATGAAAAAGAATGAAATAATGCCATTTGCAGCAACATGGATGCAACTAAAGATTGTCATACTAAGTGAAGTAAGTAGGAAAGAGAAAGACAAATACCATATGATATCACTTATATGTGGAATCTAAAATATGGCACAAATGAACCTATCTACAAAACAGAAACAGACTCATGGACATAGAGAACAGACTGTGGTTGCCAAGGAAAAAGCCGGGAGGGAGAGGGATGGTCTGGGAGTTTGGGGTTGGTAGATGCAAACTATTACATATGGAATGGATAAACAATAAGGTCCTACTGTATAGCACAGGGAACTATATTCAATATCCTGGGATACACCATAATGGAAAAGAATATGAAAAAGAATGTATATATGTGTATAACTGAGTCACCTTGTAGTACAGCAGAAATTAACACAACATTGTAAATCAACTATACTTCAACTTAAAAAGTAAATTAAAATAAATAAAAATAAAAAGGAGACAATTCAGTAGAGGGGGTACCTTAAGTGAAATGAAAACGAAATGGACTCTAGACTCTGCCAAGAAAAAGAGGAGTTAGTTATAATTATGGTCTCCCCCTTGGGCTTACAATAAGTCACGGTTAAATCATCTAGAATCAGTCTGAGTTGTTCTTTAATCAAACTACTCAAACATGGCTGCATCTCCCCTATGCAATGATGCATTAACCACTTAATGTGTATTCCAGCTACCCGGGACCATCTTCTAGTCTCTTACAAGCCTTCTTTTGTGGTGGAAAAGAAATTATGATTCTGACTAAGTGGCTGACAGCAACAACTTTCCATTCCCTGGGACATCAGAAGCAAAAATCTTTCCTCCAATCAGTTGCACAATCGCTATATGCAGTAGCAGTAAAAAGAAAAAAGAATTCCCTGATGATTTCCAGACTGATCCTCAAATGAGTATGTTAAATGCCATGATTAAAACTGAGGGGAGACTTCTTTCTTTCCTCTTTCATTTTCCAAGAGGCCCCAGCATCCTGCCACCCCTACCTCCTTCAGTACCGCTTCTGAACGCTTCAGAGAGGAAGACTCCAGGAATCTGACGGCCCAAGAAGTTGCTCGAGTACCAGGCGGGGAATGGGAAGATAAGGTTCCTATTCAGCGAAGCCTCTAATCAGCTGCTTGAGTTCTGGCAAGTTCTTTAATATCCTTGGGGTTTCACTACGCCGTGTGGCTGACAAGGTCTTGGTGTTCCGGCCGGGTGTCAGGCCTGAGCCTTGGAGGTGGGAGAGCCAAGTTCAGGACACTGGACCATCACAGACCTCCTGGCCCCATGTAATATCCATTGGCTAGAGCTCTCCCAGAGATCTCCATCTCGACGCAAAGACCTAGCTCCACTCAATGACCAGCGAGCTCCAGTGCTGGAAACCCCATGCCAAACAACTAGAAGACAGGAACACAACCAGACCAATTCACAGAGAGGCTGCCTAAAATCATAATAAGGTCACAGAAACCCCAAAACACACCACTGGATGCAGTCCTGCCCACCAGAAAGACAAGATCCAGCCTCATCCACCAGAACACAGGCACCAGTCCCCTCCACCAGGAAGCCTACACAACCCACTGAACCGACCTCACCCACTGGGGGCAGACACCAAAAACAACGGAACTATGAACCTGCAGCGTGCAAAAAGGAGACCCCCAAACACAGTAAGTTAAGCAAAATAAGAATACAGAGAAATATGCAGCAGATGAAGAAGCAAGGTAAAAACCCAACAGACCAAACAAATGAAGAGGAAATAGGCAGTCTACCTGAAGAAGAATTCAGAGTAATGATAATAAAGATGATGCAAAATCTTGGAAATAGAATGCAGAAAATACAAGAATTGTTTAACAAGGAGCTAGAAGAACTAAAGAGCAAACAAACAATGATGAACAACACAATGAATGAAATTAAAAATTGTCTACAAGGAATCAATAGCAGAATAACTGAGGCAGAAGAACAGATAAGTGACCTAGAAGATAAAATAGTGGAAATAACTACCACAGAACAAAATAAAGAAAAAAGAATGAAAAGAATTGAGGACCGTCTCGGAGACCTCTGGGACAACATTAAACGCACCAACATTCGAATTATGGGGGTCCCAGAAGAAGAGTCAAAGAAAGGGACTGAGAAAATATTTGAAGAGATTATAGTTGAAAACTTCCCTAATATGGGAAAGGAAATAGTCAATCAAGTCCAGGAAGCACAGAGAGTCCCAGACAGGATAAATCCAAGGAGAAACACGCCAAGACACATATTAATCAAACTATCAAAAATTAAAAACAAAGAAAAAGTATTAAAAGCAGCAACGAAAAAGCAACAAATAACATACAAGGGAATCCCAATAAGGCTAACAGCTGATCTTTCAGCAGAAACTCTGCAAGCGAGAAGGGAGTGGGAGGACATACTTAAAGTGATGAAGGAAAAATCTTATAACCAACATTACTCTACCCAGCAAGGATCTCATTCAGATTATACAGAAAAATTAAAACCTCACAGACAAGCAAAAGTTAACAGAATTCAGCACCACCAAACCAGCTTTACAACAAATGCTAAAGGAAATTCTCTAGGCAGAAAACACAAGAGAAGGAAAAGATCTACAATAACAAACCTAAAACAATTAAGAAAATGGTAATAGGAACATACATGTTGATAATTACCTTAAATGTAAATGGATTAAATGCTCCAACCAAAAGACATAGACTGGCTGAATGGATACCAAAACAAGACCAGTACATATGCTGTCTACAAGAGACCGACTTCAGACCTAGGGACACATACAGACTGAAAGTGAGGGGATGGAAAAAGATATTCCATGCAAAAGGAAATCAAAAGAAAGCTGGAGTAGCAATTCTCATATCAGATAAAATAGACTTTAAAATAAAGACATTACAGAGGGCAGACAACAGAAGGAAGAAGAACTACAATCCTGCAGCCTGTGGAACAAAAACAACATTCACAGAAAGACAAGACAAAAAGGCAGAGGGCTATGTACCAGATGAAGGAACAAGATAAAACCACAGAAAAACAACTAAATGAAGTGGAGATAGGCAACCATCCAGAAAAAGAATTCAGAATAATGATAGTGAAGATGATCCAGGACCTCGGAATAAGAATGGAGGAAAAGATTGAGAAGATGAAAGAAATGTTTAACAAAGACCTAGAAGAATTAAAGAACAAACAAACAGAGATGAACAATACAATAACTGAAATGAAAACTACATTAGAAGGAATCAATAGCAGAATAACTGAAGCAGAAGAATGGATAAGTGACCTGGAAGACAGAATGGTGGAATTCATTGCCACGGAACAGAACAAAGAAAAAAGAATGAAAAGAAATGAAGACAGCCTAAGGGACCTCTGGGACAACATTAAATGCAACAACATTCACATTATCAGGGTCCCAGAAGGAGACGAGAGAGAGAAAGGACTCGAGAAAATATTTGAAGAGGTTAGAGTTGAAAACTTACCTAACATGGGGAAGGAAATAGCCACCCAAGTCCAGGAAGCCCAGAGAGTCCCAGGCAGGATAAACCCAAGGAGAAACATGCCGAGACACACAGTAATCAAACTGACAAAAATTAAAGACAAAGAAAAATTACTGAAAGCAACAAGGGAAAAATGACAAAAAACATACAAGGGAACTCCCATAAGATTAACAGCTGATTTCTCAGCAGAAATTCTAGAAGCCAGAAGGCAGTGGCATGATATACTTAAAGTGATGAAAGGGAAGAACATACAACCAAGATTACTCTACCCGGCAAGTATCTCATTCAGATTTGAGAGAGAAATCAAAAGCTTTAGAGACAAGCAAAAGCTAAGAGAATTCAGCACCACCAAACCAGCTCTACAACAAATGCTAAAGGAACTTCTCTAACTAGGAAACACAAGAGAAGAAAAGGACCTACAAAAACAAACCCAAAACAATTAAGAAAATGGTAATAGGAACATACATATCGATAATTCCCTTAAAGGTGAATGGATTAAATGCTCCAACAAAACGACACAGGCTTGCTGAATGGAAACAAAAACAAGACCCATATATATGCTGTCTACAAGACACCCACTTCAGACCTAGGGACACATACAGACTGAAAGTGAGGGGACGGAAAAAGATATTCCATGCAAAAGGAAATCAAAAGAAAGCTGGAGTAGCAATTCTCATATCAGATAAAATAGATTTTAAAATAAAGAATGTTAAAGAGACAAGGAAGGACACTACATAAAGATCAAGGGATCAATCCAAGAAGAAGATATAACAATTATAAATATATATGCACCCAACATAGGAGCACCTCAAGACATAAGGCAACTGCTAACAGCTATAAAAGAGGAAATCGACAGTAACACAATAATAGTGGGGGACTTTAACACCTCAGTTACACCAATGGACAGATCATCCAAACAGAAAATTAATAAAGAAACTAAAGATTGAAATGATACAATAGACCAGATAGATCTAATTGATATTTATAGGACATTCCATCCAAAAACAGCAGATTACACATTCTTCTCAAGTGCACACGGAACATTCTCCAGGACAGATCACATCTTGGGTCACAAATCAAGCCTTGGTAAATTTAAGAAAATTGAAATCATATCAAGAATCTTTTCTGACCACAACGCTATGAGATTAGAAATCAATTACAGGGGAAAAAACGTAAAAAACACAAACACATGGACGCTAAACAATACGTTACTAAATAACCAAGAGATCACTGAGGAAATCAAAAAATACCTAGAGACAAATGACAACGAAAACACGACCATCCAAAACCTATGGAATGCAGCATAAGCAGTTCTAAGAGGGAAGTTTATAGCAATACAAGCTTACCTCAAGAAACAAGAAAAATCTCAAATAAGCAATCTAACCTTACACCTAAAGGAACAGAGAAAGAAGAACAAACAAAACCCAAAGTTAGTAGAAGGAATGAAATCATAAAGATCAGAGCAGAAATAAATGAAATAGAAACAAAGAAAACAATAGCAAAGATAAATAAAATGAAAACCTGGTTCTTTGAGAAGATAAACAAAATTGACAAACCATTAGTCAGACTCATCAAGAAAAATAGTGAGAGGACTCAAATCAATAAAATTAGAAATGAAAAAGAAGTTACAACAGACACCGCAGAATACAAAGCATCCTAAGAGACTACTACAAGCAACTCTATGCCAATAAAACGGACAACCTGGAAGAAACAGACAAATTCTTAGAAAGGTATAACCTTCCAAGACTGAACCAGGAAGAAATAGAAAATATGAACAGACCAATCACAAATAATGAAATTGAAACTGTGATTAAAAATCTTCCAACAAACAAAAGCCCAGGACCAGATGGCTTCTCAGGTGAATTCGATCAAACATTTAGAGAAGAGCTAACACCTACCCTTCTCAAACTCTTCCAAAAAACTGCAGAAGAAGGAACACACCCAAACTCATTCTATGAGGCTACCATCACCCTGATACCAAAACCAGACAATGATGTCACAAAAAAAGGAAACAAGAGGCCAATATCACTGATGAACATAGATGCAAAAATCCTCAACAAAATACTAGCAGACAGATTCCAGCAGCACATTAAAAGGATCATACACCATGATCAAGTGGGGTTTATCCCAGGAATGCAAGGATTCTTCAATATACACAACTCAATCAATGTGATACACCATACTAACAAATTGAAGGATATAAACCATATGATAATCTCAATAGATGCAGAAAAAAGCTTTTGACAAAATTCAACACCCATTTATGATAAAAACTCTCCAGAAAGTAGGCATAGAGGGAATTTATCACAATATAATAAAGGTCATATATGACAAACCCACAGCCAACATCGTTCTCAATGGTGAAAAACCGAAACCATTTTCACTAAGATCAGGAACAAGAAAAGGTTGCTCACTCTCACCTCTATTATTCAACATAGTTTTGGAAGTTTTAGCCACAGCAATCAGAGAAGAAAAAGAAATAAAAGGAATCCAAATCAGAAAAGAAGAAGTAAAACTGTCATTGTTTGCAGATGACATACTATACATAGAGAATCCTAAAGATGCTACCAGAAAACTACTAGAGCTAATCAGTGAATCTGGTAAAGTAGCAGGATACAAAATTAATGCACAGAAATCTCTTGCATTCCTATATACTAATGATGAAAAATCTGTAAGAGAAATTAAGGAAACACTCCGATTTACCATTGCAACAAAAAGAATAAGATACCTAGGAATAAACCTACCTAAGGAGACAAAAGACCTGTATGCAGAAAACTATAAGACACTGATGAAAGAAATTAAAGATGATACAAACAGATGGAGAGATATACCATGTTCTTGGATTGGAAGAATCAACACTGTGAAAATGACTCTACTACCCAAAGCAATCTACAGATTCAATGCAATCCCTATCAAACTACCACTGGCATTTTTCACAGAACTAGAACAAAAAATTTCACAATTTGTATGGAAACACAAAAGACCCCGAATAGCCAAAGCAATCTTGAGAAAGAAAAACAGAGCTGGAGAAACCAGGCTCCCTGTCTTCAGACTATACTACAAAGCTACAGTAATCAAGACAGTATGGTACTGGCACAAAAACAGAAATATAGATCAATGGAACAGGATAGAAAACCCAGAGATAAACCCATGCACATATGGTCACCTTATCTTTGATAAAGGAGGCAAGAATATACAGTGGAGAAAAGACAGCCTCTTCAATAAGTGGTGCTGGGAAAACTGGACGGCTACATGTAAAAGAATGAAATTAGAATACTCCCTAACACCCTACACAAAAATAAACTCAAAATGGATTAGAGACCTAAATGTAAGGGCAGACACTATCAAACTCTTAGAGGAAAACATAGGCAGAACACTCTATGACATAAATCACAGCAAGATCCTTTTCGACCCACCTCCTAGAGAAATGGAAATAAAAACAAAAATAAACAAATGGGACCTAATGAAACTTAAAAGCTTTTGCACAGCAAAGGAAACCATAAACAAGACGAAAAGACAACCCTCAGAATGGGAGAAAATATTTGCAAACGAAGCAACTGACAAAGGATTAATCTCCACAATATAGAAGCAGCTCATGCAGCTCAATATCAAAAAACAAACAACCCAATCCAAAAATGGGCAGAAGACCTAAATAGACATTTCTCCAAAGAAGATATACAGATTACCAACAAACACATGAAAGAATGCTCAGCATCACCAATCATTAGAGAAATGCAAATCAAAACTACAATGAGGTATCACCTCACACTGGTCAGAATGGCCATGATCAAAAGATCTACAAATAATAAATGCTGGAGAGGGTGTGGAGAAAAGGGAACCCTCTTGCACTGTTGGTGGGAATGTAAATTGATACAGACACTACGGAGAATTGTATGGAGGTTCCCTAAAAAACTAAAAAGAGAACTACCATATGACACAGCAATCCCACTACTGGGCATATACCCTGAGAAAACCATAATTCAAAAAGGGTCATGTATCACACTGTTCATTGCAGCACTACTTACAATAGCCAGGACATGGAAGCAACCTAAATGTCCATCGACAGATGAATGGATAAAGAAGATGTGGAACACATATACAATTGAATATTACTCAGCCATAAAAAGAAATGAAATTGAGTTATTTGTAGTGAGGTGGATGGATCTAGAGTCTGTCATACAGAATGAAGTAAGGCAGAAAGAGAAAAACAAATACTGTATGCTAACTCATATATATGGAATCTAAAAAAAAAAAGTGGTTCTAAAGAACCTAGGGGCAGGACAGGAATAAAGACGCAGATGTAGAGAATGGACTTGAGGACACGGGGAGGGGGAAGGGGAAGCTGGGACAAAGTGAGAGAGTGGCATGGACATATATACACTACCAAATGTAAAATAGATAGCTAGTGGGAAACAGCCGCATAGCATATGGAGGTCAGCTCGGTGCTTTGTGACCACCTAGAGGGGTGGGATAGGAGACGCAAGAGGGAGGGGATATGGGGATATATGTATATGTATAGCTGATTCACTTTGTTATACAGCAGAAACTAACACAACAATGTAAAGCAATTATACTCCAATAAAGATGTTAAAAAAAAAACACAACAAACTGTGGGCAAATTTACATAGAGTTAGTTCCCTTCTCTGGGAGATGAAAAGCCATAGGGTTATAAATGGTCAACCTTGGAAGGGATTCAGCCTGGTTCAATGTCATTCCACAAGTGAGGAAATGGCCTTAGATACTAGGTGAAAGGAAAGCAAGGATGAGGTATGAGGGGTGGGAAAGAGAGGCACACTTAATGGGTTTCTGCTCTGTGCCATGCTATGGTATTTACTCATGTATCACAGCCTCTGTTCTCACCCTGCTTAGCCATTAAATCCAACAGAGTACTTCTTCACATTCACCTTTCAGGATCTGCTCACCCTAAAGTACTGTTGGCCAGTGCAGAACTTCCTGAAGGTTCTCTAGGAGAGGTGTGAGCTTCCATCACACACCACACTCTGAACAACCAAACAAATATTCTTTGGCTTTTTCTCTTCTATCCAAGCTCCCTCTTTAGCCAAGCCAATGGGAAAATAGAGAAGAAGGTATGTTTACCCCTCAACTCTTTCCCAAGATGCATCCTAATCACTCTATCTCCTTTCTCTAACCTCCCTCATCCTCCCTTCCAGGCTTCTAAATCTTTCCCCCTTTCTTAAACACAGCATCAGCCTGCACATTCTTTCAAAAACCCTTCAATGGCTTCCCAACCCACTTAGGATAAAATCCAAACTCCTTGCCTGAGCCTCTCTCCATGATCTGGGCCCTGCTCACTTCTCAGCCCTCATCTCCTACCATGCATCCCTCACTCTACTCACTCTTGGTCAGTTGATCTCCTTGGGGAATTCTACCAAACACAGCTGGCTCGTTCCAGCTGCAAGGTCCTTGTACTTCAGAGACCTCTGCCTAGAACACCCTTCAACCCTGGGTTTTGTATGTCTTGCTCCACTGATTCAGAGAGAAGCCTTCTCTGAGCATCCTGTCTAGATGGACACCTTCCCCCACCACCCTTTCCACTCCAGGCATTCTCAAATTCCTTCCCTGCCTTAATTTTTCTCCCTAGCACTCATCATGATGCACATATTGTTTATCTTTTGGACTATTTCCTTATTTTCTGCCTCCCTCCACTAGAAGGTAACTTTCATATGATCAGTGTCTTTGTCTGCCTTGTTCACCCATATCTCAAATGTCCATGTGTTCTATAAGTGCATAGAAGCAATTTAGCTCTGTTCTAACTCTTTCAAACTCATATACCCACCACCCATCCATCTGATAAGCAAACAAAATGTTCTCCAACTACTATCCACCTACCCTTAGATGACAGCAATCAATTATAAATAAAATCAAGATTTTTTCCCAAAGGGTATCTCATTAATCATCATAGAAGCCTTGTCAGGGACATGTATTATATGCATTGAACATATGAGGATACTGTGGGGCTCAGGGTCATACAGCTGAGCTTCCTTACTTTTTGCCTCTAAAGCTGTTGCTGTTTCCATTGCACCATCCTCCCCTCCCAGTCTTCTGAAGCAGTGTACCTGAGAACTTTGGGGAAAACACGGAGCAGGGAACACATGGAAGGGTCATTATCCTTATGTGTGACGTCTTTCACCACCATTGATCTGTATATTGGTCTTTGCATAGTTTCCAATCCCACAATGAAGCAGGTGTCTGGAACTTGCTTTGAGGAAGACTGGTCTCATAGGGGTCTTCCTGTCTCATCGATCTTTGTGCCACAGTGGCTCCTGCTGAAGGCACTAAGGTGCTGGGCTTCCCAAATCACAGACCTGGCTGCATACCTGCCCAGGATGTCACTTACGGCACCGTCCACCATCCCCATTCAGTCCTATAGCTGGAACAAGAATCAAACCTAAGGTAATCTCATACCTTGGCACCTCAGGCCAAACAAGGTAGAGATCTTCTCTTTTTCTTCTCTGCTGACACACATGTCACATATATGAGTATTACCCTGCACCATAGCTGTGAACTCCAACTTTACTGTCCTCAGAACACCTATAGGAGTACAATATGATCAGACCCTATATCATAAAATGTTTTACAATCTTCAATATTTAATTACCATTAGTAATAAATTAGATGTAACGTAACTCACACCTAAGGTCCACCAAGATAAAGGATAATCAGGCAGTCAGATAATGCAAAGATAAAAACAAGCCAATTTACAACTTCAGTTTAATTTAAAATTCAGTTCACCATTCTTTCTACTGAATACAAAAAAGTGATTGTATTGGGGTCACAATTTTTTTCTTTATTTTGGGAAAAGATAGAAGATGGGACAGATAGGATAAAGGTTAGATTTGCTGAAAACCTAGCTACTCCAAGATGTTTGAGAACTGCATCATTTGACACAAAAAAGAAAGGAAACATGGCCAATATAAGCCAGTTCATTCATCAGCCTTGGTGATTCCATGATTCATTGGCAGGAGGCATAGATGGGACCATTAGGAAAAAATCAGGAATTAAGACACAGTTTTCTCTGTAATTATGTTAGAATAGTTCAGCATGTGTCAGTAGGTATATGCATATATGAGTTAATGTTAATATACACTCTGGGTGTGGTTAGTTAACATCTGCAGTGCCTAATAAGAAATTTATATTCCAGGATGATTGGTTAGCCTTCGATGGTACCAAACTGGAAATAATAGGCAAGCACTTCAAGAATAGCTTTCTAAATCTGCACCAGATGGTTTGTTAATTAGCATAAGGGATGTTAACACTTATTTTTTCCCACTGGTAAATGAGTGGTTGGTTAGATAGATTGCAGACACCCCCATCCTTGCATAAGTAGGGTATATAATCTAATGAACCCAGCAGACTGACCTTTGGAAATGACTGGTGTCCCCATTCTCTTTTGTGAAGCATCCCGGGGGTAGAGAAAAGGGTGATTATTGTTCCTTAAGGACTCTTTGTATGCATATACCAACTCTCTGAAAAGGTGATAAATGTTTTTTAAGATATAGTGATTTCTAAAAATTGTCTTAAATTTCTTAAGCCAAACCCAAAGTCTCAGAACTACACTGTTGGCAAAAACATGGCAGTTTGCCAAACATCAACTGTAGAAGAACTTCCCACTCTATCAAACACAGAGGTTAGTGTATTTTCCTGACCAGTCCTTGATTCATTACTACTCCTGGTGGCGCAGCCCCAGGCAACATTCTAGAATAAGTCGACATTATGCAATAGCCTTATTACAACCGGCAGGGAAGAACGTGCCAACTTCTAGAAATGGTTCATCACCTCACAAAGATAATTGGCCTAATATAGTGCTTACATTGTGGCTAAAGTCCAACTTCTGGCCAATGTCCACAGCAGGACATTTATGAATTGGGGTTTTATTTGCACTTCGATTGTGAAGGTTTGTCATTTATTACCTTATGCAAGGTTTTACTCATGGATTCCTGCTATGAATTATTAGATGGTTGAAATTCATGTCTCCATCCCTTTGTGCATGCTGTAACACTTTGACTAGAATTCCTTTCCCCCCATCCCTCCTTCCTTCTTTCACCAAGACCTCCTACTCAATCTTTGATACCCAGCTCCAGAAGTCTCCTCTGCAAGGTGGTTTCTATCTCCTTGAGGCATTTGCTTACCACTTTAGTGCATTTATTCATCCAAGAGATAATTACTGGATGCCTGCTGATTGTAATCACTGTGCTAGACTCTAGGAACTCAGCAGTGAGCAAGACGGGTAGAGTCCAAGCTCTTTTATTAATTTGGAAGAAAACCAAGCTTAACATAATTCAAGACCATATCATAGCATTCTCACCCACAAACTTCCATAATACAAGTTCCTTTTTTTTTTAGGAAACAAAGGGTCCTCTGGGGCAGAAATACGTTTCCTGGTAGCTTAATTGCACAAAAAGGTTAACAGGTCCTCCAAAGATGCCAAACTCTAGCCAAGGGACTATCTTGCATTCTAGGAGAATCTGCCTCCTTGTGTTTTTGGCAGAATAGCCAAAATGCATGTGCTTTTAATTAATCCCCAGTCTAAGCTGAGGTCTGTCATACTGCACTGACAGCAGAATTACATTCAGTTTCCTCTGCTAAAGGGCTGACGTGGTAGATTCGATCATAATTACCCCCTCAATCAAAAACCGTCTGTGGAAGAGATCCAGTCCTCAAGCTGTCTTTGGCTACACTGATCTCTTTGCTTGTAATCACCTGTACTGATGTTTTCAAAGAATTAAGCAGCAGTTTGAAATGTTGGAAAAGTGTGTCTCCATTCTAAGTAGCCAGCACCCTTTTGGGACATATTAAGCTGGAGGTGTCTACTGGACGTCCAGGTGGCTACCACAGGTCAGCAGGAACACACCTAGAGTATTAATGGAGCCACTCTCCGGAAGGTTATTCAACCTGCTGCCTTTGATGAAGGGACAATCGAATAGCATGAAATATGTTGCAGTAGAAAAATCTTGAAAGTGTCCTCATAGAGACTAAAAACTTCTAACCAACAGGATTTGAAAAAGAGTAGCAGCCAACAGAGACCAAAATAAACCCCTTCAGGCCTATCTCAGTTCAACATGTTGTTAAAACATCCCAAGACCTTTCTCAGCACATATATTATTCAAAGGTCAAAAAATTCCCTCTGCAAATACCTAAAATATGTACAGGATGTTTCAGCAAAATGCCACATTAAATTATTTCTCCAATGCAGTTCAAGGCTTAGGTTCCAGAATGAGGACGGGGGGATGAGTCTGATATCCAGTCAGCTCTCGGAGGCCATATTGGAGGTAAGGTGGTTTTCACTGGCCTTACCCAGGAAAAAATAATTGAATTATTTTTCTACATATTCCTGAATTAAAATTTATCCTTGGGATGAGGTTATGTATCTTTGTATTGGTAACATTAATTAAAACAAGTTTAGGTGTGGCAGAATAGGAAGACCTTGAGCTCATCTCCTCCCACGGACACACCAAAATTACCAATATTTACAAAGCAACTATCGATGAGAATAACCTGAAAACTAACAGACAAGATTTTCCACAACTGGAAATATAAAGAACGAGACAGGTAAGAGGGATGGAGATGCAGTATAGTCAAGACCCTCATCCCTGGGTAGGCAACCCATAAATGGGAGGATAATCACAATTGCAGAGGTTTTCCCCGAGGAGTGAGCGGTCCAAGCCCCATACTGCACTGCCCAACCTGGGGGTCCTGCATCATGAAGACGAGCCCCCAGAATATCTGACTTTGAAGGCCAGTGGGGCTTATGTTCAGGAGACCCAGAGGGCAGTAGGAAACAGACTCCACCCTTCAAGGGCTTGTGCAAAATCTGACATGCTCTGAGACCCAGCACAGAGGCGCTAGTTTGCAAGAAGCCTGGGTCAGATCCACTTGCTGATCTTGAAGAGCTTCCTGGAGAGGCAGGAGGCAACTGGGACTCCTCCTGCGGACATAGGTGTAGGCAGCTGCCATTTTTTGGAGCTCATTCTACCACGAGGACACTGGCACTGGAAAGTGCCATTTTGGAGTTTTCCCTCTAGCCTATTAATGTTGAGGGCTTACCCACCCACCAGCCAGTGGGCACTAGATCTGGGACACCCCTGGCCATGCAGACAGCTGCATGCAGACCCAGCCCCAACCATCAGTGAAATGGCACATGCTCCGGGTCACCTGGGCCCCACAGCCAGCTGCCCCAGCACCCGGCCCTGCCCACCAGCACTGGCAACCTCCACATGAAGCAAAGCTTGGCAGCCAGTAAGGCTGGGGGGCCAGCCCTACCTACCAGCACAAGCACGGGAGTTGGCCCCATCACAACAGAAGAGCCCGTGCATCCCATATAGGGGGCACCCATGGAGCATATATTGGGTTGGCCAAAAAGTTCGTTTGGGTTTTTCCATAAGATGTTATAGAAAAACCCGAATGAACTTTCTGGTCAACCCAATAGCTCCGGTGCCCAGAAGGAAGTGTGCTGCTGGGCCCCATAAGATGTTTCCTACATAAAACCACTCCTCCAAAATGGGGAAACATAACTGACCTGACTAATACATAGAAATAAAAACAGAGAATTAGGCAAAATGAGGTGACAGAGGAATACATTCCAAATGAAAGAGCAAGATAAAACCCCAGAAGAAGAACTAAGTGAACTGGAGATAAGCACTCTACCTAATAAAGAGTTCAAGGTACTGATCATCAAGATGCTCAGTGAACTCAGGAGAAGAATGGATGAACACTGTAAAAAGTTTAATAAAAAGTTAGAAAATATAAAGAAGACCCAAACAGAGCTGAAGAATACAATAATTAAGATTTTTTTAAAAATACCCTAAAAGGAATCAACAGCAGATAAGATGATACAGAGGAACTGGAAGACAGAGTAGTGGAAACCACCTAGGTAGAACAGAAAAAAAGAAAAAATAATTTTTAAAATGTGGATAGTTTAAGAGACCTCTGGGACAACATCAAGTATACTAATATTCACATTAAAGGGGTCCCAGATAGAGAAGAGGGGGAGTAGGCAGGGAAGCTTTCTGAAGATATAATAGCTGAAAACTTCCCTAACCTGGTAAAGGAAACAGACATCCAGGTCCAAGAAGCACAAAGAGTCCCAAACATGACGAACCTAAAGAGATTCACACCAAGACACACTGTAATTAAAATGGCAAAAATTAAAGATAAAGAGAGAATCTTAAAAGTAGCAAGGGAAAAGCAAATAGTTACGGACAAAGGAACTCCCATAAAACTCTCTGCTGGCTTTTCAGCAGAAACTTCGCAAGCCAGAGGGAGTGGCATGATATATTTAAAGTGATGAAAGGAAAAACCCACAACCAAGAATACTCTATCCAGCAAGGTTATCATTCAGATTTGAAGAAGATATAGAGTTTTACAGACAAGCAAAAGCTAAAAGAGTTTAGCACCACTAAACCAGCTTTACAAGAAATGTTAAAAGGGACTTCTCTAAGTGGAAAAAAAAACATGATTAAAAATATGAAAATTATGACAGGAAAATCTCATTGGTAAAGGCAAATATATAGTAAAGGTAGTAGATCAATCACTTATAAAGCTAGTAGGAAGGTTAAAAGGCAAAAGGAGTAAAATCATCTACACCCACATTAAGTAGTTAAGGGATACACAAAAAAGATGTAAAATGTGTTGTCAAAAACAGTAAATGGAGTGTGGGGTAGTAGAAACGGAGGGTTGTTAGAATGCATTCAAAATTAAGAGATCACCAACTTAAAATAATTATTCATATATATATATGTGTATATATATATATATATACGTATGTGTGTGTGTGTATAATAGAAACACACACAGAAAAAGAGAAAGGAACCCAAACAAAACACTAAAGATTGTCACCAAATCACAAGGGAAGAGAGCAAAAAAAGAAAGGAACAAAAAAGAACTAGAAAAAATAATCCTAAAATTTGTATGGAAACACAAAAGATCCCAAGTAGCCAAAACAATCTTGAGAAAGAAGAACAAAGCTGGAGGTATCACACGCCTTGATTTCAAACTATACTACAAAACTTCAGTAATCAAAACAGGATGGTACTAGCACAAAAACAGACACATAGATTAATGGACCAGAATAGAGAGCCCAGAAATAAACCCACTTTTACATGGCCAATTAATCTACGATAAAGGAGGCAAAAACATACCGTGGGGAACAGGTAAGCTTGTCAATAAATGATGCTTGGAAAACCAGACAGCTACATGCAAAAGAATCAAGGACTGCTTTCTCACCCCATATATAAAAATTAACTCAAAATGAATTAAAGATTTAAATATAAGACCTGAAACCATAGGACTCCTAGAAGAAAACATAGGCAATATATTCTTTGACACTGACTGGTC
The DNA here is from genome assembly GCF_965194825.1 of Balaenoptera physalus. Classification (NCBI taxonomy): domain Eukaryota; kingdom Metazoa; phylum Chordata; class Mammalia; order Artiodactyla; family Balaenopteridae; genus Balaenoptera; species Balaenoptera physalus. The sequence continues at coordinate 23,692,886 of NC_138886.1, forward strand.
TTAGCAATATTTTTTGGATATGTATCCTTAGGCAAGGGAAACAAAAGCAAAAATAAATGGGATCACATCAAACTAAAAAGCTTTTGCAGTGAAGGAAACTATCAAGCAAAACAAAAAGACAGCCTACTGAATGGGAGAACAATAGGTATGATAAGGGGTTAATATTCAAAATATAAAAAGAACTCATACAACTCAACATCAAATAAACAAACAAAGAAAACCTGATTAAAAAATGGGCAGAGGACCTGAACAGGTATTTTTCCAAAGAAAACATGTAGATGGCCAACAGACACATGAATAGAAGATCAACATCACTAATCATCAGGGAAATGCAAATCAAAACCACAATGAGATATCTCTTTACACCTGTCAGAGTGGCTATCATCAAAAAAGACAAGAGAGAGTAAGTGTTGATGAGGATGTGGAGAAAAGGGAACCCTTGTGCACTGTTGGTGGGAATGTAAATTGGTGCAGCCACTATGGAAAACAGCATGGAGGTTCCTTAAGTACTGAAAAATAGAACTACCATATGATCCAGCAATTCCACTTCTGGGTATTTTCCCAAAGAAAACAAAAACAATAATTCAAAAAGATATATGCACCCCCATGGTCATTGCAGCATTATTTGCAAACACCAAGATATGAAAACAACCTAAGTATTCATTGATAGATAAATTGATAAAGAAGATGTGGTATATATACACAATGGCATATTACTCAGCCATAAAAAAAGAATGAAATCTTGCCATTTACAACAACATGGATGGACCTACAGGGTATTATACTAAGTGAATTAAGTCAAACAGAGAAAGACAAATATCATATGATTTCACTTGTATGTGGAACCTAAAAAACAAATGAACAAACATAAAAAAAAAAACAGAGGCATTCTCATAGATACAGAGAACAAACAGGTGGTTGCCAGAGGGGAATAGGTTGGGGGATGAGTGAAATAGGTGAGGGAGATGAAGAGGTACAAACTTCCAGTTACAAAATACATGAGTCACAGGATGCAATGTACAGCATGGGGAACATAGTCAATAACACTGCAATAACTTTGTATAGTGACAGTTGATTACTAGACTTATGTTGATGATCATTTTATAATATATAGAAATATCAAACGTTTCTATGTTGTGCACCTGGAACTCAGAGTTGTAGGTCAATTACACTCCAAAAAATAATAGTAGTAATAAAATTTAAAAAATTTTTATATTAAACAAATATATATCAAGTAGGATTCTTGAGGATGTAAATGAAAGAAAAACTGACCCCCAAAAGCTCTGACTGAACCCTCAAAACTTCAAAGTGCAGGGCTAGAACTGGCTTGGGCACAACTGACTTTAGGGCTCAACTGTTGTCATCAGGACAGGATTTTTCTCGGCTTCCTTTATCTTTCCCTTCTGTGTGCCACGATCATTTTCCATCTGCATGTGGTAGCAAGATGGTTGTGACAACTCTAAGCTTCAAATCCTCTCAACGTTATTATGCCCTAGATTAACCAGGAGCTATAAGGCAAGGCAAGTTGCTAAACCTCTCTGTGCCTCCGTTTCCACATCTGTAAAATGGGAATGTCAATAAAGTGCTAAACACATAGAAAATGCTTAATGAATGTTAATGACAATTAATGCTATGGTTTTTATAACACAATTCCCTACTGACAATGAGGAACATCCATTTTCCTAACAGAAAGTTCTAGAAATGATATGAAGTTACCAAATCTGCAAGGCTTAATACTCTCTCACCTAGAGTACCCTTGCTTCTCAAGAAGTTTGACCTAACATTTTAATTTGGTAATAGAAACTGTGGGAACAGGAGATTCAACAGAGACAGGCTGACATTGTGTGTGTTTGAATTCCTGACTAGAAAGCCCTTTGCTCAATAGTCCTTCACTGGGATGGCCTAGGTGGCCGACCTCAAGGGGTAACTTTGAAATATGCATTTGAATTTTTTTAAAGAACACTAATTTGGAACAACAATTTAATCATTTTTGGGTAGACAGTGTTCCAATAGCAAGGAATGAGTTGCCAAGCATGAAGCTGGGCCACCCAAAGAGAACGTGCTGATTTAAAACTTTAGTTATTTGCAAGTTGCTTCTGAACATTTAAGCATTAACTAAAGTGCAAGAAAAATATGACCATCAGGTAATTTGAGAGAGAGATTGTAGTCTAAGCTTCTCAGTTTGCTTTTCCCATCCTATACTTTGCCACCAGTAAAGTGGGTTACTGCACATCAAATCTTGAATAAAGACTCATTCTAGATTATTCTCATCTCACCTCCCTGACCATTGCCCACCAGCATCAGAACTCTATTCTCAGCTCCCTTGAAGAGATAATAAATAAAGTCTTTGGGATTCCATATGGAATAACAGAATTTTTGAATGTTGATAATGGAAGAGAACTTAGAAGTGATCTCATTCAACTCCTTCAATTGACTGGTAAGTAAACTGGAATCCAGAAAGTTGCAGTCATTTCTCAAAATCAACTGGCTAACATCATAGAATCATCTCATCTCAAGGCTCATTCCAGACCAGCCATAGACGTGAAACGCTACCCCACCCCCCCGCTTAAATTACATGATTTTGCTCATAGCAACCCTGTGGAGTTGGCAGGGCAAATACTATTACGGAAGACTTAGAGCATATGCCCAAATAACTTGAACGAATTCACCAACATGGGTTTGGCAAAGAAAGGGAGAGGAATAAAGAAAGGTAGGAAGGCAAAGAGCAAGCAAGCAAGAACAATTTAAATGGTGCAAATAAAATATACCCTGGTCTAGTTAGCACAATTGCTCATCTGTTAATATATCTGTGATATGGTCAGATATTGCAATGAATCTATTCCAAGGTGGTCTTTGACCCTCTCTGATGGTTCAGTGAGGTGGGCTGGTGAGATCTCAAGATCCCTCTAGATTGTCCTATCCAATAGAACTTGTTGGTGTTCACAGAAATGTTCTAAATCTCACTGTCTGATACAGTTCCCACTAGCCATATATGGCAACTAAACACTTAAAATGTGGTTAGTGATACTGAGAAATTAAATTTTTAATTTTATTTACTTTTTAAAAAAAATATTTATTTACTTATTTATTTGGCTGTGTTGGGTCTTAGTTGCGGCACATGGGCTCTTCATTGTGGCGCGCAGGCTCTCTAGTTGTGGCATGCTGGCTCTAGAGCGCACGTGCTTAGTTGCCCTGCGGCATGTGGGATCCCAGTTCCCCAACCAGGGATCGAACCTGTGTCCCTCGCAGTGGAAGGTAGACTCTTAACCACTGGACCACCAGGGAAATCCCTATTTACTTTTAATTGATTTAAATTTAGACAGCCACAAGAGCCTGGTAGCAACCATATTGGACTATGCAGCTCTAGATGAATAAAACTGCCCCAAACATAACAACTTGACTTGACCTATCAGCTTGTTTTGCTTTGAGGGACCTAAAGGGGTACAATAATGAATGCTGAAATCAGATCTCTTCACAAAATGTATACATGGCAACACCAAAAATAAACATGTATGAAGCAGGATTCTTCGCCGCAAGCAATGGAAAATAAACTTCACTAATTTAGGCAGAATAAGGATTTATTAAAGGATATTAGGTCACTCACAGAGCCTCTGGGAGGCCAGAAAATCAGGACTGGAGGCTCCATGTGCCAGAAACAAGGCACAGTCACACTGTAGAGCTGGTCTAGAGGAGACACCATAGCCCCACCACTGGACGCAGTGCAGCAGCCCTCCCTGTTGACCCCAGGATGCTGGATACTGAGTCCCACCATAAGAACCCCTGCCATGGCTGAGTCTAGACACTGGATGGATCTGCTGCCATCACTGCTGGATTGGATTCTGTGTGGCACCTGATGCTTTGAGTTGCTGGCTTCTAAGTCTGGGGCCGGGGCAGCTGACTGAGCCTAGGTCATACGTCTGTGCTCTGCCTGCAAGAGGGGCTGGAATAGCAAGAATCTGGCCTCTGTAGAGGGGGACAGACTCATGAGCTGAGGAGTTCCCTGAACAAAAACAGATTTTTATTACACCTGCCTCCTAGGGAAGAGGGCTAATGTGTTACAGGTACTAGGCCTCCTGGGCGGTAAGTAGAGATACAGAATTAAAAACCTGGGGGCCTGCGGGTGGGCTGGCATATGAGGCACTATCTACTACCACTGGAAAAATAGAATATGTCAGAGAATTAGGAGGGAGGGAGTGATTTGGCAAAAAATGAGTTTTGAGAGAGACAGTCAAGAGTTTTAGAGAAGCTGCCATAATGGATGAGATTTTGTGAAGTGTAATATTTCCTCTGGCTACTTTTTCATGTGATTCCAGTAAAGATCTACATTATTTTTTAAGACGTTTTTGGAGTTGTGTGTATGTGTTGCCTAATTGAGAGTACTGTACACATATAGTTCTATATAGTCATGCTCTTTAACTTACTCCTTAAGACAATATGGATATTCTTTCCTTTAAACATGTACACCTCTATGCCATCCTTTTCAGTGCCTATATAGTACTCTATTGCACAAATGTACCATAATTTATTTAATCAATCCCCTATTGATGGTCAGTTCAATTTTTCAATTTTTTCTTCTATATTGTGCTACAATGAGCACCCCTATATATATATCACTGTGTACTTGTCCAGTCATACCTCTAGGTAATATTCCTAGAAACAGAATTTCCAAATTAGTGGCTAAGCAGGCCTAACATGTTGATTTTCCAAGTCATCCTCAAAGGTAGTAATAATTTCTTTTTCCATCCAGGGTTGAAACTAGGATTAGATGCATAAGGCACTTTGCCTTGGACACAAAATTTAAAGAGGCATTAAAAAACTCAGTAGTGGGACTTTCCCGGTGGTGCAGTGGTTAAGGATCCGCCTGCCAATGCAGGGGACACGGGTTCGATCCCTGGTCTGGGAAGATCCCACATGCCGCAGAGCAACTGAGCCCATGCGCCACAACTACTGAGCCTGTGCTCTAGAGCCCATGAGCCACAACTACTGAAGCCTGTGTGCCTAGAGCCCGTGCTCCGCAACAAGAGAAGCTACCACAATGAGAAGGCCGCGCCCCACAACAAAGACCCAACCAGCCAATAAATAAATAAATTTAAAAAACCAAACAAACAAAAAAAACAACTCAGTAGTCAAGACAAATAATATTTTAATGCAATATTTTAAAAATGAAAATTAATGCAAATAAGTCCATAATGAACAAAATATCAAAATTTTAAATAAAGGCAGAATCAGTATTACTGATACTTAGGAATAAACTTGATCAAGGAGGTGAAAGACTTATAAGCTGAGAACTATAAAACATTGATAAAGGAAACTGAAGATGATTCAAAGAAATGGAAAGATATTCCATGCTCTTGGATTGGAAGAATTAATATTGTTAACGTGGCCATACTACCCAAAGCAATCTACAGATTTAATGGGATCCTTATCAAATTACTCATGACATTTTTCAAAGAACTAGAACAAATAATCCTAAAATTTATATGGAACCACAAAAGACCCAGAATTGCCAAAGTAATCCTGAGGAAAAAGAACAAAACTGGAGGCACAATCCTCCCAGACTTCAGACAATACTACAAAGCTACAGTAATCAAAACAGCATGGTATTTGCACAAAAACAAGACATAGGGATCAACTGAACAAAATAGAGAGAAATAAACCCACACACCTATAGTCAGTTAATCTTCGACAAAAGAAGCAAGAAGATACAATGGAGAAAAGATAATCTTGTCAGTAAGCGGTGCTGGGAAAACCGGACAGCTACATATAAAGGAATGAAATTAGTACATTCTCTAGCACCATATACAAAAATAAACTCAAAATGGATTAAAGGCCTAAATGTAAGACCAGATACTATAAAACTCCTAGAGGAAAACATAGGCAGAACACTCTGACATAAATCATAGCAGTATTTTTTTGGGATGCATCTCCTAGCATAGTAGAAATAAAAGCAAGAATAAACAAATGGGACCTACTTAAATTTAAAAGCTTCTGAACAGCAAAAGAAACCATAACCAAAATGAAAAGACAATCTAGGACTGGGAGAAAATATCTGCAAATGATGTGAGCAACAAGGGCTTAATTTCCAAAATATACAGACAACTCATACAGCTCAATATCAAAAAAAAAAACGACCCAATCAAAAAATGGACAGAAGACCTAAATAGACATTTCTCCAAAGAAGACATACAGATGGCCAACAGGCATATGAAACGATGTTCAATATTGCTAATTATTAGAGAAATGCAAATCAAAACTACAGCGAGGTATCACCTCACATCAGTCAGAATGGCCATCACTGAAGCGTCTACAGATAATAAATGCTGGAGAGGGTGTGGAGAAAAGGGAACCCTCCTTCACTGTTGGTGGGAATGTAAATTGGTGCAGCCACTATGGAGAACAGTATAGAGGCTCCTTAAAAAACTAAAAATAGAGTTACCATATGATCCATCAATCCCACTCCTGGACATATTTCCAGAGAAAACTCTAATTCAAAAAGACACATGTACCCCAATGTTCACAGCAGCACTATTCACAAGAGCCCAGACATGGAAACAACCAAAGTGTCCATCAACAGATGAATAGATAAATAATGAATGGAATATTACTCAGCCATAAAAAAGAATGAAATAATGCCATTTGCAGCAACATGGATGGACCCAGAGATTATCATGCTAAGTGAAGTAAGTCAGACAGAGAAAGACAGATATCATATGATATCACGTATATGTGGAATCTTAAAAAAATGATACAAATGAACTTACTTACAAAACAGAAACAGAGTTACACAGAAAACAAATTTATGGTTACCAAAGGGGAAGTGGGGGAGGGATAAATTAGGAGCTTGGGATTAACAGATATACACTACTTTGTATGAAATAGATAAACAAAAAGGATCTACTGTATAGCACAGGGAACTATACTCAATATCTTGCAATAACCTATAATGGAAAAGAATCTGAAAAAGAATAAATATAACTGAATTACTTTGCTGTACATCAGAAACAAATACAACATTGTTAATCAACTATACTTCAATAAAACAAAAAACAAAAAACCACAGTGAGATACCCCTACACATACACCACAAGGGTTAAAATAAAAAACCCTGACAATACAAAGTGTTGGTGAGTACGTGGAGCAACTGGAATTCTCATACACAGCTGTTTGAGTATAAACTGTTCATTCCACTTTGAAAACTCCTTGGCAGTATCTACAAAGGATGGACATACACATACTCTACGGCCCAACAATTCCACTCTTAGGATTATACCCAACACAGATGTGTACACGTGTTTGGACAAGAATGTTCAGAGCAGTGTTCTTTGGAAAATCATCAAACTGGAAACAACCCAATGTGCATCAGTAAGGGAATGTATAAGTAAAATGGGTTATATTTTTATGATGGAATACTATATAGAAATAAATTCAACTACAGCCACACAAAATAAAATAAAATAAAATAAGATAAAATAAAACAAAATGAAGGCCTTGAGTCATAAAGCCTGGATACCACTCACTGGCTTGCATGTAGCATCATCTACATGTGCTTTATTATATGTAAAATGGGAATAACAATCTGTATGTCTTCTGCGGAGAAATGTCTATTTAGGTCTTCTGCCCATTTTTGGATTGGGTTGTTTGTTCTTTTGATACTGAGCCACATGAGCTGCTTGTATATTTTGGAGATTAACCCTTTGTCAGTTGCTTCATTTGCAAATATTTTCTCCCCTTCTGAGGGTTGTCTTTCTGCCTTGTTTATGGTTTCCTTTGCTGTGCAAAAGCTTTTAAGTTTCATTAGATCCCATTTGTTTATTTTTTATTTTATTTCATTACTCTAGGAGGTGGGTCAAAAAAGATGTTGCTGTGATTTATGTCATTGAGTGTTCTGCCTATGTTTTCCTCTAAGAGTGTTATAGTGTCTGGACTTACATTTAGGTCTTTAATCCATTTTGAGTTTATTTTTGTGTATAGTGTTAGAAAGTGTTCTAATTTCATTCTTTTACATGTAGCTGTCCAGTTTTCCCAGCACCACTTATTGAAGAGGCTGTCTTTTCCCCACTGTATATTCTTGCCTCCTCTGTCAAAGATAAGGTGACCATATGTGCGTGGGTTTATCTCTGGGCTTTCTATCCTGTTCCATTGATCTATATTTCTGTTTTTGTGCCAGTACCATACTGTCTTGATTACTGTAGCTTTGCAGTATAGTCTGAAGTCAGGGAGCCTGATTCCTCCAGCTCCGTTTTTCTTTCTCAAGATTGCTTTAGCTATTCAGGGTCTTTTGTGTTTCCATACAGATTGTAAAATTCTTTGTCTTAGTTCTGTGAAAAAAGCCAGTGGATTTCTCCAAAGAAGACATACAGATTGCCAACAAACACATAAAAAGATGCTCGACATCACTAATCATTAGAGAAATGCAAATCAAAACCACAGTGAGGTATCACCTCACACCGGTCAGAATGGCCATCATCAAAAAAATCTACAAACAATAAATGCTTGAGAGGGTGTGGCAAAAAGGGAACCCTCCTGCACTGCTGGTGGGGATGTAAATTGATACAGCCACTATGGAGAACAGTATGGAGATTCCTTAAAAAACTGAAAATAGAACTACCACAGGACCCAGCAATCCCACTACTGGGCATATACCCTGAGAAAACCATAATTCAAAAAGAGTCATATACCACAATGTTCATTGCAGCACTATTTACAATAGCCAGGACATGAAAGCAACCTAAATGTCAATCAACAGATGAATGGATAAAGAAGATGTGGCACATATATACAATGGAATATTACTCAGCCATAAAAAGGAACGGAACTGAGTTATTTGTAATGAGGTGGATGGACCTAGAGTCTGTCATACAGAGTGAAGTAAGTCAGAAAGAGAAAAACAAATACTGTATGATAATGCACATATATGGAATCTAAAAAAACAGTACTGATGAAACTAGTGGCAGGGCAGGAATAAAGATACAGACATAGAGAACGGAATTGAGGACACAGGGAGGGAAGGGGAAGCTGGGATGGAGTGAGAGAGTGGCATGGACATAAATACACTACCAAATGTAAAGTGGATGGTTGGGGGGAAGCTGCCGCATAGCACAGAGAGATCAGCTCAATGCTTTGTAATGACCTAGCGGGGTGGGATAGGGAGGGTGGGAGGGAGGCTCAAGAGGGAGGGGATATGGGGATATATGTATACATATAGCTGATCCACTTTGTTGTACAGCAGAAACTAACATAACATTGTAATTATACTCTAATAAAGATATTAAAAATAAATAAATAAAAATAAAAAATAAAATGGGAATAACAATAGGACCTACTTCATAAAGTTTTGTGAGAATTAAATGAGTAATACAAAGTGCTTAGAACAGTGCCAAGCACATAGTAAGTACTCAATAAATATTTGCTATAATCATATGCTAAGTACACATGCACACGATTCTGTTTCTGGATATCCTACTCTGTTCCATTTTTCTGTGTGTTCTTGCTCCAGTACCATACTGTTTTAATTACTGTAGATTTATATAGTGACTTTTGATCTGATTAAGCAAGGTCCCTTCTCATTTTTCTTGGTTTTTCAAGTTTTTCTTGGCTGTCCTCATTCATTTATACATACAAATGAATTTTAAAAGCTATTTGTTAAGTACCACAAAATCCTACTGGGATTTTAACTGAAACTGTGTTAAATTTATATATTATTTTAGGGAAGCATGACATCTTTACAATACTGAGTCGTCCTGTCCAGAACATGGTGTTTCTCTTTATTTAGTCAAGCCTTCTTTTTACTCTTCTATCAAGTTTTATAGTTTTCTTAATGTACATCTTGCACATTCTTACTTTTTTACAGTTTTGTTATTTATTTTTTTACTGGCAAGTACACGTATGTATAAATGGGTGATGTTTGCATGTTTATTTTGTATCCAGCCTTCATTTTGAGCTCTTGTATTCATTTTTCGGTGATTGCATGCTTATCCAAAATGCATTTCTAACAACATTACTCATCTGCCTAAAACTCTTAAATAACCCTTAAAGACAAAGTCCAAATTTATGGACCTGACATACATTCATTTTTCTTCATACACAACAAAAACATACTGTGTGCCTCCCCTGTGCCAGGCACTGTGGAGCACCAGGGATACGTCAATAAATAGACAAAAATCCCTGCCATTAAGAAGCTTACATTCAGGAGGAATTTGTGCTCTGTTTTAGCTCATGCCTATGGACCTATCCCCATCTCCTTTGCTTCTTTATAAGTGCTGTGTATTTCAGCTAAACTGAATTAGTTGTAATTCTCCTGAAATGCTTTCCTGTTTGGATAGTCTTTCCCTTGTTCTTTTTCCACTTATCACCCTGAAAAGCTCCTTTCATATCCTCATGACTCACATCAAGGTCAGTCTCCTCTTAGCAGCTTTCCCTGATCCCCCATGCAGAGTTAGGAGGTCTCTCTTCTATGTCTCACTCATCTCAGTGATGACATCTTCACTTAAATATAATAGTTACTTTATTGGTCCATGAGTTCCTAGAGGGCAGGAATGGAGTCTTGATCATCTTTTTGCCACCTAGTGGCATGGTATCAAGGTGGTGTTCAATAAATATTTTTGCAAGCATAAATGTGTTGAGTTGGTTGGGAAGCACAGCACCATCGTACGTGGCCAAGGCAAGTGGCCACGCAAAGCTATGGAAACTGCTGTGGGCAGTCACAATTAGACTACAGGAGTTCAGGGGAGGAGATCACCACGGCTGAGTGGGTAGGCATGGACGCCTGGGGGAAGTAGACCTTTTGGTGGATATTGAAGGAGCTTGAGACTTTCATCAACTCTTCCCACCCAACCCCATCTCCTCCTCTCCACCAGTGGGCCTATGATCAAGGATAAGACCTCCCACCCACACTTCAAAAACGGAGTACAGTGGATGGGTCCAGTCTGAGGTTACTGACCAGGCCATGTGATGAAGCCCTAGGACAGGGGGCATCTTCAAACCTACATGGAGGAACCACAGTCCTACTCTTGCCAGGCTGAACACTAGGGTTTGGGTCAAGGTCTTACTGGTAATAAAGGGTCCATCACCCCAGCCTCTGTGCTTCAGAGAGGCAGTCTAGCATAATGATCAAATGCCTGGCCTCAGGATCCAGACTGCTTGGCTCTAAACCCTGGTTCTGCCACTTATTAGCTGTGTGAGACCTTGGACATTAAGTCAAGTTGAAAGTGAGTGGCCCAAAAGAGGGGTATTTTTGATGGAGATCAAAAAGTCATTCCAAGAAGGTCACTGTATTGTTAACAGCTTGCAAGACACTTGGTATAGCATGCTTGGTGTTTAAGGGCTTCAGAGACAGACTACCTGGGTTCAAATCCCAGCTTCTCCACTTTATAGCTATGTGACCTTGGGCAAGTGATTTGACCTCTGTGGGCCTCAGTTTTTTTATCTGTAAAAATAACTACACAGAGTTATTGTGAGGATTAAATGAGTTAGTGCATGTTGAGTGCTTGGACCAGTGCATGGCACAGAGTGAGCACTTAAATGTTTGTTAACTATCACTACATTATTATTATTCCACTATCACATTGTACCTGCTACTGTTTTGGTAGGCCTAGAGAGTATGCAGATAGAGTTCTGCCATTTTAGGGGCAAAGTCCCACTTGAAAAGCATAAAATTTCTGTACTAGGAAAGGTCTCTGGGATCCAGACTTTATGAAATTAGCACCAATGAAGACCTGCCAAGCAACATCACAGAGAGTTACAGGATATGGCATTAGCTGGAAAGGGGACTCCTTTTTGGGTCAAGGCAAGTTCTGAAAGGACATCAAACCACAGGGGCACCTTCAGGCCTGCTGAGCAACATCCTGCCTGGTGTCTGCAGAGATCTAGTGTTAGACAGGATGGGGATTTCCTTCTGGAGACTAAAGAACCTCACCTTGCAGGAACAATAGCCCTCCACATGTACATCATCCTAGAGGGAAAGGAGAAAGGTGGCATTGGGCTCTGGTCAGAGGCGATCCGGTACTGGCATTAGTTCTAAATTCACTTCCACAGAGGCAGAGCTGCGGCAGGCAGGTGTTTAGATTGGTGGAGCCACCCTCTACAGGACAAGTTTTGCTGTTATACCTCATTTTCCTCCTTTAAGTCAAGACCCATGGGTTGGGTGACACCAGAACTGGAACCTGGCAATTTGACTTTGAAAGGATCTAGATGGAACTATGCATGAGACAGATGTTTGAGCAGACCAATGTGGCAAGAGGAGAGATCTTCTGCAGGGGAAAATGCGGTATTCTAGAAATATGGTTGCAAATGTCATCAAGGGCCAGATTGTGAAGGCCTGAAATGCTAGATGAAGGACTTTAAAATTTAAAGTGTATATACATATGTACATGTATATGTATTTCTAAGAGTTCACATAGCTCAAAAATCAAAAGGTATCAATGTATATTATAGTGAAAAGGCCCCTCTCACTCTTATCTCTCAATCACCCAACTCTCCACTCCAGAGGCAAGTGATGTTACTTATGTTGCTTCCAGGGACATTAAATGCATACAGAAGAAAATATTGCATGTGTATCCTTTTTTCACAAATATTAACTTTTTCCATTTTACAGTATAGTTCAGAGATCATTACCATCAAAATATAAAGAATTTCCTGTTTTATACCTGCCTAGTAATCTACTGTATGAATGAATCATAATTTATTTAATCAGTCCCTAATTAATGGACATTTAAGTTATCTCCTGTCTTTTGCTATTACATATAAGGTTACAATAAATAATTTTTGCAAACAGGTGTTTTTGCATGAGTGTGACTATATTTGTAAGATAAGTTCCTAAAACTGTTAATCATTGGGTCAAGCAGTAGGTTAATGTATTGGATTCTAATTTGTAATAGGGATTCATTGAAAGTTACTGGCTGAAGAATGCATGCGCAAACAGTATTTAAAGAAACTGACTTCATATATAACTAATTGGATATGATAGATGATGGAAGAGAAAAGAATCAAGGGTTATTCCAAGTTCATTAATAAAAAGGACAGGGCAGCCAACACTTTGGGCATAATGTAGTATTTTCTCACCCATAAAGACTATCTCCTTCCCAACTCCAATACGCTTTCAACTAGGTCTCCACCAGACAATGGAGAAGGGACAGAGAGTAAGAAAAGTTTCTTGGATGGGAAATAACTTTAAAGAACCAGCAAGATTAGAGACACCAGTGGATAGTGTCATTAATAGAAACAGAAAATTCTAGAGATGGAGTTGGCTTATTAGTTAATGGGGACCCAGAACATACTGGCCCAGAAATGGAAAAGATCTATGATCTCCTAATTATCTGAGAAAATTTTAACAAAAAAAAAACTCTGGAGGAAATGATAAGGTGGAAAGATAAAAGGTAGATTTGCTTTCACTTTGTTTGGAGTTGGAAGGCCTGGAGTTAGAATATTCTGACAATGAATTAAAATGAAAGAGTTTCCAATAGAAAATGGTCCCTGCAGGTTTTGTCCTCAGAACCTGCCGTCTCAGGTTTGAACCATGACCTCCGCTGCTCCCCTGTCATCCAGCAATTATGGTGTGAAGGCAGATCAAGGTCTTGCCGATGCCTCTGCAGTATGAGCTCAGCCTGCAGATGCCCAGCTCCTTAGTAATGTAAGACAGATGCCAAACGAGCTCAGCTTACTGATGAGCTGGGAACTCCTTTATGGGAAGCACACTTTGGCTAGAATCCTGTAATTCAACCATCCAGTTAACCTTTTAAGTGAATAAAAGACAAATACAACAACAGGGCCAAAGCAATATGTTGGTGGTGATGACAGGCAATCCTTTAGGAGGATAAAGAATCTTGGCTCAGTAAAAATACAAACCCATCTACATTCTGCTGTACCTCGTGGGGAAGAGGCTGTAAAGTATTTAGTAGGGGGTGTGTGTGTGTGTGTGTGTGTGTGTGTGTGTGTGTGTGTGTGTGTGTAGTGTAGTGTGGTGTGTCACATAAAACTCCATTCAGGAAGGGACTTGACCTGTTTTGTTCATTGTTGTATCCCCAATGGTTAGAATAATTCCAAGCACATAGTAGGCACTCAGTAATCATTTATTGATAGAATGAATGCATTTACTGTTAATGAGTGAATGAATGAACAAATCCACCATATGTGTGTGCCCTTGCTTATATCTATGTATTTCATTACATAACACAAATCATATCTATACTTGGATATCAATTTGTCTTATATTTTTCGCTTATGAAATGACATTAAATCACCTTGTAAAAAGCTCCAAATGAGCCCTATATACTTTGCTAGCTCCTTCTCTTTTATCAGCCCCTTAAATATTAGTGTTCCCCTGAGCCCATCCTTGGCTTCTACTCATTCTCTCAGAGAAATCTTGTCCATGGCTTCAAATCTCATCTATACAAGCTAATGACTTCCAAAACTCTCTCTAGCCCCGACGTCCTTCCAGATCTGGGTATCCACCTAGCATCTCAATATCTGAACTCAAATGTTTCAAATGCCTCAGAATTGGTGTGTCACCAACTGAATTTATTATCTCATCCCTTTCAATTATGTTCCTCCTCCTTCATTCTGGAATTTTTAAAATAAGAAGTAAAGAATAAAAATTAAAAGGAGTATCATGTTTATTGTGTAAACCATCACTCTCCATTCTATAATATGTTCTGTTTTCTAGTCTAGGACATCCTGAATGACTGGGTTATAGATTGATGCCCAAGGTATCAATCTTCTCGGCCCTTGGGGCATCTGGGAAGAGCCTTGGGTAGCTAAGCACTATGGCCAGTTGACTTAGGCTTGAGCATCCTCATCTGTTTATCTCAGTTTTCTGTGTGTGCCGCATCGTTTTGAGAATTCAGAAGCATTGATCTTGCCTTTGGTCCTCAAAATCTCCATTCATTCTCACCTAGGCATTTCATCCACACCACAGCTAACATTCATATTGGTGCCCTTATCTACACCAAGATCCTAAATACCAAGTGAATCATCAGATACTACTACTCAAATGCCTTAGTGTTTAGGGAATTTGATTGTGCATATGTGTGTGTGTGTCTGTGTGTGTGTGTGTGTGGAATCTAGAATTTGGGAAAAACCTTAACTCTCTCTCTGTCTTAGTCCATTTGCGATGCTATAAGAAAAATGCCATAGACTGGGTAGCTCATAAATAGCAGTATTTTACATCTCACAGTTCTGGAGGCTGGGAAGTCCAAGATCAAGGCATTGGCAGATTCAGTGTCTGGTAAAAGCCTGCTTCCTCATAGACAGCCATCTTCTCACTATAACCTCACATGGCAGAAGGGGCAAGGGAGCTTTCTCTGGCTACAGATCCCATTCATCAGGGCTCTGCCTTCATGACCTAATCACCTTCCAAAGGCCCTACCTCCTAATACCATCACCGTGGGGTTAGGTTTAAACCTATGAAATTTGGGGGACACAAACATTCAGACCATACCACTGACTATCTCTCATTTACAGGTGAAGACATCAGGACCTGAGGTTAAGAGACTTGCCTTAAATGATACAAATCAGCCTTAGAAGCTGGAATTAGATTCCCAGTCCTGTGCTCTCATGCTCTCAGCACTACACCTTGCTGACCTGTCAGAGCCTTCTTTGAAACTGAACTTTTCTGTAAACACCCAGGGATGGTCTATTAACCTAAACACTTAAACTAAACACACTCTGGCCTTCTCATGCCAACTAACAGAGCTTCATTGTCTTTGTTCCCTGATATCTAATTTCCAGACTGAATCAGTGATGAATTAAGTAATTTTCAAATGGTTTATTTTTATGGGATGATGAAATTCCAGACTTCAGCCTTGAATTTGGGAAAATGGATGTTTTCATTTTACCCCCGGTAGTATATTTTTCCTTGCCGGAACAATGTGTGTCTGCCTCAGTTTCAACACTAGCCGTGTGAAAAATCATTTTCAAAGAGTTTGTTTTACATTGAAGATTGTAAACAGAGATGTGGTAAATACAAAAAGCACATAAGAGAAAAACACCATTTAACCAGGGACCACACGTTGATACCAAGGTCTAGGATGGAAAAGTTCAGGTTCACGGGGCAATGGAAAGCATGGGTCTGAGGGGAGCATTTCTCAACTGCTAAATACCTGGGTGCTTGGAAGTACATTTAGAAGTTACACTAAGAAGCATTTAGGGCCAACACTGTCCACATGCAGACAGTGATGTTTTCAACATTTTAATAGAAATCAACTTAGTAGAAAGCAACACAAGTAAGGAATGCCTTGTAGAGGTTGGTAATCGTACTGCAAACATTTTTGTGTAAAATTTAACTTAAATACGAAAAAATAAGGTAACAAAGTCTAGCAAAGACTCATCTTCAGAATGTTCAGTCAAAATGTATAAAGCAGTGCAATTAAAGATAAAGAATGTTCCCATGTCTGTGTGGTCTCTGTCTCTCTTTCCCTATCTTTTCTTTTATCTCCTCTACTTTCTCTCTTTTAATCTCTCATTCATTTCCCTGAAACTCTCTTCTTTGTTAGCTCTGAGGCACCAAGTGTTCTTGGAGTTATTTCTATGACTTTACACAAGGCATTAAATTCAATTAATCAATTGAGACCTTAGACCTACTGGAAACATGGGCCTTTCTGCTGAGGGCTTAGGCTTCTCCACCTACAAGCTCTCCCCAGCCAAAGCCTTTTTAGGACAGGTTCCTGCTGAGCATGGGAGCCTAGCCAGAGATCACACGCAGTCTACAAAGCCTATTCCCACCTTTTGAGAATTGTTTCCGTTTTTCAAAGGAAGAAGACCTTCATGGCTTCTAGCGCTATCTTTATACAATGACTCACCTGCCTTTTTGGCCTGTACTTTCCTGTTTCAGTCAGCCCTGCATCTCCAACTGTTTCTGCTGCTTTCTTTAAATGGTGTCTGGTACACAGCCTGTTCTCTACCCCGCACACCTTCCTGGTACAAAGGCAATTCTGTGGCTGTTCCTCCAGGCTCCCCTGAGCTATTCAGATCTTGGCTCTTCCATCAGTCTCCTGGGCCAGGCACCTCCTGGACCCTGGCCAGCCTGACCACAGACAGGACATGAGCTGCCTCAGCTCCACTCCTGAGATAGAGCCAGAATCACACAGGCTGCCCCAGCAGGGCCCTTCAGCGTTGGGAGAAGCCCAGAAGTCCAAAAGCCTCAAGCTGTTGTCTTCACTAACGCCCCTGCTCTAGTCACCAGCTTCTTTCACCATTGCCTGCCATGCTTTCCAGGTCCCCACTGAGACATAAGTCCTAACTCTTATCCAAACTCTTGCCAACCTCTCTCTTAAGGAACCAGGCCTTTCTCCCGTGACTGGCCTGCCATACTGGATCTCATTGGGTTTTACTGCCAGCCCAAACCAAGGGCAAGTTTGCCGTGTCACTTTGAACACGTGTATTAGACAACTAGACATCCCATCAGGAGCCATTCCTTCAGTCAAGCCAGCTCTGCCATCCTGACTCCCTGTAACCTCATCCTTCTTCCTTCCTCTGCCTACGGTTAGGATGACAGCACAACCAGGGGTTGAACGTGTCCACGTCGACCAACTGATTTTCTAGATGTACACACGTGGGGCCGTTGGTCTCATGCTCCGTGTTCCACAGTCCATTGTTTACAACCACCTTCCCAAATTGTTTCTGTTTTTCAAAGGGAGAACACATTATGATGGGGCATTACTTTGACCTTCTTGGCTACCACTAAAAACAAGCTCTTGACTTGCGGTTGCCATGGGGGAGGGAGAGTGGAGGAGAAATGGATTGGGAGTTGGGATTAGCAGATGCAAACTATTATATATAGAATGGATAAACAACAAGGTCCTACTATAGCACAGGGAACTATATTCAATACCCTATGATAAACCATAATGGAAAAGAATATGAAAATGGATGTATATATATGTATAACTGAATCATTTTGCTGTACAGCAGAAATTAACACATTGTAAATCAATTATACTTTAATAAATTTTTTTTAAAAAAACATCCTCTTTCTTCCTTGCTCTGACTAAAACCTTCCCCCATGACCTGGTTTTCTCCTTGGAGGGAGGAAGGGGTCTTCCCAGGTTTTTGCCAGCCTACACTTGCCAGATTTAGCAAGTAAAAATGCAGAATGCCCATTAATATTTGAATTTCAGATAAACAATAAATAACTTTTTAGTATAAGTATGTCCCAAATATTGTGTGGGACCTACTTACACTAAAAAAATTTTTTGTTGTTTATCTGAAATTCAAATGTAAGTGGTCATCCTGATTTTACCTGGTAACCCCTATGCCACCTTAAGCCGGATCCAGACAACAGACCTTGACATGAAATTCATGTGTCCCGTGGGGACTGAATGGGAATCACGCACAGTCATGCTCTGCTTCATGTGTTTTTAATCCTAGACAATATTATAAACATAGGAAGACATGTTAAGACTTTCTTGGCAGCGATGTGACATAAAGGGGAGAGAATTCTCACAGAATTATCACAATAAAAACCTTTACTTTTTCATGTTTTCACACAATTCTCACTCCTAGAATTACATCATGGAACAGTTTGGGCTTATTTAAAATCTTACTTCTGCCTTGGCTGACATAAGAATCACTCACATAGGAAAATATTCAGACAGTTCAGTGATTCCCCAGCTGCAGATGATAAAATGTTCTAGCCATTCCAGTCAACCTGGCAGAAAAGACCAGGCCCAAGAGCACCCAAAAAATATGTAGATATCACATGGGCACCATAGATGTGTTAATAAATAGAGAAGAATATATCTGCTTCACAAAGTTGGTGAAAATTGGTATTCCAGGGTCTAATATTCTAAGGAGCATTGCTGTTGCATAAAAGTGACATGTAGTAATGTTACGCTCGAGACACTTCTGATCTTCTGAGCAAGGGCACAGCAGGAGTGGAGGAAGAGGTGTGCTGCCCTCCAGGAGCATACATTCTAGTTGACTCAGTACAACCCACATCTGCTCAAGAGGGGGATGGGAAGGCAGTGTACCCCATTCACCATATGTCCATAGAAGAGAGAGGCCATCCCCTATCTCCCCAGGACACAGTATTGAAAGAACATTTCAGATTCCCATCCCAACCCCCTCACTGCACTGGCTTCTCTGCCTGCCTGGTGAGATTGAACTGGTCTGGTCTTTTCTTCTCTTCTGGACCTGCCAAACCTCAAGCAGAGCCTGGGCTCTTGCTCTGTTCCTAGCCCCTGTGATAACTGTACCTGCATCAGGCACCAGAACCCAGATTTGGGGAAATGGGTAGGAAACCAGAGCTCTTTCCTCTAAGCCAGTATCCCCAAATCTGAATTTCCGTATAACAGATTTAATATACATTTAGCTTCTTGTGTCTTTTCTTGATTAATTCAGGATGCAAATGAGTTTAGAGCTCCCACCCCAACCAAATCTTCAAACTCATCAAAAGAAGCTTTCCACACTCTAAAGGCAACCTCCTACAAGATATGACTGATGATAGAACAGCTATAACCACGCTGAGGGTTTAAGTACTTGGGGAGGTGAATTCTTTACCTGGGGCTAGCAATAGAAGGAGATACATTTTTAAACAAACTGAAATGGATACAATGGCATGGGCTGATGAATGGGCATTTCTGAAGAAGAAACAAGGCACAGGTAACAGGCAGGTGCTGAGCTGAGTTACATTTAGTGAAAGGGACAGAAAGCAGAGAAGCTGGCTTGGAATGGAGGGCTCCTGTGTAGAAGGAGAGGGAGTGAGACTGGGGTCCTGGGACGAGAGACAGTTTGAGCTGGCTGTGGAGGACGATGGCCCAGCCCTCCTGGCCCCATGCAGCCTCCATCTCCTGGCACGAAATTTGTCCCTGGGCAGAAAGGAGTAAATGAGAATTCAGCACCGAGTCACTCGTGTGCTGTCATTTTCCCTCCCTGCTACTTACTGGATTTCCCTAAGTCCAAACATCTTTTTGACTGGACCACTTCTGCACGTTCCCAAGATTTTTAAATCTTAGTATTCTCATCTAGAAAGCAGGCCTATGTCACAGGGTTGATGTAAAGAGTAGAACTCATATAAATAAAATATCCTAATACAGCATCTGGAACCTAGAAGGTATTTCAACAAGTATCAGTTATTTCCCCCCCAACACCCGTCTGTTTTGGAAGGATAGTGTACATCAGTGGAACAGCACAGACTTAGAGTCTAATTGACCTTGGATGCCGTCATTGATGTGGTTCCCCGCAAAGCAGATGCCAAGATGGAGACTTGTGTGCAGAAAGTTTACTGGATGGTTCACGGGGAAGCAAGAACTGTGGGGAAGTGGTGGAGAACTGAACTGTGATGCAGTCATAACACAGGCAGCCAATCCCACGGAGGGGGACTCTAGCGCCTGGATGGCTCTTCTGAAATGTCCTGCTTCAAGGCAAGGAGGTAGCGCCCAGATACCTCCTTATCCATCAGTCACTGGGTGTGGTCTAGCCCTGAGAGGTGGCTGTCTTCAGGTGAGAGCAATTCTTAGGTAGGTGCTCACCTGAGAGCCGCCAGCTACCAACACTCCCGGCAGTGGGTGGGGGAATGAGAGCCTCAGCCTGGGCACACATCTTAGCGTCCTTGTTAATCGATTATCTTTGTTGGATCAGCTTGTGGCCAATCTTCATTCAGGTCCCTGTCCTGACCTAGTGAGCACATGTAATATCCACATCTTTGGTCATAACCTCCGTTTGGACGATTGGGAACAGAGACTTGTAAATTCTCAAGCAGAGGAGAACTAGGATGAAATTGACATTAGCACATTATTTTAACAGATGTTGGTGGATAATCTTAGAATGGAGGAGAAATTAAAAACAAGAAGACCACCCAAGAGGCTGTCAGAGTAGCCCAGGCTTGGGGAGATGAGAACTCCTAGTCCATGGCAATAGTTGTGTAAATTGAACAGGCCTGAGATTTTGGAGAGAGGAAGAGGAAGAGGTGGGGGTGGGGAGGAACAGGAGGAGTTAATAATAAACTGAATGTAGTAAATTGAGGAGGAATAGGGGCACAACATACCCTAAGATGAGTCTGAGGACCTCACAGGGTGGCAATTGGTGGTAACTGGGTAGCAGTACCATTATGGGGGGGAAATGTGATTAATTTGGCTTTTGACATGAAATCTCCTCCAGGCAAATGGAGATATGGAAATGAATAAACAGACTGGTGATCTGCCTCGCTAATGAGATTTTTTGTTTAATTAAAAGATTTTTTGGAGCAGTTTTAGGCTCACGGAAAAACTGAGCAGAAAGTACAGACAGTTTCCGTATACACCTTCACTTACCCACCCCCAGTTTCCCCTATGATTAACATCTTGCATTAATGTGGAACATTTGTTATAAGTGATGAGCCAATATTGATACATTATTCTTAACTAATGTTCATAGCTTACATTAGGGTTCACTCTTTGCATTGTACCTTCTACGGGCTTTGACAACTGTGTAATGACATACATCTACCATTATAGTGTTACCCAGAATAGTTTCACTGCCCTAAAAATCCCCTGTGCTCCATCTATTCATCCCTCCCTCCCCCGGAATCCCTGGCAACCTCGGATCTTTTTACTGTCTCCACAGTTTTGCCTTTTCCAGAATATCATATAGTTGGAATCATAGAAGATCTAGTCTTTTCAGACTGGCTTGCTAGTGAGATGCTGAACCAGAGTTTGATTTGTTTGGATTTGATTTAAAATTCATTTGATTTTAAACAAGATAAAAATAAGAGCTTTTGGGGGTACTTGATTCACCTTTATTCTGAAACTTATTTTTAAAGCAAACTTTGTATCACTATCATACCAGGAATAAATAGTATCACCTGCCATAATTGAAGACAACTATGAAATATATCATTTAAATAGATTTAAATTTAAATTGTAAAATGATCATCCAAGTGCTCTCTAAAAATAATCCTTTTCACCACCTGTTGGTGCCAACACTTTGCTAAACACTGATTTAGCCATTTCCCAGCCCCCCTTTCCCTCTCCAGTCCCCACTTTCAACTCCATCCCTTTGATCTGCAGTTTAGTGGCTGGGAAAAGAGGAGACCAAAGGGAAACAGACGTGCTGCCTTTAAGTGTTTAGAAGAGCTGCCAAGTAGAAGGCAGAGGGGAACATTCAATAAATGCTCATGATATGCCAGGCACTATGATGGGTGTTTAAAAAGTATTATTATTTGGTCCAAAACCTACAAACAGCCCAGGTGATTGGAATTCTGATCTTCCTCTAAGAAATCAGGAAGCCAAGGGTCTGAGGAATACTAAATTGCCCAGCTAGTTAAGTGACAGACCAGGGTCAAACCCAGCATCTCTACCCATCTGTCTAGACCACGAAGTCCATCCTGGGGAATGAGATTTCTTTTGTGTTGCTTTGGGAAGCAGAACTAGGACCAAATGTCGCATAAACACTTTTCGGCTCAACAGGAGAACTTTCCTTGTGCTACTGTAGCCTAGCAACAGAA
Organism: Balaenoptera physalus; assembly: GCF_965194825.1. Classification (NCBI taxonomy): domain Eukaryota; kingdom Metazoa; phylum Chordata; class Mammalia; order Artiodactyla; family Balaenopteridae; genus Balaenoptera; species Balaenoptera physalus. Next base: position 23,715,300 of record NC_138886.1, read on the forward strand.
ATAGGCTGCCTTGTGAAGTGGTGAGCATCCCTTTCCCTGTGTGCAGAGACCATCTAGAGGGAAAGCCTCAGAAGATATGTCTCACCAAATGGGAGGCGGACGTAGGAGCTCTAAGCCCCTCTGGGGCAAGCATTCCATAACCCTGAGCCTCTGTGGCTCCTCGTGTTAATGCACAAACTTCTGAAGAGGCAGGTGCTGACTTGTTTGAATGTCAGCAGGGTATTCAACACTACCTGTGGACACCTCAATCTTTCTGCAAACCGTACTCATTCTGTAGCCTTTGTTACGGGTCACGTGAAAGATATAAAGATATAAAGCATCAAAACAACTGTTTCCAGATGGACTTGACTAGCTGAATTATTTGCAAAAGCATGTCACTGGAAGGCAGACAAGCTTCTGGAGAAGAAGAAAACTTATTCCATAAGTCTATTAATACTACCTTGGATAGAGATAAAACGGCCTCCCTGCAAACAAGTATGTTGAGACGTGACTGGGGCTTCAGCCTGCAGTTTAGCGAAAGGCTCTGAGATTAATCTTCTCTTTTGTCAGTAGGTATTGGCACTAACTCTGGGATAACACATGGTTAATGTTTTGGCTAATCCTTTAGCATCTTTATTTAACTACCCTTTAAGCAATGAACTTCTGCCTGAGAGTTCCTAGGAATGCTGAAATGGGGCATAAAAACATAGAATATTCCAAAAAAAAAAAACCATAGAAGATTCTTATATCGCCCCTGCTTTATTGGGTGAACAAGTTCATAGTTCCAATGTATATGCATCTGTCAGATCAGAAAACAGAACTAAGACCTTTAGAGCTGACTTGTTATTTGACTTGCTCACACACATGCACACACGCTCAAGTATACACACGCACGAGGACAGGCACATCCATCGTGACAGCTCAGTAAGTCACCACTCATTTGGAATGTCTTTATTAATAAGTATGTACATAAAGATAAGGCCATGATTTTAATAAGTAGGTACATAAAGATAAGAAAGGCCATAAAGGTCTTTATTAATAAGTATGTACATAAAGATAAGAAAGGCCCCTCCTTTGAAAGAACTGCAAAGTCCCAGCCACTGGATAGCATAACGCCATCTCATTAAAAGCCCTAATGAATCCAACAGAAATGTGCTCAGATTTCCCTAGGGATTGACCTGGGAGGCAGGGAGGGAAGCGGGGCTGAGGAGGGGGGTGTAGGGAGCCAATGTACCATTAGCCCTCCTTTGCTTCACCACTGGTGGAGCATAAGCTTTAGTAAGGCAGCTTTCAAAGGGGTGCAGGGTGCAACCATCCCTTTCTCCTAATTGTCCCTGGATTCAGAGTACTGCAATGTTGGGCACCTGAGCACCTCTATAACCATGGCACTCAGGACCAGCCTTGGGGCTCTCACAATTTCCCAACTCAGACTCACAAGCCACTCTCCAATGTCACACTGGAATTATTATTCCCCTCTAAAAGCAGAGACTTTGATTCCCTTTATCCATCAAATAGGTATAACACAGCACTGAAAACATAATCAAATGAAAAATGTACAAGTTGTGTACATCTTATTACTTGACTTATGGAGACTCTTCAGTAACTCTCTCTCATACATGATTCACACAGGTTTTATAAACCATCAAAATCCTCTTAATAATAGTGCATATTTTTTTAATTGATTTATTTTAGTTTTTTATTTTTGGCTGCGCTCGGTCTTTGTTGCTGCACGCGGTCTTTTCTCTAGTTGCGGCGAGCAGGGGCTACTCTTTGTTGCAGCGCGCGGGCTTCTCACTGCGGTGGCTTCTCTTGTTGCGGAGCACGGGCTCTAGACACGCGGGCTCAGTAATTGTGGCTTGCGGGCTCTAGAGCGCAGGCTCAGTAGTTGTGGCACACAGGTTTAGCTGCTCCACGGGATGTGGGATCTTCCCGGGCCAGGGCTTGAACCCGTGTCCCCTGCACTGGCAGGCGATTTCTTAACCACTGCACCACCAGGGAAGCGCAATAGTGCATATTAATATTATATTTCAACAAACTTCTGTTCATATTCAGAAGACGCAGAATGTCCCCATGCTTCAGAATAACCAGACAGACTCCACTTGGTAGAGAAGTGAATCCATTCTCCTCTAACCCACGACTAATACCACCATCTTCCCCTTTTTAAATGAAAACAGAGGCATTTCCCTTGCCTGGCAAAGGCAACAACATCCAAATAAGGGCATACTGGAATTTTAAAAAACCCTTTCCCACTTGAGTTCCTATTGAGAACCAAATGCGGTTAAAATGCTTGTGTTCATCATGGAGAATGTCTTAGATCAGTTACTCATGTATAGAGTATTACATATGAAATAAATATGCAGAGTAGATTTCATTATGGCCATGTTGGGGGAACAGAATTTATAAACTGTAGTTCTTGCTTTATTCCTTCCCTCGCCTCTCCAGCGGGCACTTTCATTCTCCCTGCAAGGCGCAAGGAGCCAAGGCCAGATACCACTGGCTGCCATTTAAGAGGTTCCAAACATTCCTGAGCTGAAGCAAAGCTGTAGCACAGATCCAAGCAGCCTTCTTGCTCCTGGAATACTGATACCAGTAACCCAAGGTGGGAAGAGGAAAGGAAATAAGTATCTATTGAGGAAGAATGGGGCACAAAGCCCTGTACATTGTCATCCAAAGCTGACAGCCATCCAGTGAAGTCAGAGGAACAAAAACTCCCAGCAGGTGATCAATAAATGCCCTTTCCCTCCTTTGCAGATGAGAAATAATGCTCAGGTCCTATTAGCTTGTAACAGTGTTGGAATCCCAGGCTTCTATCTGCCTCCAGAATTCATTCTTTTCCCACTGCCATATACTGACTCTTTTTAATTCTTTCTGTAGATTTGGGCTCTGGTGCCTCAGTCTCCATCACAGCCTTGGTGAATGGTTGTGCAGTGTATACCTGTGCCATATTCAAAGAAACCAGGCTGGACAAACCCACAGCCAATATAGTACTCAACACTGCAAAGCTGAAAGCCTTCCCTCTAAAATCTGGAACAAGACAAGGATGCTCGCTCTCACCACTTCTCTTCAACATAGTATTGGAAGTCCTAGCCACAGCAATCAGACAAGAAAAAGAAATAAAAGGTATCCAAATTGGGAGGGAAGAGGTAAAATTGTCACAGATGCAGATGACATGATACTACATATAGAAAACCCTAAGGACTCCACACAAAAACTACTAGATCTAATAAATGAATTCAGCCAAGTAGCAGGATACAAGCTTAACATTCAGAAATCAGTTGCATTCCTTTACACTAACAATGAAATATCAGAAAGGGAATGTTAAAAAAACAATACGTTTTAAAGAAACCAGGCTGAGGGGCAGGAAGAGATTGAAAGCAGTCTGTACTCTGCCCAGGAAGCCATGTGCTGTTCCTGGAGTGTATCTTAGTTTCCTAGGGCTGCTGTAACAAGTAACCATAAACTGGGTGACTTAAAACACTGGAAACTTATTCTCTCATTGTTCTGGAGGCTAAAAGTCTGAACTGGAGGTATCAGCAAGGTTGGTTCCTTCTGGAAGCTCTGAGGGTAAATCCCTTCATGCCTGTCTCCTAGCTTCTGGTGGCTCCCGGTAATCCTTGTCCTTCCTTGGCTTATAATTGCATAATTCCAATCTCTGTCTCCATCACCATACAGCGTTCTCTCTGTGTCACCTCTGTGATTCTTCTCTTCTTATAAAGACACTGGTCAGTTGATTTAGGGCCCACCTCATTAATCCAGGATGATTTCATTTCAAGATTCTTAATTATATTACGAAGACCCTTATTTGCAATAAGGTTACATCCACAGGTACCACGGGTTAGGACTTGGATGTATCTTTTTGAGGGCCACCATCAACCCACTTCAGGTTGTATCCACCTGGAGGAAAAGCACCTTTTTCTAATTGTTCCACCCAGAAGGGATGTGGTTTTCCATTTTTCACAAAGGCACCTATGGGCTAATGGACGACTTGGTCTCCTTGGTGTGTTCCCCCATTCCTGCAGTCCATCAGTCTAGGATTTTGATCCATTCTTTCTAGTCATGGTTAACAGAGTCTTTAACACATGGCTGGGCCCCTGACAGCCTCCTCAGGTCCTACCAACTCTCTGAGGAGTAGAGCCTAGTGGAGTCAGCCATGGTTCTGAAATTAGGATCTGCCTACAGGATCTTATGGTGGGAAGACAGGCTGTTAAGGGCCCAGGCTCTACCTGGTAAGAGGTTATGAAGGATAGTACTGATGGAAAGCTATGGCCTTAACAACAGGCCCTGGCTCAGGTGAGCAAGCAACAGCCAGGAGAGTTGCTCAGTGGTCTGAAGGCTCATAGCAGCAAGAATGGAGTGAGAGCCATCTTGGAAAAGGCACATGGGCGGCAGGAGGAAGCATAAGGAGAGAAGGGGCAGGTGTCAATCATCCAGGTGGGCCTAACATGAGAATTTAGCCAGACATTCTCACAGTGTCACATTCAGGGCCCAAAGTTGGGGTCAGAGGCAGCAATAAAAAGGCCACATTGTAGTGCCCCAGAATGTGGGTTGTAGACCCTTTGATCCTTCTTGCTAATGGTCAGGATCTATTTGGACCCTCCAGTAGCCACGCTGTTGGAAGAGGAGTTGTACAAGGCTCATCTGACAGGCTCAAGCACCCTCCCCCCTTGCCCTGGCTTTCCAGTCCATCCTTGGCATGTGTAGTCCAGTCCTCTGCATTCTCCTGTTCAGACTTCTTGACTCATTTTGGTTCATACCATCTGTGATATTGTGAATATTGTGATTTATAATAAAACATATATATTTGGTCTTTGTCCAGTTTCTGGCACAGAGCTCCTAAAACTGAAATTCCTTAGAACTTCCTGTGATAAGAGAGGAAATGTATGTTTCATCATGTTAATGAGGCAACTTTTGGAAAGTCTTCAGGTCACCTAAGGATGGGGGCTGGTTGCCAGGAAACTTAACTGTGAGATTAGAGGGTTGGAACTTTCAGTCCCCCTGCTCCGCACATTGAGAAGGGGGAGAGGGGTTGGAGATCGAGTTCAATTGCCAATGGCCAATGAGTTAATCAACTATGTCTGTGTAATGAAGTCTCCATAAAATTCCAAAAGGATGGGGTTCAGAAAGTTCTGGGTTGGAGATTTGGGGAGAGTAGTGCACTAAGACAAGGCATGACGCTCCAAGACCTTTCCCCATACACTGCCCTAGGCATCTCTTTTTCCTGCCTGTTCCTGAGTTATATCCTCCTATAATAAACTGGTAATCTAGTAAGTAACATGTTCTGAGTTCTGTGGGTTTCTCTAGCAAATTAATTGAACCCAAGGAGGGGGTTAGGGGAACCTCAGATTTATAGCCAGTTGGACAGAAGTATAGGTAACAACCTGGACTTGTGACAAGTGTCTGAAGTACAAAGAGTGGGTTTTGGAACTTCCTATCTATAGACTGTGGGTCAGAAGCACTGGTGGTAACTTGGGCTGTCAACTAGCATCTGAAGTGGGTGGAAGGTGGGGGCAGAGTCTTACAGGACTTAACCTGTGGAATCTGATGCTATCACCAGATAGACAATGTCAGAACTGAGTTGAATTCTCGGACAGCCTGTTGGTGTCCAAGAATTGCCTGCTGGTGTGAAGAAAACCACCCCCCTCCACACTGGAATTGGGGGGCAGAATCACAAATACCATCCTAGACCTTGCCCTGAGTGTAGGCTTCAACTACCCAATGGCAATGGGAAAGGCAGAGGAGAAATTACAAAGTCCATGAGTTTCCTGGGAAGATTTCCAGTGCAACTAAAGCAGGAAACAGGCAGAACCTCATGATGATTTTATTTGGGGACTTTTTGCCACCAGTATAAGTGAGTAAGAATAGACGCTCAGAGACTTTCTAAGAACGCTCATGTGTATGAAAGTATTGCCTGAATTGATTTCAGAAAGTCAACCTAAATTCCATTCCAGGAATTGTACAGCCTTGCAAGTTCTGCAGCTTCTAAATAAAAATCCCTGGGAATCTAATAATAAAGTCTTGGTGGTACACATGCCTTTGCAGTGTTTATATTTAGCAAACATTTTCCACTCTGAAGTGATTTCCTGCCAAGAATATCACATTCCAATAGACTTTGTCATATGATGCCTGATGCTTATTTTATTGTTCCCCACATCATCATTGCCATAGAATCTGGGGTTTACAATGGAGGAGTGAATTCAGTATTTTGTCTTTAGTCTGTCTCCAGATTAAAGAGGTTTATCGAGGGCCTACTGTCTGCAGTGAATTGAGCCAGACTAAACGAAAACAGGGGTTGACCTTTGGGCATGAGATGGGCTTGTTGAGAGTTAGTGAGAGATATGGCCAGAGAAGAAGTAAGCATGGGATGTGAGCAGTAAATGCCTTTCTGAGGCCTGAGCATCTAGAGGAATAGTTACAGACTCTTGTACAGAGGGATCAACAGTACTTTTATGAAGGAAACCGGCAGTGATGTCCACAATGATTTAAAAAAGGAAGGAACAGAGGGAGGAATAGACTGGGCCCTTTTGTTCTGCAGATGATGGAGGAGATGTGGCAGTGAAAATGGAGAAGGGGCCACAAAGTTCTAAAGGAAAGGACCCTGGGCTCAGCCTGGGTTTGAATCTATAAGTTGTTTGTTCCAATGAGCTTCTTTCCTCATTTGTGGAAGAGGCAGTCATAGTGTCTATGTCACTAAGTTATTGTGAGGAATAAATGAGATAACGGATGGCACAAAGTAGTCAGGAGGCACTGAAGAAATGAATGCCTCCAGAATCTGAAGGATGAATCCCGGAGACCCTTTGGGATGAAATCATCCTGCCTTGCTGACTGCATCAAGGATTCTTAGTTGCAAGCAGAGAAACTGATCATGGAAGGAAACGAATTGGTCGGAAGGATATTCACCTGCTCATACAATTGCTGGGAAGGTTGGAGAACCAGGCTTGGAAAACAGGCAGGACCAGAAGAGGAAGCAGCATTCAATCACAGCCAAAATCAAGCCAAAAATCAATCCAGTGAGATCACCCCTTGCTGCTGTGCACAGCAGGCTATGCCTTGCACTGCTTCCACTGCCTGGCACTGGACACAAACACCGTCCCTGGACAAGACTGCTGTTGCCACTGCTCTCACCCTCGTTCAAAATGTACTCCCCACTTCTTTACTTCTTCCCTCTTCTATACCTCTATCCTACTGCCTAACTACAAGTCTGGGGCAGGTTGGTCAAGCCTAGGTTGGGTGCCTCTGACCTTTGGAAAGTATCTGGTGTTTTCCACTTATAGAATGAGAAGTGGCTGGCGCATCCAGCCAAGACTCATGAATGGGGGTTTCCCCAAACTTGGAAATGGATTCAAGTGCTGGGAAGCCAGAAAAATGACAACTGTCTGCTACTATCACTGACTGGTGAGTGAAACCATATGGAGAGAAAAGGTAAAGGTTATTTATTCTAAAGCATAAAGCCCAAGGCAATTGTGGTTCCATTCAAAAGCTGCAGAAAATAAACTAATTTCTTATACATTTACTGAGATATAATTTACACACCGTAAAGTACACCCATTTAAAGTGTTCAATTCAATGGCTTTTACCATATTTACAGAGTTGCGCCATCATCCCTATAATCTAAATTTAGAATATTTTCGTCACTCCAAAAGGAAACCTCGTACCCATTAGCGCTCACTTTCCACCCCACCCTACACTCAGTGCTAGGAACCCACTAATCTACTTTCTGTCTCTCTAGATTTACCTATTCTGGACATTTCATGTAAATGGGACTATATAATATATAGGCTTTTGTGAGTGGTTTCTTTCACTTTACATAATGGTTTTCAGGTTCATCCATGTGGTAGCATGTATCGGTACATCATTCTTTTCATGGCTGAATAATATTCCATGATAGGGATATCACATTTTGTTTATCCATTCATCAGTTGACAGACATTGGGGTTGTTTTTACTTTTTGGCTATTATGAATAATAATAGCCAAATAATGTTGCTGTGAACATTTGTGGACAAGTTTTTGTGCACATATATGTTTTCACTTCTTTTGGGAGATACCCAGGAATAGAACTGCTAGGTCATGTGGTAACTCTACGTTTAGCATTTTGAGGAACTGCCAAACTGTTTTCCAAAGTGGCTGCACCATTTTACATTCCCACCAGTAACATATGAGTATTATAGTTTATTCACATCCTCACCCACACTTGTTATTGTCTGTGTTAATAATTATAGCCATCATGGTGGGCATAAAGTAATAAGAAAATTTTCAAGCTTAGTAGTTTGCCATGGGTATCCAAGAAAACCTGTCCTGATGCAGTTAGCCATCATCATAGTCGTCATCGTCATCGTCATCATCAATCACTGAGAAATCAAGCTGGTAAAGTAAAAACAATGTGAATTTTTTCCTCCAAAACTGCAATAAGCCTTTTTAAAAAGTTCTTAATTACATCTTGGACAGATTTCATAGCTTTCCAGACACCTTCTGATAAGTTACTAAAAGTCCAAGTCACTTGAACATTTCAATCTCAAATATGATTTAAATTTCATCTCCTCCCTACCCTGCTCTCCTGTACACCTCTGCCTCCTTGCTGGGGAGATGTGAAGTGAGGAGAGAAACATGGTTTACTCCTTCACTCCGCCACTCCTCCCCCACTGGGACTGGGGACGAGGCAGAAAGATTGGCAAATTATAAAGATACTGCTGTTGTTCTTTTTTTTTTTTGGCTGTGTTGGGTCTTCGTTGCTGTGCACGCGCTTTCTACAGCTGTCGTGAGCAGGGGCTACTCTTTGTTGCAGCGCACAGGCTTCTCATTGCGGTGGCTTCTCCTTGTTGCAGAGCACAGGCTCTAAGCGTGCGGGCTTCAGTAGTTGTGGCATGCAGGCTCAGTAGTTGTGGCTCACGGACTCTGGAGTGCAGGTTCAGTAGTTGTGGCGTATGGGCTTAGCTGCTCCATGGTATGTGGGATCTTCCCGGACCAGGGATCGAACCCGAGTCCCCTGCATTGGCAGGCAGATTCTTAACCACTGCACCACCAGGGAAGTCCCACAGCTGTTGTTCTTGATAATGCACTTGGTTAATCCAGTTGCCCTAAAGACTAGGTACTATTATTATCCGTATGTTACAGATGAGAAACCAGAGAGGTTAAATAACTCAACTAGGTTAAGTATCAATAACTCAGCTAAAGGCATACAGTTCGTCAGTGGCAGAGTCAGGATTCAAACTCAGGTAGTGTGGCTCCAAAAATCTGTGCTCTTAACCATTTTGCTGTATTTGGAAAAGGACAAGTACCACCTTAGTTAACTGGGCAGTTCTGCCTTGTCATGGTAAGTCATGGGAGGTATCCACCTCCAACTGTTGTTGGCTATTCTCCAAACGCGGGGCTTTTAGCAATGATCTGTTCCACTCAACATCCTGTGGAAGCTCTTGGAGTGAACTGGTACAAAAGCAAAGACCAAAGTGTTAAGATATGACACAGGAAGAAATAGGGAATACAGTGACACGTAGTAGTGGATGGTGCGAGGTAATCCAAGGGAGGGCAGCATTTCAAGAAGTGTGTTCAAGAGCATCAAAGTTTGCCTGAAGGCCAAGGGAGATCACAGAGAAGGTGGGGATAACTGTGGGAACAGGGAACCTATGCCACCAACAACGGCATGCAAGAACACAGGTTTGCAGGTACATTTTGGAAAAGCTGATTAAGCAGATAGAGAGTGATATGTAGAAATTACAATCAAGTAGCGAAGGAGAATATGCAGAGGGCGCTTCATTTTCCAAGGAAAGGAGGAATGAGGTTGTTCACTCATTTGAAGGGAGGTTACCCACAATCTCAGATGACTTTCACAGAGCCCAGTCCTCATGCGCTAAGAGCTTTCCAGATATTCCCTTTTTAGACTCGCAAATGCTCAGAGGTTAAGTTCTATTTATTATCATCTTTGTTTTCCAGATGCAGCTAAGAAACTTGGCGAAGGTCCTACGACTGGTGAGTGCCAAGCTATTGATGCCCACATCCACATTCTCCCATATTTTACCATCTTAACTCTCAGCAGGTAGGACTGTGGGGACTAAGGAGAAAAAAATAGTTTAAAACAGCCCTTTTGGAGACCTGCCAAGGAGAAATGGAGAGAAGACTTGTCAAGCACTGGTGAGAGCCAAGTTGAAGTGAATGGCAGCTCATAGGGGGCCAGGTCTTTATGGTTATGTGTTGTCTCAGATCCTTTGGGGCAGAAGGGCAGGAATGGGGAAAGTAGGTGGCGGCAGAGGTAAGTTTGGAGATTGTTACAGATGTGAAAGGAGACCAATGGGTGAGACACTTGAGATGACAGAAAAGGCAGCCCTGAAACAGTAACCAGAGGCCACCTACTGGATCCCCCACTAAGCTCCCTATGGCCTTGGTGGCCTCCCTAAAGATGACTTATGGTGTGTCCACGCACTGAAAATCTGTGAAGGCATAGACATTTCCCATCGGAGTTCCCATTCTGCAGTATCCTCTCTCTGCAAATTTCTCTCCCTGCAATGAGGTACCAAGGACTACATTTGCTACCTTTCCCCATTTGAGCGAACCATGTCAACAATTTACATATTTATATGAGTGAGTTCACAGCCATGGCGCATCTGATTTCAATCACTTACACACTGTGCATAGGGAGGTCATTCAGAGGGGCTGGTTTAGCTATGGCTTTACAGGCTAAAAAGCTGAGAAACTTGGAAATGAATCCAAGGACTTCACACCCATGGTCTAGAACCTGCCATATCTGAGCACCAGCCCTCCTGTCTAACTGGTGACTCCCTCCCTAAGGCACCTCCCTAAGGAGGACATCTTCTGTTCTTCCTTTCAGCCCCTGGGCCCTTGCTTTTTCTGCCCTAAGCACCATCTCAGTCTCTCAGAGCCAGGAAGCCCTCTATGTGTTCTTTCAGAGATGTCCCCTCACCATTGTCCCAAGGCTGGAAGGCTCCCAGGGTGAGGTACAAGACACAAAGGCTGCTTAAGAAGATTTTCAGAAGCGGTCAGCATGGACCAAAGATGAGCACATCCTTTCCCAAAGGTCTGGACCACTTAAGACCCCTGAACTTTTAGACGACCCTTAGTCAGGGGGAGTGGAGAGTGCCCACAAAACACACTGAGATTTCCCTAGACATGGGTGTAGAGGCTCAGAGAAGATGAATAAAATTTTAGGAAATAAAAGAATATGACGGGGCTTCCCTGGTGGCGCAGTGGTTGAGAATCCGCCTGCCAATGCTGGGGACACGGGTTCGAGCCCTGGTCTGGGAAGGTCCCACATGCCGCGGAGCAACTGGGCCAGTGAGCCACAACTACTGAGCCTGCGCGTCTGGAGCCTGTGCTCCACAACAAGAGAGGCCGCGATAGTGAGAGGCCCACGCACCGCGATGAAGAGTGGCCCCCGCTTGCCACAACTAGAGAAAGCCCTCGCACAGAAATGAAGACCCAACACAGCCAAAAATAAATAAATAAATAAATAAGTTAAAAAAAAAAAAGTGGAACAGCTCACTCAAATATTTTTAAAAAAAAAAAGAGTATGACTTTTCTGGTTTCCAAGGGTTGTGTAGTCCAATTAAAGTCCTCCATAGATTAACTAAAGTATTTTCAAGTTACTGTCCAGGTAAAGAATACTTTTTTTACCTCTTAAACTGCTATGAAAGATCTTTATTGTCTATCACCCTGAATCACTTATGAATATTCAATTTATAAATCTAAGGTTTCTATTCCATGAAGTACAACCATACTGCATAGTCTTTCTCACTAACACACACCACCCTCCTGTCTTTTACATAATGCTGTATTTCTTATTTGAATAAATAAGCAAATTATTTCCAGGGATTCATTAGCCATAAAAGTCAAAAGAGAATTTTCCCAATTCCTGTCTTTTTTGATACAGAACAAAGATGCTATTATGAAAAAAGTACAAACCTATGAACTTTTCCAAAAATTCTGCCATTACAAAATACCATTTGAAAACATTTTCAGGACATAATGGAATTATCAGAAAAACATATTGCCCGGGGACTTCCCCAGCGGTCCAGTGGTTAAGACTTCACCTTCCAATGCAGGGGGTGCAGGTTTGATCCCTGGTCGGGGAGCTGAGATCCCACATGCCTTGGGGCCAAAAAACCAAAACATAAAACAGAAGCAATGTTGTAACAAATTCAATAAAGACTTTAAAATTGGTCCACATCAAAAAATCTTTAAAAAAAATAAAAAGCCTTTCATTAAAAAAAAAAACAACAACAACATATTGCCTGAAACATACTGGGTATGCAATAAAAATGTTTTGAATGAATGAGACTGCTCTATGATCTCATTTATTGAAAACTTAGGTAATAAGTAAAATCCTTCTTTTTAGTCACAACACAAACACACACCTGTTCCTGAAACTATTCCTGCCAAATGAAGCCTGAAAAATATTTTTGTGATGAGTTATATAATGCTGAATAATTTTCACTGGGAATACTGACCTGAATACCCACAACACTGCAAAAGCTAAAAATGTATGTACATTTGAATTTCTAAATTCAACCAAATGAGAAATGACTTTAAGAAATGGTTTTTTTAAGTTCTATTATCCTGCTCAAGGATTTATTTTATAGCCATAAAATACTGTAGATTGTTCTGTTGTCTCCAACTATAATGTTTATATCCCAATCTTATATAATCCCATAAAATTTAATACTGAATGCAAAATCTTTTTTTAAGTGTTTCCTCTTTCCCAGCTATAAAAAGTTGCATTTCGGCCTAAATGTCCATGTCTACCATATGTGATTTCCAATACTTTGTCCTTGTTACAATTCCAGTCATATTATTGACTTACTGTATTTTTGCCAACCATGCTCATGTTTTGATTTTCCAGTGAAAGGATAATTTTATCTGGTGTTCAACTGCACAGACTGAAAACATAAGATGGCCGAGGTGGACAAAAAGGAAATAGGAAATAATGCATCCACTTTCCTGGACTTTCTTTCCCCTCCACCTTTAATGAACTCCTGGTGTGATAGAGACATCCAGCAACAACTTTCAAATACACATTTAAGGAGGAGGAGAACTTTTCAAGTAACTGTTTAGAAACAGCCCAGACTTTCCAATGAGACACTGGAGGTGTGAATTGTGAACAAGTTACATCCTAGAAGAATTTTGAGAGGTTGTGAGACAGCAGCTGTATTCAGAAGGACATGAGGAACCTTTAAAGGATTTGAACAAAAAATCATTTAAAACACATTCATCTGTAAATATCTAGATTGGGTGCAGAATGAAGTGGGTGGTATTTACATCTCTTCCTTACCATTTGATATAAGCTTTGAATGTATTATCAAAATAATGCTTGTTCACAGTTGAGATGGGAAAATACAAAGAAAAAACAAAGTGGAAATAAAAATCACTCCTTATTCCATCAACTAGAAGTAACCACTCACTGTTTTGACTTATTCCTTTCTGTCTATGTGCATATCACTAACTCGCTTTTGTTCTTACCTGCTTTCTTCAGTTAATAATATACCTTAAGTATTTTCTCATATGCTTATTCTTTGAAAATATGAATTTTAATGGTAGAATAATATTCCATCCTATAATTTCTTTAGTAGATTTAAACATCTAGTTTTGGAATAGGATGTTTGCTATTTTTCATAATTATAAATAGTGTTACAGGGACTTCCCTGGTGGCACAGTGGTTAAGAATCCGCCTGCCAATGCAGGGGACACAGGTTTGAGCCCTGGTCTGGGAAGATCCCACATGCCACGGAGCAGCTAAGCCAGTGCACCACAACTACTGAGCCTGCACTCTAGAGCTCACGAGCCACAACTACTGAGCCCGGGCACCACAACTACTGAAGCCCGTGTGCCTAGAGCCCGTGCTCCGCAACAAGAGAAGCCACCACAATGAGAAGCCCGCGCACCGCAACGAAGAGTAGCCCCCACTCGCCACAACTAGAGAAAGCCGGCGCACAGCAACGAAGACCCAACACAGCCAAAAATAAATAAATAAAATAAATAAATGTATAAAAAATAAAAAAGTAAAGAAGTCCTTCCAATATTATTTCTTTAAAAACTAATAATAATAAAATAAAATAAAATAGTGTTACAATAAACATCCTTGTACAAGAATCTTTATTTACATCTCTGATTACTTCCTCAAGATAGAATTCTGAAGAGTCAAGTATCATAAACTGGTTTCAGGCTTTTGATTTACACAGTCTAACTGCCCATCAGACAATTTACACCACTAACTGCTGTACGTGTGAGTCTTTCAACCTCATTCTTGCCTCATGAGGTCCTAGACTTAAAACATTTTGCTAGTTTAATGGACGCAAATGGTATCTCATCGCTGATTTAATGTGCTCATTCTTTTAAGAATTGTTTATGTTTTTCATCCATTTTTCTATTGAGCTGTTTCTTTCTGTTATTAATTTTTAAGAGCAATCCAGTTTTTCATGTCATACGTGCTACAATCAAGCTGTCATCTTTAGTCTTTCATTTTTCTTGTGCTATTTCTAGTGCACAGTTTTAAAATTTTGTGTAGTCCAATAATATAAACATAGGCATATATAATATATACATATACTGTTACATTTTACACACACACACACACACACACACACACACACACATTGTTTCTCCCGTTCCTTTTTGTACATGAAAAGGACATTTGCTTACTGTCCGACTCTCATTTGCTTACTGTCTTGCCTCAGAGTAAATCTAAACTCCATGGGGCTAGGTACTAGAAGGATTCATGAAGTGCTTATTGAATGAATGGAAGAACACAGGCCAGCCAGACAAGACGCATTCACACCAGTCTTCCAGCCCTGTGTTTTGTGAGTGGATATTACAAATGTGGCAGGAGTGAGAAGTGGGGCGGGGAGCTGGTAGAGTGAGGCACTTTTTTAAAGAGCACTTCGCCTGCCGTCAAAAGCAACACCCATGCAGCTGAAGGATAAAAGCCAACTTGGGGGTTGTTATACCTCCTGGTCTCCGGGCTGGACAGGGAGAGAGGCATGAGATACCTTCTATTATGTTTTAGCTGCAAACAGGTTTTTTTTACATAGTCATGACGTCTGTTTTACGAGGCAGAGATGATGTGTGGTCTCAAGTTTCAGGACTATGCATTGTCATCACTTTCTGTGTTTAAGCCCTAAGTCCAGGATGTTTGATCTTTAATGTACAATTCACAGCAAACACGTGTGTATAATTTGTAGCCAGAGGCCAAACATAACTAATCATGGTGTGTCTATGTGGTCATAGGCATGAAGGAGGCAGGAAATCCGTCATAATTAATGCAGTAAAATGAATGGTCATTAAGTTCAAGTTCAGAAAAAGCACATTCATTTGTATGAAGATACTCGACAATTTGATAACTTGGAAAGGGCCAGTTGGAAGTTACCATGGCATTACTGATAAGAAGTGTTTACTAAGTCAATTAACAAAATTGCAGAGAGAAGTCTTAAGATACAGAAAATTAGATAATTTTTAAGCATTCTCCAGAGACTTTAAAAACACATGTTTCCATTTAGAGTACTAACATGCTAATTTTTAAAAATGTAATCTATTCCTGAGGGCAAGAGAAAAGACTTCTGAGAAGTAACATTCTCCTAAACCTAAGTTATTTCGTAACACTAATGGTTTTTGCTTTAACACTGTTGATATAATTTAATAGGCAATTCATTTCCATGGAGGAATATTTAAAAGGTAGAAAAGAGTATATAGTAACATCTTACAGAAAAACCCGAATAAACTTTTTGGCCAACTCAATATATAGCAAACTCCGTCTTCTTACCTCCCATCTCACATACCCCAGTTTGGCTCCCCTTGGCATTAAGCAAAGGCTATTATCATTTCTTGGCTGTACTTGCAGAGATATTCTATGCATATTCAAACATATTTGTCAATTGCCTATATTAACATAAATGGTAGTGCATTACACATAGTTATTTGCAACTTGCTTTTTGCACTCTGTTTTGGAGATCATTCCATATCAGTATTCAGAGAGCTTTTGCCTTTCTCCATGTCTAGGTAGTACACCATTATGCAGAATACTATAATTTAATTAACCAGTCCCTGTGAATGAATTTCTTAGACTGGATTCTCTAGAAGCAGAGCCCAAGATGGGGATTCGTGTGCAAGCGATTTCCTGAGAAGTGCTTTCAAAAGAAACCTATACAGAAGCCACGGAGAAAAGACAGGGCTGGGGAAGAAGCTAAGGCGTGATTTTAGTCACTTCTAACCTCAGCCTGATCCCATGGGGAGCTCTGGAGTGTGCATGGCACCAGGAAAGAGTATTGAGATTCTGTCCCACAATATAGGTCAGACGTTGGCTTTGGGTTCCATCGAGGGGTAGCCTTTCAGGCATTTCCAGGTAAGAAGGGTCCTGGTCAGTCGAGGATAAATCTCTGGAGAAGGGTGCAGCTGTAAGCCATTAAGAGCAGCTGGAGATGGATATTGTAGCTCAGAAAAGGTGATCTAGCTGGAGCACCGCAATGGACATTAGGTCCTTTCCAATTTTGCAAGTACAAGAAATGCTGATACCCTCATAGACACAAGCCTTTGTATATGTGCCAGTGCCACTCAAGTGATCAATGCCTAGGAGTGGAACAAGTGAATCAAAAGCTATAACTATTTAAAATTTCGATAGATATTGCCGAATTGCTCTCCAATTCACACTCCTACCCAAAACGTGAGAGTTTCTGTCTTCTCCCAGCCTTGCTGAAAATATGTTACTAAACATTTTAATCTTTGTCAATCTGACAGATAGAAAATGGCACCTTGTTGCAATTTTAATTCACATTTTTCTTGCTATGAGAAGTTTTGAATATCTTTTAGTATGTTTCAAAGCTATTTTTATTTACTTTTCTGTGAACTGCCTATTTATGCCCTGTGCCCATTTTTCTATTTGGCTATTGGTCTTTTTTTTTTTTTTTTTTTACTGATTCCTGAGTGCTCTTTATATTAATGGCATTAGCCCTTTTATAGTGGAAAAACACTATATACATAGTTGACTTTTGACTTTGCTTATGGTATTTTATAAGAAAATGAAAAATACCTTAATAATTAATGTATCATTCTTTTTAATAGCATCTCAATTTTGTGTCACATTTCCAAAGCCTCCAGGATGATAAAAAAAAATTCTTTAGTGATTTTTTAAATTGACATTTATGGTTTTACTTTTTACATTTAAACTTTTGATCCAGCTGGAATTTATGATGACGTTAAGGAGTACAGTAAGGATCCAACTTAAAAAAATTTTTTTTCCAGATGGCATCACATTTGTCCTAACACCATGCATTAATTAATTAATCATTTCTTCACTAAAATGAAATGGTGCCTTTATGATAGAGTAAGTTTATTTGTTTGGGTTCACTAAAATGAAATTTTGCCTTTATGATAGAGTAAGTTTATTTGTTTGGGTGTATTTCTAGACTCTCCTTTTTCACTGATGTCTTCATTTTCTAAGTTTGCCCCAGTAATAGTTTAAATTAAGATTGTTTTATATTTTAATATTTGGTGAGTGAGTCACTGATTATTGGTCTTCTTTTTTTAGAATCCTCCTCTCCACTCTGGCAGATTTATTTTTCCTTTTATACTTGAGGAACCTTTAGTGCTTCTTTTGGCATTACTTTAAACTTATAGATTAATTTAGGGAGAATGGGTATCTGATAATATTGAGTATTCCTTCCAAAACAGGCATTTATTCAATTTAATTTTGCATCCCTTAATCATGTTTTGAAGATTTCCTCATATAGATCTTAAACATTTTTGTTAAGCTTATTACTAAATATTTTACATTTCATGTTGCTGTTGCAAATGGGATTTTTTCCACTATATTCTCTAAGCTTGTTGTCATCTCTGTTTCTCCTTTCTAATTCAATAAATAAATTTCTATAAATGAGGTGGACTGGCATTTTCCTGAATTCTGAATTAAAGAGTAATTGTGTATGACACATAAGAAAATCATTTGGAAATAATTTAAGAAGCAATTGTGTATGATACATAAAAATTATTTTTCTTAGAGGCTGATTTTTTTCTTCAGAGAAATATGTACATGACAAATTTTCACATTTTTTAATTCTAACCAAAGAGGAGAATTTTTAAAGTATTCACCTGAGCACCATGGTCTAGCCTGTACATAACTTCTAGCCATATAAATTCTCTTGGTGTTTTGAGGAAAGTTATATAAATTCATTTATTTGTTTATTTAATTATTCATGCAACCAATACTTGAATACCTACTAGGTGTTAGGAGCTGGGAATACTCAGAATAAGACGGTCAAACTCCTGTTCTCATAGAACATACATTCCAGCTGTGGGGTAGGGATGGGGGAGAAAGAGGGAATCGAAAATAAGCAAGGTAAACAAATACATCTACAGTAAAATACCATAGAGTGGCAAGTGTTATGGAACAAATCAAAGAAGTTGTTGTCATAAAGAGTAGAATAAGGAGGGAAATGGATGGGAAGGGAAATATTTTAGATTACAAGGTGAAGGCAGACTCTCTGAAGAAGTGATATTTGAACTGAAGCTTGAGTATTATGAAGGTGTCAAATATCTCATTACAGAGTATCCAGGCAGAGGACATGGCATGTGCAAAGGGCTTAAGTCATGAGAAAGAGTGGGTATCTGAGGACAGAAAGGCCACTGCAGCTGGAGTTAGTGAAGGAGAGAAGGATGGAGTGATATATACTGGGGTCAGAGACACAGGTGGGGCCAGATCACAAAGGCCCTTCTAGGTCAAGTGTAGTGCACACTGTTAGTTTCTTACCCAACATCCAACCCTCCTTCCTCCATTCTGAAAGAACTTCAGGTGTCTACACCAGCTCCAGCTCTAGCTCCAGCAAGCATCCTAATCTCAGCGTTTACACATGGCATTCCCCTGGTGTCAGCCATTAGTCCCAGATCCTCACATGTCTTATGCTGCAGTGACAGGTTTTCTCTCCCCTCCCTACTGAGGACAGAAGCATGTAGCCCAGCGGTTGGCAGCCATCTCCTGATAAGGAAGTAAATTGGTTTTCAAATAAGACGAACCTGAGGAAGGCAGAGCCCAGAGACAAAAAGAACCTGGATCTTAGAAGACATCCTTGGCTGTCATTTGTACCAAGCCTGACCTACCTATGGACTTCCAGATTTATGACACAATGCATCTTCTTATCACTTAAAGCTATGTTAGTCAACTTCTTATTTACTTGCAGCCCAAAGCATCAAAACATATACACTATAGTAAGGAATTCGGATTTTATATGTACAATGGAAAGTCATGGGATCATTTTAAGGATAATGTCATGCTCTTACCTATATTTTTTTAAAAAAATCACTCTAGTTGCTGTGTAGAAATGGATTATAGATGGACAAGAGTGGAAGGAAGGATGTTAGTTATACAGAAGGGAGTTTCGGTGAACTAGTGTAGTAGCTATAGCGACTGGGAGAAGTAAACAGAATCAGGACATATATTTTCTCCATGTTTCATCAAAGGACACTACTAGTGTTTATTAAAGCAGTGTATGATACCAGGCAAGGGATTCTGGCCAAGTCACATAAGCCTCAGTTTCCTCATTCATGAAAGAGGGATGATGTCCTACATACCACGCCATTAAGAATTATACATGCTAAAGGAATAATAAGCCTATACCAAATAGTACCTAAATTATCTAAAAAGGTTAAAGAACTATACAAAAATTACTGACCTTCAGTACAGAATTATACAGTCCTTAGTTACATTTTGACATAAACTGAGGGTCCATTTGGCACTTAATGTCTCTCTGTTTCTTCGTTCAACAACTTTAAAAATTTTTTGACTCATTTGGACCTAATATAATGCACTTTTAAAAGATTACAATATACCTTATTTTATTAGTGTAACAAAAACCAGCCAATAGTATGTTCCACTGGGCATTTTTTCCTATTTTATTTTTAAAACATTTGTCTTAGAAATGGAGAATATTTCAATGATACACGTCTCTAGAAATATTGGCTCAGTCTCCCAATTTAAAAAAATTTGGCACATTGTTTATACCATCCTCTGTAAGTAAAAACTCTTCCTTGTGCTGTTTCACATATTACTTTATCCCTGCCTGAGGATTAAAGTTCACAGAAAAACTGGTTTACAAAGAGGGGATCTATCTTTACGAGCTGAGTAACAAGGAGAAAATATAGCACAAATATATCCAAGAGTTGGATCCAATTCTACCTTGACTGCAATGAAACTATGAGGATCAAAGACTTAGAGGGAGTAAGGGAATGATAATGAAGGAAAACAAATTAATTTGGGTTGAAATGACTAGATACTCGCCACAGTCACCATGATATTTCAGGTTTCAAAATGAGGCTAGCCACTGCAAAACAGATCTTTGTATTCGGTTGTAATTCAAAGAACTTTATAGGTTTAATTTCAGGAGCATTAAGAAGTCCAACCTACTTGCTCCTGGATAAAAATAGGAATGGTGCCGAGAAAAAAGAAGAGAATATTCAGGAAAAAAAAAGTTTAATCATAGTTGAGAAGTTATAGATATATTTCTTGTCTTGAGAAGTAAAAATTACTTTTGAGACAAGTATGTGTGGCTAAAATTGAACCTGTGAATTTTAGATTAATAAAAATGAGGGTGGTGTTACTCAAAATAACAGCACACCTTGATAGGATAAGGGGGACAGCAGCTAAGGTGAATTGGGGGTAAAGAAGAAGAAGAAAGTTTGATATGATGACAAAATTATTAAAGTTTAAAAATCAAAGAGTGATTCTGCTTCCCTCCAAGATGGAATGACAGAGACCAGATTTGCCCTTCTTCCTTAAACAACTAGAATATCAGACAATATATATGAAACAAGTTTTCACACATTGGACAACAGGCAGTATGGGACTGTATTCTCTTAGGGAAGGATAACAAAGAAGGTTAAGTCCTACTGCTGCACCAGCTAACTGACTGGAGGCAGAACCCACACAGAGCCTGGAGGTCTCACTGAGTGGAGGGGTCTAGGAGATCCAGAAGGTCTGCAGAGTTTGCTGAGTAGAGTACCATAGAGAAGGGAGCTGCACAGACAGTGAGCACCAAAGATCTGCAGAGGGGTCACCCTGACTCTCCGGCTGAGTGCAGATCTGGCTTTCCTAACACAAAACAACCCTAAGCCAAGAAAAGAACCACCAGAAAGGAACAGGAAGAATAATTCCTGGAGATCACACAGGACTACTGAATAGTTTGGTCCCACAGGACAGAGTAGAAAGGTCTTGTAATATGTGGGCCTTTGGGTAGAAGACTCAGAAAGGTACTGCCTTAGCTGTGGGGCCAAATCCGCTCTAGACAAGATGTTGTCCTAGATACACCATTAAAACTCTTCAAATCAAGCCTCCAAATGAGGCTTGGGAGAGAATACCAACTTATTTCATGTAACTTAACCATCAATACTATTTAAAGGCATACAACAAAATCCAGGAACCAACAACAAAAATTTGTGACGCCTGGTATCCAATCAAAAATTACTAGGTACAGGACTTCCCTGGTGGTGCAGTGGTTAAGAATCCGCCTGCCAATGCAGGGGACACGGGTTCGAGCCCTGATCCGGGAAGATCCCACATGCCGCGGAGCAACTAAGCCCGTGCGCCACAACTACTGAGCCTGTGCTCTAGAGCCCGCGAGCCACATCTACTGAGCGCATGTGCCACGACTACTGAAGCCTGTGCTCTGGAGCCCATGAGCTACAACTACTGAGTCTGTGCTCTAGAGCCCGTGCTCCGCAATAGGAGAAGCCACCGCAATGAGAAGCCCGTGCACTGCAATGAAGACCCAACACAGCCAAATATAAAATAAATAACAAATAAATTACAAATATATATATATATATATATATATAATGTTTAAAAAAATACAATAGAGATCAGCTTATTTTTAAAAAATTACTAGGTACACTAAAATGCAGGAATATGTAATTCATAACCAGGAGAAAAATCAACCGAGAGACACAATATAGAAATTTCAGAGATTATGCTCTTAGCAGACAAGAAAGTTAATACAGCTATTATAAATGTTTCATATTTTTCAAGAAAGTAGAGAAAAATTTAACCATGATGAAGAGAAAAAATGGATAATATTAAAAAGGTCCAAATGGAATTTCTAGAGATAAAAAATTCAATGGTTAAAATGAAAAAATTCACTATATGGGTTGAAGATTAGAGTAGACACTCTAGGAGAGAAAAAAAAAAGAATAGTGAACTTGAACATATAGCAATAAAAACTATCCAAAATAAAGCACAGAAAGAAAAAGGCTGGGAAAAAAATTAACAGGCCCTCATCAATATGTAAAATAACACACATGCAATTGGAAATCCTAAAATAGAAGGAGAGTATGGGAAGAAAATTCACTTTAAAAATAAAGACCAAATTTTGTCCAACTGGATGAAAATTCTAATCCTACAGATTCACAAAGCTCAACGAACCGAAAGCAGAATAAACATTAAAAGAATAAAAACAGACCAGGGCACATCATAATCAAGTTGCTAAAACCTAGTAAGATTTTTAAGAGAAAAATCTTAAAAGCAGCCATAGAAAGAAGACATATTATATACAGAGATCAAAGATATGACTGACATTTCATCAGAAGCTATGAAAGAAGAAGATAACACAATTCAATCTTTAAAGTACTGAAAGAAAAAAAATGGTCCATCTAGAATTCTTTAGATGGATATATTTTTCAAAAATGAAGATGAAATACTTTTCAGACAAACAAAAGCAAAGTGAATTCATTGTCAGCAGATCTGCTCTACAAGAAATACTACAGGAAGTTCTTAAGGTGGAAAGAAAAAATATTAGATGGATATTTGAATCAATAGACAGCAATAAAAAACAACAGAATGGGAAACATATGGATAAATATAAAATTTTTTCTCATTTTAATAATCTCTTTAAAAATAATTGACTATTTAGAAAAGAATAATAACAATGTATTATGGAGTTTATATCATATATAGGAGAAAATGAAAGACAACAATAGTGTAAAGATTGGGAGGAGGAAATGGTAGTATAGTCTTCTGAAGTGTTACATTATTTGTGAACTGGTATAACATTATTTGAAAGTAGAATGTAATAAGTTAAAAATATATGTTGCAAATAGTAGAGTAACCCCCCACACACAAAAATTAAAGCAAAATGTACAGCCAACACAGAAGATGAAACAGATTAATAAAAATATCAGTTAATCCAAAAGAAGATGAGAAAAGAGGAAAAAGAAAGAAAAACATATGGATCAAATAGAAAACAAGCATCAAGATAGTAGATTTAACACCAAACCATGGTGACAATTACATTAAAACACTAGCAATCTAAATACCTCAATTAAAAGGCAGACATTGTCTCATTATTTAAAAAAAAAAGTAAGAACCAATTTTGTGCTGTTTAACCAAAAAAAAAAAAAAAATGTTTAAATATAAAAACAGAGGTTAAAAGTAAAATAATGGAAAAGATGTAATCTAAAAATACTAATGTAAAGAAAACTGGAACGGCTATATTAATATCAGACAAAGTAAACTTTACAACAAGGACTATTATCAGGGAGAAAAAGGGACATTTTACAAGGAAAAAGGGGTGAATTCAACAAAAGAAGATAATACTAAATATGTTTACAGCAAATAACAGAGCTTCAAGATACAGGAACCCAAAACTTACAGAAATAAAAGGAGAAACAGACAAATCCACAGTTACATTGGTGATTTCAATGCTCCCCTCTCAAAAGTTGATAGAATAACTAAATAAGAGCAGTAAGGATATAGAATACCTGAATATACTACCAATCACCTTGACTTAAATGACATTTATAGAACATACTATCCAATAGTGACTGGTATAAATTGAATGTTTGTGTTTCCCACAAATTCTTATGTTGAAATCCTAACCACCAAAGTGATGATATTAGGAGGTGGGTCCTTGAGACGTGATTAGGTCATGAGAGTAGAGTTCTCATGAATGGAATCAGTGACCTTATAAAAGAGGCCTGAGAGAGCTCCCTTGTCCCTTCTACCACGTGAGGACACAGCAAGAAGTCAGATGCATGCAACCTGGAAGAGGTCCTTTACCAGAATCCGAACATGCCTGCACCCTGATGTTGGACTTCCAGTCCACAGAATTGTTAGAAATAAACTTCTCTTGTTTATAAGCCTCCCACTCCGTGGTGTTTTGTTATAATAAAATTGAACTAATTTAAGATACACATTCTTTTCAAATGCACATAAAACATTCACTAAAGATACTATATTCTGGTCCATAAAACATGTCAATAAATTTATTAAGACTGAAATTTTACCATAATGAAATTAAATTAGAAGTCATTATTAGAAGAATATCTTTAAAAATCCCCAAATACTTAGAAATTAAGCAACAGGTTTCTAAATAACCCATGAGTCAAAAACATAATCACAAAGGAAATTTTAAAATATTTAAAACTGAATGAAAATGAAGACACTCAAAATTATGGAGCATTAACTAAAGCAGTGGTTAGAAGGAATGTATAGCACAAAATTACAGAAGATAAGCTCAAAATCAATGTTCTAAGCTTCTACATTAAGGGACTAGAAAAATATTAATTAAACTTAAAGTAAGCAAAGAGAGGAAGTAACAAAGATAAAATCAGAAATCAGTGAAATAAAAAATAGGAAAACAACAAAGCAAATCAATGATAGTTTTTTGAAAAAGTCAGTAAAATTGATAAAACACTTCCTAGGACTGACCAGAAAGAAAGAGTAGATATAAATTACCAATATTAGTAATGAAAAGCAGGAAATTTCTCAGAGATCCTACAGATATTAAAATAATAAGGGAATATTTAGAAAACTTTATGGCAATAAATTTGACAACTTAGATGAAATGGGCAAATTATTTGAAAAACACAAAACATCAAAGTTCACTCAGGAAAAAAATAACTAACCTGTATAGCCCTATAGCTATTAAATAATTGGAATTCATAATTGAAAACATTTCCACAAAGAAAATACCAGGCCCAGATGGATCCTCTTGGTAAATTCTACTAAACATTTAAGGGAATATAAAGCCAATTCTACATAAATCTTCCAGAAAATAGAAAAAGAGGGAACACTTTCAAGCACATTTTATGAGGCCAGCATTACTCGTTAACAAAACTATCCTAAGACATTGTTTTAAAAAGGAAACTACAGGCCAATATCCTTGATGCGAAAATCCTTTTAAAAGGTTTAGCAAATCAAATCAACTAATATAGAAGAAGGGTACTACATCATGATCAAATGGGGTTCATCCCATTGGACTCAAATGGGGAGAAAGGCAAGGTTTAACATTTTAAAAATAGTTAATTAATGTAATTCATCATATTAACATATTCTAAAAAGAAAACCATATGATAATCCCAACAGATGCAGAAAAATCATTTGACAAAATTTGATACCCATTCATTAAACTAATTCTAAATATGTTTAGAATTGAAAGTTGAAGGACATGCTACAACTTAATAAAGGGCATCTATCAAAAACCTGTAGCTATATCATACCTAATGGTGAAAAACTGAATACTTTCTCCTAAGATTGGGAATAAGGCTGCTCTAACCACTGTTATTCAACAGTTTACTGGAAGTTTAGTAATGATGCAAAATAAAGAGGAAAAAAATAGAGAAAGGAAAAGAAGAATTAAAACTGTCTTTTTCAAAGATGCCATGAATGTTTATGTAGAGAAAACTACAGGATCTGAAAAAAAAATCAAAAACCCTATTAGAACTAAAAATGAATTTAGCAAGCTCTCAAACACAAAGTCAAAATAAAAAAATAAAGTGTATATCCATAAACATAGTAGCAACTATATATATACTGTATGTAAACAATTGGAAATGGAAACAATACCATTTAAAAACTATGAAATGGTGACTTTTGCACAACTTCATGAATATACTAAAAGCCAATGAATGATACACTTTAAAGAGGTAAATTTTATGTAAATTACAATCTCAATTTTAAAAATCTATGGAATACATACAGATAAATATATGTAAAACCTGCACACTGAAGAAGTAAAAAAAATCTTGCTGAGAGAAGTTAAAGAATACCGAGATAAATGGAGAGCTATATACCATCTTTGAGGATTAGAAGACTCAGTATTGTTAAGATATCAGTTCTGCCCTGGAAATACCATTTATTCAGCTGTGCAAAACTCGGATATAAATTAGAAAAAAAGACTTATTGCAATATGAGAGGTTTCTTCCAACATCTTAAAGAGTGTCACGAGAGAGGGGCAGGGAACTTAATTTATTTCCTTTCGTTCCAAAAGACTGAATGAAAAGCAAAGGATGAATATTACAGGGAGAGGAAGGTCAACTCAGATACAAGAGGCTTCTAGTAGCTACCACCGCCTGCGAAGAGCATGGGTGTCTTATGATTTCAGAACTCTGCATTCTTAGGCCTCTTCAAATAAAAGTAGGAAGACCAGAATTTGGAATGCTAGGGAGAAAACTCCTAAATTTGGTAGGAGATGATACCACTTCCTTTCTAAGTAAGTTTTTTTCCCTCTCCCAGGATCCATGAGTCTATGTTATAAATAAATAGTTAATTTATTCAAGGAGGAAAGAAAATCAAAGGAGAAGGAATTTTTCTACTCCACTCTTCAACCAGATACTGCTTCAATCACGTTTTCTCTCAGTAACCCAAGTTTTACCCTGACAGTTTATAGTTAGCTACAGAACATATGAAGCTCTGTGTGTGTGTGTGTGTGTGTGTGTGTGTGTTTAAAATTTGATTCAAAGTAATACAACATTCATGCATCTCAGAGATCTAAGTGCTTTAGAGGAGAACATTTATATATTTTATATTGTGGTTATATTTGAACCTCTTCTGATTTTATGCCAACAGCAAATTCTTCCAACTACCCCTTCAACTTTCCCCCTTTCAAGATTTTTCCAGGCCCCTCCTGAGGGCACTTAAAAGCCATTTTTATAGCTTTTCTTCTGAAATATACACATTCATTCTTCATTCTGAGAAGTGGCCAGTGTTCTCATGCTGAAGTCAGGAGAAATATCTCAGAAAGGCAGAACGGCTGTTGCAGAACATATAACACATAAAACTAAGATCTTGTTACTGCATAGCACAGAGAACTATACTCAATATTTTGTAATAACCTATAAGGGAAAAGAACCTGAAAAAGAATATATATATGTATGTATAACTGAATCACTTTGCTATACATGTGAAACTAAGACAACATTGTAAATAAACTATACTTCAATTAAAAAAATTTTTTTGATAAAAAATTTTTTTTTATTGAAGTTTTTAGGGACTTCCCTGGTGGTCCAGTGGTAAAGAATCCGCCTTACAATGCAGGGGATGCGGGTTCGATCCCTGGTCAGGGAGCTAAGATCCCACATGCCACAGGGCAACTAAGCCCGTGCGCCACAACTACTGAGCTTGCGCGCTTCAACTAGAGAGCCCGCGTGCCGCAAGCTACAGACCCCACGCGTCCTGGAGCCTGAGCGCCAAAACTGGAGAGAGAAAACCCGCAGGCCACAACTAGAGAGAAGCCCGCGCACCACAACGAAAGATCCCGCGTGCCGCAACTAAGACCCAACGCAGCCAAAAATAAATAAATAAATAATAAATCTTTAAAAAAAATTTTTTTAAAGATCTTGTTTTATCTCACAATTGTATAGGACATGATCATAACCTTGTAAGAGGTCCCATGTGCATTGGGTGTCCACGAAGGAGGAGAGTATTTACACATTTGTAAGTTATATTTGTTAAGCCAATGTGTACTTAGCTATTTAGAACATTTAATCCCGGGTCTCCATGTACCCTACTTAATATTATCTTTGAACTCAGTTTGGGGGAGAAAAACCCTAAATTTATATATGAGAACAATGGCAATGACATATCTATTACAAACTGTGAACATGATGTGTTCTTCCCAACTATGCAGTATTAAACTGTAATGACGAAAAGAAAATTGAAGACCATTTCAAAATTACGAAGAGTTTGAAAGCCAACTGGATTCTTTGAGATCGAGAGACATAAATTTAGAGCAGAGATCAGATGGACCTTTGGAGGAATATGTGTGACAGAGAAAAGGAGAGATTCAATCTCCTATTTAAGTCAGCATCCAGAAAAGAAAAAGATTTATTCTTCTAACCTCATAATTACCAAGATACAATTTACCTGTAGCTAATTTCTTTCAAGATCTTTTGCTAAATACTACAGATTTTTTAAAGTACATGTTTCTAGATTGTGAACTAAATTAAAGATATTATCTTGGACACAAGCCAAGGCAGGATGAAGTGCTGGCGAGCAGTGGGCTGGTGGGGAGAACAGTCTTCCAAGGATAAGAACAGGACTGTCCTGATGCCCAGAGATCCCCCTCCCACAGGGATGGCCACTCCATGGCTGAGCACAGGCTCAGCCCTAATGGATTCACAAAACAGAAAGATACTCCAGATGCTTCCATTCATGTGGAAGAAGCTCTATTTCCATGACACTTCTGGCCTTGGTCCACCTCTTGCTCACTCTTCCCCTGGGAGCCACTCAGTTGAGTAGTGAATTTGCTGGCAGGAATTTGACATGCATTACCCTGCCTCTTTCTTTCAGAAGTGGACCAGGCCGTAGGGAGCCTGTGACTTACCGAGCTCCTCCGGAGACCCTCCCCTGGGGCAGGGTCCGGTTTAGCCTGAGACTGGAAAGTTAAGTCTGCCCCATGCAGAGATGTAGCTGTCTCATGGAAGTCTCACACTAACATGGACTCCAACTTAGCCTTTACCAGTATCATGAAGGTGATATTATATTTTGGTCTTCCATCTATTGATTCTTTGGTCTTATTTCTCAGTTTGTTCAGAACTCAAGCAAGTAAGAGGTGCTATTTATTACGCCCTCTTAAAGTCATATATCACAGCTATCTCATGTTGTGACCTCGAAAAGACTTTGAGGAAGATACAATTTTTGTTCATCTTACAGGTGAAAAATTGAGGATCAGAAGGATTAAGGGACCCAAAGTCAACCACTGCTCACTTGTTTAGTGAGTTTTATCACCGTTAGCCCTCTGATGGGAATGTGATTCTGCAGAAGGGACAGAACTGAGGTCTGATGATGGTAACAACTAGAGTCTTATAACCGATGATTACAGAAGGTTACGTTTGGCTTCACAAAGGTTACCATGGAATTTGCCTCTCCTTTAGCATTTCAATCTTTTCTGTATTATCTACTCTGCAGTGCCTAATTTCTTGACAGCTGTTGAGTTGGACCATTATGCACTTTTTAGAAGTAAACATCTATTTGCCTTTCACTCTATTAGTATTGATTAGCATCTTCTTTGGTTCCTTTTGGAGGTTCTGAGGGAAAACCTATTCCATGCCTCACTCCTGGTTTCTGGTGGCTCCCAGCAATCTTTGGCATGTTCCTTGTTCCTTGACTTGTAGCTGCATAACTCCAAGTTCTACCTACTTCTTGACATGACTTTCTCCCCTGTGTCTCTGTGTCTCAAATCTCCCTCTGCCTTTCTCTTCTAAGGACACTCAACAATGAATCTGGGGCGCACCCTAAATCCAGGATGAGCTCATCTTGAGATCCTTAAATTAATTACATCTGCAAAGGCCCCTTTTCCAAAGAAAGTCATATTCTTAGAATCTAGGGGTTAGGACATGGGCGTATCTTTTGGGAAGGGCACCTATTACAAGAAGGAAGTTCAGAAATAAAGGCAAGAAATGAGAGGAGAAGGAATGATACTTCACCAATGACAGAACTTCTCCATTTAGTGCAAAATACACAATGGTACTTGGTCAGAAGTCCCCAGGAACCTGGCAGAGAAACATGTTCTCATGCAGCATAAGGTACTCCAAACAAATAAAAGATCAAGTGCCCTAAAAACTACCCACACGTGGGATCAGCCTTGAGTGGGGCAAAGGCATTGGCCGGGGTCCCATCCAAGGTCCACTCTTATGGAGTCAAATGGCCTTAGGCAAATCTTTTCTCTCTCTTTGCGTCTGGAAGTCTCCATTTATAAAGGAAGGTAATTGGACTAGAACACTTTTAAACCCCATCTATGCAAATATTCCATTATTCTATACATTCAAAGGCCACAGATGTACTTAAACAGACGATTATATGAAAAACATATTTTGGTAGAAGATGCAACTGTTTATCTAGTGAACAATGTACAAAGCAATATTTTTCCTAGAGCGAGCAAAGCAACATGATTCAGAAACATCAAAACAGCACATATTCTGAGAAATGGTTCCGTTTATACCATTCTGATTGCACTGGTCATTAGAGTTTACAAATTATGTTTCGAGCTACATTAAACTGTCAGCCTTCACTATAAATCAGGGTGCTTCTCATGAGGATAAACAGAGGTATGGCATGGATGACAGCTCCCTAATTGCCTTGACTAGTCCAAGAGAATAAAGTTGGATCAAATTACTGTGTTATTA
This sequence comes from Balaenoptera physalus, assembly GCF_965194825.1. Lineage (NCBI taxonomy): Eukaryota > Metazoa > Chordata > Mammalia > Artiodactyla > Balaenopteridae > Balaenoptera > Balaenoptera physalus. The sequence continues at coordinate 23,745,655 of NC_138886.1, forward strand.
ATCCTCTTAAATTTTTTATTTGGGAAAATTACTATGAACCACTATGATGATGCTTCACCAGAGTCTGAGAGCAAATCAGTGCTTCAGATTAGCATTGTCAGGTTGGTCACATATGGCAGTTAGATGCTTCTGTTCCTGTCATAAATTTGGAGTCACCTGTATTCTTTGAACAAGACTTCCACCAGGGATAAAGAGAGGAGTGCTGATTACACTTAATCTTAAAAACACAAGATTCATTATGGTTCTGAGAGGCTCCTCCAAAATCACGATCATCTAAGTGTACAGTGATTAGAACGAGGCATATCGTTGGTATGTAGTTTGAAGATAGCAGTGGTATTTTTGAACTATGTATACAATAAGTCTAAAACACTTAGCTCTGAAATTTAAATCCCAACCTTTTCAGCCTTCTCTCCTGCTACCCCCCTTCCTTCTCTCCTCAAGCTTTAGTTCCTCTGAAAAATCCACCATTTCCAGAAAAAACCACTCCATCTGCCCCAGTGCTCTTTGTCATGCTGACCACTTAGTCTGCCTTTGTTCACCTTGTCTCATGATTAGGCCTATACATATTTTTCTCCTCTACTGGATTATAAGCTATCTGCAGGCAGGAACTGTTACCTGTTTCATCTCTCTATTCCCCAGTGTGCCATTGCACTTAAAGCAAAAAGCCCGCCGTGGCTTATTGCAAATAAACTCTCAATGATATGTGAACTGCATTGTTGAATGTGGGTAATACATACCCACAAGCTTACTGTGGGTATTTACTTATTTATTTATTGTTTTTGTCTGCGTTGGGTCTTCGTTGCCGCATGCGGGCTTTCTCTAGTTGTGGGGAGCAGGGGCTACTCTTCCTTGCGGTGCACAGGCTTCTCATTGCAGTGGCTTCTCTTGTTGCGGAGCATGGGCTCTAGGTATGCAGGCTTCAGCAGTTGTGGCACGCGGGCTCAGTAGTTGTGGCTCGCAGGCTCTAGAGCGCAGGCTTAATAGTTGTGGTGCACGGGCTTAGTTGCTCCGCAGCATGTGGGATCTTCCCGGACCAGGGCTCGAACCCATGTCCCATGCATTGGCAGGCGGATTCTTAACCACTGCGCAACCAGGGAAGTCCCTTATTGTTGAGTATTAAATGACAATTATATCCCTGACATACAATAAATAATAAATGGGGGCTATTGGGGCTTCCCTGGTGGTGCAGTGGTTGAGAATCCGCCTGCCAATGCAGGGGACACGGGTTTGAGCCCTGGTCTGGGAAGATCCCACATGCCGTGGAGTGACTATGCCCGTGAGCCACAACTACTGAGCCTGCGTGTCTGGAGCCTGTGCTCCGCAACAAGAGAGGCCACGACAGTGGGAGGCCCGCGCACCGCGATGAAGAGTGGCCCCCGCTTGCCGCAACTGGAGAAGGCCCTCGCACAGAAACGAAGACCCAACACAGCCAAAAATAAATTAATTAATTAATTTAAAAAAAAAAAAATGGGGGCTATTAGAATTCTGCCAGAAATTAGTGAGGACTCTCTCTTCCCTATCTAATAGGGTATTATTCAATACAAAGCTAAGCAGATGATATTTTGAAGGCGTTCTGACTTAATCCAGATATTATATTATATCATATGAGTTTTTTCATTTAACATTTACTGGCTCCTGTATCATGGGAAAGCTACTGTGCCCTTAAAGAGTTCATAGTCCACTGGAGGAAGAAGACACAGTAGATGCATGAATGCAAAGCAATGTTTTTGTTAGTTTCTTCAAACCAACGGATATTTATCCAAGACAACGTATGCAAAAAGCTGTGCTAACCACCAAACTAAAGCACATTTATTGTTAGTTGTTTGAAATGTACTTAATATTCATGTAACCGTACACTGAAAAAGTAAGCTTTCCAATTTTTCTTATACTTATCTTTTCTTCTGCTTTCGTTATTGACCAAATCTAGGGTCCTTCGCCTGGGATAGAAGTCAGGGGATTCATGAACTTGATAGGGAAAAAAGTTACAAATTTATTTTCACTAATATCTAACAGAAATTTAGCATTTCTTCCAGTTATGAATGTAGGTCACAAACCACAGCAGGAGAAGCAGTACCTGTGACTTTGTCACTAATAGAAATCACAGGTATTTTCATGTTACAATTGTTGCAGATATGTTGAAATAACTGATATACTCATCACAACTTTGAAATTAACTGTAGTTATTTGATCTGCTGTTAGGCTTGATATTTAATGCATGAATAAAGTACATGCCTTACTATATCACATTTAAAAAAAATTTTAATGGCTATATTTCAGTGTAAGTGTTTTAAATTTTGTAATCCTACACATTTTATGGGATTTTTTAAAAGGAATCCATAGGCTTCATTAAACTGCCAAAAAGATCTGTGGTACCAAAAAAAAAAAAAGGTTTAAGGACCTCGATCAATGCCCTGATAGTAGTTATTCTTAGCACACATCTGAGATCTTTCTCTGAGGTAACGTCCAAAGGCAGGGCTGAGCTTTCGGGCGTAACCTCACGTGGCCTGTTCTCCTGCTGCGGAGCAGTGATGGGAGCAGGTGTGAGAGCACGGTCTGTGCCTCCACCCACCCCCCTCCCGCCGTGTGCCTGTCCTGCTCTGATCACCCATGAGAGGAAGTGGACCCATCTGCAAGTGAGTCTGGGCCTGTCTGTGTGTGACTTGGCTTCACTAACAGAGAATGGAGTTTAAACATAAGCTGCACCATTTGAATCAAAACCAAACCATACACACTGCAGGAAGAAACTGATCCAGGTGTAGCCAGAACCACCTGGGAATCTAGGTGAACCATAAGGCAAATGTGAGTCATCGATGAAAATTGGTTAGTTCCCGGAAATAAATGTCAATAAAATATAAAATAACATCATCGCGTAAGAGTTGGAAAAAAATCTCTTCTTGCATGAGTCTAGAGAGATGGGATTACTATTCCATTTTACAGATGAACACTTCAGAATGAACAAGGGGACTTTACCAAGTCACACAGATAGTAAATGAAGCAGCCTGTCAAACATAATTAGGGAAGTGACTCTATAGTACAGTATTTCCACCTCTAGTAACAATATTTATCATTACAAAGAGCATCTCCTTGCCTAAAAGTAATGAAACACTCTAACCATCAACCAGAGGAGTTTCTTAACCCTTGCGGGGGGGGGGGGTGGATTTTTAAAATGTGGGTCCAATTGTAATGGAGAACACTTACCTCTGAGTTCACACACCTGGACACTAGGCTAAACTAGATGACTGTTGAGCTTCAGAATTCTGTGCTTTGGCGTTGCTCTGTATCTCCCAGCAAGGTATGAAAAAGCCAAATATAATTAGTCTAGATCATACTCAAGTGGCCCCTGAAGGCTGGAAGTTCAATTACTTTCCAAAGATCATATACTAAGTCAGAGTTTCCAAAGGCAAAAATCAGTGACAGGTATAAATGGGTTCCTTTCCCAAGAGGGAAGTGGTAATTTACTTCCACCTGGTGAGGGCAAGGTCTGCATCCATGAAACAGCAAAGAACAAGGGCATCTGGCTGGTGAAGGAACCAGCTCTTCACAAGAGCTCTACACACTGACTGTTCCCATTCTCACACCACTAGTCTCTTAGTGTGTCTTTGCTCTTTTCACTTCTGAAATAGCTTCCCTTTAATCTGGTACATCTACAGAATGAAAGCATTTTCATTTAAATTAGTGCTGTCAACAGGATGCCTTCCACAGCCACAGCTTGGTCACGTATAGTCTGGAACACTCGCAGGAAGAAGCCCCAACAGAAAGCTGATGGAGTTCCAGACACACAGAGGCCTCCAGTAACACAGACCCAGTCCTTGAAGGACTTTTTGGTGCCTGGAGATTTCTAAAATGATGTTCCAGAGGTGAGAAGGGGCTTCTGTAAATCAGATCTACCAGGGCAGATCTAAGCCCTAAACAGGAATCTGCCTTTCCCATAGTGCCTTTACCAGAATTCTTGCCTCAAAAAGCTTTCACGTTGAATCTTACATTTAGATAAAAGATTTCAAAGCAAACATGTTATTACTCGCTGAAAAAAAATATATTGATTCCCAGCCACCTCTGAATTAGCACCCATTATACTCATCAAGCCAAACCATCAGCAGTATAATTAAATTCTGGCTTACCTCTAGCCAGGAAAAAAAAAAGGTTACTATAACATTTAGGCCAACAGTGATTTCCTCTTCCCAGAACTTTAATTTCCTCTGTCTATACCTTGTCTCTGCTGGACACTAGGAAGGCCCAAAGATTATCTCTGCTAGATAAGTATGTGCCCTGAGAATTGGTATCTATCCGAAAATCTTAATGATTTTCAAATAGATGAAAACCAACATTATCAGCTCTCGGTACCAAGTGCTTTGCTTCTCTTAGATTGAGTGTAAAGCACAGTCAACAAAGAGAAAGGGAACTGAAACAGATCATTTTTTTCATCCATTCTGAAATGAAATGCAGATCATGTTTATCTCAGGGGTTGGAAAGGGTGTGAAAATTAAGGGTGAAACCCTGGACAGAGGTTATGTGAGGAACTACTGCAGTGTAAGTAATAGGACCTATGAAAGTAGTCGGAATCTTTTAAGTATTTAGTACCTATTAAATGCCCCTCACTGATACCTCTTTCTGTAAAAGGTAATGCATATGGTTGTTCTGTCATCCACTTTCAGTGAGGGGCATTGTAAGGAAATTCCTGTGGGTTTAATGTGGGAACATTGAGCATTGATGAGAGAAATTTCTCTCAAGCCTTGAACCTAAGAAAAACTGTTTTCTCCTTAATAACTAGTTTTTTTGCATTTAGGCATTTTGAATCTTGTAACCAATTGCTTTCCATCTTTGTTCTGGCCACAGGCAAGCCTAGTGCCAAATGTGCGGCCCACCTTCAGCAAGTGAACAGAGCCATGTGACATGCATTTGCTGTGTCCTAATCTTGCTCAGCCTTAATCTATATTCCCAAACCTAATTTTCCTTTTGCCTTGATTTTATCACCCATTTCTTTTTATCCAGTTGTATTATTAAAATAAAAATCTATGAAATCACCTCAAACCTTTTTAGAATGAATCTGTTTTTACAAGGTTGTTCTGTTAATGTTATTAATGTTAATGATTGCCTGCTATAGTTAGGGGGCCTGAGGTAGAAGAGACCTCTTTCTTAAAATGAAGGACAAAGCCAACATCATCCTTAGTCTGGAAAGAATTCTATGGCCAAGTCAGACCTTATGTTAAAGTCCTCTATGATCTCTGCAGCAGCATAATTTCACTTAAGAACTAAGGGATCCAAAAAAAGTCTCTGATTTGGGTCCTGTGAACCACAGAATAAGTGGTTTGCCAATAAATTTGCCTGTTCCTCTGTAGGTCCACCTCTAGGAACTAGCTCATTATTCTCTCTCCCATATTGATCTCACTTGCTTCCTTCCCTTAAGAATATAAATGTATTCAAGTCTTGCTCATGAACAAAAGAATCCTCCTTTGATCCTACATTAACCTTCTAGCTACTGTCCATTAGCTTTACTTTCAAAGTCAAATTTCTAGAAAGACTTTTGTGACCCTTACTTTTTCCCTCTTCTTCACTCAGCCCATGGGAATCTCACTTCTACCCCCATCATTCCTCCAAAATTTCTTTGCCGAAGATAACCAGTGGATAACTAGTACTCAATTCCAGCAATCGAGTTTCGACATTCATCTTACTTAATCTTACTTAATACATACATTCAGTTTACATACTTATGACTTACCTAATCTGAAACATTTGACACTGTGAACTGTTTTCTCTTTCTTGAAGCACTTTACTTCCTTAGATTCTGAGATACCACTCTTTCCGTGACATCTTTCCATCTCTCCTTGCATGTTCCTTTTCCTTTGCCTGAACTTAAAATGTTGGTGCCCCTTGGGGATTTATCCAGGGTCCTTTTCTTTCATCCATATCCTTGACTTCAACTACTCTATGTTTTCCAAGCCCATATCACTTCTGGCTTAAACTCCAATCACTTGGCCAAATTTCTACCAGTTATTCCCTTGGATCTATTTGAAAACTCTTAATGATTATAATTAAATCTAAAAGTACCTCACATCTTAATGATCTTAATAAAACACAGGCGCCTCAAACTCAGCAAGTATAAAACTGAACTCATCATCTGTTGTCTAAACCTGCTCTTGCCTCCTGCATTCCCTATCTAATGAGGATACCAACATTCACCCAATTATCTCTTCCGTGTCTTGCAGTACGTTTCTCATTAGCTACACTCCAAGATTACAGTGGACGAACACTAATTCCTCTCTGTTTCCTTCCCCGTTTTCCTGGCACAGAAGTCATTGAATATATGCCTTGACATGAATAGAGGTAAAGCTGCCTGATTTTCGGACTGTACAGTCAATCAGGCAGGGGGAAAAACTCTCTCGACCTTGTTTTGGGGATGTGAGGCTACTCCCTTTCCAGAGGCAAAGCATAGGTAGGACACTGAATGCTGTCCTCTTCCCATTTCCATTGGCTTCATAATTAGTGGAAATTCCTTCCAGAGGGTGACAATAGGTCATTTGTCTCAATTTGGGGTGTTGAATTTTTTTATCTTTTTAGTATCTTCTGGATACTTTAGTAAGAAATTTTGTAGAGCAGATTGCCTTAGGAGGTGCTAGGCAGATACCATGTAATGTGGGCGTTCTCCATCATCATTTCAATAACTTCTGTAAGCACCATGAAAGTGAAGACAATGTGAACTGGAGTCATGAAGAAAAAAATAGTCAGCTGAAACAGGCCCACAGAAGACCCAGATACTGGAATTAGAAGATAGGGACTTTAGAATAACTATGGTAAATCTGTCAAAGGAGCTACAGGAAAATGTGGGTATAACAGGTGAAAAGATAAGAAAATTCACAGAGATATGGAAATTAACAAAGAACCAAAAACAAATCCTGGAACTGAAAAAGAAAATATCTGAAATTTAAAAATTCACTAGATGTGATTAACAGCAAATTGGACAATGCAGGGAAAAAACACTGAATGTGAAGGTGGATCAAGAGAAATTATCAAAATGGAAGCAAGATACAAAGAAAAAGATTTAGAAAACCATGATCATTGCCTCAGTGACTTATGGGACAATACCAAGCACTCTAAAATATGAATAATTGGGGTCCTAGAAGAAGAGGATAAAGAATGGGGTAGGAAAAGTATATATGCTGGGAGTCCCAAACCCTTCAGAAGAAATATCAAGAAAACTATATTTAGGCATATCATAGTCAACCTAAGAAAGATCCCAATAACGAAAACAGAAAAATTTGAACAAAATAATAACATAGCATTGGATAATAACCTAAAGTATGAAATAAATATCCATGCTGGTATGTATAAATGATTGAATAAGTAAATAAATGGCGGGGAAAGGATAAGCCTCCCTATAGAAGAATTCCAAATAAATTATCCAGATACCCCTCCCTCAAGGAGGTGGAGCTTAACTCTCTACACCTTGGAAAAGGTAGAAAAGTAAATTTACAAAGAAGAAACTTGGCAAACACTACCTCGGCCAGGTGACCAAGGTTAACATCATCACTGATGAGTCATGTTGATTGTTCGTACCCCTGAGATGATGTGATGAGACTGGCACTTCACCTCTGTAGTCTTCCTCCAAAAAGCCATAATCCCACTCTAACCATGAGAAAAACATGAGACAAACCTAAACTGAGGTAAATTCTATAAAATACATGACTAGTACCCCTTGAAACTGTCATGGTGATAAAAAAAACATAGAAAGTCTGAGAAACTGTCACAGACTGGAGGAGGGTAAGGAGACATGATGACTAACTGTAATGTAGTATCCTAGGTGGGATCTTGGAACAGAGAGGGGATATTAGGTGAAAACTCGTGAAATCTTTATCAAGTGTGGAGTATAGATATTAATAATATCCCAATGTTTGTTCTTTAGTTGTGACAAATGTACACTAGTAATGTAAGATGTTAACAACATAAGAAACTAGGTGAGGGAATATATGAATTCTAAACTATCTTTAAAACTTTTATACAAATCTAAACCCATTTTTAAATAAAAAAATTATTTAAATTTAAAAAGGGCAAACACATAAGCAGAGTCTCAATGACTTACGGGATAGCATCAAGCACTCTACTATGTGAATAACTGTTGTTCCAAAAGGAAAGAATAGAGAATGGGTTTGGGAAAGTATTTGAAAAACTACATGCTGAGAACTCTCCATAACTCCAAATAGGAACTATCACAAGAAAATTACATCTAGGCACGCTATCACCAAACTACTGAAAACCAAAGAAAATCCTAAAAGCAACCATAGTAAAAATGACATTACATATAGGGTAACAAAGATAAAAATGACGACTGACTTGACAGAAGTATTGCAAGTAAGAGACAACACAAGGAAATCTTTAAAGTACTGAAGAGAAAAAAAAAAAACCCTGTCAACCTAGAATTCTATATCCAGCAAAAATGTTCTTTAAAAATGACGTTAAAATAAAAATGCAGGAGAATGTGTTACCAGTGTAAACACATTACATTAAAACCTGCTAGAGGAATTTCTTCAGGCTGAAGGAAAATGACACTAGACGGTATCTCATGAGTTAAAAAGGGAATCACAGAGTAATTAGAAAATATTTCAAACTAAATGATAGTGAAAATACAGCAAGTCCAAATTTGTGGCAAGGAGCTGTTTATGAGGAAATTTTTAACTTAAAATATTTATATTAGAAAAGGAGTTTTCATTTTAATATGTTGGAAAAAGAACAAAATAAACTCAAAGCACATAGCATAAAAGAAATTAAAAAGAAAGGAATGGAAATCAATGAAATGGAAAGCAAACAATATAGAACACAATAAACCAAAAGTTGATACTTTGAAAAAATTATCAAAATTGATAGTTTTTTCTTTTTTTTTTTCTAATCAAGAAAAAAGGGAGAAAACACAAATGATATCAGCAACATCACTACAAATTCCTAGGCACATTAAAAAGATAATGAGAGCCATAAAAAAGAATGAAATTTTGCCATGTGCAACAACATGGATGGACTTGGAGGGTATTATGTTAAGTGAAATAAGTCAGGCAGAGAAAGACAAATACTATATGATATGACTTATAAGTGGAATCTAAAAAATAAATTAGTGACTATAACAAAAAAGAAACAGACACAGATGTAGAGCACAAACAAGTGGGGAGAGGGAAGGGGGAGGGGCATGACAGCAGTAGGGAATTAAGAGATACAAACTATTATACATAAAATAAATAAGCTACAAGGATATAGTGTACAAAAAAAGTTCATAAGAGAATATTATGAAAGACTTTATGTCTATAGATTTAATGACTTAGATGATATGGACAAATTCCTTGGAAAATGCAACTTGCTGAAAATAACACAAAAAGAAATTTAAAATATGAATAGTCCTTTATTTATCAAAGAAATGGAATTTGTGGGACTTCCCTGGTGGCACAGTGGTTAAGAATCTGCCTGCCAATGTAGGGTACACGGGTTCGAGCCCTGGTCCGGGAAGGTCCCACATGCCACAGAGCAACTAAGCCCGTGCACCATAACTACTGAGCCTGCGCTCTAGAGCCCACAAGCCACAACTACTGAGCCTGCATGTCACAACTACTGAAGCCCATGTGCCTAGAGCCCGTGCTCCGCAACAAGAGAAGCCACTGCAAGGAGAAGCCCGCACACTGCAACGAAGAGTAGACCTTGCTCACCACAACTAGAGAAAGCCCATGTGCAACAATGAAAACCAAACACACCCAAAAATCAAAAAAAAAAATAAATAAAATTTTAAAAAAAGAATAGAACTTCATTAAAAAAGAAAAAGAAAAAAGAAATGGAATTTGTAATTTAAAGCCTTCCAATCAAGAAAAATTCAGCCCAGAAACTTCCACCAGTGAATTCTACCAAACATTTAAGGAAGAAATACTACTACTACTTCATGAATTCTTCCAGAAAATAGAGGAGGAAGACACCCTGCCCTGCTAGTTTTATGATGTCAACATAACACTGACACCAAAACCTGACAAGGGCATTACAAGAAAAGAAAATTAGGGACTAACGTAGGGGGCCCGGGTTCGATCCCTGGTCAGGGAACTAGATCCTGCATGCCGCAACTAAAGATCCCTCATGTCGCAACTAAGACCGGTGCAGCCAAATAAATAAATAAATAAATAAATATTTTTTTAAACAAATAAGAATTCCCTTGTTAAAAAAAAAGAAAAGAAAATTACAAGCAATATCCTTCATGAGTATAGGTGCAAAAACCTCAACAAAATACTAGCAAAGGGAAGCCATATGATTGTCTCATTAGATGTAGAAAAAAGTATTTGACAAATGTAACAGCTGTTCATTAAAAAACAACAATAACAACAACAACAAAAACACTGTCAGCACCCTAGAGAAAGAAAATAACATCCTGATTTTGGTAAACGGCATCTATGAAACATTAATAACTAATATTTAATGGTGGAAAGGACTCCAAATGCAGACCTATTCATAAGCTTATCAACTAAGTGTAGGTGAGTTTTCTTCATCAATTGCAAGCCTAAGCTTCCACTCCAGTATAGGCAGACATTAGGTAATGATATTACCTCTGATCTCTGGTTTATGCTTATCCACCCTACAGATCTTTTATTCTATGAATCAAAAGCAGTGACAACCTGAGCTTTGAGAATATCAACACAGGCCCCTCGCTATTGATGCTTACATGGTACCTGCATCTTAGTACCACCTAGAATATCAGGGTCTAGGGATACAGCTTTAGACATGATGAGAGGCAGCTGTGTGCTTTGGAAATAGAATAGAGCTCCATTTGGTTCTGGGGTGACGTCACCAAGATAGAAGCATGGAAGACCTGAGCCTCTGTCTCCCAACAAAGATCAACAATTAGTTATCTATGAACACAAATAGCTCTGGGAGAGCTCAGGAGTCTACTTAAGAAACTTCAGTAACACAGTGGAACAAAAATAACCAAACAAAAGGGAAGAGCGAGCAGCTTCATTTTGTCTGCATTGTCCTCTTCCCCAGGCTTGCACCGCTCAGCACCAAGGGAACTTCCCAGCTAGACAGAGTCCCCCTCGCTGAGAAAGAGATATCACAACGAACTACCGATTTCCCCACCCGTTCAGGGCACTACGTGAAGGACCCATTTGGTTTTCAGCCCAAGCTGAGATGTACAGAGACAGGAACAAGGAAGAAAAGCAGGGGCTACCAGGCAGTGGGAGTGACCGCAGTTCCCAGTGACCTGCTCTGCAGGTGACCCAAGCAGCTTTCCTTACTGAAGAAACCAACAGGCACCGAGGTTCCCCTGTAGATTTCGCCCTACATGTTTCTACATCACAGATTGTCTGAGTCCCTCCCCAATCCCTCTCCCACACTTTCTCCTCTAACCTCCCCACCCCTGCCAGAGCCCAGGATGTGCACAGGCATCCAGCCCCTACCTCTGCGGCTGTGGAGTGCCAGATGCCAGCCTATACCCCCAAGGATGACCAGTCTCCTGATGCAGGTAGATTTGGGCACTGGATGACAAGGGCCAAAGCTTTTCCATCAGCCTGAGGGTTTTGGTCTTAGGAATCCTTTTATCATTCCCAAGGTAAGGATGGATGGGGGAAAAGGGAAAGTATCAAAATAAGACACAGATACACATTTTAGAAGGAGGCCTTAAAAAGAGAGTTACACACACACACACAGAAGCACACACACTCCTAATCTTTGTTTTTCCAGAGCATAACACTCCTACTTTTCTTGCACTGAAGCCACATGCACATCAACATAACATAACAAACACTTCTAATTTCAAGACCTGGAGTGAAACTAACAGGAAGGCACATTGTGCAGCTGACACGGGCTGGGGGAAGACAAATAGAGAGCCATTAAGAACTGTGCTTTAATTCACACAAATGTAATTAGGTTTGGAGAGTCATCACTTTATTAAGCAATCAAGAATCCATAACTAAACTTTATTCTGCACAGTTTAATTCTCAAATATGTACTGTCAGAATATTTAGCTCCCATAACAAGGAAAGAGTTTTGGGGATAATTCTCATCTCACATAAATGAAAACCCAACTTAAATAACATGTTTAAATTATTCTTTATGAAATATATCACTCTTCCCTGGCTTTCAAAAGTAAGGATCCCTAAGTTTGTTGATCTTGTTCAGAAAACATAATACCACAAGCTTCTTGGTTTGAACATTTCATATGCATATTAACATGGCTATCATATTTATAGAATCATAACTTGACATTTACACCAAGATTTTACTGATTTGCAGATACTTAAGGTAATTAGATTCACTAGTTATTTTTTAAATATTAAGGAAATGGCCAAAGAAAAATATTTTTAGATTTTAAATTATTTATGACCCCAAAACTTTTCAAATTCGTATTTTAAAAAAAAGATTACGTTTATTTACCTCCTAGACACTTTTTTTCACAACCCCCTATCCTGCCCTGACTGTCCAAAAAATAAAGACTTTATCTACATGGAACTGCCAAGTTACGCCAACTAAAATGAAGAGCCTGGTTTTTGCTCTGTAGATTGGCCTGTTTCACAGATTGCTGAACTCTGGTTCATGGGAGCAATCCCCTACAAGGAGGGTTGTCTGGAGGGAGGAAGTGTAAAAGGACGAGACCCTCACTTCTTGCATTATACACAGCCCTGCGCTGTGTTTTTGTGTTGTGAACACTGCTACTCAAAGTGTGGTCTCCAGACCAGCAGCATCATTATCATCTCCTAGAAAGCTTGTTGGGAATATAGACTCTCCAATCCCACCCCAGATCCACAGAATCAGGATTTGCCTTTTAATGCTATTCCCAGGGGATCCACTGCACATTACAGTGTGAGTCTCTGAGGAAATAAGCCTTTATTGTTGGTGTCATCAACTTTAAATAACTGGATACCTCTGTCTTGGAAGATAAGGAAAGCACTGGAAGGATAGAGAACTTTCAAATTCTTTCTAGACCAACTTCTTTAGTACTTCCCTGCATGTCTCATAGCCACACTTTAGCAGATCTTAATGCTTTTCAAAAGTTGGAGGCTTTGGACATGATTTCAACAAAGGTGGCTAAAACAAGTCAAGTATCCAAAAAGGTTTGGCAGTGCTTGGCAAATCTTCATGTGTTTTGCCTGTTTGTTTGTTTGTTTCAATTTGTTTGCTTCTTCTTCTTTGTTTTGCTTTGCTTCCTTAGTTAACCCTCCTCCCACGGTCATCTAAAAAACAGAGTTTCTGATTCCTCAAGGGGGCAGACGTTTACCACGATTCTGTAGCATGAATGGTCCTGGAGGGCACCTCAGCCATAGGCTCAGCAGTGCAAACAAAAATATTTGAAGACTATCAATTATTCAATCTAGTTTTAATATTGGAATTGGCTTGGCTAATTTTTTTAGAAAGTGACTTAAGCAGTTGTAAGATGACTAGCCCAGACATTAAAAAACAAAGTGTTTTTGTGCTAAATTAATTTCAGGGGCTAAGAATCAGGCTTGGATTTTGGCCCCATGTAGGATCTCTGAATTCCTTAGATTCATTTAGACTCTTGTCCCCTTGCTATGTGCTTCAGACAGTATCTCGTCGAACCTTCCCCTAGCATAACACTTAGCACACTTTCTCATAATTACTTGTTCCTCATAGATTGTGGCCTCCGTGAAGGCAGGAACTATGACATATTCATATTTGTATCACAGGGACCTAGAACAATACCTAGCACATAGTAGGTACTTAATAATTATGAGTTGAACGAATGAATAAATGAACATAATTGACAGAGAAATGGTGGTACTGAAAGTAAGATAAGCAGTCTAAACAACTTACTTTCTAAGTATGAAATACTTATAAAAATAGATAGAGTATAATATCTTTAATTTAGAGCCCATTCATTCAGAACTTGTAAAATATATCTTTTGATTAGCCTATATTTTATGCTCTTGTGCTATCTGTGAAGAAGAAGAACAAGCAAGATGGGACAGATTTTATTGATTTGGCAGAATTTAGGAAGCATTCACTTATACACTATTGATTAGTTAAATTATCACTTATGTTTAAACAGTAGGTCAAATACTATGAAGTTCTATGCACAAAAACAGAACTTTGACTAGTAAAGTTCCTTCCTCTAATGAGAAGAAATAAAATTTCATTTCTTTAAATACAACAAAATTCGAATTAAGCCTCTCCATAACTGAGATTGTTCTTCCTCTGAGCAGTCAAATATGGGGAATTTTTATTATAAGTAATAAGAAAAACAACATTTTCAATGTGAAGCGAACCAACACTTTGGTTCCTTGTCGAACTGAAGCTTCTCCTTTGTAAGTTCATAACAATTGTCAACGTCTATTTCATATTTTGGAGCCTTGAGCTCCAATAACCTGAATATGTAGACAAAGAAAAGTTGTCAGTTTCCGTACCGGTAATGTGAAGTGTGTTTTTGTCAGACTTCAAACACTTCTATCCTTTGTGAGTTAGAATCCCAGCTGAAAATAGACGGCACACTCAAACTGGATAACTGAGGAGAGCTTAATAAAGGGACTGCTTTACAAAGACATGGTCAGAGTGAAGAAAAACGAAAGGGGATGGTGAAGCACCAGAGGCTAACAAAGTGGGGAGGCCAGCCACTGACACACCTTGTCCTGAAGGAGCAAAGGCAGGGGGCGGGGTAGAGGGGCGGTGATTCTCAGCACTGGGAGAGAACTAGAGCTATAGCTGTGGGACAAGGCTGCAGGCAGGGGCTGTGGCCTTCACAGAAGGAACGCAGCCACTGCCAACCCACTCCCCTGCAAGAAAGGAGGTGATACAATAAATGTTCTGACCTCACTTTCTTTCCACCCTTGGGTCTCCTGCTGGCGCCTCCCCTTGATCCAACCCAACACAAAGCCAAAGGGCAAGAGAGCCTAGCTGATGCAGACACAGGGGCCAGCCTCCTAGGGCACAGAGAGAGCAGTGGGGGAAGGGGAGAGAGCGGATTTGATGGGTGAGACAGAGACCGTCCACTATGCATACCCTTTCCAAAACTCTTCCACTGCGAAGAACTTATAATCTTATTCATGAACTTATTTTGCCATACACATTCCTAAGAATTGACTGAAAAAAGATATGTATAACAACGAATTTTCCAATAACAATGACATTTGGTAGTTCCTAACATTATTTTCATAGAAGCACAAGATTCATTGATTCATTCACTCAAAGATACGGTAAAAGAAAGTTTTCTATCTCCCTGAAACCTGCTGAAATGAACTAAAAGAATGAAAAATTGGAAAGAAAGATTGATCTACTATGAAACCAGCAAAGAGCTAAGATTCTCAAATCACAGACTATAAGAATTATCTGCCAAAAAGAGTATAAGTTTTATTAAATCAATGGACAACCCTAAAAGGTGATCTATACCTCTACACATCTCACTAGGTTTTCAAATTTCTCTATACGTAAGGAGAAAGTTCAGAGAGGCCCAGGGTTGGAATGGTGGGGCGTGACATGGGCAAGTGACATAGGGGACATGGGGAACGTCTGTGTGGAGGGGCTGGTTCCACACCAGAGTGGTGCAGGAAGTGACACGGAGCCTTCTATCTTCATTATCTATGAAAGCTTGAAAACTTAAAAACTAAACATAGATAACTAGTCTGGAGGCAAGAGATGTAGGAAAGAGAAGAGAATAACAATTACCTTTGCAGATGAATTGCCCCCTCCCCTTTGTTTGGGATGCTAAACAGAGTCAACCACGTAGTGATAAATAAGCACCAAGTAGCTGTCTGTCTCCCCACCCAAACACACACACACACATACACACACACACACACAAAGTGAAATGGGATGTCTGACCCGTCCGAGTGATCTGCTCACTCATTACGAGGTATTTTTAGAGCAGAAGACATTGTAGAGTTGTAAGAAATTTTTATGAGACAAAATATCTAACCTAAAGTCACTGTCTTCCCCAAACACTGCCCTTATCCTTGTCACTTACTCTTGGGCAAATAGCAGTTTTGGCTAGAATTACCTCCATTTGGAAATGAGTAATAAATGCAAAGTTGTCAACATGCACGGATTCTATATACTTAACTATTATTTTTAAAAAGGAGAGAAGAGATGTACAAGCAAAAGGCAGATAAATATATTTCAGAAAAATGACACAAGAAATCGATGAAATTTTCAGATAAACTCTTCTCCACATGTTCAAAGAAATTAAGGAAAATATAAACCCTTTAAAAAATCAGTGCAAAATGAACTGGCAGAGTCAGAAAATAAATTGAAGATTTGTTTTCAACAAAAACAAATAACAACAAAACCATTACAGAAGTGAAAGCTACATTAGAATGAGTAAGGACTAAACAAATACTGCTAAGAAACAGTTACCTAGGGGATAGATTTTAAAATGTAACAAGAGCTCATGGAAAAGTCAGGAAAAAAATGAAAGCAATTCAAAATAGTTATGGTGGGGGAGTAATAGATATACCTGTAGCAGATAACAAAAAAAAAAAATTCTTTTTCTCTTTTTTTTTTTTTTTTTAATTTTATTTATTTATTTATGGCTGTGTTGGGTCTTCGTTTCTGTGTGAGGGCTTTCTCTAGTTGTGGCAAGCGGGGGCCACTCTTCATCGCGGTGCGTGGGCCTCTCATTATCGCGGCCTCTCTTGTTGCGGAGCACAGGCTCCAGATGCGCAGGCTCAGTAGTTGTGGCTCACGGGCCTAGCTGTTCTATGGCATGTGCGATCTTCCCAGACCAGGGCTCGAACCCGTGTCCCCTGCATTAGCAGGCAGATTCTCAACCACTGCGCCACGAGGGAAGCCCTAAAATTCTTAATTGAAGGCCAGGAAGAAAATACCTTTATAAAAAATAAAGGAAAATATGAATCTTCAGTTCAAAGGAACATACCATTTTCCAGGAAAAACTGACACAATGACTTACAGTGAGAAATATCACAAAAAAGTTGCTAAACTTTGATGTTTAAAAATAATTCTATCAGCATCAAGGCAAAAAAAAATTGCCAGAGGAATTAATCAGGCTAGCTTCAGACCAGAGCAACAGTGAAGGCTGGAACACAATGGAACAATGTCTTATAGAATTATGGGGGGATGGGGGACATGAGTCTATAATTTTATACACATTCAATTTGTTTGTTCATAAAAGCAACAGAAAGGCATTCAGAATATAACATCCTTGGGCCCCAGTTGAAAACAAAACCTTCAAACTGAACACTAAATCAACACAAAATGCTCAGGAAAGAGGAGGCCATTGGTGAAAGGGCTGGTGGTGACCTGGACTCCATTTAAATCCAAGATGAAAACTAAGCCCACAGAGCATAGTCCTGCCTCAGGACCTTTGCAACTGCTCTTCTTCTGCAATGGGTCACCCTCTCATTGTTCAAGTCTCTATTCAAACTCTCAAATTCACCAACTCAGAAACGTGTTTCCTGACTACTCTATCAAAAGTAACCCTCCCTTGGGGGTGGGAAGCGATGGATTGGGAGTTTGGGGTTAGCAAATGCAAACTATTATATACAGGATGGATAAACAACAAGGTCCTGCTGTATAGCACAAGGAACTATACTCAGTGTCCTGTGATAAAACATAATGGAAAAGAATATTTAAAAGAATATATATATATATATGTGTGTATAACTGAGTCACTTTGCTGTACAGCAGCAATTAACACAACAGTGTAAATCAACTATACTTCAATTTTAAAAAAAAGTAACCCTCCCTCATCACCCTCCAGTGTCCTACTGGGTTTTACTTTTATTCTTAACATTTATTACTTCCTGACATTAACATATATATATAAAATATGTTCTCCACTATTAAATAGAAGCTCTGTGAGGACAGGACCTGTTTCAGATTTGTTCACTGCTGTAATCTCAGTGCTTAGAACAGTGCCTAGTACCTAAAGGGCACTCGACTGAATGAACTGTGAGAATTATGTTTACAATTCAAAACTGCAAATGTTGAAAACTTTGAAAATGTAAAACTCACAATATAACTGCAACAAATGGTAAATGGAAGGCTAAGTGATGTTCTCTCATTTCCTCAGCTGTCAGAATTAAGGAATCAATCAAGTCTAAATTGGACACACTCTACAATTTAAAGAGTTCCCATGCTATGTTCTCTTTGCTTTTTGGCTCCCAGCCTGTTCTAGAGAAATGTCTGGCAAAGCCTTTAGGTGTGGTATCAAATTAGTAACTGCATGTACTACAGTTCATGCTCACAAACATATGCTCTCAGTCAACCCAACAAGGAGGGTAGCCAACTACAATCACCTAGGACCCTCTTGGCTTGTGATCTAGATTTTTTTTCTCATTTTAACTAAGATGCTCTTGTTTTATTAAAACCAAACATTCTCAGGAATAAATGACTATGTTTTTTTTTAACTCAGTGTCATTTTAAATTAGTGACCTTGGCTTATTCAAAATGATCAGATATTGGCACACAACAGTCTGGCTTTTTAAATTGATAATCTCACGCTTGGCTATGACACATTCATTTTAAATACCTTCAGAAGGAAAGGTGCAGAAAGCTCTTTGGTGGCTCCATGCATTTAGCCATCTCTGAACCACCACCATCCCCTCACTGCCAAAACTCCAGCCACACCTCCCTTCCTCCAGTTCTTCCAACTTGCCGAGATCTCTCCTGCCTCAGGGCTTTAGCACATGCTGCATTCTCAGCCCAGAGTACTTCTTCCCTCTACCTCTTACCTAGCCAACTCCTACTCATCCTTTAGATGTCACATTAGAACTCAGTTCCTCAGTGGGGCTTTGCTGACCCCTTAATCTAACCTATATCGCTTTTCTGTCATTTTCTCTGTGTTTTTTCCTTCCATGGCATTTATTGCACTATGTATTTATAGATTCACTTGTGTTTACTGGTTTTACATCTATCCCTTCATTAGACTATGAACTCCAGGTGATGAGAATCATGACTGCTGTGTTGACCAGTGCTACCTCCACAAATACTTGTTGGTTACATGAAAAAATAAAAGAAGGAAGTGAATTTTATTCCCCCTTTTAATTTTTTCATAAACATAAGTTGGACACAGTAAGTAAGGAGAATTGAGTCCCTATCCCACTCACATTTAAGGACTGTCCTATCTAGGATGAGATTTGGGGAGGGTTTAGATTGAGGGGAAGAACAGGATGCGGCATATGGGAAATTTCAAGGTAGGACAGAAAAAGGTGCTATTCTGAAAGGGGATATAAAGAGTTAAAAAGCTAACTATATTAATGAAGCAAAGGGAGTGGGACAGAGAATAGATAGACAGTTGGAAATTCAGGAGGTTAAATGGAAGGTGAGGAGGGCTTTGGAATGTCACACGGGAATGGGAAAGCCAGAGCCAGGTCATTAGAGGAGGAGGCGGCTGGCTGAGGCACCAACTGGGATCCTGTGGAGGGAGCAGAAGGGTGTGATGGGAAAGGCCTTTGTTCACAAGGAGTTCCAGGTGGGAGACTGGCACACCTGAAATAAAAGCTTAGCAGGGGACGGAGAGGAAAGGGAGGGAAGGTCTGAGGAAGTAAACGTACAAATACTATACACTGTTACACAATTATGGAACTCTCACACTCAAGTCTGGCAGATAGGTTATACATTAGAGTATTAATATTAATGTGAGATCGTAAATATGAAAATTACTGCCCAGCAAACAACCAGGGTACCCTTTAACCTTACACAGTGGGATGACCAGACCTACATTCAATCTCTTAGACAGTTTCCGCATCAAAATGGCAATGAGGAATGGGAATGGAGTGGGCCAGAGGCAAGTTGGCCAGCTTCTGCTATGTATTCCTCAAGCCTGCTGTGTCTTCTGGTTGAGTCTCTGCATCTACAATGGTATCTTAAGAATTGTGCTACTCTCAGTTGCCCTTGGGGTATTGAGTTTCTGTACCAATTGTCTGAAAAAAAAAATAGCTTGCTGCCAACCTGAGACCCCATAAAATGTCAATGGGAAATGCTGGAGACCATAGTAATAATAATAGATAATAGATACTATTTACAGACAATTGATGCTAGTTATTGAGTTTAGTTTGTGCTAGGTTCTGTTCCAAAAACCTTGTATGTATCAACTGGTTTAATCTTCACAAAAATCACATGAAAGAGTTGTTATTATTACTATTTCTGTTTCCAGAAATGAGGCCCAGACAGACTGACATCATGTAGCAAAGTGTAGAAGGACTCAAACCTAGCAAACTGACTCTGGAACCTTAATCACTAGCTCCTTAAATTTGTACATACCTTACAATTTACAAATCTCTTTAGAAGAGATAGAAATATTATCTGATCCTCTCAACATTTAAAAATGAGTAAGGAACATCTTTATCTCCACTGTATAAATAGGGAAACTGAGGCTCAGAGACATCAAATTACTGGTGTAGGAAATCAATAGCACTAGGACCAGCCAAGGCAGAGGTTGAAATCTACAACTTCTCAATGCTAAAATGCCACACCATCTCTCACTTCTGCTTTAGTAGTCTTGTTGGGGAGGATTAAATTGCATCTACACAATCAGATATGGGGGAGGGAATAAAAGCTGCATCTAGGGTTTATGGGGTTGGCATGAAAGTCCTGATACCTGAAAACAGGACATTATCTCCAGGCTGAAATATGATTTCATACAGCGTCAGTGTCAGGGAGTATCCGTGGGAAGAGAAAGGAGGAGGAGAAGCTGACCAAGTGAGCAGATATCTAATAGCTGGCTCCCAAAATGACCCCTTATTGGAGCCTGTCGCCTGTCAGAGTGGCTCTGCTGCGGCAGCAACCTGGCAGAGTGACCAAAAAGCAACGCAGGGATGCAAAGGCAGAGGAGAGAGGAACCCCAGTCCGAACCTGCACAGGAGCCCTTTATTGTGTCTTTTCTGGTTAACGCCCCTCTTGCCTTCATGCCCTCTCCTCCACCCCTCCCATGCGGTGCCCACCGTGCCAGACGTTGTAATTCAACCCCCGGCTGCCAGTCCTAGGGTTCTGTCTCTTTTCTCAATTACCCCAGGAACAAATCAATTATTTGGAGGTCCTCATGGTTTCTAGTAGCCAGGGCAATGCAGCTCTGGCTCATATTACCCACTAACTCATCATCCTTCCATTACACGCTTCACAGCCAGCCACATTTGCTTCTGATCCGCAGTGACACCCCCCCACTCCTTTTTTTTTTTTTTTTTTAACTGCAGTCCAATAGCGCTGACATGGTTAGGAATCGGAAGTAATGGCTATTGCGGCCAACTCCCTGAGTAGCGGAAGCTTAGGGCAGAGACGGGGAAGCCTAGAACGTGCCTCTCTCCTTAGCAACATCGTCCCCTCCAGAGGCCCTGCTGGCCAAGGGGCAGCGGCCAAAACCACGCATCCCGGGGCTCCTACCCCTTGGCTCCTGCCGCCGCGGCTGCTGCTATGGAAACGCCAGGCGTACACACCGGACTGAAATTAAACACTCATCCGGGACCGGGACCGGAGCCGGTGTCAGCCTGCTGCCTCGGTCGCCATAGCAACATACGGAGGGGAAGGCAGCGAACAGCGCGCGCTGCGCAGGATACTCACTCCATCGCGGGGCTCCGGGCGGCCGGGCGCGCTGCTGCGGGGCTCTACGGCGCTGCTCGCCTCTGCCGGAGCCGGGCGCTCTGCTCGCGCGGCGCGCGAGGTGGAGCCGGGAGCGTCTCCCCTCCCCGCCCGAACCCCCTCCTCCCCTTGAGGGTTGAAAGTGAAAGCTCAGGCTCTCTCAGCTCCCAGCCTGCGAATAAAACGGGAAGCAATTGGATAATGTTGTTCGCTGGGCACTAGACAAGCCACTCCACTTAAGTGTTTGGGGAGGGAGCGCGCTGGCAGCTGCGCGCCGGGCGATGTGGCCACCAGCGCGCAGGGCCCCGGCGCCCGAGGCGCCAGGTGCGCTGGCGGCTCCCCTGGGACGGGCTGCGCGGCCCTGAGACGCCGGGGACCGGTGGGAGGGGGAGGTGCGCGGCTGCGGCGGGTGGCACAGCCCACAGGGCGCAGGAAAACGATTGAGTCATTGGCAAGGTTGCAGCTCGGAAGTTCCAAGAGGAAGAAGCATCTGGCCTCTGCAAATAGCAAGTACTGCCCCCAACAGGCTGGGCACAGGTTCGGAAACGCAGCTGAGCCAGCTAAGTGGGCATCCATCTGAGTTTCCCAAGGTAAACTCCAGCTGCGCTGCGGCGCGTTAATGCGGTGTTCCATCACTTTGGCTACCCCACGCCCTTCTTATCACTCCACGTTCTGAGTATTCCCGCCTGCCAGAAAGATACTGCCCAGCGTTACTTTCCCTAATTGGTTCTTTGAAAACAAGACATACTGAATATGGTTTCCCAAATTACCACGGCCCCACCCCCACGGTTATAAGCCTTCCTGGGACATATATTCCCTCCCTACACCCCTTCTGAGAATCCTCTACTCCTAACGGTTTCCCGAGTGGGAACCTGGCTCCCCATCCAGGGGCCCTGCACCTACTGCAGTGACGAGTAGATGAGACAAGCTTCAGGCTTTCATTGTGTCTTACTGCCCGGCCCCTCTGTGAGTAGGTATCTGCTACGTGCTGCGGATGCAACCCTAAGCATAGTCATCACGGTCCCTGTCTTGGTGGAGCTCACAGGCTAATGCAGAAGGACAAAGCACAGAGCAAGAAAAAAATAAACATCATCACAGGCTGACGATATTGCTATAAAAATTAAGTAGTAAAATGCTGTGATGAATGTTTTTAAATTAATTTGTGATGATTACACAACTCTTGAATTTACTATAAAGCATTAAATTGTACATTCTGGGTAAATATAATATAATTATATTTTATTATAGCAGTTAAAAAAATACTCTGATGGAGAATCAAAGGGAAGTGGACCAGCTAAGGAAAGGTGTTCAGGAAAGCCCCCCTGAAGGGACTGGCCTGAGAGGGGGAATGGCTAAGACATGCAAGCCACAGGGGAAAGGGCATTCCAACCAGCCATCAGCTTCTCTGGTGGCTCTAGATGGGGAAGAGCTCTACACACTCAAGGGACTGAAAGGAAACCAGCGCAAAGCATTCTGGGTAGATTCACTCCCTTCCTTTCCCTCTGGAAAGTGAGCCACTAAGTCAAACCCAGTGAAGATACACAGAGATATTTTGTGGAAAGAGATTATAGATCTTCTCCAGGTTTCCATTCAGAGAATCCAGTGTGAATTTGGAGATCAGAGAACTCTCCCTCAGCCCATGTCCCTCTGCAGCTACCATCCTATCTTTACTCTTCCCCTTAATAGTCAAGCCTCTTTAAAGGATTGCCCATACTCACCATCTCTACACCCTTACCTCCTATTTACTCCCTGTAGCATATATAATTAAGTTCAGCTGTGAGTAATCAAGAGGCTTAACCAGGAAACAGGTTTGTCTTTCTACCTCTTGTAAGTTCAGAGTCCTGGACCTGTTTAGCAGCTCTCAAAGAGCTAAGAGACCCAGACTCCTCCAAAATGTTGCTCTTTTATTTGTAGTGTCCCTTCCTAAAGTCATTTCATGATCCAAGTTAGCTGCTTAGGCTCCAGCCACCGTGTCTGCATCCCAACCAGCACAAAGGTGGAAAAAGCAAAGCAGAAGAGGCAAAGGAAGCATACCAGCTGCCTTTTAAGGAAGGCTCCCAGAAGCTGCCTCAGGACACTTTCACTTACATCTCTTTGGCCAGAATTAATTCACATGACCATATTCAGTTTCCAGGGAGCCTGGGCAAAGCAGTCTTCAGTCCACATAGTCAGAAGCATAGCATAGCCAAAAGTCAGGGGCTCCATTCCCATGAAAGAAGGGGAAATGGATACTGGGGGACAGCCAGCAATATTTGTCATACTCCTTGATCCTTAGCATTCTAGCTTCTGCCTCCCACGTACCACTGACCCTGCTCCCCATAGAGTCACCAATGCTGAATGCAATGGGCATCTCTCAGTCCTCTTCCTGTGTGACTTATGACCAGCATTTGACATTTTGACCACTCCTTTTTGTATTTTTTACTTTAAGTTGGGCTTACTGAGGCAGAAGTTACATACAGTAGAATTCATCCTTTCCAGGTGTACAGGTCTGTGAGTTCAGATACATTATACAGTCGTGTAACCACCACCGTAGTCACAATACAGAACATTACCATCACCCCAAGCAGTTCCTTTGAGTCTCCTGATAGCAATCCCCTCCTCTCATCTCCAGCCCCTGGCAACCACTGACTTGATTTTTGTCCCCATGGTGTTGCTTTTTCCAGAATGTCATATAAATAGAATCAAACTGTATGTAGCCTTTTGTGTTTGGCTTCTCTCACTTTGCAAACACTTTTGAGAGTCCTCCATATTGTTGTGTGTATAGGCAGTTCCTTTTCATTGCTGAATTGTATTCCACTGTACAGAGGCACAATTTATTTATCCATTCACCAGTTGATGTATATTTACATTGTTTCCACTTTGTGTCAAATACTAACAGAACTGCTATATACATTTGTGTACAGGTCTTTGTGTGAACATATGTTTTCATTTCTTTTGGGTCAATACTAGGGTCACTCCTGTTTTGAAGCACTTCTTCTATGACACCACACTGCCTCGACTCTAGCTACCCCTTATCTGCTACATGTCTCTTAAATGTCGGTGTTCTGCTGGGTCTGTCCTCAACTCGCTGCACTTCTCACTGTGCCTACCCTCCCTGTGCAATTTCATCTACTGCTGTGGCTTTATTTACCCACTGACATGGTGCTCACTTCCAAAACTAAATCTCTAGTCCACATCACTCTCAAATTTCAAAACTGAATATCCAAAGGCCACTGTAACATCTTCACAAACACCTCAAACCTAATATGTCCGAAATTCACTCATCATTTTCACCTGTAAATCTCCTCCTAATACCCTGCCTACCTATCCTAACAACAGAGAGGGAAGTGTCCTCACAGAAACCTGGGCATTGTCTTTGATTCTTAACTGTCCTGACTTGCCGTACCCCGTCAGCCAGCAAGATTGATCCAGGCTACCTCCTGAATAGCCACAGAGCCATTCATTTCTCCCTATCCTCATGCTGTGGATAAAAAAGCCTCCCACCTGGCTTCCTGGCCTCCTGGCCTCCAGTCACATCTTGTTCCAACCCATTCAACTGAACAGCCAGAGCAATCTTCCAAGAACACAAATCTAATCATATAATCCCCTTGCCTAAAACCTTTCAATGGGCATCTCTTAACTTTAAGATAAAGGTTAAATTGAATTGTAGGTGCATCTAAGTTCTTTGAAGTTAGTAGATTGACTATTACAATTTTAAAATGCACTAGAAAAACAAGATTTAATATATTTTATAGGGCTGGCTTAGACTTTGTTAAGAGTTACAAATACATCATTTGCTATGTTTAATTTTAGGGAAAAAATAACAGGCTTTAGAGTCAAACAGACTGATTAAAGTTCCAGCTTGGTCATTCACTAGCTTTGTGATTTTGAACCTATTACTTAACTTTAGTCTCAGGTTTCTTTACCTATAAAATGAGGACAATAATACTTATCTTTAAAGGTTAGTTTGAAAGTTAGATTCAATATGTATACATTGCCTAGCACAGTGCCTGGTACTTCGTAGATTCTCAGTAAACAGTAGCTAAGTTATCTCATCATCATCATCATTACACTGTAACTTTCCTCTGAAATCGCCAATATTTTAACAGCCATCTTTACGTATCTTCATAGTATTCCTTTGAAGAGGTGAAACCAATACAGATACAGGTACTTAGATGATCAATTTGTTTATTCTCATTGATTAAATGAGAATGTTACACTAGATAATATATTTATTTATTCATTAGAAATTTTACATATATATGCATATATATATATAATATATATAGTACAGCTTCAAAGTAGCAGGGTATGGCTAGGTGGATCCATTGATACACATTCTCTAAGAGTTTATTCATTTAAGCTCAGCTCACCAGGTACTGTCAACACACCAAATACATATTAACGGACTTGGAAGTCAATTAACTTAACAGAACCAAAGTCTTCAGCCTCCTGGTCTAAAAACAGAATGACCAGCTCTGAGACAGTATCTACCAGGATTTTTATATAGGTATAATTCATAAACTTTAGAACAGGAATTTTTGAACTGGGGATCATGGTGGGCTTTAGAAATCTGCCTGAGATTATAGGCAGAATTATGAGTTGGGGAGTGTGTGAGGGAGAGAGAGTAGGGTGTCCATAACCTACACTGGGACCTCAGTGTTTCCTAATTCAAAACAAACTCTTAATATGACTACTTTAGATATAATTCTGAGCATATTTGGTTAAATGGTTTTCTGGTTTACTAGAAATAAAAACACACAATTAGAAGGTTGGAGAGAAACAGGAAAAAGTGTTACTTCAGGCAAAGTAACTTTTTACTTCAGCTAAAAGTGAGGAAGAAAAGTGTGAAAATGGGCACAAGACAACAAAAAAAAAATAACAAAAATGTCAGTTTGGAATCCTTCAGTGTAGGACAAGCAACCCTACACACCACAGTAGCTCCTGAGACCATCATAGGATAATCATATTCAGCGATTTGTGTTAAAGACTAAATGGAATTTCAAATTTTTCCATGTATATTAGGTTGTTAATTTTATACCTCGCCTAGGCTGAAATTTTAGTTACTTGGAAAGTATACTCAGTGCTCATGTTCACTTTCCTTCCTTGTCAATGTCGGATAAATGGAGATATTATTATCATTTTAAGTCTATCTGGGGAGGAAGAAAATAAAAATAAGCACAGTCACTTTGTCAAGTTCTAGGTACCATTCCAATACATTCACAAACCCAAAGCAAACCATGAGATTAATAATTAAAATATAAAAACATCAGTCTTTTAATTTGCTTGGCATTACTGGATTTCAACTGTACTCCTAGAAGTAGTATGTCCTGTGGAGCTTTACGTACTTTTTACATTTTATAACAAGGATCATTCTACCCTTTTACTTTCATGTCAATAATGTTACTATTAGAGAGATGTAGGAAAGAAAGCTATCTCTCACAGAAGCTGGGTATTTGTTCATCTGGAGCTGCTCATGTGTGTGAGGCGGGTATAATTAAACAGTTTACAGAGCTGCATTGATCTGCAGACCCCCCCCCACTTGGTTTACAGAGCTGGAATTAACATCATGGACTCACTATTAGCCTTCATGTCTCACTCTTCTTCCACCATTAATAAGTTCTCTCTGAAAATATGGCACTTCAAATAGCTTCTTGTGATTCTACTGATGCTGGGTAAAATTAGCCCACAGATCGGGACAGGAAGGATGGCACGCAAAGAGCTCTTTTCTTTGGTTAAACATGGGCAAAGGTAATCTCTCTTTTTCATAGTCTTCTATTGATTTCTCTCTATATTTATGAGTCTGCTCCGACAAGACACCGATAGCATTGACTTCTGAGTCATGGATGATTCTTGCAATCACAGTCTATTGATGATGGGAGGGATTTGGGGGTTACCTAGTCCAACAGCCAACACAAACTTCTATGACTGACCTGGGATCATCTTCCTTGTTGAAACACATTTACTGTTTTCTTTTAGCTCAAAAAACTGAAAAGACCTATTTGTTTTTTGTTTTTAGAATCCTCTCATCCACCCACAAGATGACGTATGTGTTCAGAACAGCCCATGATTATGCGTGTACAGATGTAGCGAGAAAACTTATTGCACCACTGCCAAGTCTGACCTATGATGGAAGATGAACAATGACCTCTCAGAGATAACCCAGTGCCACCATGGACTCATCAAGGGGACTTTGCCAAGGGAAAACTGCCCCTTAACCACACATGGGAGAGAAACCAATCCAATGTCACCCAGACACACTGCACACTGCTTAAGCTGAGAGCCAGAAGAGCTAGATGAGGTTCGATTGCTATAAGGCTATTAATACTAAATTTAGTATAATCTTATCAGCTCTCCTTTGCTGAATAAAGCTGGAGAAGCTAATTGGTTACTTGGTGGTATCTTTAAAGGTAGGCTTACGTATATCATCATCAAATACTTTCATCTCCTGATACAAACATTAAATGTCAACATTAAAAGTAGCACTACCTAAGATGGACCTCAAGTGTTTTTGGAATATGCTTTGAGGAGGATCATTAGAAAGATGGAAACCATCCCTCTCTTCTGAGAGCTGGAAACCTGGATTTATCTTTGAAGTAGAATGTTCTTTTGCTCTAGGAAAAATGTGAGGAGAACATTTACTGATGCAAATGCAATCAAGTACCCATTAGACTGTAAGTCCTATGGGGATAGGGATTTATTTTTCCATTTTGTTCACTCATATGTCCCCTAGAACAGTGCCTATAGCACATAGTAGGCTCTTAATAACTATTTGTTGAATTAAAATAATGAGAAAATTCCTCTTAAGCAAGACCTCAAGAAGTTGTACTTTCTTGCATGTATCTCTTGTCAGATCCAAGTCTTTACAGTTGACGGTTCCCAAAGAAATGCATCTTTCTCTAAGTATGCATTGACTGCCCTATGCCTGTATAGTATTGTTTGTTTGTGTATATATGTTGCCATCTGAGGAATCAGAGACATGACTCACACACACACACACACACACACACACACACACACACACACACATGATAGGCAGAAAAGTGTGCAGATCTGTCTTCTCTTCCTTTGATGCTGGAGAAGTTTTGTAAAGGAACTAGATAATGCTCTAGGCGGTACAACTTGGTCTAGATTTCGATGATTCCCCTATGATATCAATACTCAATAAACCTAGACTTTGGGAATATGTGTGGGACCACACATTATGTTTAGTATCTTTCAGGGGTCCACAGGACAAAATTCCATCCCTGTAAGTAGGGCAGGGTTTCCAGTGAAGGAAGGAGGTAGTCCCACTCTCAGTCACCCTGGGAATGGGTCAGCCTTAGGATGGGAAATCTGACCTGCAGAGAGCAGTGTTAACAAGGGTTAGGGGAAAGATACTGTGGTAGGATCTGGGACTACCATGATGCATGAGACATGGTGTCTGCCCCTTAAAGAGCTCACGGTTTCATGGAGGAAAGGCATATGTATAATCAAAATTGAAATACAATGTTTTAAGTGTGATTACAAAGGTGAGGCGTAGTAGAGAAATCGGAAAATCTTGCTGGAGAAGTTGATGCTTGGGCTATGTCTTTAAGGATAAATAACATTTAACCAGAAGTGTGCATGTGTGCACAAGTTTGTGCGTATCTTGGTGTGTCTGTGTGTCCAAAGAGGTAGGGAAAAGTAGTGAGAAGGTGTTCCAGAAAGAGGGACCAGCAAAATCAAAGACAAAGAAACAGGAATCAGCAGGGTGATGTCTACATATTTCTGGCATTTGCTGGAGTAGGAGGCAAAGAGAAGGACCACAGTATCACTCCACTCCAGAGGCCCCATTTACATACAACGCGGTATAATGGTGCCCCCTGGAGTTGTGGTCCTGAAGGAGGTGGTTAAAAGTTGAGGCTGGAGAAGGTCACTAGAGGACTTTGCCTGCAGTAGCTTAACTAAGGGACAGGATGACGTTGGCAAACACAACGTCCCTTCTTACCTCCAAATCACAAGCAGAGCACTGTAACTGGAGACACTCAGGGTCTCTTAGTTTAGGATAGACAGCTAGTTAGAAGCCTGCTGCCACAGTTCACACAAGAGATGATAAGGTCTTAAATTAGGGCAGCCATAGTTGGCATGGAAAGGAAAGAGAGTCAAGAAATACGCCAGGACACAGAATGTGTGGGTAAGAGAAAGGCACCAAGCCTCATTCTCACGGCTCGAATGACTCACTGAAAGATAAGACCAACTGAGACAGAGCATTCAAGAGCAGCCTAGAGGTGCCACCAGGGGATTCTGACCTCAACAAACGAGCGGCTGATCCTCATTTCCCTCTGGGCTGGGACCACCGTGTACTTTGTTGTGTGACCTATGAAACACATTAAGCTGCTCCCAGGAGAGCTATGCAGAGAGGTCAGGAGAGAAGTAATATCTGAGGAACCAATGGAATTTAATTCTCTGCCAATCTGGATTGCTGTGAAAGTACAGTATCAGAAGACTCAGGGGAAAAATAAGTGATACAACCAATTATTCAAACGTTGTATTTTTGGTTATATGTTAATCTAAAGAACTAGGTAAGATACTCCCAATAAGAAATCATTTGATTTTCAGGGAGCAAACTTTCCATCATTAGAAAGACCAGTAAGTTAGTCCAGGCATCCTCCTAGCTACCAGTCGCCATTTGTCCCCTGTTAAATCTGCATTCGCAGATAGTTTTTAAATGTTCTCCTTTGAACCAAGTGAACTGCACCAACCTTTCCCTCCCATCACCTTTGTCAGTTACACTCACTGACACGCCTCAAACCTCTGTAGGCCGGTATCATCCTCATATCATGTGAATGTCTTATGCAAACCCTTTCATCATAGTTTCTTGACCTCCTCAAACCCAACAAATTTACTTCCACTCCACTCAAGGCAGCTACACCCAGATTTCACATTGAAAAGCCAAACACGAACGTAGCCTATTTTTAAAGAAAAGGTAAGTAACAGTCTTGTTTTACTTTCTCGGATTTCCAGAATCCACATTCTTCCATATCCACTTTTTTCCCCTCTACTCCTACAAACATACTGCACCATGAAAATAGCAGGGGGTACTGCTGGGTTGAGATCCAAACCTCAGGAAAGAGAAAGTGCAGTGGCACCTCCACGCTCTTCTGGCTGTCTCTCTCCCAGCCACGCTGGAGGTGTGAGCAGTCCCTGGGGGCACAGATTTGGTGAGCAGAAGCTGAGGAAAAGTATGGGACCAGAGCAGTTTCTCTTCTTGCTTCCCAGACCTACTATTCTTGGTCCTGGACCTCTCAGACTGTTTAGGAAAAATGGAAGTACACCCTGGCCTCTTTCTAATGAGTGAGAGAGAATGCTTCCACTTACATCTCCAATGTTTGCCCAATAAGTATGACACCAATGAAATGCCGACCTGGGCAGTGAACCTGAGTCAGTGAGAAGGTCCAAGTCTGGGTCAGGCTAAGATTTGTGGCCTGCAGGGAGTCAGTGTCTCAGTTAACCATTTGAAATAGGGTAATCTTTTTTTTTTTTACAGCCCTCTCCACTCCTTTTCTATCTTCTGTGCCATCTTATCTAAGATGCTAGCCAAGGATAGTTTCAGGTGAGTTTTTCAACTCAGCTCACAAAAGAGTAGGCATGTATTTTAAATGAGTAAAGAGGGCCGGGTAGAGAGACAATAGGGAACCGTGGGGACCATACTCCACCTGGAAGTGGTACCCTCTACTCAGCCCCAGCCAACTACCACCATGTAGGAATATAGGTCTGGTGTGTCTAGATCTTCTCAATTTTCTCAAGGGAAACAAACAAACACAAAATCTTTATTTTTGTATAAAATCTCCCCCAAGAAAGTGGTGAATGACTACTAAAAATTTTTAAATAATCCTATGGCTCAGAGGGCCATATTTGGCCCTTTCCAACCCCTGGTTTAAGGGATCAGCTGCGATGAGTTTGAATTTCACAAACCACATGGATATTTCACAGTTTCCCTGTAGAGTCACACACTTGGCTACATGGCTATCTAGGAATCAATGGGCAGCAGGGGAGGCCTCTGGACTTCTGTGAAAGATGTTGGTTGTTATGAAGGAGGAGAGGTCAGGGCATACACAAGTTTTCTTGAGGGAGTTATGGGTTTCAGGACAAGTCAGAACAAGCCACTTAATGCAGATAAGTGACAGGAGGGGAGTAAGAATACTTCTTACCAAACTTAGAGGTGGCAGCAGTCCTTGAATGTCCCACCCACCCCCATCCTCCACTCCTTGCACGGAGATGACTGGCTCGAAGCCCACTCTCTTTGGACTGTATGTACCTCCGACGTACAAGACGGCAGCCAGAAGCCCATATGTCCCAAGTGTCAGACCCTCTGCCTAGGGTGGCATTTCTGCCTCCCAAGTTGTCCTTGAGGCCTCTTTGACTTACTCCCCGTTCTCCAGGCTCCCTGCCTTGACTCATGGTTCCAGTTAACGTTACAGATAACTCTTCCCCTGGCATTCTCTTTAACTTGACCTACAGCCCTCTGTGCCAGCATCTTAAGCAACTTATAAAGAAGAACTTGAGCTAAGTGTGTTTGTCTCCAACAACACAAATAACTTCCTCCCTTTTAATCTTCCATATTCATAAGCATCATTTCCACAGCTCTCCAACACCAAAACACTAGAAAGTGTTTAAGTTAAAACAAAAATAGTGACCAGGGGAGAGGCTGGATCTGAAAAGTGAAATTGATCTCAAGAACCTCAGAACCTCTCCCAGCCTCACAATCCTCCCACAGAGATTCCTATTTCCATGGAGGGCACTTAAGGACAAAAAATATTTTAAAGTTCCTTTCCTCATCAAATGAATCTCTGATGCTCGGATTTCAGACACTGTGACTGGTCTTGGGAAAAATATTTGGGTGCCGGGTAGTCTTTCAAATAATACTGATTTTTGAATGAATATTAAAGTTCCAGTATAAAGGAACAGGTGGACCAGATCAAATACAACATTGTGCAAATCACAGGATTCTCCCATCCAAATAAAATGCTAACAACCAATGCTTTTTAGAATACTTCTGGGCTTGGACTTCCTGTGCTACAAAGCAAAAATGTTCTAGAATATGTCTTGCTTCTGTGCCATGTGTCTTTCAATTTCCTTATGAAAACGAAAGAGGCCTGTGCCCCCATCAGCCCCGCAGGAGCCAGGTCAAGCACCAAACCAAGTGCAGACTGCCAATCTTAAGAGGGGTGAGGGGAGGACACAGACTCGGGGGCAATCTGAGGTCAGAACCAGCAAACTTGAGGAGTGGCAAGGTGAGGATACCAAGAAACCCAAGAAAAAATGCGTAATCTTATGAGTGGCTGGATCTGAGTACAAGGAAGTAGACATGGTTAGATGGAGGGACAAGCAAGTCTCAGGGGTCCTCCTGTAAGCATTTCACATGGTGAGACCACAGGAGGAGTTTTCAGGTGTGGACTGTGTTCCTATTATTAGAGTTAAGTGTAAAGAGTAAGCGCTTCTGGGGCTTCCCTGGCGGCGCAGTGGTTAGGAGTCCGCCTGCCAATGCAGGGGACACAGGTTCAAGCCCTGGTCCGGGAAGATCCCACATGCCGCGGAGCAACTAAGCCCGTGCGCCACAACTACTGAGCCTGCGTTCTAGAGCCCATGAGCCACAACTACTGAGCCCGCGTGCCACAACTACTGAGCCCGTGTGCCACAACTACTGAAGGCCGTGCACCTAGAGCCTGTGCTCCGCAATGAGAGAAGCCACCGCAATGAGAAGCCTGCGCACCACAACGAAGAGTAGCCCCTGCTCGCTGCAACTACAGAAAAGCCCACGCGCAGCAACGAAGACCCAAAGCAGCCAAAAATAAATAAATAAATAAATAAATTTTAAAAATTAAAAAAAAAAAAGAGTAAGCGCTTCTGAAAATTTGGACAGTTTTGGTTTTAACACACCCATAGCCCATTCTGCCTTGCCAGAATCCTGGAGCCCATAGGGACAATGGTTACTTGTTGGCATATCACATATTTGGGGCATTTTCTTTAGTTTTGACTTTAATCTTAATAACTAAGGTTTTCTTCAGTTGTTGAAGGGCCTCTAATAAGTCATCAGCTTTTTTTCTTTTATTTTGACACCATATCAAAATCTCAACCGATAAAGAAGATGTGGTATATATTGATACATACAATGGAATATTAGCCGCAAAAAAAGAAAGAAATCTTGCCATTTGCAGCAACATGGATGGACTTAGAGAATATCATTCCAAGGGAAGTAAGTCAGAGGAGAAAGACAAATATTATACGATATAACTTATATGTGGAATCTAAAAAAAAAATACAAATGAATCTACTTACAAAACAGAAAGAGACACACAGACATAGAAAACAAACTTATGGTTACCAAAGGGGAAAGGTACGAGGGATAAATTAGGAGTATAGGATTAACAGATATACACCACTATGTATAAAATAGAGAAGCAACAAGGATTTACTATATAGCACAAGGAACAATATTCAATATCTTGTAATAACCTACTATGGAAAATAATCTGAAAATATTTATATATGTATAAATATATATATAACTGAATCACTTTGCTGTACACTTGAAACTAACACAATATTGTAAATCAACTATACTTCAAAAAAAATCTCAACCAACCCTGAAGACATATCCACTATTGGCAGAGATGTTAATTCTCGAGCCTCTAATAGGTGGCTATCTGAATAGAATGAGTTACAGGTAACTATATATATAATAAAATATTTTAAAATTATAGTATTGATATATCAGAACAAGGTACACAAGGTTGTGTTCAATATATGAGGCTTTATCAAGTAATACCATATTAGGATTACCATCAGGGTTGAATACAAGGCAGGTCAAAAATGAAGATGGTGGCAC